>NW_028123815.1:0-708325 GCF_965194805.1 Balaenoptera borealis
CTTCTGCCTCCAATAGATTTCCTAAGCACTACTGTTTTAAGGAACAGCTTAAAAAGAGAATCCTAATGTGATTTCTTTATAATGGGTGTGTTCCTTATCTTATCCTAGTGTCTAAACTCTTCTCCATGGCTGCACCCCCAAATAATATTCCCTTACGTGCTAAGGGGTATCTAGAGAGTGGGATAGGTTTAATAACTACCCTAACCCTAACGCGTACCCTAACCCTAACCCCTACCCTAACCCTAACACGTACCCTAATCCTAACCTGTACCCTAAACCGAGCCCTAACCCTAACACTAACCCTAACCCTAACCCTAACCCATACCCTACGCCGTACCCGCACCCCTCCCCGAACCCGTACCCTAAGCCATACCCTAAACCTAACCCTAAGCCTAACCCTAACCCTAGGCTACCCTTGACTGCTTCTGCCTCCAATTGATTTCCTAAGTAGTAGTGTTTTAAGGAACAGCTTAAAAAGAGAATCCTAAAGTGATTTCTTTATAATGGGTGTGTTCCTTATCTTATCCTAGTGTCTAAACTCTTCTCCATGGCTGGACCCCCAAATAATATTCCTTTACGTGCTAAGGGGGAGCTAGAGAGTGGGATAGGTTTACTAACTACCCTAGCCCTAACGCGTAACCTAACCCTAACCCCTACCCTAACCCTAACACGTACCCTAATCCTAACCCGTACCCTAAACCGAGCCCTAACCCTAACACTAACCCAAACCCTAACCCTAACCCATACCCTACGCCGTACACGAACACCTCCCTGAACCCATACCCCAAGCCGTACCCTAAACCTAACCCTAAGCCTAACCCTAACCCTAGGCTACCCTTGACTGCTTCTGCCTCCAATAGATTTCCTAAGCACTAGTGTTTTAAGGAACAGCTTAAAAATAGAATCCTAATGTGATTTCTTTATAATGGGTGTGTTCCTTATCTTATCCTAGTGTCTAAACTCTTCTCCATGGCTGCACCCCCAAATAATATTGCCTTACGTGCTAAGGGGTATCTAGAGAGTGGGATAGGTTTAATAACTACCCTAACCCTAATGCGTACTCTAACCCTAACCCCTACTCTAACACTAACACGTACCCTAATCCTAACCCGTACCCTAAACCGAGCCCTAACCCTAACACTAACACTAACCCTAACCCTAACCCATACCCTACGCCGTACCTGAACCCCTCCCCAAACCCGTACCCTAAGACGTACCCTAAGCCTAACCCTAAGCCTAACACTAACCCTAGGCTACCCTTGACTGCTTCTGCCTCCAATAGATTTCCTAAGCACTAGTGTTTTAAGCAACAGCTTAAAAAGAGAATCCTAATGTGATTTCTTTATAATGGGTGTGTTCCTTATCTTATCCTAGTGTCTAAATTCTTCTCCATTGCTGGAACCCCAAATAATATTCCTTTACGTGCTAAGGGGGAGCTAGAGAGTGGGATAGGTTTACTAACTACCCTAGCCCTAATGCATAACCTAACCCTAACCCCTACCCTAACCCTAACACGTACCCTAATCCTAACCCGTACCCTAAACCGAGCCCTAACCCTAACACTAACCCAAACCCTAACCCTAACCCATACCCTACGCCGTACACGAACACCTCCCCGAACCCATACCCCAAGCCGTACCCTAACCCTAACCCTAAGCCTAACCCTAACCCTAGGCTACCCTTGACTGCTTCTGCCTCCAATAGATTTCCTAAGCACTAGTGTTTTAAGAACAGCTTAAAAAGAGAATCCTAAAGTGATTTCTTTATAATGGGTGTGTTCCTTATCTTATCCTAGTGTCTAAATTCTTTTCCATGGCTGGAACCCCAAATAATATTCCTTTACGTGCTAAGGGGTATCTAGAGAGTGGGATAGGTTTACTAACTACCCTAACCCTAACGCGTACCCTAACCCTAACCCCTACCCTAAACCTAACACGTACCCTAATCCTAACCGTACCCTAAACCGAGCCCTAACCCTAACACTAACCCAAACCCTAACCCTAACCCATACCCTACGCCGTACCCGAAACCCTCCCCGAACACGTACCCTAAGCCGTACCCTAAGCCTAACCCTAAGCCTAACCCTAACCCTACGCTACCCTTGACTGCTTCTGCCTCCAATAGATTTCCTAAGCACTAGTGTTTTAAGGAACAGCTTAAAAAGAGAATCCTAATGTGATTTCTTTATAATGGGTGTGTTCCTTATCTTATCCTAGTGTCTAAACTCTTCTCCATGGCTGGACCCTCAAATAATATTCCTTTACGTGCTAAGGGGTATCTAGAGAGTGGGATAGGTTTAATAACTACCCTAACCCTAACGCGTACCCTAACCCTAACCCCTACCCTAACCCTAACACGTACCCTAATCCTAACCCGTACCCTAAACCGAGCCCTAACCCTAACACTAACCCTAACCCTAACCCTAACCCATACCCTACGCCGTACCCGCACCCCTCCCCGAACCCGTACCCTAAGCCGTACCCTAAGCCTAACCCTAAGCCTAACCCTAACCCTAGGCTACCCTTGACTGCTTCTGCCTCCAATAGATTTCCTAAGCACTACTGTTTTAAGGAACAGCTTAAAAAGAGAATCCTAATGTGATTTCTTTATAATGGGTGTGTTCCTTATCTTATCCTAGTGTCTAAACTCTTCTCCATGGCTGCACCCCCAAATAATATTGCCTTACGTGCTAAGGGGTATCTAGAGAGTGGGATAGGTTTAATAACTACCCTAACCCTAATGCGTACTCTAACCCTAACCCCTACTCTAACACTAACACGTACCCTAATCCTAACCCGTACCCTAAACCGAGCCCTAACCCTAACACTAACACTAACCCTAACCCTAACCCATACCCTACGCCGTACCTGAACCCCTCCCCAAACCCGTACCCTAAGCCGTACCCTAAGCCTAACCCTAAGCCTAACACTAACCCTAGGCTACCCTTGACTGCTTCTGCCTCCAATAGATTTCCTAAGCACTAGTGTTTTAAGCAACAGCTTAAAAAGAGAATCCTAATGTGATTTCTTTATAATGGGTGTGTTCCTTATCTTATCCTAGTGTCTAAATTCTTCTCCATTGCTGGAACCCCAAATAATATTCCTTTACGTGCTAAGGGGTATCTAGACAGTGGGATAGGTTTACTAACTACCGTAACCCTAACGCGTACCCTAACCCTAACCCCTACCCTAAACCTAACACGTACCCTAATCCTAACCGTACCCTAAACCGAGCCCTAACCCTAACACTAACCCTAACCCTAACCCTAACCCATACCCTACGCCGTACCCAAAACCCTCCCCGAACACGTACCCTAAGCCGTACCCTAAGCCTAACCCTAAGCCTAACCCTAACCCTACGCTACCCTTGACTGCTTCTGCCTCCAATAGATTTCCTAAGCACTAGTGTTTTAAGGAACAGCTTAAAAAGAGAATCCTAATGTGATTTCTTTATAATGGGTGTGTTCCTTATCTTATCCTAGTGTCTAAACTCTTCTCCATGGCTGGACCCTCAAATAATATTCCTTTACGTGCTAAGGGGTATCTAGAGAGTGGGATAGGTTTAATAACTACCCTAACCCTAATGCGTACCCTAACCCTAACCCCTACCCTAACCCTAACACGTACCCTAATCCTAACCCGTACCCTAAACCGAGCCCTAACCCTAACACTAACCCTAACCCTAACCCTAACCCATACCCTACGCCGTACCCGCACCCCTCCCCGAACCCGTACCCTAAGCCGTACCCTAAGCCTAACCCTAAGCCTAACCCTAACCCTAGGCTACCCTTGACTGCTTCTGCCTCCAATAGATTTCCTAAGCACTACTGTTTTAAGGAACAGCTTAAAAAGAGAATCCTAATGTGATTTCTTTATAATGGGTGTGTTCCTTATCTTATCCTAGTGTCTAAACTCTTCTCCATGGCTGCACCCCCAAATAATATTCCCTTACGTGCTAAGGGGTATCTAGAGAGTGGGATAGGTTTAATAACTACCCTAACCCTAACGCGTACCCTAACCCTAACCCCTACCCTAACCCTAACACGTACACTAATCCTAACCTGTACCCTAAACCGAGCCCTAACCCTAACACTAACCCTAACCCTAACCCTAACCCATACCCTATGCCGTACCCGCACCCCTCCCCGAACCCGTACCCTAAGCCATACCCTAAACCTAACCCTAAGCCTAACCCTAACCCTAGGCTACCCTTGACTGCTTCTGCCTCCAATTGATTTCCTAAGCAGTAGTGTTTTAAGGAACAGCTTAAAAAGAGAATCCTAAAGTGATTTCTTTATAATGGGTGTGTTCCTTATCTTATCCTAGTGTCTAAACTCTTCTCCATGGCTGGACCCCCAAATAATATTCCTTTACGTGCTAAGGGGGAGCTAGAGAGTGGGATAGGTTTACTAACTACCCTAGCCCTAATGCGTAACCTAACCCTAACCCCTACCCTAACCCTAACACGTACCCTAATCCTAACCCGTACCCTAAACCGAGCCCTAACCCTAACACTAACCCTAACCCTAACCCTAACCCATACCCTACGCCGTACCCGCACCCCTCCCCGAACCCGTAACCTAAGCCGTACCCTAAGCCTAACCCTAAGCCTAACCCTAACCCTAGGCTACCCTTGACTGCTTCTGCCTCCAATAGATTTCCTAAGCACTACTGTTTTAAGGAACAGCTTAAAAAGAGAATCCTAATGTGATTTCTTTATAATGGGTGTGTTCCTTATCTTATCCTAGTGTCTAAACTCTTCTCCATGGCTGCACCCCCAAATAATATTCCCTTACGTGCTAAGGGGTATCTAGAGAGTGGGATAGGTTTAATAACTACCCTAACCCTAACGCGTACCCTAACCCTAACCCCTACCCTAACCCTAACACGTACCCTAATCCTAACCTGTACCCTAAACCGAGCCCTAACCCTAACATTAACCCTAACCCTAACCCTAACCCATACCCTACGCCGTACCCGCACCCCTCCCCGAACCCGTACCCTAAGCCATACCCTAAACCTAACCCTAAGCCTAACCCTAACCCTAGGCTACCCTTGACTGCTTCTGCCTCCAATAGATTTCCTAAGCACTAGTGTTTTAAGCAACAGCTTAAAAAGAGAATCCTAATGTGATTTCTTTATAATGGGTGTGTTCCTTATCTTATCCTAGTGTCTAAACTCTTCTCCATGGCTGGACCCTCAAATAATATTCCTTTACGTGCTAAGGGGTATCTAGAGAGTGGGATAGGTTTAATAACTACCCTAACCCTAACGCGTACCCTAACCCTAACCCCTACCCTAACCCTAACACGTACCCTAATCCTAACCCGTACCCTAAACCGAGCCCTAACCCTAACACTAACCCTAACCCTAACCCTAACCCATACCCTACGCCGTACCCGCACCCCTCCCCGAACCCGTACCCTAAGCCGTACCCTAAGCCTAACCCTAAGCCTAACCCTAACCCTAGGCTACACTTGACTGCTTCTGCCTCCAATAGATTTCCTAAGCACTACTGTTTTAAGGAACAGCTTAAAAAGAGAATCCTAATGTGATTTCTTTATAATGTGTGTGTTCCTTATCTTATCCTAGTGTCTAAACTCTTCTCCATGGCTGCACCCCCAAATAATATTCCCTTACGTGCTAAGGGGTATCTAGAGAGTGGGATAGGTTTAATAACTACCCTAACCCTAACGCGTACCCTAACCCTAACCCCTACCCTAACCCTAACACGTACACTAATCCTAACCTGTACCCTAAACCGAGCCCTAACCCTAACACTAACCCTAACCCTAACCCTAACCCATACCCTATGCCGTACCCGCACCCCTCCCCGAACCCGTACCCTAAGCCATACCCTAAACCTAACCCTAAGCCTAACCCTAACCCTAGGCTACCCTTGACTGCTTCTGCCTCCAATTGATTTCCTAAGCAGTAGTGTTTTAAGGAACAGCTTAAAAAGAGAATCCTAAAGTGATTTCTTTATAATGGGTGTGTTCCTTATCTTATCCTAGTGTCTAAACTCTTCTATATGGCTGCACCCCCAAATAATATTCCCTTACGTGCTAAGGGGTATCTAGAGAGTGGGATAGGTTTAATAACTACCCTAACCCTAACGCGTACCCTAACCCTAACCCCTACCCTAACCCTAACATGTACCCTAATCCTAACCTGTACCCTAAACCGAGCCCTAACCCTAACACTAACCCTAACCCTAACCCATACCCTATGCCGTACCCGCACCCCTCCCCGAACCCGTACCCTAAGCCATACCCTAAACCTAACCCTAAGCCTAACCCTAACCCTAGGCTACCCTTGACTGCTTCTGCCTCCAATTGATTTCCTAAGCAGTAGTTTTTTAAGGAACAACTTAAAAAGAGAATCCTAATGTGATTTCTTTATAATGGGTGTGTTCCTTATCTTATCCTAGTGTCTAAACTCTTCTCCATGGCTGGACCCCCAAATAATATTCCTTTACATGCTAACGGGGAGGTAGAGAGTGGGATAGGTTTAATAACTACCCTAACCCTAACGCGTACCCTAACCCTAACCCCTACCCTAACTCTAACACGTACCCTAATCCTAACCCGTACCCTAAACCGAGCCCTAACCCTAACACTAACCCTAACCCTAACCCTAACCCATACCCTACGCCGTACCCGAAACCCTCCCCGAACCCGTACCCTAAGCCATACCCTAAGCCTAACCCTAAGCCTAACACTAACCCTAGGCTACCCTTGACTGCTTCTGCCTCCAAGAGATTTCCTAATCACTAGTGTTTTAAGCAACAGCTTAAAAAGAGAATCCTAATGTGATTTCTTTATAATGGGTGTGTTCCTTATCTTATCCTAGTGTCTAAATTCTTCTCCATTGCTGGAACCCCAAATAATATTCCTTTACGTGCTAAGGGGTATCTAGACAGTGGGATAGGTTTACTAACTACCCTAACCCTAACGCGTACCCTAACCCTAACCCCTACCCTAAACCTAACACGTACCCTAATCCTAACCGTACCCTAAACCGAGCCCTAACCCTAACACTAACCCTAACCCTAACCCTAACCCATACCCTACGCCGTACCCGAAACCCTCCCCGAACACGTACCCTAAGCCGTACCCTAAGCCTAACCCTAAGCCTAACCCTAACCCTACGCTACCCTTGACTGCTTCTGCCTCCAATAGATTTCCTAAGCACTAGTGTTTTAAGGAACAGCTTAAAAAGAGAATCCTAATGTGATTTCTTTATAATGGGTGTGTTCCTTATCTTATCCTAGTGTCTAAACTCTTCTCCATGGCTGGACCCTCAAATAATATTCCTTTACGTGCTAAGGGGTATCTAGAGAGTGGGATAGGTTTAATAACTACCCTAACCCTAATGCGTACCCTAACCCTAACCCCTACCCTAACCCTAACACGTACCCTAATCCTAACCCGTACCCTAAACCGAGCCCTAACCCTAACACTAACCCTAACCCTAACCCTAACCCATACCCTACGCCGTACCCGCACCCCTCCCCGAACCCGTACCCTAAGCCGTACCCTAAGCCTAACCCTAAGCCTAACCCTAACCCTAGGCTACCCTTGACTGCTTCTGCCTCCAATAGATTTCCTAAGCACTACTGTTTTAAGGAACAGCTTAAAAAGAGAATCCTAATGTGATTTCTTTATAATGGGTGTGTTCCTTATCTTATCCTAGTGTCTAAACTCTTCTCCATGGCTGCACCCCCAAATAATATTCCCTTACGTGCTAAGGGGTATCTAGAGAGTGGGATAGGTTTAATAACTACCCTAACCCTAACGCGTACCCTAACCCTAACCCCTACCCTAACCCTAACACGTACACTAATCCTAACCTGTACCCTAAACCGAGCCCTAACCCTAACACTAACCCTAACCCTAACCCTAACCCATACCCTATGCCGTACCCGCACCCCTCCCCGAACCCGTACCCTAAGCCATACCCTAAACCTAACCCTAAGCCTAACCCTAACCCTAGGCTACCCTTGACTGCTTCTGCCTCCAATAGATTTCCTAAGCACTAGTGTTTTAAGGAACAGCTTAAAAAGAGAATCCTAATGTGATTTCTTTATAATGGGTGTGTTCCTTATCTTATCCTAGTGTCTAAACTCTTCTCCATGGCTGCACCCCCAAATAATATTGCCTTACGTGCTAAGGGGTATCTAGAGAGTGGGATAGGTTTAATAACTACCCTAACCCTAATGCGTACTCTAACCCTAACCCCTACCCTAACACTAACACGTACACTAATCCTAACCCGTACCCTAAACCGAGCCCTACCCCTAACACTAACACTAACCCTAACCCTAACACATACCCTACGCCGTACCTGAACCCCTCCCCAAACCCGTACCCTAAGCCGTACCCTAAGCCTAACCCTAAGCCTAACACTAACCCTAGGCTACCCTTGACTGCTTCTGCCTCCAATAGATTTCCTAAGCACTAGTGTTTTAAGCAACAGCTTAAAAAGAGAATCCTAATGTGATTTCTTTATAATGGGTGTGTTCCTTATCTTATCCTAGTGTCTAAATTCTTCTCCATGGTTGGACCCCCAAATAATATTCCTTTACGTGCTAAGGGGTATCTAGAGAGTGGGATAGGTTTACTAACTACCCTAACCCTAACGCGTACCCTAACCCTAACCCCTACCCTAAACCTAACACGTACCCTAATCCTAACCGTACCCTAAACCGAGCCCTAACCCTAACACTAACCCAAACCCTAACCCTAACCCATACCCTACGCCGTACCCGAAACCCTCCCCGAACACGTACCCTAAGCCGTACCCTAAGCCTAACCCTAAGCCTAACCCTAACCCTACGCTACCCTTGACTGCTTCTGCCTCCAATAGATTTCCTAAGCACTAGTGTTTTAAGGAACAGCTTAAAAAGAGAATCCTAATGTGATTTCTTTATAATGGGTGTGTTCCTTATCTTATCCTAGTGTCTAAACTCTTCTCCATGGCTGGACCCTCAAATAATATTCCTTTACGTGCTCAGGGGTATCTAGAGAGTGGGATAGGTTTAATAACTACCCTAACCCTAACGCGTACCCTAACCCTAACCCCTACCCTAACCCTAACACGTACACTAATCCTAACCTGTACCCTAAACCGAGCCCTAACCCTAACACTAACCCTAACCCTAACCCTAACCCATACACTATGCCGTACCCGCACCCCTCCCCGAACCCGTACCCTAAGCCATACCCTAAACCTAACCCTAAGCCTAACCCTAACCCTAGGCTACCCTTGACTGCTTCTGCCTCCAATTGATTTCCTAAGCAGTAGTGTTTAAGGAACAGCTTAAAAAGAGAATCCTAAAGTGATTTCTTTATAATGGGTGTGTTCCTTATCTTATCCTAGTGTCTAAACTCTTCTCCATGGCTGGACCCCCAAATAATATTCCTTTACGTGCTAAGGGGGAGCTAGAGAGTGGGATAGGTTTACTAACTACCCTAGCCCTAATGCGTAACCTAACCCTAACACCTACCCTAACCCTAACACGTACCCTAATCCTAACCCGTACCCTAAACCGAGCCCTAACCCTAACACTAACCCAAACCCTAACCCTAACCCATACCCTACGCCGTACACGAACACCTCCCCGAACCCATACCCCAAGCCGTACCCTAAACCTAACCCTAAGCCTAACCCTAACCCTAGGCTACCCTTGACTGCTTCTGCCTCCAATAGATTTCCTAAGCACTAGTGTTTTAAGGAACAGCTTAAAAAGAGAATCCTAATGTGATTTCTTTATAATGGGTGTGTTCCTTATCTTATCCTAGTGTCTAAACTCTTCTCCATGGCTGCACCCCCAAATAATATTGCCTTACGTGCTAAGGGGTATCTAGAGAGTGGGATAGGTTTAATAACTACCCTAACCCTAATGCGTACTCTAACCCTAACCCCTACTCTAACACTAACACGTACCCTAATCCTAACCCGTACCCTAAACCGAGCCCTAACCCTAACACTAACACTAACCCTAACCCTAACACATACCCTACGCCGTACCTGAACCCCTCCCCAAACCCGTACCCTAAGCCGTACCCTAAGCCTAACCCTAAGCCTAACACTAACCCTAGGCTACCCTTGACTGCTTCTGCCTCCAATAGATTTCCTAAGCACTAGTGTTTTAAGCAACAGCTTAAAAAGAGAATCCTAATGTGATTTCTTTATAATGGGTGTGTTCCTTATCTTATCCTAGTGTCTAAATTCTTCTCCATTGCTGGAACCCCAAATAATATTCCTTTACGTGCTAAGGGGTATCTAGAGAGTGGGATAGGTTTACTAACTACCCTAACCCTAACGCGTACCCTAACCCTAACCCCTACCCTAAACCTAACACGTACCCTAATCCTAACCGTACCCTAAACCGAGCCCTAACCCTAACACTAACCCTAACCCTAACCCTAACCCATACCCTACGCCGTACCCGAAACCCTCCCCGAACCCGTACCCTAAGCCGTACCCGAAGCCTAACCCTAAGCCTAACCCTAACCCTACGCTACCCTTGACTGCTTCTGCCTCCAATAGATTTCCTAAGCACTACTGTTTTAAGGAACAGCTTAAAAAGAGAATCCTAATGTGATTTCTTTATAATGGGTGTGTTCCTTATCTTATCCTAGTGTCTAAACTCTTCTCCATGGCTGCACCCCCAAATAATATTCCCTTACGTGCTAAGGGGTATCTAGAGAGTGGGATAGGTTTAATAACTACCCTAACCCTAACGCGTACCCTAACCCTAACCCCTACCCTAACCCTAACACGTACACTAATCCTAACCTGTACCCTAAACCGAGCCCTAACCCTAACACTAACCCTAACCCTAACCCTAACCCATACCCTATGCCGTACCCGCACCCCTCCCCGAACCCGTACCCTAAGCCATACCCTAAACCTAACCCTAAGCCTAACCCTAACCCTAGGCTACCCTTGACTGCTTCTGCCTCCAATAGATTTCCTAAGCACTAGTGTTTTAAGGAACAGCTTAAAAAGAGAATCCTAATGTGATTTCTTTATAATGGGTGTGTTCCTTATCTTATCCTAGTGTCTAAACTCTTCTCCATGGCTGCACCCCCAAATAATATTGCCTTACGTGCTAAGGGGTATCTAGAGAGTGGGATAGGTTTAATAACTACCCTAACCCTAATGCGTACTCTAACCCTAACCCCTACCCTAACACTAACACGTACACTAATCCTAACCCGTACCCTAAACCGAGCCCTACCCCTAACACTAACACTAACCCTAACCCTAACACATACCCTACGCCGTACCTGAACCCCTCCCCAAACCCGTACCCTAAGCCGTACCCTAAGCCTAACCCTAAGCCTAACACTAACCCTAGGCTACCCTTGACTGCTTCTGCCTCCAATAGATTTCCTAAGCACTAGTGTTTTAAGCAACAGCTTAAAAAGAGAATCCTAATGTGATTTCTTTATAATGGGTGTGTTCCTTATCTTATCCTAGTGTCTAAATTCTTCTCCATGGTTGGACCCCCAAATAATATTCCTTTACGTGCTAAGGGGTATCTAGAGAGTGGGATAGGTTTACTAACTACCCTAACCCTAACGCGTACCCTAACCCTAACCCCTACCCTAAACCTAACACGTACCCTAATCCTAACCGTACCCTAAACCGAGCCCTAACCCTAACACTAACCCAAACCCTAACCCTAACCCATACCCTACGCCGTACCCGAAACCCTCCCCGAACACGTACCCTAAGCCGTACCCTAAGCCTAACCCTAAGCCTAACCCTAACCCTACGCTACCCTTGACTGCTTCTGCCTCCAATAGATTTCCTAAGCACTAGTGTTTTAAGGAACAGCTTAAAAAGAGAATCCTAATGTGATTTCTTTATAATGGGTGTGTTCCTTATCTTATCCTAGTGTCTAAACTCTTCTCCATGGCTGGACCCTCAAATAATATTCCTTTACGTGCTCAGGGGTATCTAGAGAGTGGGATAGGTTTAATAACTACCCTAACCCTAACGCGTACCCTAACCCTAACCCCTACCCTAACCCTAACACGTACACTAATCCTAACCTGTACCCTAAACCGAGCCCTAACCCTAACACTAACCCTAACCCTAACCCTAACCCATACACTATGCCGTACCCGCACCCCTCCCCGAACCCGTACCCTAAGCCATACCCTAAACCTAACCCTAAGCCTAACCCTAACCCTAGGCTACCCTTGACTGCTTCTGCCTCCAATTGATTTCCTAAGCAGTAGTGTTTAAGGAACAGCTTAAAAAGAGAATCCTAAAGTGATTTCTTTATAATGGGTGTGTTCCTTATCTTATCCTAGTGTCTAAACTCTTCTCCATGGCTGGACCCCCAAATAATATTCCTTTACGTGCTAAGGGGGAGCTAGAGAGTGGGATAGGTTTACTAACTACCCTAGCCCTAATGCGTAACCTAACCCTAACACCTACCCTAACCCTAACACGTACCCTAATCCTAACCCGTACCCTAAACCGAGCCCTAACCCTAACACTAACCCAAACCCTAACCCTAACCCATACCCTACGCCGTACACGAACACCTCCCCGAACCCATACCCCAAGCCGTACCCTAAACCTAACCCTAAGCCTAACCCTAACCCTAGGCTACCCTTGACTGCTTCTGCCTCCAATAGATTTCCTAAGCACTAGTGTTTTAAGGAACAGCTTAAAAAGAGAATCCTAATGTGATTTCTTTATAATGGGTGTGTTCCTTATCTTATCCTAGTGTCTAAACTCTTCTCCATGGCTGCACCCCCAAATAATATTGCCTTACGTGCTAAGGGGTATCTAGAGAGTGGGATAGGTTTAATAACTACCCTAACCCTAATGCGTACTCTAACCCTAACCCCTACTCTAACACTAACACGTACCCTAATCCTAACCCGTACCCTAAACCGAGCCCTAACCCTAACACTAACACTAACCCTAACCCTAACACATACCCTACGCCGTACCTGAACCCCTCCCCAAACCCGTACCCTAAGCCGTACCCTAAGCCTAACCCTAAGCCTAACACTAACCCTAGGCTACCCTTGACTGCTTCTGCCTCCAATAGATTTCCTAAGCACTAGTGTTTTAAGCAACAGCTTAAAAAGAGAATCCTAATGTGATTTCTTTATAATGGGTGTGTTCCTTATCTTATCCTAGTGTCTAAATTCTTCTCCATTGCTGGAACCCCAAATAATATTCCTTTACGTGCTAAGGGGTATCTAGAGAGTGGGATAGGTTTACTAACTACCCTAACCCTAACGCGTACCCTAACCCTAACCCCTACCCTAAACCTAACACGTACCCTAATCCTAACCGTACCCTAAACCGAGCCCTAACCCTAACACTAACCCTAACCCTAACCCTAACCCATACCCTACGCCGTACCCGAAACCCTCCCCGAACCCGTACCCTAAGCCGTACCCGAAGCCTAACCCTAAGCCTAACCCTAACCCTACGCTACCCTTGACTGCTTCTGCCTCCAATAGATTTCCTAAGCACTAGTGTTTTAAGGAACAGCTTAAAAAGAGAATCCTAATGTGATTTCTTTATAATGGGTGTGTTCCTTATCTTATCCTAGTGTCTAAACTCTTCTCCATGGCTGCACCCCCAAATAATATTGCCTTACGTGCTAAGGGGTATCTAGAGAGTGGGATAGGTTTAATAACTACTCTAACCCTAATGCGTACTCTAACCCTAACCCCTACCCTAACCCTAACACGTACCCTAATCCTAACCCGTACCCTAAACCGAGCCCTAACCCTAACACTAACCCTAACCCTAACCCTAACCCATACCCTACGCCGTACCCGCACCCCTCCCCGAACCCGTACCCTAAGCGGTACCCTAAGCCTAACCCTAAGCCTAACCCTAACCCTAGGCTACCCTTGACTGCTTCTGCCTCCAATAGATTTCCTAGGCACTACTGTTTTAAGGAACAGCTTAAAAAGAGAATCCTAATGTGATTTCTTTATAATGGGTGTGTTCCTTATCTTATCCTAGTGTCTAAACTCTTCTCCATGGCTGCACCCCCAAATAATATTCCCTTACGTGCTAAGGGGTATCTAGAGAGTGGGATAGGTTTAATAACTACCCTAACCCTAACGCGTACCCTAACCCTAACCCCTACTCTAACCCTAACACGTACACTAATCCTAACCTGTACCCTAAACCGAGCCCTAACCCTAACACTAACCCTAATCCTAACCCTAACCCATACCCTATGCCGTACCCGCACCCCTCCCCGAACCCATACCCTAAGCCATACCCTAAACCTAACCCTAAGCCTAACCCTAACCCTAGGCTACCCTTGACTGCTTCTGCCTCCAATTGATTTCCTAAGCAGTAGTGTTTTAAGGAACAGCTTAAAAAGAGAATCCTAAAGTGATTTCTTTATAATGGGTGTGTTCCTTATCTTATCCTAGTGTCTAAACTCTTCTCCATGGCTGGACCCCCAAATAATATTCCTTTACGTGCTAAGGGGGAGCTACAGAGTGGGATAGGTTTACTAACTACCCTAGCCCTAATGCGTAACCTAACCCTAACCCCTACCCTAACCCTAACACGTACCCTAATCCTAACCCGTACCCTAAACCGAGCCCTAACCCTAACACTAACCCAAACCCTAACCCTAACCCATACCCTACGCCGTACCCGCACCCCTCCCCGAACCCGTAACCTAAGCCGTACCCTAAGCCTAACCCTAAGCCTAACCCTAACCCTAGGCTACCCTTGACTGCTTCTGCCTCCAATAGATTTCCTAAGCACTACTGTTTTAAGGAACAGCTTAAAAAGAGAATCCTAATGTGATTTCTTTATAATGGGTGTGTTCCTTATCTTATCCTAGTGTCTAAACTCTTCTCCATGGCTGCACCCCCAAATAATATTCCCTTACGTGCTAAGGGGTATCTAGAGAGTGGGATAGGTTTAATAACTACCCTAACCCTAACGCGTACCCTAACCCTAACCCCTACCCTAACCCTAACACGTACCCTAATCCTAACCCGTACCCTAAACCGAGCCCTAACCCTAACACTAACCCAAACCCTAACCCTAACCCATACCCTACGCCGTACACGAACACCTCCCCGAACCCATACCCCAAGCCGTACCCTAAACCTAACCCTAAGCCTAACCCTAACCCTAGGCTACCCTTGACTGCTTCTGCCTCCAATAGATTTCCTAAGCACTAGTGTTTTAAGGAACAGCTTAAAAAGAGAATCCTAATGTGATTACTTTATAATGGGTGTGTTCCTTATCTTATCCTAGTGTCTAAACTCTTCTCCATGGCTGCACCCCCAAATAATATTGCCTTACGTGCTAAGGGGTATCTAGAGAGTGGGATAGGTTTAATAACTACCCTAACCCTAATGCGTACTCTAACGCTAACCCCTACCCTAACACTAACACGTACCCTAATCCTAACCCGTACCCTAAACCGAGCCCTACCCCTAACACTAACACTAACCCTAACCCTAACCCATACCCTACGCCGTACCTGAACCCCTCCCCAAACCCGTACCCTAAGCCGTACCCTAAGCCTAACCCTAAGCCTAACACTAACCCTAGGCTACCCTTGACTGCTTCTGCCTCCAATAGATTTCCTAAGCACTAGTGTTTTAAGCAACAGCTTAAAAAGAGAATCCTAATGTGATTTCTTTATAATGGGTGTGTTCCTTATCTTATCCTAGTGTCTAAATTCTTCTCCATGGTTGGACCCCCAAATAATATTCCTTTACGTGCTAAGGGGGAGCTAGAGAGTGGGATAGGTTTACTAACTACCCTAGCCCTAATGCGTAACCTAACCCTAACACCTACCCTAACCCTAACACGTACCCTAATCCTAACCCGTACCCTAAACCGAGCCCTAACCCTAACACTAACCCAAACCCTAACCCTAACCCATACCCTACGCCGTACACGAACACCTCCCCGAACCCATACCCCAAGCCGTACCCTAAACCTAACCCTAAGCCTAACCCTAACCCTAGGCTACCCTTGACTGCTTCTGCCTCCAATAGATTTCCTAAGCACTAGTGTTTTAAGCAACAGCTTAAAAAGAGAATCCTAATGTGATTTCTTTATAATGGGTGTGTTCCTTATCTTATCCTAGTGTCTAAACTCTTCTCCATGGCTGCACCCCCAAATAATATTGCCTTACGTGCTAAGGGGTATCTAGAGAGTGGGATAGGTTTAATAACTACCCTAACCCTAATGCGTACTCTAACCCTAACCCCTACCCTAACACTAACACGTACCCTAATCCTAACCCGTACCCTAAACCGAGCCCTACCCCTAACACTAACACTAACCCTAACCCTAACCCATACCCTACGCCGTACCTGAACCCCTCCCCAAACCCGTACCCTAAGCCGTACCCTAAGCCTAACCCTAAGCCTAACACTAACCCTAGGCTACCCTTGACTGCTTCTGCCTCCAATAGATTTCCTAAGCACTAGTGTTTTAAGCAACAGCTTAAAAAGAGAATCCTAATGTGATTTCTTTATAATGGGTGTGTTCCTTATCTTATCCTAGTGTCTAAATTCTTCTCCATGGCTGGAACCCCAAATAATATTCCTTTACGTGCTAAGGGGTATCTAGAGAGTGGGATAGGTTTACTAACTACCCTAACCCTAACGCGTACCCTAACCCTAACCCCTACCCTAAACCTAACACGTACCCTAATGCTAACCGTACCCTAAACCGAGCCCTAACCCTAACACTAACCCAAACCCTAACCCTAACCCATACCCTACGCCGTACCCGAAACCCTCCCCGAACACGTACCCTAAGCCGTACCCTAAGCCTAACCCTAAGCCTAACCCTAACCCTACGCTACCCTTGACTGCTTCTGCCTCCAATAGATTTCCTAAGCACTAGTGTTTTAAGGAACAGCTTAAAAAGAGAATCCTAATGTGATTTCTTTATAATGGGTGTGTTCCTTATCTTATCCTAGTGTCTAAACTCTTCTCCATGGCTGGACCCTCAAATAATATTCCTTTACGTGCTAAGGGGTATCTAGAGAGTGGGATAGGTTTAATAACTACCCTAACCCTAACGCGTACCCTAACCCTAACCCCTACCCTAACCCTAACACGTACCCTAATCCTAACCCGTACCCTAAACCGAGCCCTAACCCTAACACTAACCCTAACCCTAACCCTAACCCATACCCTACGCCGTACCCGCACCCCTCCCCGAACCCGTACCCTAAGCGGTACCCTAAGCCTAACCCTAAGCCTAACCCTAACCCTAGGCTACCCTTGACTGCTTCTGCCTCCAATAGATTTCCTAGGCACTACTGTTTTAAGGAACAGCTTAAAAAGAGAATCCTAATGTGATTTCTTTATAATGGGTGTGTTCCTTATCTTATCCTAGTGTCTAAACTCTTCTCCATGGCTGCACCCCCAAATAATATTCCCTTACGTGCTAAGGGGTATCTAGAGAGTGGGATAGGTTTAATAACTACCCTAACCCTAACGCGTACCCTAACCCTAACCCCTACCCTAACCCTAACACGTACACTAATCCTAACCTGTACCCTAAACCGAGCCCTAACCCTAACACTAACCCTAATCCTAACCCTAACCCATACCCTATGCCGTACCCGCACCCCTCCCCGAACCCATACCCTAAGCCATACCCTAAACCTAACCCTAAGCCTAACCCTAACCCTAGGCTACCCTTGACTGCTTCTGCCTCCAATTGATTTCCTAAGCAGTAGTGTTTTAAGGAACAGCTTAAAAAGAGAATCCTAAAGTGATTTCTTTATAATGGGTGTGTTCCTTATCTTATCCTAGTGTCTAAACTCTTCTCCATGGCTGGACCCCCAAATAATATTCCTTTACGTGCTAAGGGGGAGCTACAGAGTGGGATAGGTTTACTAACTACCCTAGCCCTAATGCGTAACCTAACCCTAACCCCTACCCTAACCCTAACACGTACCCTAATCCTAACCCGTACCCTAAACCGAGCCCTAACCCTAACACTAACCCAAACCCTAACCCTAACCCATACCCTACGCCGTACCCGCACCCCTCCCCGAACCCGTAACCTAAGCCGTACCCTAAGCCTAACCCTAAGCCTAACCCTAACCCTAGGCTACCCTTGACTGCTTCTGCCTCCAATAGATTTCCTAAGCACTACTGTTTTAAGGAACAGCTTAAAAAGAGAATCCTAATGTGATTTCTTTATAATGGGTGTGTTCCTTATCTTATCCTAGTGTCTAAACTCTTCTCCATGGCTGCACCCCCAAATAATATTCCCTTACGTGCTAAGGGGTATCTAGAGAGTGGGATAGGTTTAATAACTACCCTAACCCTAACGCGTACCCTAACCCTAACCCCTACCCTAACCCTAACACGTACCCTAATCCTAACCCGTACCCTAAACCGAGCCCTAACCCTAACACTAACCCAAACCCTAACCCTAACCCATACCCTACGCCGTACACGAACACCTCCCCGAACCCATACCCCAAGCCGTACCCTAAACCTAACCCTAAGCCTAACCCTAACCCTAGGCTACCCTTGACTGCTTCTGCCTCCAATAGATTTCCTAAGCACTAGTGTTTTAAGGAACAGCTTAAAAAGAGAATCCTAATGTGATTACTTTATAATGGGTGTGTTCCTTATCTTATCCTAGTGTCTAAACTCTTCTCCATGGCTGCACCCCCAAATAATATTGCCTTACGTGCTAAGGGGTATCTAGAGAGTGGGATAGGTTTAATAACTACCCTAACCCTAATGCGTACTCTAACCCTAACCCCTACCCTAACACTAACACGTACCCTAATCCTAACCCGTACCCTAAACCGAGCCCTACCCCTAACACTAACACTAACCCTAACCCTAACCCATACCCTACGCCGTACCTGAACCCCTCCCCAAACCCGTACCCTAAGCCGTACCCTAAGCCTAACCCTAAGCCTAACACTAACCCTAGGCTACCCTTGACTGCTTCTGCCTCCAATAGATTTCCTAAGCACTAGTGTTTTAAGCAACAGCTTAAAAAGAGAATCCTAATGTGATTTCTTTATAATGGGTGTGTTCCTTATCTTATCCTAGTGTCTAAATTCTTCTCCATGGTTGGACCCCCAAATAATATTCCTTTACGTGCTAAGGGGTATCTAGAGAGTGGGATAGGTTTACTAACTACCCTAACCCTAACGCGTACCCTAACCCTAACCCCTACCCTAAACCTAACACGTACCCTAATCCTAACCGTACCCTAAACCGAGCCCTAACCCTAACACTAACCCAAACCCTAACCCTAACCCATACCCTACGCCGTACCCGAAACCCTCCCCGAACACGTACCCTAAGCCGTACCCTAAGCCTAACCCTAAGCCTAACCCTAACCCTACGCTACCCTTGACTGCTTCTGCCTCCAATAGATTTCCTAAGCACTAGTGTTTTAAGGAACAGCTTAAAAAGAGAATCCTAATGTGATTTCTTTATAATGGGTGTGTTCCTTATCTTATCCTAGTGTCTAAACTCTTCTCCATGGCTGGACCCTCAAATAATATTCCTTTACGTGCTCAGGGGTATCTAGAGAGTGGGATAGGTTTAATAACTACCCTAACCCTAACGCGTACCCTAACCCTAACCCCTACCCTAACCCTAACACGTACACTAATCCTAACCTGTACCCTAAACCGAGCCCTAACCCTAACACTAACCCTAACCCTAACCCTAACCCATACACTATGCCGTACCCGCACCCCTCCCCGAACCCGTACCCTAAGCCATACCCTAAACCTAACCCTAAGCCTAACCCTAACCCTAGGCTACCCTTGACTGCTTCTGCCTCCAATTGATTTCCTAAGCAGTAGTGTTTTAAGGAACAGCTTAAAAAGAGAATCCTAAAGTGATTTCTTTATAATGGGTGTGTTCCTTATCTTATCCTAGTGTCTAAACTCTTCTCCATGGCTGGACCCCCAAATAATATTCCTTTACGTGCTAAGGGGGAGCTAGAGAGTGGGATAGGTTTACTAACTACCTTAGCCCTAATGCGTAACCTAACCCTAACCCCTACCCTAACCCTAACACGTACCCTAATCCTAACCCGTACCCTAAACCGAGCCCTAACCCTAACACTAACCCAAACCCTAACCCTAACCCATACCCTACGCCGTACACGAACACCTCCCCGAACCCATACCCCAAGCCGTACCCTAAACCTAACCCTAAGCCTAACCCTAACCCTAGGCTACCCTTGACTGCTTCTGCCTCCAATAGATTTCCTAAGCACTAGTGTTTTAAGGAACAGCTTAAAAAGAGAATCCTAATGTGATTTCTTTATAATGGGTGTGTTCCTTATCTTATCCTAGTGTCTAAACTCTTCTCCATGGCTGCACCCCCAAATAATATTGCCTTACGTGCTAAGGGGTATCTAGAGAGTGGGATAGGTTTAATAACTACCCTAACCCTAATGCGTACTCTAACCCTAACCCCTACTCTAACACTAACACGTACCCTAATCCTAACCCGTACCCTAAACCGAGCCCTAACCCTAACACTAACACTAACCCTAACCCTAACCCATACCCTACGCCGTACCTGAACCCCTCCCCAAACCCGTACCCTAAGCCGTACCCTAAGCCTAACCCTAAGCCTAACACTAACCCTAGGCTACCCTTGACTGCTTCTGCCTCCAATAGATTTCCTAAGCACTAGTGTTTTAAGCAACAGCTTAAAAAGAGAATCCTAATGTGATTTCTTTATAATGGGTGTGTTCCTTATCTTATCCTAGTGTCTAAATTCTTCTCCATTGCTGGAACCCCAAATAATATTCCTTTACGTGCTAAGGGGTATCTAGAGAGTGGGATAGGTTTACTAACTACCCTAACCCTAACGCGTACCCTAACCCTAACCCCTACCCTAAACCTAACACGTACCCTAATCCTAACCGTACCCTAAACCGAGCCCTAACCCTAACACTAACCCTAACCCTAACCCTAACCCATACCCTACGCCGTACCCGAAACCCTCCCCGAACCCGTACCCTAAGCCGTACCCTAAGCCTAACCCTAAGCCTAACCCTAACCCTACGCTACCCTTGACTGCTTCTGCCTCCAATAGATTTCCTAAGCACTAGTGTTTTAAGGAACAGCTTAAAAAGAGAATCCTAATGTGATTTCTTTATAATGGGTGTGTTCCTTATCTTATCCTAGTGTCTAAACTCTTCTCCATGGCTGGACCCTCAAATAATATTCCTTTACGTGCTAAGGGGTATCTAGAGAGTGGGATAGGTTTAATAACTACCCTAACCCTAACGCGTACCCTAACCCTAACCCCTACCCTAACCCTAACACGTACCCTAATCCTAACCCGTACCCTAAACCGAGCCCTAACCCTAACACTAACCCTAACCCTAACCCTAACCCATACCCTACGCCGTACCCGCACCCCTCCCTGAACCCGTAACCTAAGCCGTACCCTAAGCCTAACCCTAAGCCTAACCCTAACCCTAGGCTACCCTTGACTGCTTCTGCCTCCAATAGATTTCCTAAGCACTAGTGTTTTAAGAACAGCTTAAAAAGAGAATCCTAAAGTGATTTCTTTATAATGGGTGTGTTCCTTATCTTATCCTAGTGTCTAAACTCTTCTCCATGGCTGGACCCCCAAATAATATTCCTTTACGTGCTAAGGGGTATCTAGAGAGTGGGATAGGTTTAATAACTACCCTAACCCTAACGCGTACCCTAACCCTAACCCCTACCCTAACCCTAACACGTACCCTAATCCTAACCCGTACCCTAATCCGAGCCCTAACCCTAACACTAACCCTAACCCTAACCCTAACCCATACCCTACGCCGTACCCGAAACCCTCCCCGAACCCGTACCCTAAGCCATACCCTAAGCCTAACCCTAAGCCTAACACTAACCCTAGGCTACCCTTGACTGCTTCTGCCTCCAATAGATTTCCTAAGCACTAGTGTTTTAAGCAACAGCTTAAAAAGAGAATCCTAATGTGATTTCTTTATAATGGGTGTGTTCCTTATCTTATCCTAGTGTCTAAACTCTTCTCCATGGCTGCACCCCCAAATAATATTCCCTTACGTGCTAAGGGGTATCTAGAGAGTGGGATAGGTTTAATAACTACCCTAACCCTAACGCGTACCCTAACCCTAACCCCTACCCTAACCCTAACACGTACCCTAATCCTAACCTGTACCCTAAACCGAGCCCTAACCCTAACACTAACCCTAACCCTAACCCTAACCCATACCCTATGCCGTACCCGCACCCCTCCCCGAACCCGTACCCTAAGCCATACCCTAAACCTAACCCTAAGCCTAACCCTAACCCTAGGCTACCCTTGACTGCTTCTGCCTCCAATTGATTTCCTAAGCAGTAGTGTTTTAAGGAACAGCTTAAAAAGAGAATCCTAAAGTGATTTCTTTATAATGGGTGTGTTCCTTATCTTATCCTAGTGTCTAAACTCTTCTCCATGGCTGGACCCCCAAATAATATTCCTTTACGTGCTAAGGGGGAGCTAGAGAGTGGGATAGGTTTACTAACTACCCTAGCCCTAATGCGTAACCTAACCCTAACCCCTACCCTAACCCTAACACGTACCCTAATCCTAACCCGTACCCTAAACCGAGCCCTAACCCTAACACTAACCCAAACCCTAACCCTAACCCATACCCTACGCCGTACACGAACACCTCCCCGAACCCATACCCCAAGCCGTACCCTAAACCTAACCCTAAGCCTAACCCTAACCCTAGGCTACCCTTGACTGCTTCTGCCTCCAATAGATTTCCTAAGCACTAGTGTTTTAAGGAACAGCTTAAAAAGAGAATCCTAATGTGATTTCTTTATAATGGGTGTGTTCCTTATCTTATCCTAGTGTCTAAACTCTTCTCCATGGCTTCACCCCCAAATAATATTGCCTTACGTGCTAAGGGGTATCTAGAGAGTGGGATAGGTTTAATAACTACCCTAACCCTAATGCGTACTCTAACCCTAACCCCTACTCTAACACTAACACGTACCCTAATCCTAACCCGTACCCTAAACCGAGCCCTAACCCTAACACTAACACTAACCCTAAACCTAACCCATACCCTACGCCGTACCTGAACCCCTCCCCAAACCCGTACCCTAAGCCGTACCCTAAGCCTAACCCTAAGCCTAACACTAACCCTAGGCTACCCTTGACTGCTTCTGCCTCCAATAGATTTCCTAAGCACTAGTGTTTTAAGCAACAGCTTAAAAAGAGAATCCTAATGTGATTTCTTTATAATGGGTGTGTTCCTTATCTTATCCTAGTGTCTAAGCTCTTCTCCATGGCTGGACCCTCAAATAATATTCCTTTACGTGCTAAGGGGTATCTAGAGAGTGGGATAGGTTTAATAACTACCCTAACCCTAACGCGTACCCTAACCCTAACCCCTACCCTAACCCTAACACGTACCCTAATCCTAACCCATACCCTAAACCGAGCCCTAACCCTAACACTAACCCTAACCCTAACCCTAACCCATACCCTACGCCGTACCCACACCCCTCCCCGAACCCGTAACCTAAGCCGTACCCTAAGCCTAACCCTAAGCCTAACCCTAACCCTAGGCTACCCTTGACTGCTTCTGCCTCCAATAGATTTCCTAAGCACTACTGTTTTAAGGAACAGCTTAAAAAGAGAATCCTAATGTGATTTCTTTATAATGGGTGTGTTCCTTATCTTATCCTAGTGTCTAAACTCTTCTCCATGGCTGCACCCCCAAATAATATTGCCTTACGTGCTAAGGGGTATCTAGAGAGTGGGATAGGTTTAATAACTACCCTAACCCTAACGCGTACCCTAACCCTAACCCCTACCCTAACCCTAACACGTACCCTAATCCTAACCTGTACCCTAAACCGAGCCCTATCCCTAACACTAACACTAACCCTAACCCTAACCCAAACCCATACCCTACGCCGTACCTGAACCCCTCCCCAAACCCGTACCCTAAGCCGTACCCTAAGCCTAACCCTAAGCCTAACACTAACCCTAGGCTACCCTTGACTGCTTCTGCCTCCAATAGATTTCCTAAGCACTAGTGTTTTAAGCAACAGCTTAAAAAGAGAATCCTAATGTGATTTCTTTATAATGGGTGTGTTCCTTATATTATCCTAGTGTCTAAACTCTTCTCCATGGCTGGACCCCCAAATAATATTCCTTTACGTGCTAAGGGGTATCTAGAGAGTGGGATAGGTTTAATAACTACCCTAACCCTAACGCGTACCCTAACCCTAACCCCTATCCTAACCCTAACACGTACCCTAATCCTAACCCGTACCCTAAACCGAGCCCTAACCCTAACACTAACCCTAACCCTAACCCATACCCTACGCCGTACCCGAAACCCTCCCCGAACCCGTACCCTAAGCCGTACCCTAAGCCTAACCCTAAGCCTAACCTTACCCTAGGCTACCCTTGACTGCTTCTGCCTCCAATAGATTTCCTAAGCACTAGTGTTTTAAGGAACAGCTTAAAAAGAGAATCCTAATGTGATTTCTTTATAATGGGTGTGTTCCTTATCTTATCCTAGTGTCTAAACTCTTCACCATGGCTGCACCCCCAAATAATATTGCCTTACGTGCTAAGGGGTATCTAGAGAGTGGGATAGGTTTAATAACTACCCTAACCCTAATGCGTACTCTAACCCTAACCTCTACCCTAACACTAACACGTACCCTAATCCTAACCCGTACCCTAAACCGAGCCCTAACCCTAACACTAACACTTACCCTAACCCTAACCCATACCCTACGCCGTACCTGAACCCCTCCCCAAACCCGTACCCTAAGCCGTACCCTAAGCCTAACCCTAAGCCTAACACTAACCCTAGGCTACCCTTGACTGCTTCTGCCTCCAATAGATTTCCTAAGCACTAGTGTTTTAAGCAACAGCTTAAAAAGAGAATCCTAATGTGATTTCTTTATAATGGGTGTGTTCCTTATCTTATCCTAGTGTCTAAACTCTTCTCCATGGCTGGACCCTCAAATAATATTCCTTTACGTGCTAAGGGGTATCTAGAGAGTGGGATAGGTTTAATAACTACCCTAACCCTAACGCGTACCCTAACCCTTACCCCTACCCTAACCCTAACACGTACCCTAATCCTAACCCGTACCCTAAACCGAGCCCTAACCCTAACACTAACCCTAACCCTAACCCTAACCCATACCCTACGCCGTACCCACACCCCTACCCGAACCCGTAACCTAAGCCGTACCCTAAGCCTAACCCTAAGCCTAACCCTAACCCTAGGCTACCCTTGACTGCTTCTGCCTCCAATAGATTTCCTAAGCACTAGTGTTTTAAGGAACAGCTTAAAAAGAGAATCCTAATGTGATTTCTTTATAATGGGTGTGTTCCTTATCTTATCCAATGTCTAAACTCTTCTCCATGGCTGCACCCCCAAATAATATTGCCTTACGTGCTAAGGGGTATCTAGAGAGTGGGATAGGTTTAATAACTACCCTAACCCTAACACGTACCCTAACCCTAACCCCTACCCTAACCCTAACACATACCCTAATCCTAACCTGTACCCTAAACCGAGCCCTAACCCTAACACTAACCCTAACCCTAACCCTAACCCATACCCTACGCCGTACCCGCACCCCTCCCCGAACCCGTACCCTAAGCCATACCCTAAACCTAACCCTAAGCCTAACCCTAACCCTAGGCTACCCTTGACTGCTTCTGCCTCCAATAGATTTCCTAAGCACTAGTGTTTTAAGGAACAGCTGAAAAAGAGAATCCTAATGTGATTTCTTTATAATGGGTGTGTTCCTTATCTTATCCTAGTGTCTAAACACTTCTCCATGGCTGCACCCCCAAATAATATTGCCTTACGTGCTAAGGGGTATCTAGAGAGTGGGATAGGTTTAATAACTACCCTAACCCTAATGCGTACTCTAACCCTAACCCCTACTCTAACACTAACACGTACCCTAATCCTAACCCGTACCCTAAACCGAGCCCTAACCCTAACACTAACACTAACCCTAACCCTAACCCATACCCTACGCCGTACCCGAAACCCTCCCCGAACCCGTACCCTAAGCCGTACCCTAAGCCTAACCCTAAGCCTAACCCTAACCCTACGCTACCCTTGACTGCTTCTGCCTCCAATAGATTTCCTAAGCACTAGTGTTTTAAGGAACAGCTTAAAAAGAGAATCCTAATGTGATTTCTTTATAATGGGTGTGTTCCTTATCTTATCCTAGTGTCTAAACTCTTCTCCATGGCTGGACCCTCAAATAATATTCCTTTACGTGCTAAGGGGTATCTAGAGAGTGGGATAGGTTTAATAACTACCCAAACCCTAACGCGTACCCTAACCCTAACACGTACCCTAATCCTAACCCATACCGTAAACCGAGCCCTAACCCTAACACTAACCCTAACCCTAACCCTAACCCATACCGTACGCCGTACCCGCACCCCTCCCCGAACCCGTAACCTAAGCCGTACCCTAAGCCTAACCCTAAGCCTAACCCTAACCCTAGGCTACCCTTGACTGCTTCTGCCTCCAATAGATTTCCTAAGCACTACTGTTTTAAGGAACAGCTTAAAAAGAGAATCCTAATGTGATTTCTTTATAATGGGTGTGTTCCTTATCTTATCCTAGTGTCTAAACTCTTCTCCATGGCTGCACCCCCAAATAATATTCCCTTACGTGCTAAGGGGTATCTAGAGAGTGGGATAGGTTTAATAACTACCCTAACCCTAACGCGTACCCTAACCCTAACCCCTACCCTAACCCTAACACGTACCCTAATCCTAACCTGTACCCTAAACCGAGCCCTAACCCTAACACTAACCCTAACCCTAACCCTAACCCATACCCTACGCCGTACCCGCACCCCTCCCTGAACCCGTACCCTAAGCCGTACCCTAAGCCTAACCCTAAGCCTAACCCTAACCCTAGGCTACCCTTGACTGCTTCTGCCTCCAATAGATTTCCTAATCACTAGTGTTTTAAGGAACAGCTTAAAAAGAGAATCCTAAAGTGATTTCTTTATAATGTTTGTGTTCCTTATCTTATCCTAGTGTCTAAACTCTTCTCCATGGCTGGACCCCCAAATAATATTGCCTTACGTGCTAAGGGTTATCTAGAGAGTGGGATAGGTTTAATAACTACCCTAACCCTAACGCGTACCCTAACCCTAACCACTACCCTAACCCTAACACGTACACTAATCCTAACCCGTACCCTAAACCGAGCCCTAACCCTAACACTAACCCTAACCTTAACCCATACCCTACGCCGTACCCGAAACCCTCCCCGAACCCGTACCCTAAGCCGTACCCTAAGCCTAACCCTAAGCCTAACCTTACCCTAGGCTACCCTTGACTGCTTCTGCCTCCAATAGATTTCCTAAGCACTAGTGTTTTAAGGAACAGCTTAAAAAGAGAATCCTAATGTGATTTCTTTATAATGGGTGTGTTCCTTATCTTATCCTAGTGTCTAAACTCTTCTCCATGGCTGCACCCCCAAATAATATTGCCTTACGTGCTAAGGGGTATGTAGAGAGTGGGATAGGTTTAATAACTACCCTAACCCTAATGCGTACTCTAACCCTAACCCCTACCCTAACACTAACACGTACCCTAATCCTAACCCGTACCCTAAACCGAGCCCTAACCCTAACACTAACACTAACCCTAACCCTAACCCATACCCTACGCCGTACCTGAACCCCTCCCCAAACCCGTACCCTAAGCCGTACCCTAAGCCTAACCTTAAGCCTAACACTAACCCTAGGCTACCCTTGACTGCTTCTGCCTCCAATAGATTTCCTAAGCACTAGTGTTTTAAGCAACAGCTTAAAAAGAGAATCCTAATGTGATTTCTTTATAATGGGTGTGTTCCTTATCTTATTCTAGTGTCTAAACTCTTCTCCATGGCTGGACCCCCAAATAATATTCCTTTACGTGCTAAGGGGGAGCTAGAGAGTGGGATAGGTTTACTAACTACCCTAGCCCTAACGCGTAACCTAACCCTAACCCCTACCCTAACCCTAACACGTACCCTAATCCTAACCCGTACCCTAAACCGAGCCCTAACCCTAACACTAACCCAAACCCTAACCCTAACCCATACCCTACGCCGTACACGAACACCTCCCCGAACCCATACCCCAAGCCGTACCCTAAACCTAACCGTAAGCCTAACCCTAACCCTAGGCTACCCTTGACTGCTTCTGCCTCCAATAGATTTCCTAAGCACTAGTGTTTTAAGGAACAGCTTAAAAAGAGAATCCTAATGTGATTTCTTTATAATGGGTGTGTTCCTTATCTTATCCTAGTGTCTAAACTCTTCTCCATGGCTGCACCCCCAAATAATATTGCCTTACGTGCTAAGGGGTATCTAGAGAGTGGGATAGGTTTAATAACTACCCTAACCCTAATGCGTACTCTAACCCTAACCCCTACCCTAACACTAACACGTACCCTAATCCTAACCCGTACCCTAAACCGAGCCCTACCCCTAACACTAACACTAACCCTAACCCTAACCCATACCCTACGCCGTACCTGAACCCCTCCCCAAACCCGTACCCTAAGCCGTACCCTAAGCCTAACCCTAAGCCTAACACTAACCCTAGGCTACCCTTGACTGCTTCTGCCTCCAATAGATTTCCTAAGCACTAGTGTTTTAAGCAACAGCTTAAAAAGAGAATCCTAATGTGATTTCTTTATAATGGGTGTGTTCCTTATCTTATCCTAGTGTCTAAATTCTTCTCCATTGCTGGAACCCCAAATAATATTCCTTTACGTGCTAAGGGGTATCTAGAGAGTGGGATAGGTTTACTAACTACCCTAACCCTAACGCGTACCCTAACCCTAACCCCTACCCTAAACCTAACACGTACCCTAATCCTAACCGTACCCTAAACCGAGCCCTAACCCTAACACTAACCCTAACCCTAACCCTAACCCATACCCTACGCCGTACCCGAAACCCTCCCCGAACACGTACCCTAAGCCGTACCCTAAGCCTAACCCTAAGCCTAACCCTAACCCTACGCTACCCTTGACTGCTTCTGCCTGCAATAGATTTCCTAAGCACTACTGTTTTAAGGAACAGCTTAAAAAGAGAATCCTAATGTGATTTCTTTATAATGGGTGTGTTCCTTATCTTATCCTAGTGTGTAAACTCTTCTCCATGGCTGCACCCCCAAATAATATTCCCTTACGTGCTAAGGGGTATCTAGAGAGTGGGATAGGTTTAATAACTACCCTAACCCTAACGCGTACCCTAACCCTAACCCCTACCCTAACCCTAACACGTACCCTAATCCTAACCTGTACCCTAAAACGAGCCCTAACCCTAACCCTAACCCTAACCCTAACCCTAACCCATACCCTATGCCGTACCCGCACCACTCCCCGAACCCGTACCCTAAGCCATACCCTAAAGCTAACCCTAAGCCTAACCCTAACCCTAGGCTACCCTTGACTGCTTCTGCCTCCAATTGATTTCCTAAGCAGTAGTGTTTTAAGGAACAGCTTAAAAAGAGAATCCTAAAGTGATTTCTTTATAATGGGTGTGTTCCTTATCTTATCCTAGTGTCTAAACTCTTCTATATGGCTGCACCCCCAAATAATATTCCCTTACGTGCTAAGGGGTATCTAGAGAGTGGGATAGGTTTAATAACTACCCTAACCCTAATGCGTACTCTAACCCTAACCCCTACTCTAACACTAACACGTACCCTAATCCTAACCCGTACCCTAAACCGAGCCCTAACCCTAACACTAACCCAAACCCTAACCCTAACCCATACCCTACGCCGTACACGAACACCTCCCCGAACCCATACCCCAAGCCGTACCCTAACCCTAACCCTAAGCCTAACCCTAACCCTAGGCTACCCTTGACTGCTTCTGCCTCCAATAGATTTCCTAAGCACTAGTGTTTTAAGAACAGCTTAAAAAGAGAATCCTAAAGTGATTTCTTTATAATGGGTGTGTTCCTTATCTTATCCTAGTGTCTAAACTCTTCTCCATGGCTGGACCCCCAAATAATATTCCTTTACGTGCTAAGGGGTATCTAGAGAGTGGGATAGGTTTAATAACTACCCTAACCCTAACGCGTACCCTAACCCTAACCCCTACCCTAACCCTAACACGTACCCTAATCCTAACCCGTACCCTAATCCGAGCCCTAACCCTAACACTAACCCTAACCCTAACCCTAACCCATACCCTACGCCGTACCCGAAACCCTCCCCGAACCCGTACCCTAAGCCATACCCTAAGCCTAACCCTAAGCCTAACACTAACCCTAGGCTACCCTTGACTGCTTCTGCCTCCAATAGATTTCCTAAGCACTAGTGTTTTAAGCAACAGCTTAAAAAGAGAATCCTAATGTGATTTCTTTATAATGGGTGTGTTCCTTATCTTATCCTAGTGTCTAAACTCTTCTCCATGGCTGCACCCCCAAATAATATTCCCTTACGTGCTAAGGGGTATCTAGAGAGTGGGATAGGTTTAATAACTACCCTAACCCTAACGCGTACCCTAACCCTAACCCCTACCCTAACCCTAACACGTACCCTAATCCTAACCTGTACCCTAAACCGAGCCCTAACCCTAACACTAACCCTAACCCTAACCCTAACCCATACCCTATGCCGTACCCGCACCCCTCCCCGAACCCGTACCCTAAGCCATACCCTAAACCTAACCCTAAGCCTAACCCTAACCCTAGGCTACCCTTGACTGCTTCTGCCTCCAATTGATTTCCTAAGCAGTAGTGTTTTAAGGAACAGCTTAAAAAGAGAATCCTAAAGTGATTTCTTTATAATGGGTGTGTTCCTTATCTTATCCTAGTGTCTAAACTCTTCTCCATGGCTGGACCCCCAAATAATATTCCTTTACGTGCTAAGGGGGAGCTAGAGAGTGGGATAGGTTTACTAAATACCCTAGCCCTAATGCGTAACCTAACCCTAACCCCTACCCTAACCCTAACACGTACCCTAATCCTAACCCGTACCCTAAACCGAGCCCTAACCCTAACACTAACCCAAACCCTAACCCTAACCCATACCCTACGCCGTACACGAACACCTCCCCGAACCCATACCCCAAGCCGTACCCTAAACCTAACCCTAAGCCTAACCCTAACCCTAGGCTACCCTTGACTGCTTCTGCCTCCAATAGATTTCCTAAGCACTAGTGTTTTAAGGAACAGCTTAAAAAGAGAATCCTAATGTGATTTCTTTATAATGGGTGTGTTCCTTATCTTATCCTAGTGTCTAAACTCTTCTCCATGGCTTCACCCCCAAATAATATTGCCTTACGTGCTAAGGGGTATCTAGAGAGTGGGATAGGTTTAATAACTACCCTAACCCTAATGCGTACTCTAACCCTAACCCCTACTCTAACACTAACACGTACCCTAATCCTAACCCGTACCCTAAACCGAGCCCTAACCCTAACACTAACACTAACCCTAAACCTAACCCATACCCTACGCCGTACCTGAACCCCTCCCCAAACCCGTACCCTAAGCCGTACCCTAAGCCTAACCCTAAGCCTAACACTAACCCTAGGCTACCCTTGACTGCTTCTGCCTCCAATAGATTTCCTAAGCACTAGTGTTTTAAGCAACAGCTTAAAAAGAGAATCCTAATGTGATTTCTTTATAATGGGTGTGTTCCTTATCTTATCCTAGTGTCTAAACTCTTCTCCATGGCTGGACCCTCAAATAATATTCCTTTACGTGCTAAGGGGTATCTAGAGAGTGGGATAGGTTTAATAACTACCCTAACCCTAACGCGTACCCTAACCCTAACCCCTACCCTAACCCTAACACGTACCCTAATCCTAACCCATACCCTAAACCGAGCCCTAACCCTAACACTAACCCTAACCCTAACCCTAAACCATACCCTACGCCGTACCCGCACCCCTCCCCGAACCCGTAACCTAAGCCGTACCCTAAGCCTAACCCTAAGCCTAACCCTAACCCTAGGCTACCCTTGACTGCTTCTGCCTCCAATAGATTTCCTAAGCACTACTGTTTTAAGGAACAGCTTAAAAAGAGAATCCTAATGTGATTTCTTTATAATGGGTGTGTTCCTTATCTTATCCTAGTGTCTAAACTCTTCTCCATGGCTGCACCCCCAAATAATATTCCCTTACGTGCTAAGGGGTATCTAGAGAGTGGGATAGGTTTAATAACTACCCTAACCCTAACGCGTACCCTAACCCTAACCCCTACCCTAACCCTAACACGTACCCTAATCCTAACCTGTACCCTAAACCGAGCCCTAACCCTAACACTAACACTAACCCTAACCCTAACCCAAACCCATACCCTACGCCGTACCTGAACCCCTGCCCAAACCCGTACCCTAAGCCGTACCCTAAGCCTAACCCTAAGCCTAACACTAACCCTAGGCTACCCTTGACTGCTTCTGCCTCCAATAGATTTCCTAAGCACTAGTGTTTTAAGCAACAGCTTAAAAAGAGAATCCTAATGTGATTTCTTTATAATGGGTGTGTTCCTTATATTATCCTAGTGTCTAAACTCTTCTCCATGGCTGGACCCCCAAATAATATTCCTTTACGTGCTAAGGGGTATCTAGAGAGTGGGATAGGTTTAATAACTACCCTAACCCTAACGCGTACCCTAACCCTAACCCCTATCCTAACCCTAACACGTACCCTAATCCTAACCCGTACCCTAAACCGAGCCCTAACCCTAACACTAACCCTAACCCTAACCCATACCCTACGCCGTACCCGAAACCCTCCCCGAACCCGTACCCTAAGCCGTACCCTAAGCCTAACCCTAAGCCTAACCTTACCCTAGGCTACCCTTGACTGCTTCTGCCTCCAATAGATTTCCTAAGCACTAGTGTTTTAAGGAACAGCTTAAAAAGAGAATCCTAATGTGATTTCTTTATAATGGGTGTGTTCCTTATCTTATCCTAGTGTCTAAACTCTTCACCATGGCTGCACCCCCAAATAATATTGCCTTACGTGCTAAGGGGTATCTAGAGAGTGGGATAGGTTTAATAACTACCCTAACCCTAATGCGTACTCTAACCCTAACCTCTACCCTAACACTAACACGTACCCTAATCCTAACCCGTACCCTAAACCGAGCCCTAACCCTAACACTAACACTTACCCTAACCCTACCCCATACCCTACGCCGTACCTGAACCCCTCCCCAAACCCGTACCCTAAGCCGTACCCTAAGCCTAACCCTAAGCCTAACACTAACCCTAGGCTACCTTTGACTGCTTCTGCCTCCAATAGGTTTCCTAAGCACTAGTGTTTTAAGCAACAGCTTAAAAAGAGAATCCTAATGTGATTTCTTTATAATGGGTGTGTTCCTTATCTTATCCTAGTGTCTAAACTCTTCTCCATGGCTGGACCCTCAAATAATATTCCTTTACGTGCTAAGGGGTATCTAGAGAGTGGGATAGGTTTAATAACTACCCTAACCCTAACGCGTACCCTAACCCTTACCCCTACCCTAACCCTAACACGTACCCTAATCCTAACCCGTACCCTAAACCGAGCCCTAACCCTAACACTAACCCTAACCCTAACCCTAACCCATACCCTACGCCGTACCCGCACCCCTCCCCGAACCCGTAACCTAAGCCGTACCCTAAGCCTAACCCTAAGCCTAACCCTAACCCTAGGCTACCCTTGACTGCTTCTGCCTCCAATAGATTTCCTAAGCACTAGTGTTTTAAGGAACAGCTTAAAAAGAGAATCCTAATGTGATTTCTTTATAATGGGTGTGTTCCTTATCTTATCCAATGTCTAAACTCTTCTCCATGGCTGCACCCCCAAATAATATTGCCTTACGTGCTAAGGGGTATCTAGAGAGTGGGATAGGTTTAATAACTACCCTAACCCTAACACGTACCCTAACCCTAACCCCTACCCTAACCCTAACACATACCCTAATCCTAACCTGTACCCTAAACCGAGCCCTAACCCTAACACTAACCCTAACCCTAACCCTAACCCATACCCTACGCCGTACCCGCACCCCTCCCCGAACCCGTACCCTAAGCCATACCCTAAACCTAACCCTAAGCCTAACCCTAACCCTAGGCTACCCTTGACTGCTTCTGCCTCCAATAGATTTCCTAAGCACTAGTGTTTTAAGGAACAGCTGAAAAAGAGAATCCTAATGTGATTTCTTTATAATGGGTGTGTTCCTTATCTTATCCTAGTGTCTAAACACTTCTCCATGGCTGCACCCCCAAATAATATTGCCTTACGTGCTAAGGGGTATCTAGAGAGTGGGATAGGTTTAATAACTACCCTAACCCTAATGCGTACTCTAACCCTAACCCCTACTCTAACACTAACACGTACCCTAATCCTAACCCGTACCCTAAACCGAGCCCTAACCCTAACACTAACACTAACCCTAACCCTAACCCATACCCTACGCCGTACCCGAAACCCTCCCCGAACCCGTACCCTAAGCCGTACCCTAAGCCTAACCCTAAGCATAACCCTAACCCTACGCTACCCTTGACTGCTTCTGCCTCCAATAGATTTCCTAAGCACTAGTGTTTTAAGGAACAGCTTAAAAAGAGAATCCTAATGTGATTTCTTTATAATGGGTGTGTTCCTTATCTTATCCTAGTGTCTAAACTCTTCTCCATGGCTGGACCCTCAAATAATATTCCTTTACGTGCTAAGGGGTATCTAGAGAGTGGGATAGGTTTAATAACTACCCAAACCCTAACGCGTACCCTAACCCTAACACGTACCCTAATCCTAACCCATACCGTAAACCGAGCCCTAACCCTAACACTAACCCTAACCCTAACCCTAACCCATACCGTACGCCGTACCCGCACCCCTCCCCGAACCCGTAACCTAAGCCGTACCCTAAGCCTAACCCTAAGCCTAACCCTAACCCTAGGCTACCCTTGACTGCTTCTGCCTCCAATAGATTTCCTAAGCACTACTGTTTTAAGGAACAGCTTAAAAAGAGAATCCTAATGTGATTTCTTTATAATGGGTGTGTTCCTTATCTTATCCTAGTGTCTAAACTCTTCTCCATGGCTGCACCCCCAAATAATATTCCCTTACGTGCTAAGGGGTATCTAGAGAGTGGGATAGGTTTAATAACTACCCTAACCCTAACGCGTACCCTAACCCTAACCCCTACCCTAACCCTAACACGTACCCTAATCCTAACCTGTACCCTAAACCGAGCCCTAACCCTAACACTAACCCTAACCCTAACCCTAACCCATACCCTACGCCGTACCCGCACCCCTCCCTGAACCCGTACCCTAAGCCGTACCCTAAGCCTAACCCTAAGCCTAACCCTAACCCTAGGCTACCCTTGACTGCTTCTGCCTCCAATAGATTTCCTAATCACTAGTGTTTTAAGGAACAGCTTAAAAAGAGAATCCTAAAGTGATTTCTTTATAATGTTTGTGTTCCTTATCTTATCCTAGTGTCTAAACTCTTCTCCATGGCTGGACCCCCAAATAATATTGCCTTACGTGCTAAGGGTTATCTAGAGAGTGGGATAGGTTTAATAACTACCCTAACCCTAACGCGTACCCTAACCCTAACCACTACCCTAACCCTAACACGTACACTAATCCTAACCCGTACCCTAAACCGAGCCCTAACCCTAACACTAACCCTAACCTTAACCCATACCCTACGCCGTACCCGAAACCCTCCCCGAACCCGTACCCTAAGCCGTACCCTAAGCCTAACCCTAAGCCTAACCTTACCCTAGGCTACCCTTGACTGCTTCTGCCTCCAATAGATTTCCTAAGCACTAGTGTTTTAAGGAACAGCTTAAAAAGAGAATCCTAATGTGATTTCTTTATAATGGGTGTGTTCCTTATCTTATCCTAGTGTCTAAACTCTTCTCCATGGCTGCACCCCCAAATAATATTCCCTTACGTGCTAAGGGGTATCTAGAGAGTGGGATAGGTTTAATAACTACCCTAACCCTAATGCGTACTCTAACCCTAACCCCTACCCTAACACTAACACGTACCCTAATCCTAACCCGTACTCTAAACCGAGCCCTAACCCTAACACTAACACTAACCCTAACCCTAACCCATACCCTACGCCGTACCTGAACCCCTCCCCAAACCCGTACCCTAAGCCGTACCCTAAGCCTAACCCTAAGCCTAACACTAACCCTAGGCTACCCTTGACTGCTTCTGCCTCCAATAGATTTCCTAAGCACTAGTGTTTTAAGGAACAGCTTAAAAAGAGAATCCTAATGTGATTTCTTTATAATGGGTGTGTTCCTTATCTTATCCTAGTGTCTAAACTCTTCTCCATGGCTGCACCCCCAAATAATATTGCCTTACGTGCTAAGGGGTATGTAGAGAGTGGGATAGGTTTAATAACTACCCTAACCCTAATGCGTACTCTAACCCTAACCCCTACCCTAACACTAACACGTACCCTAATCCTAACCCGTACCCTAAACCGAGCCCTAACCCTAACACTAACACTAACCCTAACCCTAACCCATACCCTACGCCGTACCTGAACCCCTCCCCAAACCCGTACCCTAAGCCGTACCCTAAGCCTAACCTTAAGCCTAACACTAACCCTAGGCTACCCTTGACTGCTTCTGCCTCCAATAGATTTCCTAAGCACTAGTGTTTTAAGCAACAGCTTAAAAAGAGAATCCTAATGTGATTTCTTTATAATGGGTGTGTTCCTTATCTTATCCTAGTGTCTAAACTCTTCTCCATGGCTGGACCCCCAAATAATATTCCTTTACGTGCTAAGGGGGAGCTAGAGAGTGGGATAGGTTTACTAACTACCCTAGCCCTAACGCGTAACCTAACCCTAACCCCTACCCTAACCCTAACACGTACCCTAATCCTAACCCGTACCCTAAACCGAGCCCTAACCCTAACACTAACCCAAACCCTAACCCTAACCCATACCCTACGCCGTACACGAACACCTCCCCGAACCCATACCCCAAGCCGTACCCTAAACCTAACCGTAAGCCTAACCCTAACCCTAGGCTACCCTTGACTGCTTCTGCCTCCAATAGATTTCCTAAGCACTAGTGTTTTAAGGAACAGCTTAAAAAGAGAATCCTAATGTGATTTCTTTATAATGGGTGTGTTCCTTATCTTATCCTAGTGTCTAAACTCTTCTCCATGGCTGCACCCCCAAATAATATTGCCTTACGTGCTAAGGGGTATCTAGAGAGTGGGATAGGTTTAATAACTACCCTAACCCTAATGCGTACTCTAACCCTAACCCCTACCCTAACCCTAACACGTACCCTAATCCTAACCCGTACCCTAAACCGAGCCCTACCCCTAACACTAACCCTAACCCTAACCCTAAACCATACCCTACGCCGTACCTGAACCCCTCCCCAAACCCGTACCCTAAGCCGTACCCTAAGCCTAACCCTAAGCCTAACACTAACCCTAGGCTACCCTTGACTGCTTCTGCCTCCAATAGATTTCCTAAGCACTAGTGTTTTAAGCAACAGCTTAAAAAGAGAATCCTAATGTGATTTCTTTATAATGGGTGTGTTCCTTATCTTATCCTAGTGTCTAAATTCTTCTCCATTGCTGGAACCCCAAATAATATTCCTTTACGTGCTAAGGGGTATCTAGAGAGTGGGATAGGTTTACTAACTACCCTAACCCTAACGCGTACCCTAACCCTAACCCCTACCCTAAACCTAACACGTACCCTAATCCTAACCGTACCCTAAACCGAGCCCTAACCCTAACACTAACCCTAACCCTAACCCTAACCCATACCCTACGCCGTACCCGAAACCCTCCCCGAACACGTACCCTAAGCCGTACCCTAAGCCTAACCCTAAGCCTAACCCTAACCCTACGCTACCCTTGACTGCTTCTGCCTGCAATAGATTTCCTAAGCACTACTGTTTTAAGGAACAGCTTAAAAAGAGAATCCTAATGTGATTTCTTTATAATGGGTGTGTTCCTTATCTTATCCTAGTGTGTAAACTCTTCTCCATGGCTGCACCCCCAAATAATATTCCCTTACGTGCTAAGGGGTATCTAGAGAGTGGTATAGGTTTAATAACTACCCTAACCCTAACGCGTACCCTAACCCTAACCCCTACCCTAACCCTAACACGTACCCTAATCCTAACCTGTACCCTAAAACGAGCCCTAACCCTAACCCTAACCCTAACCCTAACCCTAACCCATACCCTATGCCGTACCCGCACCACTCCCCGAACCCGTACCCTAAGCCATACCCTAAACCTAACCCTAAGCCTAACCCTAACCCTAGGCTACCCTTGACTGCTTCTGCCTCCAATTGATTTCCTAAGCAGTAGTGTTTTAAGGAACAGCTTAAAAAGAGAATCCTAAAGTGATTTCTTTATAATGGGTGTGTTCCTTATCTTATCCTAGTGTCTAAACTCTTCTATATGGCTGCACCCCCAAATAATATTCCCTTACGTGCTAAGGGGTATCTAGAGAGTGGGATAGGTTTAATAACTACCCTAACCCTAATGCGTACTCTAACCCTAACCCCTACTCTAACACTAACACGTACCCTAATCCTAACCCGTACCCTAAACCGAGCCCTAACCCTAACACTAACCCAAACCCTAACCCTAACCCATACCCTACGCCGTACACGAACACCTCCCCGAACCCATACCCCAAGCCGTACCCTAACCCTAACCCTAAGCCTAACCCTAACCCTAGGCTACCCTTGACTGCTTCTGCCTCCAATAGATTTCCTAAGCACTAGTGTTTTAAGAACAGCTTAAAAAGAGAATCCTAAAGTGATTTCTTTATAATGGGTGTGTTCCTTATCTTATCCTAGTGTCTAAACTCTTCTCCATGGCTGGACCCCCAAATAATATTCCTTTACGTGCTAAGGGGTATCTAGAGAGTGGGATAGGTTTAATAACTACCCTAACCCTAACGCGTACCCTAACCCTAACCCCTACCCTAACCCTAACACGTACCCTAATCCTAACCCGTACCCTAATCCGAGCCCTAACCCTAACACTAACCCTAACCCTAACCCTAACCCATACCCTACGCCGTACCCGAAACCCTCCCCGAACCCGTACCCTAAGCCATACCCTAAGCCTAACCCTAAGCCTAACACTAACCCTAGGCTACCCTTGACTGCTTCTGCCTCCAATAGATTTCCTAAGCACTAGTGTTTTAAGCAACAGCTTAAAAAGAGAATCCTAATGTGATTTCTTTATAATGGGTGTGTTCCTTATCTTATCCTAGTGTCTAAACTCTTCTCCATGGCTGGACCCCCAAATAATATTCCTTTACGTGCTAAGGGGTATCTAGAGAGTGGGATAGGTTTACTAACTACCCTAACCCTAACGCGTACCCTAACCCTAACCCCTACCCTAACCCTAACCCGTACCCTAATCCTAACCCGTACCCTAAACCGATCCCTAACCCTAACACTAACCCTAACCCAAACCCTAACCCATACCCTACGCCATACCCGAAACCCTCCCCGAACCCGTACCCTAAGCCGTACCCTAAGCCTAACCCTAAGCCTAACCCTAACCCTAGGCTACCCTTGACTGCTTCTGCCTCCAATAGATTTCCTAAGCACTAGTGTTTTAAGGAACAGCTGAAAAAGAGAATCCTAAAGTGATTTCTTTATAATGAGTGTTTTCCTTATCTTATCCTACTGTCTAAACTCTTCTCCATGGTTGGACCCCCAAATAATATTCCTTTACGTGCTAAGGGGTATCTAGAGAGTGGGATAGGTTTAATAACTACCCTAACCCTAACGCGTACCCTAACCCTAACCCCTACCCTAACCCTAACCCGTACCCTAAACCGAGCCCTAACCCTAACACTAACCCTAACCCTAACCCTAACCCATACCCTACGCCGTATCCGAAACCCTCCCCGAACACGTACCCTAAGCCGAACCCTAAGCCTAACCCTAAGCCTAACCCTAACCCTACGCTACCCTTGACTGCTTCTGCCTCCAATAGATTTCCTAAGCACTAGTGTTTTAAGGAACAGCTTAAAAAGAGAATCCTAATGTGATTTCTTTATAATGGGTGTGTTCCTTATCTTATCCTAGTGTCTAAACTCTTCTCCATGGCTGGACCCTCAAATAATATTCCTTTACGTGCTCAGGGGTATCTAGAGAGTGGGATAGGTTTAATAACTACCTTAACCCTAACGCGTACCCTAACCCTAACGCGTACCCTAACCCTAACACGTACCCTAATCCTAACCCGTACCCTAAACCGAGCCCTAACCCTAACACTAACCCTAACCCTAACCCTAACCCATACCCTACGCCGTACCCGCACCCCTCCCCGAACCCTTACCCTAAGCCGTACCCTAAGCCTAACCCTAAGCCTAACCCTAACCCTAGGCTACCCTTGACTGCTTCGGCCTCCAATAGATTTCCTAAGCACTACTGTTTTAAGGAACAGCTTAAAAAGAGAATCCTAATGTGATTTCTTTATAATGGGTGTGTTCCTTATCTTATCCTAGTGTCTAAACTCTTCTCCATGGCTGCACCCCCAAATAATATTCCCTTACGTGCTAAGGGGTATCTAGAGAGTGGGATAGGTTTAATAACTACCCTAACCCTAACGCGTACCCTAACCCTAACCCCTACCCTAACCCTAACACGTACCCTAATCCTAACCTGTACCCTAAACCGAGCCCTAACCCTAACACTAACCCTAACCCTAACCCTAACCCATACCCTATGCCGTACCCGCACCCCTCCCCGAACCCGTACCCTAAGCCATACCCTAAACCTAACCCTAAGCCTAACCCTAACCCTAGGCTACCCTTGACTGCTTCTGCCTCCAATTGATTTCCTAAGCAGTAGTGTTTTAAGGAACAGCTTAAAAAGAGAATCCTAAAGTGATTTCTTTATAATGGGTGTGTTCCTTATCTTATCCTAGTGTCTAAACTCTTCTCCATGGCTGGACCCCCAAATAATATTCCTTTACGTGCTAAGGGGGAGCTAGAGAGTGGGATAGGTTTACTAACTACCCTAGCCCTAATGCGTAACCTAACCCTAACCCCTACCCTAACCCTAACACGTACCCTAATCCTAACCCGTACCCTAAACCGAGCCCTAACCCTAACACTAACCCAAACCCTAACCCTAACCCATACCCTACGCCGTACACGAACACCTCCCCGAACCCATACCCCAAGCCGTACCCTAAACCTAACCCTAAGCCTAACCCTAACCCTAGGCTACCCTTGACTGCTTCTGCCTCCAATAGATTTCCTAAGCACTAGTGTTTTAAGGAACAGCTTAAAAAGAGAATCCTAATGTGATTTCTTTATAATGGGTGTGTTCCTTATCTTATCCTAGTGTCTAAACTCTTCTCCATGGCTTCACCCCCAAATAATATTGCCTTACGTGCTAAGGGGTATCTAGAGAGTGGGATAGGTTTAATAACTACCCTAACCCTAATGCGTACTCTAACCCTAACCCCTACTCTAACACTAACACGTACCCTAATCCTAACCCGTACCCTAAACCGAGCCCTAACCCTAACACTAACACTAACCCTAAACCTAACCCATACCCTACGCCGTACCTGAACCCCTCCCCAAACCCGTACCCTAAGCCGTACCCTAAGCCTAACCCTAAGCCTAACACTAACCCTAGGCTACCCTTGACTGCTTCTGCCTCCAATAGATTTCCTAAGCACTAGTGTTTTAAGCAACAGCTTAAAAAGAGAATCCTAATGTGATTTCTTTATAATGGGTGTGTTCCTTATCTTATCCTAGTGTCTAAACTCTTCTCCATGGCTGGACCCTCAAATAATATTCCTTTACGTGCTAAGGGGTATCTAGAGAGTGGGATAGGTTTAATAACTACCCTAACCCTAACGCGTACCCTAACCCTAACCCCTACCCTAACCCTAACACGTACCCTAATCCTAACCCATACCCTAAACCGAGCCCTAACCCTAACACTAACCCTAACCCTAACCCTAACCCATACCCTACGCCGTACCCGCACCCCTCCCCGAACCCGTAACCTAAGCCGTACCCTAAGCCTAACCCTAAGCCTAACCCTAACCCTAGGCTACCCTTGACTGCTTCTGCCTCCAATAGATTTCCTAAGCACTACTGTTTTAAGGAACAGCTTAAAAAGAGAATCCTAATGTGATTTCTTTATAATGGGTGTGTTCCTTATCTTATCCTAGTGTCTAAACTCTTCTCCATGGCTGCACCCCCAAATAATATTCCCTTACGTGCTAAGGGGTATCTAGAGAGTGGGATAGGTTTAATAACTACCCTAACCCTAACGCGTACCCTAACCCTAACCCCTACCCTAACCCTAACACGTACCCTAATCCTAACCTGTACCCTAAACCGAGCCCTAACCCTAACACTAACACTAACCCTAACCCTAACCCAAACCCATACCCTACGCCGTACCTGAACCCCTCCCCAAACCCGTACCCTAAGCCGTACCCTAAGCCTAACCCTAAGCCTAACACTAACCCTAGGCTACCCTTGACTGCTTCTGCCTCCAATAGATTTCCTAAGCACTAGTGTTTTAAGCAACAGCTTAAAAAGAGAATCCTAATGTGATTTCTTTATAATGGGTGTGTTCCTTATATTATCCTAGTGTCTAAACTCTTCTCCATGGCTGGACCCCCAAATAATATTCCTTTACGTGCTAAGGGGTATCTAGAGAGTGGGATAGGTTTAATAACTACCCTAACCCTAACGCGTACCCTAACCCTAACCCCTATCCTAACCCTAACACGTACCCTAATCCTAACCCGTACCCTAAACCGAGCCCTAACCCTAACACTAACCCTAACCCTAACCCATACCCTACGCCGTACCCGAAACCCTCCCCGAACCCGTACCCTAAGCCGTACCCTAAGCCTAACCCTAAGCCTAACCTTACCCTAGGCTACCCTTGACTGCTTCTGCCTCCAATAGATTTCCTAAGCACTAGTGTTTTAAGGAACAGCTTAAAAAGAGAATCCTAATGTGATTTCTTTATAATGGGTGTGTTCCTTATCTTATCCTAGTGTCTAAACTCTTCACCATGGCTGCACCCCCAAATAATATTGCCTTACGTGCTAAGGGGTATCTAGAGAGTGGGATAGGTTTAATAACTACCCTAACCCTAATGCGTACTCTAACCCTAACCTCTACCCTAACACTAACACGTACCCTAATCCTAACCCGTACCCTAAACCGAGCCCTAACCCTAACACTAACACTTACCCTAACCCTAACCCATACCCTACGCCGTACCTGAACCCCTCCCCAAACCCGTACCCTAAGCCGTACCCTAAGCCTAACACTAACCCTAGGCTACCCTTGACTGCTTCTGCCTCCAATAGATTTCCTAAGCACTAGTGTTTTAAGCAACAGCTTAAAAAGAGAATCCTAATGTGATTTCTTTATAATGGGTGTGTTCCTTATCTTATCCTAGTGTCTAAACTCTTCTCCATGGCTGGACCCTCAAATAATATTCCTTTACGTGCTAAGGGGTATCTAGAGAGTGGGATAGGTTTAATAACTACCCTAACCCTAACGCGTACCCTAACCCTTACCCCTACCCTAACCCTAACACGTACCCTAATCCTAACCCGTACCCTAAACCGAGCCCTAACCCTAACACTAACCCTAACCCTAACCCTAACCCATACCCTACGCCGTACCCGCACCCCTCCCCGAACCCGTAACCTAAGCCGTACCCTAAGCCTAACCCTAAGCCTAACCCTAACCCTAGGCTACCCTTGACTGCTTCTGCCTCCAATAGATTTCCTAAGCACTAGTGTTTTAAGGAACAGCTTAAAAAGAGAATCCTAATGTGATTTCTTTATAATGGGTGTGTTCCTTATCTTATCCAATGTCTAAACTCTTCTCCATGGCTGCACCCCCAAATAATATTGCCTTACGTGCTAAGGGGTATCTAGAGAGTGGGATAGGTTTAATAACTACCCTAACCCTAACACGTACCCTAACCCTAACCCCTACCCTAACCCTAACACATACCCTAATCCTAACCTGTACCCTAAACCGAGCCCTAACCCTAACACTAACCCTAACCCTAACCCTAACCCATACCCTACGCCGTACCCGCACCCCTCCCCGAACCCGTACCCTAAGCCATACCCTAAACCTAACCCTAAGCCTAACCCTAACCCTAGGCTACCCTTGACTGCTTCTGCCTCCAATTGATTTCCTAAGCAGTAGTGTTTTAAGGAACAGCTTAAAAAGAGAATCCTAAAGTGATTTCTTTATAATGGGTGTGTTCCTTATCTTATCCTAGTGTCTAAACTCTTCTCCATGGCTGGACCCCCAAATAATATTCCTTTACGTGCTAAGGGGAGCTAGAGAGTGGGATAGGTTTACTAACTACCCTAGCCCTAACGCGTAACCTAACCCTAACCCCTACCCTAACCCTAACACGTACCCTAATCCTAACCCGTACCCTAAACCGAGCCCTAACCCTAACAGTAACCCAAACCCTAACCCTAACCCATACCCTACGCCGTACACGAACACCTCCCCGAACCCATACCCCAAGCCGTACCCTAAACCTAACCCTAAGCCTAACCCTAACCCTAGGCTACCCTTGACTGCTTCTGCCTCCAATAGATTTCCTAAGCACTAGTGTTTTAAGGAACAGCTTAAAAAGAGAATCCTAATGTGATTTCTTTATAATGGGTGTGTTCCTTATCTTATCCTAGTGTCTAAACTCTTCTCCATGGCTGCACCCCCAAATAATATTGCCTTACGTGCTAAGGGGTATCTAGAGAGTGGGATAGGTTTAATAACTACCCTAACCCTAATGCATACTCTAACCCTAACCCCTACCCTAACACTAACACGTACCCTAATCCTAACCCGTACCCTAAACCGAGCCCTACCCCTAACACTAACACTAACCCTAACCCTAACGCATACCCTACGCCGTACCTGAACCCCTCCCCAAACCCGTACCCTAAGCCTTACCCTAAGCCTAACCCTAAGCCTAACACTAACCCTAGGCTACCCTTGACTGCTTCTGCCTCCAATAGATTTCCTAAGCACTAGTGTTTTAAGCAACAGCTTAAAAAGAGAATCCTAATGTGATTTCTTTATAATGGGTGTGTTCCTTATCTTATCCTAGTGTCTAAATTCTTCTCCATTGCTGGAACCCCAAATAATATTCCTTTACGTGCTAAGGGGTATCTAGAGAGTGGGATAGGTTTACTAACTACCCTAACCCTAACGCGTACCCTAACCCTAACCCCTACCCTAAACCTAACACGTACCCTAATCCTAACCGTACCCTAAACCGAGCCCTAACCCTAACACTAACCCTAACCCTAACCCTAACCCATACCCTACGCCGTACCCGAAAGCCTCCCCGAACCCGTACCCTAAGCCGTACCCTAAGCCTAACCCTAAGCCTAACCCTAACCCTAGGCTACCCTTGACTGCTTCTGCCTCCAATAGATTTCCTAAGCACTATTGTTTTAAGGAACAGCTTAAAAAGAGAATCCTAATGTGATTTCTTTATAATGGGTGTGTTCCTTATCTTATCCTAGTGTCTAAACTCTTCTCCATGGCTGGACCCTCAAATAATATTCCTTTACGTGCTAAGGGGTATCTAGAGAGTGGGATAGGTTTAATAACTACCCTAACCCTAACGCGTACCCTAACCCTAACCCCTACCCTAACCCTAACACGTACCCTAATCCTAACCCGTACCCTAAACCGAGCCCTAACCCTAACACTAACCCTAACCCTAACCCTAACCCATACCCTACGCCGTACCCGCACCCCTCCCCGAACCCGTACCCTAAGCCGTACCCTAAGCCTAACCCTAAGCCTAACCCTAACCCTAGGCTACCCTTGACTGCTTCTGCCTCCAATAGATTTCCTAAGCACTACTGTTTTAAGGAACAGCTTAAAAAGAGAATCCTAATGTGATTTCTTTATAATGGGTGTGTTCCTTATCTTATCCTAGTGTCTAAACTCTTCTCCATGGCTGCACCCCCAAATAATATTCCCTTATGTGCTAAGGGGTATCTAGAGAGTGGGATAGGTTTAATAACTACCCTAACCCTAACGCGTACCCTAACCCTTACCCCTACCCTAACCGTAACACGTACCCTAATCCTAACCCGTACCCTAAACCGAGCCCTAACCCTAACACTAACCCTAACCCTAACCCTAACCCATACCCTACGCCGTACCCGCACCCCTCCCCGAACCCGTAACCTAAGCCGTACCCTAAGCCTAACCCTAAGCCTAACCCTAACCCTAGGCTACCCTTGACTGCTTCTGCCTCCAATAGATTTCCTAAGCACTAGTGTTTTAAGGAACAGCTTAAAAAGAGAATCCTAATGTGATTTCTTTATAATGGGTGTGTTCCTTATCTTATCCAATGTCTAAACTCTTCTCCATGGCTGCACCCCCAAATAATATTGCCTTACGTGCTAAGGGGTATCTAGAGAGTGGGATAGGTTTAATAACTACCCTAACCCTAACACGTACCCTAACCCTAACCCCTACCCTAACCCTAACACATACCCTAATCCTAACCTGTACCCTAAACCGAGCCCTAACCCTAACACTAACCCTAACCCTAACCCTAACCCATACCCTACGCCGTACCCGCACCCCTCCCCGAACCCGTACCCTAAGCCATACCCTAAACCTAACCCTAAGCCTAACCCTAACCCTAGGCTACCCTTGACTGCTTCTGCCTCCAATTGATTTCCTAAGCAGTAGTGTTTTAAGGAACAGCTTAAAAAGAGAATCCTAAAGTGATTTCTTTATAATGGGTGTGTTCCTTATCTTATCCTAGTGTCTAAACTCTTCTCCATGGCTGGACCCCCAAATAATATTCCTTTACGTGCTAAGGGGAGCTAGAGAGTGGGATAGGTTTACTAACTACCCTAGCCCTAACGCGTAACCTAACCCTAACCCCTACCCTAACCCTAACACGTACCCTAATCCTAACCCGTACCCTAAACCGAGCCCTAACCCTAACACTAACCCAAACCCTAACCCTAACCCATACCCTACGCCGTACACGAACACCTCCCCGAACCCATACCCCAAGCCGTACCCTAAACCTAACCCTAAGCCTAACCCTAACCCTAGGCTACCCTTGACTGCTTCTGCCTCCAATAGATTTCCTAAGCACTAGTGTTTTAAGGAACAGCTTAAAAAGAGAATCCTAATGTGATTTCTTTATAATGGGTGTGTTCCTTATCTTATCCTAGTGTCTAAACTCTTCTCCATGGCTGCACCCCCAAATAATATTGCCTTACGTGCTAAGGGGTATCTAGAGAGTGGGATAGGTTTAATAACTACCCTAACCCTAATGCGTACTCTAACCCTAACCCCTACCCTAACACTAACACGTACCCTAATCCTAACCCGTACCCTAAACCGAGCCCTACCCCTAACACTAACACTAACCCTAACCCTAACGCATACCCTACGCCGTACCTGAACCCCTCCCCAAACCCGTACCCTAAGCCTTACCCTAAGCCTAACCCTAAGCCTAACACTAACCCTAGGCTACCCTTGACTGCTTCTGCCTCCAATAGATTTCCTAAGCACTAGTGTTTTAAGCAACAGCTTAAAAAGAGAATCCTAATGTGATTTCTTTATAATGGGTGTGTTCCTTATCTTATCCTAGTGTCTAAATTCTTCTCCATTGCTGGAACCCCAAATAATATTCCTTTACGTGCTAAGGGGTATCTAGAGAGTGGGATAGGTTTACTAACTACCCTAACCCTAACGCGTACCCAAACCCTAACCCCTACCCTAAACCTAACACGTACCCTAATCCTAACCGTACCCTAAACCGAGCCCTAACCCTAACACTAACCCTAACCCTAACCCTAACCCATACCCTACGCCGTACCCGAAAGCCTCCCCGAACCCGTACCCTAAGCCGTACCCTAAGCCTAACCCTAAGCCTAACCCTAACCCTAGGCTACCCTTGACTGCTTCTGCCTCCAATAGATTTCCTAAGCACTAGTGTTTTAAGGAACAGCTTAAAAAGAGAATCCTAATGTGATTTCTTTATAATGGGTGTGTTCCTTATCTTATCCTAGTGTCTAAACTCTTCTCCATGGCTGGACCCTCAAATAATATTCCTTTACGTGCTAAGGGGTATCTAGAGAGTGGGATAGGTTTAATAACTACCCTAACCCTAACGCGTACCCTAACCCTAACCCCTACCCTAACCCTAACACGTACCCTAATCCTAACCCGTACCCTAAACCGAGCCCTAACCCTAACACTAACCCTAACCCTAACCCTAACCCATACCCTACGCCGTACCCGCACCCCTCCCCGAACCCGTACCCTAAGCCGTACCCTAAGCCTAACCCTAAGCCTAACCCTAACCCTAGGCTACCCTTGACTGCTTCTGCCTCCAATAGATTTCCTAAGCACTACTGTTTTAAGGAACAGCTTAAAAAGAGAATCCTAATGTGATTTCTTTATAATGGGTGTGTTCCTTATCTTATCCTAGTGTCTAAACTCTTCTCCATGGCTGCACCCCCAAATAATATTCCCTTATGTGCTAAGGGGTATCTAGAGAGTGGGATAGGTTTAATAACTACCCTAACCCTAACGCGTACCCTAACCCTAACCCCTACCCTAACCCTAACACGTACCCTAATCCTAACCTGTACCCTAAACCGAGCCCTAACCCTAACACTAACCGAAACCCTAACCCTAACCCATACCCTATGCCATACCCGCACCCCTCCCCGAACCCGTACCCTAAGCCATACCCTAAACCTAACCCTAAGCCTAACCCTAACCCTAGGCTACCCTTGACTGCTTCTGCCTCCAATTGATTTCCTAAGCAGTAGTGTTTTAAGGAACAGCTTAAAAAGAGAATCCTAAAGTGATTTCTTTATAATGGGTGTGTTCCTTATCTTATCCTAGTGTCTAAACTCTTCTCCATGGCTGGACCCCCAAATAATATTCCTTTACGTGCTAAGGGGGAGCTAGAGAGTGGGATAGGTTTACTAACTACCCTAGCCCTAATGCGTAACCTAACCCTAACCCCTACCCTAACCCTAACACGTACCCTAATCCTAACCCGTACCCTAAACCGAGCCCTAACCCTAACACTAACCCAAACCCTAACCCTAACCCATACCCTACGCCGTACACGAACACCTCCCCGAACCCATACCCCAAGCCGTACCCTAAACCTAACCCTAAGCCTAACCCTAACCCTAGGCTACCCTTGACTGCTTCTGCCTCCAATAGATTTCCTAAGCACTAGTGTTTTAAGGAACAGCTTAAAAAGAGAATCCTAATGTGATTTCTTTATAATGGGTGTGTTCCTTATCTTATCCTAGTGTCTAAACTCTTCTCCATGGCTTCACCCCCAAATAATATTGCCTTACGTGCTAAGGGGTATCTAGAGAGTGGGATAGGTTTAATAACTACCCTAACCCTAATGCGTACTCTAACCCTAACCCCTACTCTAACACTAACACGTACCCTAATCCTAACCCGTACCCTAAACCGAGCCCTAACCCTAACACTAACACTAACCCTAAACCTAACCCATACCCTACGCCGTACCTGAACCCCTCCCCAAACCCGTACCCTAAGCCGTACCCTAAGCCTAACCCTAAGCCTAACACTAACCCTAGGCTACCCTTGACTGCTTCTGCCTCCAATAGATTTCCTAAGCACTAGTGTTTTAAGCAACAGCTTAAAAAGAGAATCCTAATGTGATTTCTTTATAATGGGTGTGTTCCTTATCTTATCCTAGTGTCTAAACTCTTCTCCTTGGCTGGACCCTCAAATAATATTCCTTTACGTGCTAAGGGGTATCTAGAGAGTGGGATAGGTTTAATAACTACCCTAACCCTAACGCGTACCCTAACCCTAACCCCTACCCTAACCCTAACACGTACCCTAATCCTAACCCATACCCTAAACCGAGCCCTAACCCTAACACTAACCCTAACCCTAACCCTAACCCATACCCTACGCCGTACCCGCACCCCTCCCCGAACCCGTAACCTAAGCCGTACCCTAAGCCTAACCCTAAGCCTAACCCTAACCCTAGGCTACCCTTGACTGCTTCTGCCTCCAATAGATTTCCTAAGCACTACTGTTTTAAGGAACAGCTTAAAAAGAGAATCCTAATGTGATTTCTTTATAATGGGTGTGTTCCTTATCTTATCCTAGTGTCTAAACTCTTCTCCATGGCTGCACCCCCAAATAATATTCCCTTACGTGCTAAGGGGTATCTAGAGAGTGGGATAGGTTTAATAACTACCCTAACCCTAACGCGTACCCTAACCCTAACCCCTACCCTAACCCTAACACGTACCCTAATCCTAACCTGTACCCTAAACCGAGCCCTAACCCTAACACTAACACTAACCCTAACCCTAACCCAAACCCATACCCTACGCCGTACCTGAACCCCTCCCCAAACCCGTACCCTAAGCCGTACCCTAAGCCTAACCCTAAGCCTAACACTAACCCTAGGCTACCCTTGACTGCTTCTGCCTCCAATAGATTTCCTAAGCACTAGTGTTTTAAGCAACAGCTTAAAAAGAGAATCCTAATGTGATTTCTTTATAATGGGTGTGTTCCTTATATTATCCTAGTGTCTAAACTCTTCTCCATGGCTGGACCCCCAAATAATATTCCTTTACGTGCTAAGGGGTATCTAGAGAGTGGGATAGGTTTAATAACTACCCTAACCCTAACGCGTACCCTAACCCTAACCCCTATCCTAACCCTAACACGTACCCTAATCCTAACCCGTACCCTAAACCGAGCCCTAACCCTAACACTAACCCTAACCCTAACCCATACCCTACGCCGTACCCGAAACCCTCCCCGAACCCGTACCCTAAGCCGTACCCTAAGCCTAACCCTAAGCCTAACCTTACCCTAGGCTACCCTTGACTGCTTCTGCCTCCAATAGATTTCCTAAGCACTAGTGTTTTAAGGAACAGCTTAAAAAGAGAATCCTAATGTGATTTCTTTATAATGGGTGTGTTCCTTATCTTATCCTAGTGTCTAAACTCTTCACCATGGCTGCACCCCCAAATAATATTGCCTTACGTGCTAAGGGGTATCTAGAGAGTGGGATAGGTTTAATAACTACCCTAACCCTAATGCGTACTCTAACCCTAACCTCTACCCTAACACTAACACGTACCCTAATCCTAACCCGTACCCTAAACCGAGCCCTAACCCTAACACTAACACTTACCCTAACCCTAACCCATACCCTACGCCGTACCTGAACCCCTCCCCAAACCCGTACCCTAAGCCGTACCCTAAGCCTAACCCTAAGCCTAACACTAACCCTAGGCTACCCTTGACTGCTTCTGCCTCCAATAGATTTCCTAAGCACTAGTGTTTTAAGCAACAGCTTAAAAAGAGAATCCTAATGTGATTTCTTTATAATGGGTGTGTTCCTTATCTTATCCTAGTGTCTAAACTCTTCTCCATGGCTGGACCCTCAAATAATATTCCTTTACGTGCTAAGGGGTATCTAGAGAGTGGGATAGGTTTAATAACTACCCTAACCCTAACGCGTACCCTAACCCTTACCCCTACCCTAACCCTAACACGTACCCTAATCCTAACCCGTACCCTAAACCGAGCCCTAACCCTAACACTAACCCTAACCCTAACCCTAACCCATACCCTACGCCGTACCCGCACCCCTCCCCGAACCCGTAACCTAAGCCGTACCCTAAGCCTAACCCTAAGCCTAACCCTAACCCTAGGCTACCCTTGACTGCTTCTGCCTCCAATAGATTTCCTAAGCACTAGTGTTTTAAGGAACAGCTTAAAAAGAGAATCCTAATGTGATTTCTTTATAATGGGTGTGTTCCTTATCTTATCCAATGTCTAAACTCTTCTCCATGGCTGCACCCCCAAATAATATTGCCTTACGTGCTAAGGGGTATCTAGAGAGTGGGATAGGTTTAATAACTACCCTAACCCTAACACGTACCCTAACCCTAACCCCTACCCTAACCCTAACACATACCCTAATCCTAACCTGTACCCTAAACCGAGCCCTAACCCTAACACTAACCCTAACCCTAACCCTAACCCATACCCTACGCCGTACCCGCACCCCTCCCCGAACCCGTACCCTAAGCCATACCCTAAACCTAACCCTAAGCCTAACCCTAACCCTAGGCTACCCTTGACTGCTTCTGCCTCCAATTGATTTCCTAAGCAGTAGTGTTTTAAGGAACAGCTTAAAAAGAGAATCCTAAAGTGATTTCTTTATAATGGGTGTGTTCCTTATCTTATCCTAGTGTCTAAACTCTTCTCCATGGCTGGACCCCCAAATAATATTCCTTTACGTGCTAAGGGGAGCTAGAGAGTGGGATAGGTTTACTAACTACCCTAGCCCTAACGCGTAACCTAACCCTAACCCCTACCCTAACCCTAACACGTACCCTAATCCTAACCCGTACCCTAAACCGAGCCCTAACCCTAACAGTAACCCAAACCCTAACCCTAACCCATACCCTACGCCGTACACGAACACCTCCCCGAACCCATACCCCAAGCCGTACCCTAAACCTAACCCTAAGCCTAACCCTAACCCTAGGCTACCCTTGACTGCTTCTGCCTCCAATAGATTTCCTAAGCACTAGTGTTTTAAGGAACAGCTTAAAAAGAGAATCCTAATGTGATTTCTTTATAATGGGTGTGTTCCTTATCTTATCCTAGTGTCTAAACTCTTCTCCATGGCTGCACCCCCAAATAATATTGCCTTACGTGCTAAGGGGTATCTAGAGAGTGGGATAGGTTTAATAACTACCCTAACCCTAATGCGTACTCTAACCCTAACCCCTACCCTAACACTAACACGTACCCTAATCCTAACCCGTACCCTAAACCGAGCCCTACCCCTAACACTAACACTAACCCTAACCCTAACGCATACCCTACGCCGTACCTGAACCCCTCCCCAAACCCGTACCCTAAGCCTTACCCTAAGCCTAACCCTAAGCCTAACACTAACCCTAGGCTACCCTTGACTGCTTCTGCCTCCAATAGATTTCCTAAGCACTAGTGTTTTAAGCAACAGCTTAAAAAGAGAATCCTAATGTGATTTCTTTATAATGGGTGTGTTCCTTATCTTATCCTAGTGTCTAAATTCTTCTCCATTGCTGGAACCCCAAATAATATTCCTTTACGTGCTAAGGGGTATCTAGAGAGTGGGATAGGTTTACTAACTACCCTAACCCTAACGCGTACCCTAACCCTAACCCCTACCCTAAACCTAACACGTACCCTAATCCTAACCGTACCCTAAACCGAGCCCTAACCCTAACACTAACCCTAACCCTAACCCTAACCCATACCCTACGCCGTACCCGAAAGCCTCCCCGAACCCGTACCCTAAGCCGTACCCTAAGCCTAACCCTAAGCCTAACCCTAACCCTAGGCTACCCTTGACTGCTTCTGCCTCCAATAGATTTCCTAAGCACTAGTGTTTTAAGGAACAGCTTAAAAAGAGAATCCTAATGTGATTTCTTTATAATGGGTGTGTTCCTTATCTTATCCTAGTGTCTAAACTCTTCTCCATGGCTGGACCCTCAAATAATATTCCTTTACGTGCTAAGGGGTATCTAGAGAGTGGGATAGGTTTAATAACTACCCTAACCCTAACGCGTACCCTAACCCTAACCCCTACCCTAACCCTAACACGTACCCTAATCCTAACCCGTACCCTAAACCGAGCCCTAACCCTAACACTAACCCTAACCCTAACCCTAACCCATACCCTACGCCGTACCCGCACCCCTCCCCGAACCCGTACCCTAAGCCGTACCCTAAGCCTAACCCTAAGCCTAACCCTAACCCTAGGCTACCCTTGACTGCTTCTGCCTCCAATAGATTTCCTAAGCACTACTGTTTTAAGGAACAGCTTAAAAAGAGAATCCTAATGTGATTTCTTTATAATGGGTGTGTTCCTTATCTTATCCTAGTGTCTAAACTCTTCTCCATGGCTGCACCCCCAAATAATATTCCCTTATGTGCTAAGGGGTATCTAGAGAGTGGGATAGGTTTAATAACTACCCTAACCCTAACGCGTACCCTAACCCTAACGCGTACCCTAACCCTTACCCCTACCCTAACCCTAACACGTACCCTAATCCTAACCCGTACCCTAAACCGAGCCCTAACCCTAACACTAACCCTAACCCTAACCCTAACCCATACCCTACGCCGTACCCGCACCCCTCCCCGAACCCGTAACCTAAGCCGTACCCTAAGCCTAACCCTAAGCCTAACCCTAACCCTAGGCTACCCTTGACTGCTTCTGCCTCCAATAGATTTCCTAAGCACTAGTGTTTTAAGGAACAGCTTAAAAAGAGAATCCTAATGTGATTTCTTTATAATGGGTGTGTTCCTTATCTTATCCAATGTCTAAACTCTTCTCCATGGCTGCACCCCCAAATAATATTGCCTTACGTGCTAAGGGGTATCTAGAGAGTGGGATAGGTTTAATAACTACCCTAACCCTAACACGTACCCTAACCCTAACCCCTACCCTAACCCTAACACATACCCTAATCCTAACCTGTACCCTAAACCGAGCCCTAACCCTAACACTAACCCTAACCCTAACCCTAACCCATACCCTACGCCATACCCGCACCCCTCCCCGAACCCGTACCCTAAGCCATACCCTAAACCTAACCCTAAGCCTAACCCTAACCCTAGGCTACCCTTGACTGCTTCTGCCTCCAATTGATTTCCTAAGCAGTAGTGTTTTAAGGAACAGCTTAAAAAGAGAATCCTAAAGTGATTTCTTTATAATGGGTGTGTTCCTTATCTTATCCTAGTGTCTAAACTCTTCTCCATGGCTGGACCCCCAAATAATATTCCTTTACGTGCTAAGGGGAGCTAGAGAGTGGGATAGGTTTACTAACTACCCTAGCCCTAACGCGTAACCTAACCCTAACCCCTACCCTAACCCTAACACGTACCCTAATCCTAACCCATACCCTAAACCGAGCCCTAACCCTAACACTAACCCAAACCCTAACCCTAACCCATACCCTACGCCGTACACGAACACCTCCCCGAACCCATACCCCAAGCCGTACCCTAAACCTAACCCTAAGCCTAACCCTAACCCTAGGCTACCCTTGACTGCTTCTGCCTCCAATAGATTTCCTAAGCACTAGTGTTTTAAGAAACAGCTTAAAAAGAGAATCCTAATGTGATTTCTTTATAATGGGTGTGTTCCTTATCTTATCCTAGTGTCTAAACTCTTCTCCATGGCTGCACCCCCAAATAATATTGCCTTACGTGCTAAGGGGTATCTAGAGAGTGGGATAGGTTTAATAACTACCCTAACCCTAATGCGTACTCTAACCCTAACCCCTACCCTAACACTAACACGTACCCTAATCCTAACCCGTACCCTAAACCGAGCCCTACCCCTAACACTAACACTAACCCTAACCCTAACGCATACCCTACGCCGTACCTGAACCCCTCCCCAAACCCGTACCCTAAGCCTTACCCTAAGCCTAACCCTAAGCCTAACACTAACCCTAGGCTACCCTTGACTGCTTCTGCCTCCAATAGATTTCCTAAGCACTAGTGTTTTAAGCAACAGCTTAAAAAGAGAATCCTAATGTGATTTCTTTATAATGGGTGTGTTCCTTATCTTATCCTAGTGTCTAAATTCTTCTCCATTGCTGGAACCCCAAATAATATTCCTTTACGTGCTAAGGGGTATCTAGAGAGTGGGATAGGTTTACTAACTACCCTAACCCTAACGCGTACCCAAACCCTAACCCCTACCCTAAACCTAACACGTACCCTAATCCTAACCGTACCCTAAACCGAGCCCTAACCCTAACACTAACCCTAACCCTAACCCTAACCCATACCCTACGCCGTACCCGAAAGCCTCCCCGAACCCGTACCCTAAGCCGTACCCTAAGCCTAACCCTAAGCCTAACCCTAACCCTAGGCTACCCTTGACTGCTTCTGCCTCCAATAGATTTCCTAAGCACTAGTGTTTTAAGGAACAGCTTAAAAAGAGAATCCTAATGTGATTTCTTTATAATGGGTGTTTTCCTTATCTTATCCTAGTGTCTAAACTCTTCTCCATGGCTGGACCCTCAAATAATATTCCTTTACGTGCTAAGGGGTATCTAGAGAGTGGGATAGGTTTAATAACTACCCTAACCCTAACGCGTACCCTAACCCTAACCCCTACCCTAACCCTAACACGTACCCTAATCCTAACCCGTACCCTAAACCGAGCCCTAACCCTAACACTAACCCTAACCCTAACCCTAACCCATACCCTACGCCGTACCCGCACCCCTCCCCGAACCCGTACCCTAAGCCGTACCCTAAGCCTAACCCTAAGCCTAACCCTAACCCTAGGCTACCCTTGACTGCTTCTGCCTCCAATAGATTTCCTAAGCACTACTGTTTTAAGGAACAGCTTAAAAAGAGAATCCTAATGTGATTTCTTTATAATGGGTGTGTTCCTTATCTTATCCTAGTGTCTAAACTCTTCTCCATGGCTGCACCCCCAAATAATATTCCCTTATGTGCTAAGGGGTATCTAAACCTAACCCCTACCCTAACCCTAACACGTACCCTAATCCTAACCTGTACCCTAAACCGAGCCCTAACCCTAACACTAACCGAAACCCTAACCCTAACCCATACCCTAGCCCTAACCCTAACACTAACCGAAACCCTAACCCTAACCCATACCCTATGCCGTACCCGCACCCCTCCCCGAACCCATACCCTAAGCCATACCCTAAACCTAACCCTAAGCCTAACCCTAACCCTAGGCTACCCTTGACTGCTTCTGCCTCCAATAGATTTCCTAAGCACTAGTGTTTTAAGGAACAGCTTAAAAAGAGAATCCTAATGTGATTTCTTTATAATGGGTGTGTTCCTTATCTTATCCTAGTGTCTAAACTCTTCTCCATGGCTGCACCCCCAAATAATATTGCCTTACGTGCTAAGGGGTATCTAGAGAGTGGGATAGGTTTAATAACTACCCTAACCCTAATGCGTACTCTAACCCTAACCCCTACCCTAACCCTAACACGTACCCTAATCCTAACCCGTACCCTAAACCGAGCCCTACCCCTAACACTAACCCTAACCCTAACCCTAAACCATACCCTACGCCGTACCTGAACCCCTCCCCAAACCCGTACCCTAAGCCGTACCCTAAGCCTAACCCTAAGCCTAACACTAACCCTAGGCTACCCTTGACTGCTTCTGCCTCCAATAGATTTCCTAAGCACTAGTGTTTTAAGCAACAGCTTAAAAAGAGAATCCTAATGTGATTTCTTTATAATGGGTGTGTTCCTTATCTTATCCTAGTGTCTAAATTCTTCTCCATTGCTGGAACCCCAAATAATATTCCTTTACGTGCTAAGGGGTATCTAGAGAGTGGGATAGGTTTACTAACTACCCTAACCCTAACGCGTACCCTAACCCTAACCCCTACCCTAAACCTAACACGTACCCTAATCCTAACCGTACCCTAAACCGAGCCCTAACCCTAAAACTAACCCTAACCCTAACCCATACCCTACGCCGTACCCGAAAGCCTCCCCGAACCCGTACCCTAAGCCGTACCCTAAGCCTAACCCTAAGCCTAACCCTAACCCTACGCTACCCTTGACTGCTTCTGCCTCCAAAAGATTTCCTAAGCACTAGTGTTTTAAGGAACAGCTTAAAAAGAGAATCCTAATGTGATTTCTTTATAATGGGTGTGTTCCTTATCTTATCCTAGTGTCTAAACTCTTCTCCATGGCTGGACCCTCAAATAATATTCCTTTACGTGCTAAGGGGTATCTAGAGAGTGGGATAGGTTTAATAACTACCCTAACCCTAACGCGTACCCTAACCCTAACCCCTACCCTAACCCTAACACGTACCCTAATCCTAACCCGTACCCTAAACCGAGCCCTAACCCTAACACTAACCCTAACCCTAACCCTAACCCATACCCTACGCCGTACCCGCACCCCTCCCCGAACCCGTAACCTAAGCCGTACCCTAAGCCTAACCCTAAGCCTAACCCTACCCCTAGGCTACCCTTGACTGCTTCTGCCTCCAATAGATTTCCTAAGCACTACTGTTTTAAGGAACAGCTTAAAAAGAGAATCCTAATGTGATTTCTTTATAATGGGTGTGTTCCTTATCTTATCCTAGTGTCTAAACTCTTCTATATGGCTGCACCCCCAAATAATATTCCCTTACGTGCTAAGGGGTATCTAGAGAGTGGGATAGGTTTAATAACTACCCTAACCCTAACGCGTACCCTAACCCTAACCCCTACCCTAACCCTAACATGTACCCTAATCCTAACCTGTACCCTAAACCGAGCCCTAACCCTAACACTAACCCTAACCCTAACCCTAACCCATACCCTACGCCGTACCCGAAACCCTCCCCGAACCCGTACCCTAAGCCATACCCTAAGCCTAACCCTAAGCCTAACACTAACCCTAGGCTACCCTTGACTGCTTCTGCCTCCAATAGATTTCCTAAGCACTAGTGTTTTAAGCAACAGCTTAAAAAGAGAATCCTAATGTGATTTCTTTATAATGGGTGTGTTCCTTATCTTATCCTAGTGTCTAAACTCTTCTCCATGGCTGGACCCCCAAATAATATTCCTTTACGTGCTAAGGGGTATCTAGAGAGTGGGATAGGTTTACTAACTACCCTAACCCTAACGCGTACCCTAACCCTAACCCCTACCCTAACCCTAACCCGTACCCTAATCCTAACCCGTACCCTAAACCGATCCCTAACCCTAACACTAACCCTAACCCAAACCCTAACCCATACCCTACGCCATACCCGAAACCCTCCCCGAACCCGTACCCTAAGCCGTACCCTAAGCCTAACCCTAAGCCTAACCCTATCCCTAGGCTACCCTTGACTGCTTCTGCCTCCAATAGATTTCCTAAGCACTAGTGTTTTAAGGAACAGCTGAAAAAGAGAATCCTAATGTGATTTCTTTATAATGAGTGTGTTCCTTATCTTATCCTAGTGTCTAAACTCTTCTCCATGGTTGGACCCCCAAATAATATTCCTTTACGTGCTAAGGGGGAGCTAGAGAGTGGGATAGGTTTACTAACTACCCTAGCCCTAACGCGTAACCTAACCCTAACCCCTACCCTAACCCTAACATGTACCCTAATCCTAACCCGTACCCTAAACCGAGCCCTAACCCTAACACTAACCCAAACCCTAACCCTAACCCATACCCTACGCCGTACACGAACACCTCCCCGAACCCATACCCCAAGCCGTACCCTAAACCTAACCCTAAGCCTAACCCTAACCCTAGGCTACCCTTGACTGCTTCTGCCTTCAATAGATTTCCTAAGCACTAGTGTTTTAAGGAACAGCTTAAAAAGAGAATCCTAATGTGATTTCCTTATAATGGGTGTGTTCCTTATCTTATCCTAGTGTCTAAACTCTTCTCCATGGCTGCACCCCCAAATAATATTGCCTTACGTGCTAAGGGGTATCTAGAGAGTGGGATAGGTTTAATAACTACCCTAACCCTAATGCGTACTCTAACCCTAACCCCTACCCTAACACTAACACGTACCCTAATCCTAACCCGTACCCTAAACCGAGCCCTACCCCTAACACTAACACTAACCCTAACCCTAACCCATACCCTACGCCGTACCTGAACCCCTCCCCAAACCCGTACCCTAAGCCGTACCCTAAGCCTAACCCTAAGCCTAACACTAACCCTAGGCTACCCTTGACTGCTTCTGCCTCCAATAGATTTCCTAAGCACTAGTGTTTTAAGCAACAGCTTAAAAAGAGAATCCTAATGTGATTTCTTTATAATGGGTGTGTTCCTTATCTTATCCTAGTGTCTAAATTCTTCTCCATTGCTGGAACCCCAAATAATATTCCTTTACGTGCTAAGGGGAATCTAGAGAGTGGGATAGGTTTACTAACTACCCTAACCCTAACGCGTACCCTAACCCTAACCCCTACCCTAAACCTAACACGTACCCTAATCCTAACCGTACCCTAAACCGAGCCCTAACCCTAACACTAACCCTAACCCTAACCCTAACCCATACCCTACGCCGTACCCGAAAGCCTCCCCGAACCCGTACCCTAAACCGTACCCTAAGCCTAACCCTAAGCCTAACCCTAACCCTACGCTACCCTTGACTGCTTCTGCCTCCAATAGATTTCCTAAGCACTAGTGTTTTAAGGAACAGCTTAAAAAGAGAATCCTAATGTGATTTCTTTATAATGGGTGTGTTCCTTATCTTATCCTAGTGTCTAAACTCTTCTCCATGGCTGGACCCTCAAATAATATTCCTTTACGTGCTAAGGGGTATCTAGAGAGTGGGATAGGTTTAATAACTACCCTAACCCTAACGCGTACCCTAACCCTAACCCCTACCCTAACCCTAACACGTACCCTAATCCTAACCCGTACCCTAAACCGAGCCCTAACCCTAACACTAACCCTAACCCTAACCCTAACCCATACCCTACGCCGTACCCGCACCCCTCCCCGAACCCGTAACGTAAGCCGTACCCTAAGCCTAACCCTAAGCCTAACCCTAACCCTAGGCTACCCTTGACTGCTTCTGCCTCCAATAGATTTCCTAAGCACTACTGTTTTAAGGAACAGCTTAAAAAGAGAATCCTTATGTGATTTCTTTATAATGGGTGTGTTCCTTATCTTATCCTAGTGTCTAAACTCTTCTATATGGCTGCACCCCCAAATAATATTCCCTTACGTGCTAAGGGGTATCTAGAGAGTGGGATAGGTTTAATAACTACCCTAACCCTAACGCGTACCCTAACCCTAACCCCTACCCTAACCCTAACATGTACCCTAATCCTAACCTGTACCCTAAGCCGAGCCCTAACCCTAACCCTAACCCTAACCCTAACCCATACCCTACGCCGTACCCGCACCCCTCCCCGAACCCGTACCCTAAGCCATACCCTAAACCTAACCCTAAGCCTAACCCTAACCCTAGGCTACCCTTGACTGCTTCTGCCTCCAATTGATTTCCTAAGCAGTAGTGTTTTAAGGAACAGCTTAAAAAGAGAATCCTAATGTGATTTCTTTATAATGGGTGTGTTCCTTATATTATCCTAGTGTCTAAACTCTTCTCCATGGCTGGACCCCCAAATAATATTCCTTTACGTGCTAAGGGGGAGCTAGAGAGTGGGATAGGTTTACTAACTACCCTAGCCCTAACGCGTAACCTAACCCTAACCCCTACCCTAACCCTAACACGTACCCTAATCCTAACCCGTACCCTAAACCGAGCCCTAACCCTAACACTAACCGAAACCCTAACCCTAACCCATACCCTACGCCGTACACGAACACCTCCCCGAACCCATACCCCAAGCCGTACCCTAACCCTAACCCTAAGCCTAACCCTAACCCTAGGCTACCCTTGACTGCTTCTGCCTCCAATAGATTTCCTAAGCACTAGTGTTTTAAGAACAGCTTAAAAAGAGAATCCTAAAGTGATTTCTTTATAATGGGTGTGTTCCTTATCTTATCCTAGTGTCTAAACTCTTCTCCATGGCTGGACCCCCAAATAATATTCCTTTACGTGCTAAGGGGTATCTAGAGAGTGGGATAGGTTTAATAACTACCCTAACCCTAACGCGTACCCTAACCCTAACCCCTACCCTAACCCTAACACGTACCCTAATCCTAACCCGTACCCTAAACCGAGCCCTAACCCTAACACTAACCCTAACCCTAACCCTAACCCTAACCCATACCCTACGCCGTACCTGAAACCCTCCCCGAACCCGTACCCTAAGCCATACCCTAAGCCTAACCCTAAGCCTAACACTAACCCTAGGCTACCCTTGACTGCTTCTGCCTCCAATAGATTTCCTAAGCACTAGTGTTTTAAGCAACAGCTTAAAAAGAGAATCCTAATGTGATTTCTTTATAATGGGTGTGCTCCTTATCTTATCCTAGTGTCTAAACTCTTCTCCATGGCTGGACCCCCAAATAATATTCCTTTACGTGCTAAGGGGTATCTAGAGAGTGGGATAGGTTTACTAACTACCCTAACCCTAACGCGTACCCTAACCCTAACCCCTACCCTAACCCTAACCCGTACCCTAATCCTAACCCGTACCCTAAACCGATCCCTAAACCTAACACTAACCCTAACCCAAACCCTAACCCATACCCTACGCCATACCCGAAACCCTCCCCGAACCCGTACCCTAAGCCGTACCCTAAGCCTAACCCTAAGCCTAACCCTAACCCTAGGCTACCCTTGACTGCTTCTGCCTCCAATAGATTTCCTAAGCACTAGTGTTTTAAGGAACAGCTGAAAAAGAGAATCCTAATGTGATTTCTTTATAATGGGTGTGTTCCTTATCTTATCCTAGTGTCTAAACTCTTCTCCATGGTTGGACCCCCAAATAATATTCCTTTACGTGCTAAGGGGTATCTAGAGAGTGGGATAGGTTTAATAACTACCCTAACCCTAATGCGTACCCTAACCCTAACCCCTACCCTAACCCTAACCCGTACCCTAAACCGAGCCCTAACCCTAACACTAACCCTAACCCTAACCCATACCCTACGCCGTACACGAAACCCTCCCCGAACCCGTACCCTAAGCCGTACCCTAAGCCTAACCCTAAGCCTAACCTTACCCTAGGCTACCCTTGACTGCTTCTGCCTCCAAGATTTCCTAAGCACTAGTGTTTTAAGGAACAGCTGAAAAAGAGAATCCTAATGTGATTTCTTTATAATGAGTGTGTTCCTTATCTTATCCTAGTGTCTAAACTCTTCTCCATGGTTGGACCCCCAAATAATATTCCTTTACGTGCTAAGGGGTATCTAGAGAGTGGGATAGGTTTAATAACTACCCTAACCCTAACGCGTACCCTAACCCTAACCCCTACCCTAACCCTAACCCGTACCCTAAACCGAGCCCTAACCCTAACACTAACCCTAACCCTAACCCATACCCTACGCCGTACCCGAAACCCTCCCCGAACCCGTACCCTAAGCCGTACCCTAAGCCTAACCCTAAGCCTAACCTTACCCTAGGCTACCCTTGACTGCTTCTGCCTCCAATAGATTTCCTAAGCACTAGTGTTTTAAGGAACAACTTAAAAAGAGAATCCTAATGTGATTTCTTTATAATGGGTGTGTTCCTTATCTTATCCTAGTGTCAAAACTCTTCTCCATGGCTGCACCCCCAAATAATATTGCCTTATGTGCTAAGGGGTATCTAGAGAGTGCGATAGGTTTAATAACTACCCTAACCCTAATGCGTACTCTAACCCTAACCCCTACCCTAACACTAACACGTACCCTAATCCTAACCCGTACCCTAAACCGAGCCCTAACCCTAACACTAACACTAACCCTAACCCTAACCCATACCCTACGCCGTACCCGCACCCCTCCCCGAACCCGTAACCTAAGCCGTACCCTAAGCCTAACCCTAAGCCTAACCCTAACCCTAGGCTACCCTTGACTGCTTCTGCCTCCAATAGATTTCCTAAGCACTACTGTTTTAAGGAACAGCTTAAAAAGAGAATCCTAATGTGATTTCTTTATAATGGGTGTGTTCCTTATCTTATCCTAGTGTCTAAACTCTTCTCCATGGCTGCACCCCCAAATAATATTCCCTTACGTGCTAAGGGGTATCTAGAGAGTGGGATAGGTTTAATAACTACCCTAACCCTAACGCGTACCCTAACCCTAACCCCTACCCTAACCCTAACACGTACCCTAATCCTAACCTGTACCCTAAACCGAGCCCTAACCCTAACACTAACCCTAACCCTAACCCTAACCCATACCCTACGCCGTACCCGCACCCCTCCCCGAACCCGTACCCTAAGCCATACCCTAAACCTAACCCTAAGCCTAACCCTAACCGTAGGCTACCCTTGACTGCTTCTGCCTCCAATTGATTTCCTAAGCAGTAGTGTTTAAGGAACAGCTTAAAAAGAGAATCCTAAAGTGATTTCTTTATAATGGGTGTGTTCCTTATCTTATCCTAGTGTCTAAACTCTTCTCCATGGCTGGACCCCCAAATAATATTCCTTTACGTGCTAAGGGGTATCTAGAGAGTGGGATAGGTTTACTAACTACCCTAGCCCTAACGCGTAACCTAACCCTAACCCCTACCCTAACCCTAACATGTACCCTAATCCTAACCCGTACCCTAAACCGAGCCCTAACCCTAACAGTAACCCTAACCCTAACCCTAACCCATACCCTACGCCGTACCCGAACCCCTCCCCGAACCCGTACCCTAAGCCGTACTCTAACCGTAACCCTAAGCCTAACAGTTACCCTAGGCTACCCTTGACTGCTTCTGCCTCCAATAGATTTCCTAAGCACTAGTGTTTTAAGGAACAGCTTAAAAAGAGAATCCTAATGTGATTTCTTTATATTGGGTGTGTTCCTTATCTTATCCTAGTGTCTAAACTCTTCTCCATGGCTGGACCCCCAAATAATATTCCTTTGCGTGCTAAGGCGTATCTAGAGAGTGGGATAGGTTTACTAACTACCCTAACCCTAACGCGTACCCTAACCCTAACCCCTACCCTAACCCAAACACGTACCCTAATCCTAACCCGTACCCTAAACCGAGCCCTAACCCTAACTCTAACCGTAAACCTAACCCTAACCCATACCCTACGCCGTACCCAAACCCCTCCCCGAACCCCTACCCTAAGCCGTACCCTATTCCTAACCCTAAGCCTAACCCTAACCCTAGGCTACCCTTGACTGCTTCTGCCTCCAATAGATTTCCTAAGCACTAGTGTTTTAAGGAACAGGTTAAAAAGAGAATCCTAATGTGATTTCTTTATAATGGGTGTGTTCCTTACCTTATCCTAGTGTCTAAACTCTTCTCCATGGCTGGAACCCCAAATAATATTCCTTTACGTGCTATGGGGAATCTAGAAAGTGGGATAGGTTTAATAACTACCCTAACCCTAACGCGTACCCTAACCCTAACCCTTACCCAAACACTAACACGTACCCTAATCCTAACCCGTACCCTAATCCGAGCCCTAACCTTAACACTAACACTAAACCTACCACGAACTCATACCGTATGCCGTACCCGAACCCCTCCCTGAACCCGTACCCTAAGCCGTAACCTAAGCCTAACCCTAAGCCTAACCCTAACCCTAGGCTACCCTTGACTGCTTCTGCCTCCAATAGATTTCCTAAGCACTAGTGTTTTAAGGAACAGCTTAAAAAGAGAATCCTAATGTGATTTCTTTATAATGGGTGTGTTCCTTATCTTATCCTAGTGTCTAAACTCTTCTCCATGGCTGGACCCTCAAATAATATTCCTTTACGTGCTCAGGGGTATCTAGAGAGTGGGATAGGTTTAATAACTACCCTAACCCTAATGCGTACCCTAACCCTCACCCCTACCTTAACCCTAACACGTACCCTAATCCTAACCCGTACCCTAAACCGAGCCCTAACCCTAACACTAACCCTAACCCATACGCTACGCCGTACCCGAACCCCTCCCCGAAACCGTACCCTAAGCCGTACCCTAACCCTAACCCTAAGCCTAACCCTAACCCTAGGCTACCCTTGACTGCTTCTGCCTCCAATAGATTTCCTAAGCACTAGTGTTTTAAGGAACAGCTTAAAAAGAGAATCCTAATGTGATTTTTTTATAATGGGTGTGTTCCTTATCTTATCCTAGTGTCTAAACCCTTCTCCATGGCTGGACCCCCAAATAATATTCCTTTACGTGCTAAGGGGTATCTAGAGAATGGGATAGGTTTAATAACTACCCTAACCCTAACGCGTACCCTAACCCTAACCCCTACCCTAACCCTAACATGTACCCTAATCCTAACCCGTACCCTAATCCGAGCCCTAACCGTAACTCTAACCGTAAACCTAACCCTAACCCATACCCTACGCCGTACCCAAACCCCTCCCCAAACCCCTACCCTAAGCCGTACCCTAACCCTAACCCTAAGCCTAACCCTAACCCTAGGCTACCCTTCACTGCTTCTGCCTCCAATAGATTTCCTAAGCACTAGTGTTTTAAGGAACAGCTTAAAAAGAGAATCCTAATGTGATTTCTTTATAATGGATGTGTTCCTTATCTTATCCCAGTGTCTAAACTCTTCTCCATTCCTGGACCCCCAAATAATATTCCTTTACGTGCTAAGGGGTATCTAGTGAGTGGGATAGGTTTAATAACTACCCTAACCCTAACGCGTACCCTAACCCTAACCCCTACCCTAACCCTAACACGTACCCTAATCCTAACCCGTACACTGAACCAAGCCCTAACCCTAACACTAACCCTAACCCTAACCCATATCCTACGCCGTACCCGAACCCCTCCCGGAACCCGTACCCTAAGCCGTACCCTAAGCCTAACCCTAAGCCTAACAGTAACCCTAGGCTACCCTTGACTGCTTCTGCCTCCAATAGATTTCCTAATCACTAGTGTTTTAAGGAACAGCTTAAAAAGAGAATCCTAATGTGATTTCTTTATATTGAGTGTGTTCCTTATCTTATCCTAGTGTCTAAACTCTTCTCAATGGCTGGACCCCCAAATAATATTCCTTTACGTGCTACGGGGTATCTAGAGAGTGGGATAGGTTTAATAACTACCCTAACGCTAATGCATACCCTAACCCTAACCCCTACCCTAACACTAACACGTACCCTAATCCTAACCCGTACCCTAAACCAAGGCCTAACCTTAACACTAACACTAACACTAACCCTAACTCATACCCTACGCCGTACCCGAACCCCTCCCCTAACCTGTACCCTAAGCCGTACCCTAACCCTAACCCTAAGCCTAACAGTAACCCTAGGCTACCCTTGACTGCTTCTGCCTCCAATAGATTTCCTAAGCACTAGTGTTTTAAGGAACAGCTCATAAATGGAATCCTAATGTGATTTCTTTATAATAGGTTTGTTCCTTATCTTATCCTAGTGTCTAAACTCTTCTCCATGGCTGGACCCCCAAATAATATTCCTTTACGTGCTAAGGGGTATCTAGAGAGTGGGATAGGTTTAATAACTACCCTAACCCTAACGCGTACCCTAACCCTAACCCCTACCCTAACCCTAACACGTACCCTAATCCTAACCCGTACCCTAAACCGAGCCCTAACCCTAACACTAACCGTAACCCTAACCCTAACCCATACCCTACGCCGTACACGAACCCCTCCCCAAACCCGTAACCTAAGCCGAACCCTAACCCTAACCCTAAGCCTAACCCTAACCCTAGGCTACCCTTGACTGCTTCTGCCTCCAATAGATTTCCTAAGCACTAGTGTTTTAAGGAACAGCTTAAAAAGAGAATCCTAATGTGATTTCTTTATAATGGGTGTGTTCCTTATCTTATCCTAGTGTCTAAACTCTTCTCCATGGCTGGACCCCCAAATAATATTCCTTTACGTGCTAAGGGGTATCTAGAGAGTGGGATAGGTTTAATAACTACCCTAACCCTAATGCGTAGCCTAACCCTAACCCCTACCCTAACCCTAACACGTACCCTAATCCTAACCCGTACTCTAAACCGAGCTCTAAGCCTAACACTAACCCTAACCCATATCCTACGCCGTACCCGAACCCATCCCCGAAACCGTAACCTAAGCCGTACCCTAACCCTAACCCTAAGCCTAACCCTAAGCCTAGGCTACCCTTGACTGCTTCTGCCTCCAATAGATTTCCTAAGCACTACTGTTTTAAGGAACAGCTTAAAAAGAGAATCCTAATGTGATTTCTTTATAATGGGTGTGTTCCTTATCTTATCCTAGTGTCTAAACTCTTCTCCATGGCTGGACCCCCAAATAATATTCCTTTACGTGCTAAGGGGTATCTAGAGAGTGGGATAGGTTTAATAACTACCCTAACCCTAACGCGTACCCTAACCCTAACGCGTACCCTAACCCTAACCCCTACCCTAACCCTAACACGTACCCTAATCCTAACCCGTACCCTAAACCGAGCCCTAACCCTAACTCTAACCGTAAACCTAACCCTAACCCATACCCTAAGCCGTACCCAAACCCCTCCCCGAACCCCTACCCTAAGCCGTACCCTAACCCTAACCCTAAGCCTAACCCTAACCCTAGGCTACCCTTGACTGCTTCTGCCTCCAATAGATTTCCTAAGCACTAGTGTTTTAAGGAACAGCTTAAAAAGAGAATCCTAATGTGATTTCTTTATAATGGGTGTGTTCCTTATCTTATCCTAGTGTCTAAACTCTTCTCCATGGCTGGACCCCCAAATAATATTCCTTAACGTGCTAAGGGGTATCTAGAGAGTGGGATAGGTTTACTAACTACCCTAACCCTAACGCGTACCCTAACCCTAACCCCTACCCTAACCCTAACACGTACCCTAATCCTAACCCGTACCCTAAACCGAGCCCTAACCCTAACTCTAACTGTAAACCTAACCCTAACCCATACCCTACGCCGTACGCAAACCCCTCCCCGAACCCCTACCCTAAGCCGTACCCTAACCCTAACCCTAAGCCTAAACCTAACCCTAGGCTACCCTTGACTGCCTCTGCCTCCAATAGATTTCCTAAGCACTAGTGTTTTAAGGAACAGCTTAAAAAGAGAATCCTAATGTCATTTCTTTATAATGGGTGTGTTCCTTATCTTATCCTAGTGTCTAAACTCTTCTCCATGGCTGGAACCCAAATTATATTCCTTTACGTGCTATGGGGAATCTAGAAAGTGGGATAGGTTTAATAACTACCCTAACACTAACGCGTACCCTAACCCTAACCCCTACCCTAACCCTAACACGTACCCTAATCCTAATCCGTACCCTGAACCGAGCCCTAACCCTAACACTAACCCTAACCCTAACCCATATCCTACGCCGTACCCGAACCCCTCCCCGAGCCAGTACCCTAAGCCGTACCCTAAGCCTAACCCTAAGCCTAACAGTAACCCTAGGCTACCCTTGACTGCTTCTGCCTCCAATAGATTTCCTAAGCACTAGTGTTTTAAGGAACAGCTTAAAAAGAGAATCCTAATGTGATTTCTTTATATTGGGTGTGTTCCTTATCTTATCCTAGTGTCTAAACTCTTCTCCATGGCTGGACCCCCAAATAATATTCCTTTACATGCTAAGGGGTATCTAGAGAGTGGGATAGGTTTAATAACTACCCTAACGCTAACGCATACCCTAACCCTAACCACTTCCCTAACACTAACACGTACCCTAATCCTAACCGTACCCTAAACCGAGCCCTAACCTTAACACTAACACTAACACTACCCCTAACTCATACCCTACGCCGTACCCGAGCCCCTCCCCTAACCTGTACCCTAAGCCGTACCCTAACCCTAACCCTAAGCCTAACAGTAACCCTAGGCTACACTTGACTGCTTCTGCCTCCAATATATTTCCTAAGCACTAGTGTTTTAAGGAAAAGCTTAAAAAGAGAATCCTAATGTGATTTCTTTATAATGGGTGTGTTCCTTATCTTATCCTAGTGTCTAAACTCTTCTCCATGGCTGGAACCCCAAATAATATTCCTTTACGTGCTATGGGGAATCTAGAAAGTGGGATAGGTTTAATAACTACCCTAACCCTAACGCGTACCCTAACCCTAACCCCTACCCTAACCCTAACACGTACCCTAATCCTAACCCGTACCCTAAACCGAGCCCTAACCCTAACACTAGCCCTAACCCTAACCCATACCATACGCCGTACCCGAAACCCTCCCCGAACGCGTACCCTAAGCCGTACCCTAACCCTAACCCTGAGCCTAACCCTAACCCTAGGCTACCCTTGACTGCTTCTGCCTCCAATAGATTTCCTAAGCACTAGTGTTTTAAGGAACAGCTTAAAAAGAGAATCCTAATGTGATTTCTTTATATTGGGAGTGTTCCTTACCTTATCCTAGTGTCTAAACTCTTCTCCATGGCTGGACCCCCAAATAATATTCCTTTACGTGCTAAGGGGTATCTAGATAGTGGGATAGGTTTAATAACTACCCTAAAGCTAACGCGTACCCTAACACTAACCCCTACCCTAACACTAACACGTACCCTAATCCTAACCCATACCCTAAACCAAGGCCTAACCTTAACACTAGCACTAACACTAACCCTAACTCATACCCTACGCCGTACCCGAACCCCTCCCCTAACCCGTACCCTAAGCCGTACCCTAACCCTAACCCTAAGCCTAACAGTAACCCTAGGCTACCCTTGACTGCTTCTGCCTCCAATAGATTTCCTAAGCACTAGTGTTTTAAGGAACAGCTTAAAAAGAGAATCCTAATGTGATTTCTTTATAATGTGTGTGTTCCTTATCTTATCCTAGTGTCTAAACTCTTCTCCATGGCTGGACCCCCAAATAATATTCCTTTACGTGCTAAGGGGTATCTAGAGAGTGGGATAGGTTTAATAACTACCCTAACCCTAACGCGTACCCTAACCCTAACCCTTACCCTAACAATAACACGTACCCTAATCCTAACCCGTACCCTAAACCGAGCACTAACCTTAACACTAACACTAACCCATACCCTACGCCGTACCCGAACCCCTCCCCAAACCCGTAACCTAAGCCGTACCCTAACACTAACCCTAAGCCTAACCCTAACCCTAGGCTACCCTTGACTGCTTCTGCCTCCAATAGATTTCCTAAGTACTAGTGTTTTAAGGAACAGCTTAAAAAGTGAATCCTAATGTGATTTCTTTATAATGGGAGTGTTCCTTATCTTATCCTAGTGTCTAAACTCTTCTCCATGGCTGGACCCCCAAATAATATTCCTTTACGTGCTACGGGTTATCTAGAGAGTGGGATAGGTTTAATAACTACCCTAACCCTAACGCGTACCCTAACCCTAACCCCTACCCTAACCCTAACACGTACCCTAATCCTAACCCGTACCCTAAACCGAGCCCTAACCCTAACACTAACCCTAACCCTAACCCTAACCCATACCCTACACCGTACCCGAACCCCTCCCCGAACCCATACCCTAAGCCGTACCCTAAGCCTAACCCTAAGCCTAACGCTAACCCTAGGCTACCCTTGACTGCTTCTGCCTCCAATAGATTTCCTAAGCACTAGTGTTTTAAGGAACAGCTTAAAAAGAGAATCCTAATGTGATTTCTTTATAATGGGTGTGTTCCTTATCTTATCCTAGTGTCTAAACTCTTCTCCATGGCTGGACCCCCAAATAATATTCCTTTACGTGCTAAGGGGTATCTAGATAGTGGGATAGGTTTAATAACTACCCTAACCCTAACGCGTACCCTAACCCTAACCCCTACACTAACCCTAACACGTACCCTAATCCTAAACTGTACCTTAAAACGAGCCCTAAACCTAACACTAATCCTAACCCTAACTCATACCCTACGCCGTACACGAACCCCTCCCTGAACCCGAACCCTAAGACGTACCCAAAGTCTAACCCTAAGGCTAACCCTAACCCTAGGCTACCGTTGACTGCTTCTGCCTCCAATAGATTTCCTAAGCACTAGTGTTTTAAGGAACAGCTTAAAAAGAGAATCCTAATGTGATTTCTTTATAATGGGTGTGTTCCTTATCTTATCCTAGTGTCTAAACTCTTCTCCATGGCTAGACCCCCAAATAATATTCCTTTACGTGCTATGGGGTATATAGAAAGTGGGATAGGTTTAATAACTACCCTAACCCTAACGCGTACCCTAACCCTAACCCCTACCCTAATCCTAACACGTACCCTAATCCTAACCCGTACCCTAAACCGAGCCCTAACCCTAACACTAACCCTAACCCTAACCCATACCCTACGCCGTACCCGAACCCCTCCCCGAACCCGTACCCTAAACCGTACCCTAAACCTAACCCTAAGCCTAACAGTAACCCTAGGCTACCCTTGACTGCTTCTGCCTCCAATAGATTTCCTAAGCACTAGTGTTTTAAGGAACAGCTTAAAAAGAGAATCCTAATGTGATTTCTTTATAATGGGTGTGTTCCTTATCTTATCCTAGTGTCTAAACTCTTCTCCATGGCTGGACCCCCAAATAATATTCCTTTACGTGCTAAGGGGTATCTAGAGAGTGGGATAGGTTTAATAACTACCCTAACCCTAACGCGTACCCTAACCCTAACCCCTACCCTAACCCTAACACGTACCCTAATCCTAACCCGTACCCTAAGCCGAGCCCTAACCCTAACACTAACCCTAAACCTAACCTTAACCCATACCCTACGCCATACCCGAACCCCTCCCCAAACCCGTACCCTAAGCCGTCCCGTAAACCTAACCCTAAACCTAACCCTAACCCTAGGCTACCCTTGACTGCTTCTGCCTCCAATAGATTTCCTAAGCACTAGTGTTTTAAGGAACAGCTTAAAAAGAGAATCCTAATGTGATTTCTTTATATTGGGTGTGTTCCTTATCTTATCCTATTGTCTAAACTCTTCTCCATGGCTGGACCCCTAAATAATATTCCTTTACGTGCTAAGGGGTATCTAGAGAGTGGGATAGGTTTAATAACTACCCTAACCCTAATGCGTACCCTAACCCTAAACCCTACCCTAACCCTATCACGTACCCTAATCCTAACCCATACCATAACCCTAACACTAACCCTAACCCTAACCCATACCCTACGCCGCACCAGAACCCCTCCCCGAACCCGTACCCTAAGCTGTACCCTAAGCCTAAACCTAAGCCTAACCCTAACCCTAGGCTACCCTTGAGTGCTTCTGCTTCCAATAGATTTCCTAAGCTCTAGTGTTTTAAGAAACAGCTTAAAAAGTGAATCCTAATGTGATTTCTTTATAATGAGTGTGTTCCTTATCTTATCCTAGTGTCTAAAATCTTCTCCATGGCTGGACCCCCAAAAAATATTCCTTTACGTGCTAAGGGGTATGTAGAGAGTGGGATAGGTTTAATAACTACCCTAACCCTAACGCGTACCCTAACCCTAACCCCTACTCTAACACTAACACGTACCCTAATCCTAACCCGTACCCTAAACGGAGCCCTAACCCTAACACTAACCCTAACCCTAACCCTAACCCATAACCTACGCCGTACCCGAACCCCTCCCCGAACCCGTACCCTAAGCCGTACCCTATGCCTAACCCTAAGCCCTTTTTGGCGAACCAAGCAACCTGGAAAGGCAAATCAGCGCTACAAAGAAGTCTCGCTTCCCATCGGTCAAAAGGGCCATGCTGAAAAAAGTGTCAAAACCAGAAATGCAGGACAGGCCATGGAGAAATGGGAGCCTTGCTACACTGATGGGCGGGATGTAAATTGCCAAGAGCCACTCCGGAGAAGTGTCCGGTGTGTCCTGAAACATCTGAAAAACACAGCTTAGAGAGCATAGGGCACTTCCACTCATGGTGGTATGAACTGGGAAAATGAAAAATCAGCAAGACACAAGCACCCCAAAGTTTAGGGCTGCTGTGTTGAGAAGGACCTCCACTACATTCCACCTTAAATATCCCAGGAAAGAGAAAAATGGATAAAGAAGTTGTGGTCCTTATGTACAATGGAATATCACTCAGCCATGAAATCAATGTCATAAGGTTAGTAGCAGCATGATGAGTGGATTTAGGTACGACGATTCTAAGTGAAATAAGTCACACAGAAAAGGACACTTCTCATAAGGTATCACTGATAGAGGGAATGTAAAAACCGTTACACTTGAACTGAATTACAAAACAGAACAGAGTCACACATGCAGAAAACACACTATGGCTGCTTAACGGGAAAGGTGAGGTGGGGTGATACATAAAACAAGGGTTTCAAATTAGCTCAGATACCGTTCCATAAACCCAATATGTAATAGACAAGACCTACTCCTTGCTCAGAGAACTGGACTCAACACGCCCTACTCACCGCACAAGAATATATCTGACTAGTAATAATCTTAAAACCTATGTATTGATATCTCTCTGTTAGTGTGTCAAGTGGGTATAAAGCGGCATAAACACAGCAGTGAAAAGCAGCTAAATCTCATTATAAAAATAAATTACTTTGAAAAACCCATGAAACAAAGACAGTGAAAGAGAGAGAAATTCTTACACAATGCGTTCAGGGGCTGTGATGCAACCTGGATTGACCATATCTAGAACCACAGCTGGATGAGACATAAGGGTGGACACTCTTGGCGCTGAGAGGTTTGGTGAGGTTGGGTGAGCAAACGCAGACCCTTTAAAGTAATACTGCGTGGTACCCATCGCATGGGTCCCAAATCTCCAGGTTCAAGGGCATCTTCCTACATCGAAAACATGCATGAGAAACCCAGAAGATGGTACACCGTGTGATGGGGAAAGGTTTCTAAAACGCACCTCATTTCTCATCTACTTGTGCCCGGGTTCGCCATTCCAGCCGCTTTACTAGCAATCTCCCTTCTTGGAGCATCAGAACCTTTAACCTCCTGTTCCGTACAGGTTGCAATTTTTCCTGAGGATGAACGGGAAGACGGGGAACCAATGAGAGACTAGCTCTTGGTGTTGGGACAGGCACAGGTCACTCTATTTTCCCATCAGGAAGAAGAATTAACCACAGGCTCACCCTGCCCCCCCGGAACCAGAACAGGGCCTGAAGCCATCCTGAGCTATTGCAGCCAGCTCCCAAAAAAGCGAGTTGTAAAATGGAGCTTCAGGGCACTGCAATTCACAAACCTGCAGAGTTATAAATGATAACTCTCGTCCACAAATATATTGAGGGAAGGCAAAGAAGAGGATTTGAAATCAAGGCAGAATTACAGGAAACAGATTTCAGGAGGTAGATTCGAATCGCCTTTAAAGCACATGAAAAGCGGCAAAACGTTGACAATGATGCCCTTGGCCAAAAGGGGCGTATGCGTTTTTTCCTGAATATATTCAGGAAAAAACGCATACGCCCCTTTTGGCCAACGAAGCAACATGGAAAAGCAAATCAGCGCTAAAAAGAAGACTCGCTTCCCATCGGTCAAAAGGGCCATGCTGAAAAATGTGTCAAAACCAGAAATGCAGGACAGGCCATGGACAAATGGGAGCCTTGCTACACTGATGGGCGGGATGTAAATTGCCAACAGCCACTCTGGAGAAGGGTACAGTGTGTCCTTAAACATCTAAAAAACAGAGCTTAGAGAGCATAGGGCACTTCCACGCAAGGGGGTATAAATTGGGAAAATGAAAATTCAGCAAGACACAAGCACCCCAAAGATTAGGGCTGCTCTGTTGACAAGGACGTCCACTTCATTCCACCTTCAATATCCCAGGAAAGAGAAAAATGGATAAAGAAGTTGTGGTCCTTATGTACAATGGAATATCACTCAGCCATAAAATCAATGTCATAAGGCTAGTAGCAGCATGATGAGTGGATTTAGGTACGACGATTCTAAGTGAAATAACTCACACAGAAAAGGACACTTCTCATAAGGTATCACTGATAGAGGGAATGTAAAAACCGTTACACTTGAACTGAATTACAAAACAGAACAGAGTCACACGTTTAGAAAACACACTATGGCTGCTTAACGGGAAAGGTGAGGTGGGGTGATGCATAAAACAAGGGTTTCAAATTAGCTCAGATACCGTTCCATAAACCCAATATGAAATAGAAAGACCTACTCCTTACTCAGTGAACTGGACTCAACACCCCCTATTCACCGCACAAGTATATATCTGACTAGTAAGAATCTTAAAACCTATGTATTGATATCTCTCTGGAAGTGAGTCAAGTGGGTGTAAAGCGGCATAAACACAGCCGTGAATAGCAGCTAAACCCCACTATAAAAATAAATTACTTTTAAAAACCCGTGAAAAAAAAAAACCCGTGAAACAAAGACAGTGAAAGAGAGAGAAATCCTTACACAATTCGTTCAGGGGTTGTGATGAAACCTGGATCGACCATATCTAGACCCACAGCTGGGTGAGACATAAGGGTGGACACTCTTGCGGCTGAGAGGTTTGGTGAGGTTGGGTGAGCAAACGCAGACCCTTTAAAGTAATACTGCGTGACACCCATCCCATGGGTCCCAAATCTCCAGGGTCAAGGGCATCTTCCTACATCCAAAACATGCATGAGAAACCCAGAAGATGGTACACCATGTGATCGGGAAAGGTTTCTAAAATGCACCTCATTTCTCATCTGCTTGTGCCAGGGTTCGCCATTCCAGCCACTTTCCTAGCAATCTCCCTACTTGGAGCATCAGCACCTTTAACCTCCTGTTCCGTACAGGTTGCAATTTGTACTGAGGATGAACGGGAAGAGGGGGAACCAATGAGAGACTAGATCTAGGTGTTGGGACAAGCACAGGTCACTCTATTTTCCCTTCAGAAAGAAGAATTAACCACAGGCTCAGCCTGCCCCCAGGAAGTAGAACAGGGCCTGAAGCAATCCTGCGCTTTTGCGGCCAACTCCCAAAAAAGCGAGTTGAAAAATGGAGCTCAGGGGCACTGCAATTCACAAACCTGCAGAGTTATCAATGATAACTCTCGTCCACAAATATATTGAGGGAAGGCAACGAAGAGGATTTGAAAGGAAGGCAGAATTGCAGAAACAGACTTAAGGAGGTAGATTCGAATCGCCTTTAAAGCAAATGAAAAGCGGCAAAACGTTGAAAATGATATCCTTGGCCAAAAAGGGCGTATGCGTTTTTTCCTGAATATATTCAGGAAAAAACGCATACGCCCTTTTTGGCCAACCAAGCAACCTGGAAAGGCAAATCAGCGCTACAAAGAAGTCTCGCTTCCCATCGGTCAAAAGGGCCATGCTGAAGAAAGTGTCAAAACCAGAAATGCAGGACAGGCCATGGAGAAATGGGAGCCTTGCTACACTGATGGGCAGGATGTAAATTGCCAACAGCCACTCTGGAGAAGTGTACGGTGTGTCCTGATACATCTAAAAAACACAGCTTAGGGAGCATAGGGCATTTCCACTCATGGGCGTATAAATTGGGAAAACTAAAAATCAGCAAGACACAGGCACACCAAAGTTTAGGGCTGCTCAGTTGACAAGAACCTCCTCTTCATTACACCTTAAATATCCCAGGAAATAGGAAAATGGATAACGATGTTGTGGTCCTTATGTACAATGGAATATCACTCAGCCATGAAATCAATGTCATAAGGCTATTAGCAGCATGATGAGTGGATTTATGTTCGACGATTCTAAGTGAAATAAGTCACACAGAAAAAGACACTTATCATAAGATATCACTTGTAGAGGGAATGTAAAAACCGTTACACTTGAACTGAATTACAAAACAGAACAGAGTCACACATTTAGAAAACACACTATGGCTGCTTAACGGGAAAGGTGAGGTGGGGTGATGCATAAAACAAGGGTTTCATATTAGCTCAAATACCGATCCATAAACCCAATATGTAATAGACAAGACCTACTCCTTGCTCAGTTAAGTGGATGCAACACCCCCTATTCAACGAACAAGAATATATCTGACTAGTAAAAATCTTAAAACCTATGTATTGATTTCTCTCTGTAAGTGAATCAAGTGGGTGTAAAGGGACATAAACACAGCAGTGAAAATCAGGTAAACCCCATTATAAAAATAAATTACTTAAAAATCCCAAAAAACAAAGACAGTGATAGAGGGAGAAATTTTTACAAGATTCGTTCCGGGGCTGTGATGCAACCTGATGTGACCATATCTAGACCCACAGCTGGATGAGAAATAAAGGTGGATACTCTTGGGGCTGAAGGTCTCTTTCCCTATTTACCAGATTAGGAACGTAGAAAGGCTGCCACCCTCTGGCCGTTACCTGCAAAAGCAGCTTTAAAACCTGTGCTAATGGTCACTTCATATGAACAAGTACTTCAGGGCTGTAAATGAAACGTGCCCTCAAAATGTCTTGAGGGAGGTAATGGCCAAAAATTTTCAAAATGTGACACTTACTTTAAGAAAACACTTTGAAGAACTGAGCTGTAATCACAGTTTGATAAATAAAAAGGGCATGCTTTAAAGCTCAATTTCAACAGATTATGGGACACATGCAAATTCAACCACAGATAGGCATCAGCTCGCACCGGTTAGAATAACCATCAGCAAGAAAAATACAAACAATAAATATTGAAGGTGTTTTGGAGAAATGCATACCCTCAATTTTAAGTGGGACGTAACCTGGAAAGAGCCACTAATGAGAACTGAATGGTGGTGCCTTTAAAACATACACACTGAGCTACCATATGATACAGCAAGCCCACTCCTTGGCCTATAACATAAGAAGTTATAACTGGAAAGACACAGGCAAGCAAATGTGCATTGCAGCAGTATTACAATAGCCAAGACATGGAGGCAAACAGAAAGTCCATCAAGAGGTGCGTGGCCCAAGAAGAACTGGTACACGTACAGATGGAATATTAGCCAGGGAAATAAATGAAACAATGCCATTTGCAGCACCATGTATGATTCTTGAGGTAATCAGGCAAATTGTACTAAGTCAGAAAGCAAAAGACACATATCCTATAATATCACTTATAGGTCTTAGCTAAAAATTGATACCAATGAAGATATTTCCACAGAGAAATGCAATCACAGATTCATTAAACAAACTTATGGTTCACCAAATGGAAAGGTGTGAGGATTGGATACATTAGGATATTGGGGTTAAGATAGATATAGAAACACATGTGAAATATGTAATCACCAAAGACCTACGTAATACCAAGACAAGACTACTCAACATCGTGTCATAACCTACATGGGAAAATGATCCAAAGAAGAATAGATATATGTATATGTTTAAAAGAACCACATCTTTCACACCTAGAAGAAACAAAACATTTTAATTAAATTTGCTCTGACAAAAAATAAAAATTAAATTAAAAAAAGAACAAGAAGTAATGAGACATAAACTTAAGGGGCTATTTGCTGGCACATTGCATTCTAATTTACAACCAGAACATGACTTCCATTAAGGCTCTGTCATCACTAATAAAGCAGCTTTATAAGCAATGTTGAAGGTAGCTTAAAAGAAGTCTCACTAATTATTGATAGTAACAAGGAAACAAAGAAAAGTAAAAATCTCACTGCAAAAAGTATACCTAGGGTAAGGATAGTAGATCAAACACTTATTAAACTTCTGTAAAGAATAAAAGACAACAGTAGTATGTTTTTTTAAAAAGAGAGGGCCCAAATAAATCTGAAATGAAAGAGATGATGTTACAACGGACACCACAGAAATACAAAGTATCCTAAGATACACACAGGGTAACTCAGGGCTCAGACTGGACAGAGCCCACTCTCCAGTCCCCTGTACATGACTTACAGGAGCCTCAGGAACTAAGGAGGGGGTCCCTGAGGAGAGGCTCAAGATAGAATATGGTAGGCATTAACATGACTGCATTCATCTTAAACATGCCTGAACTACATTCACACGAGATGATTTTGTCCTGTATGTACATCGGCACCTCTAGTTGGAACTGCAGATCTTTGGCTTCAACACCTCTACTGACAACATTAGCGTCACCTGCTGTGGACCGTCTCCTATAGGATTTCTAGAATCACAAAACATCGAAGCTTCACAGGACCCAGAGTCTGTGCAACTCCACACGGAGTCTCAGAGTCTCAACTCCACTCAGATACTCCACTCTTGGAGGGCACACACAAAGTAGTGTGCACATCAGGACCCAGGGGAAGGAGCAGTGACCCTGTAGGAGAATGACCAGAACTACCTGCTACTTTTAGAAGGTCTCCTGCAGAGGCAGGTGGTGGCTGTGGCTGTGGCTCACCGTGAGGACAACGACACTGGCAGCAGAAGTTCTGGGAAATACTCCTTGGTGTGAGCCCTCCCAGAGTCCGCCATTAGCCCCACCAAGAGCAAGGTAGGCTCCAGGGCTGGGTCGCCTCAGGCCAAACAACCAACAGGGAGGGAACCCAGCCCCATGCATCAGCAGACAAGTGGATTAAACTTTTTATTAAAGTTTTATTTAATCCGTAGACAAGCGGATTAAAGCTCTGCCCACCAAAGCAACACCCAGCTCTACCCACCACCAGTCCTTCCCATCAGGAAGCTTGCACAAGCCTCTAAGATAGACTCATCCACTGGAGAGCAGACAGCAGAAGCAAGAAGAACTACAATTCTGCAGCCTGTGGAAGGAAAACCACATTCACAGAAAGATAGACAAAATGAAAAGGCAGAGGACTTTATACCAGATCAAGGAACAAGATAAAACCCCAGAAAAAAAAAACGAAATGAGGTGGAGATAGGGAACCTTCCAGAAAAAAAATTCAGAATAATGATAGTGAAGTTGAGCCAAGACCTTGGAAAAAGAAAGGAGGCAAAGATCGAGAAGATGCAAGAAATGTTTAACAAAGACCTAGAAGAATTAAGGAACAAACACCTAGAAGAATTAAAGAACAAACAAACAGAGGTGAACAATGGAATAACTGAAATGAAAAATACACTAGAAGGAATCAGTAGCAGAATAACTGTGGCAGAAGAACGGATAAGTGACCTGGAAGACAGAAAGGTGGAAATCACTGCCATGGAACAGAATAAAGAAAAAGAATGAAAATAAACGAAGACACCCCAAGAGTCCTCTGGGACAACATTAAACGCAACAACATTCGCATTATAGGGGTCCCAGAAGGAGAAGAGAGAGAGAAAGGACCCGAGAATATATTTAAAGAGATAATGGTCAAAAACTTCCCTAGCATGGGAAAAGAAATAGCCACCCAAGTCCAGAAGCACAGAGTGTCCCAGGCAGGATAAACCAAAGGAGAAAAATGACAAGACACATAGTAATCAAATTGACAAAAATTAACGACAAAGAAAAATGATTGAAAGCAGCAAGGGAAAAATGACAAATAACATACAAGGGAACTCCCATAAGGATAACAACTGATTTCTCAGCAGAAAATCTACAAGCCAGAAGGAAGTGGCATGATAAATTTAAAGTGATGAAAGGGAAGAACCTACAACCAAGAGTACTCCACCCTGCAAAGAGCTCATTCAGATTTGATGGAGAAATCAAAAGCCTTACAGACAAGCAAAAGCTAAGAGAATTCAGCACCATGAAACCAGCTCTACACCAAATGCTAAAGGAACTTCTCTAAGTGGGAAACACAAGAGAAGAAAAGGACCCACCAAGACAAACCCATAACAATTAAGAAAATAGTAGTAGGAACATACATATCGATAATTACCTTAAACGTGAATGCACTACATGTTCCAACCAAAAGACACAGGCTCGCTGAATGGATACAAAAACAAGACCCATATATATGCTGTCTACAAGAGATCCATTTCAGACCTAGGGACACATACAGACTCAAAGTGAGGCGATGGAAAAATATATTCTATGCAAATGAAAATCAAAAGAAAGCTGGAGTAGCAATACTCATATCAGATAAAATAGACTTTAAAATAAAGAATGTTACAAGAGACAAGGAAAGGCACTGCATAATGGTCAGGGGATCAATCCAAGAAGAAGATATAACAATTATAAATATATATGTACCCAAAATAGGAGCAGCTCAATGTATAAGGCAACTGCTAACAGCTATAAAAGAGGAAATCGACAGTAACACAATAATAGCGGGGGACTTTAACAGCTCACTTACACCAGTGGAGATCAGCCAGACAGAAAATTAATAAGGAAACACAAGCTTTAAATGACACAATAGACCAGATAGAGTTAATTGATATTTATAGGACATTCCATCCAAAAACAGCAGATTACACGTTCTTCTCAACTGCACACGGAACATTCTCCAGGATAGATCACATCTTGGGTCACAGATAAAGCCTCAGTAAATTTAAGAAAACTGAAATCATATCAAGCAGCTGTTCCGACCACAATGCTATGAGATTAGAAATCAATTACACGGAAAAAACCGTAAAAAACACAAACACATGGAGGCTAAACAATACGTTACTAAATAACCAAGAGATCACTGAAGAAATCAAAGAGGAAATCAAAAACTACCTAGAGACAAATGACAACAAAAACACGATGATCCAAAACCTATGGGATGCAGCAAAAGGAGTTCTAAGAGGGAAGTTTATAGCAATACAAGCCTACCTCAAGAAACAAGAAAAATCTCAAATAAACAATCTAACCTTACACCTAGAGGAACTAGAGAAAGAAGAACAAAACCCAAAGTTAGTAGAAGGAAAGAAATCATAAAGATCAGAGCAGAAATAAATGAAATAGAAACAAAGAAAACGAAAGCAAAGATCAATAAAACTAAAAGCTGGTTCTTTGAGAAGATAAGCAAAAATGATCAACCTTTAGCCGGACTCCAGAAAAAGAGGGAGAGGACGCAAATCAACAAAATTAGAAGTGAAAAAGCAGAAGTTATAACAGACACCACAGGAATACAAAGCATCCTAAGAGACTACTACAAGCAACTCTAGGCCAATAAAATGGACAATCTGGAAGAAATGGACAAATTCTTAGAAAGGGATAACCTTCTAAGACTGAACCAGGAAGAAATAGAAAATATGAACAAACCTATCACAAGCAATGAAATTGAAACTGTGATTAAAAATCTTCCAACAAACAAAAGTCCAGAACCAGATGGCATCACAGGTGAATTCTATCAAACATTTAGAGCAGAGCTAACACCCAACCTTCTCAAATTCTTCAAAACAATTGCAGGGGAAGGAACACTCCCAAACTCATTCTATGAGACCACCATCACCCTGATACCAAAATCAGACAGAGATACTACAAGGAAAGAAAATTATAGACCAATATCACTGATGAATATAGATGTAAAAATCCTCAACAAAATACTAGCAAACAGAATCGAACAACACATGAAAAGGATCATACACCATGATCAAGTGGGGTTTATCCCAGGGATGCGAGGATTCTTCAATATACACAAATCAATGTGATACACCATATTAACAAATTGTAGAATAAAAGCATATGATCATCTCAATAGATGAAGGAAAAGATTTTGAGAAAATTCAACACTCATTTACGATAAAAACTCTGCAGAGTGTGGGCATAGAGGGAAACTACCTCAACATAATAAAGGCCATATATGACAAACCCACAGCAAACAACATTCTCAATGGTGAAAAACTGAAAGCGTTTCCTCTAAGATCAGGAACAAGACGAGGATGTCCACTCTCACCACTGCTATTCAACATAGTTTTGGAAGTCCTAGCCATGGCAATCAGAGAAGAAAAAGAAATAAAAGGAATACAAAAAGGAAAAGAAGAAGTAAAATTGTCACTGTTTGCAGATGACATGATATCATAGATAGAGAATCCTAAAGATGCCACCAGAAAACCACTGGAGCTAATCAATGAATTTGGTAAAGTTGCAGGATACAAAATTAATGCACAGAAATTGCTTGCATTCCTATACACTAACAATGAAAGATCAGAAAGAGAAATTAAGGAAACAATCCCATTACCACTGCAACAAAAAGAATAAAATACCTAGGAATAAACCTACCTAAGGAAGTAAAAGACCTGTACTCAGAAAACTATAAGACACTGATGAAAGAAATCAAAGATGATATAAACAGATGGAGACATATACCATGTTCTCGGATTAGAAGAATCAATATTGTGAAAATGACTATACTACCCAAAGCAATCTACAGATTCAATGCAATCCCGATCAAAATACCTTTGGCATTTTCTACAGAACAAGAAAAAAAAATCTTAAAATTTGTAGGGAGACACAAAAGACCCTGGATAGCCAAAGCAGTCTTGAGGGGGGAAAAAAAAGAGCTGGAGGAATCAGACTTCCAGACTTCAGACTATATTGCAAAGCTACAGTAATCAAGATAATATGGTACTGACACAAGAACAGAAATATAGGTCAATAGAACAGGATAGAAAGCACAGAGATAAACCCACGTACCTATGGTTCACTAATCTATGACAAAGGAGGCAAGGGTATACAATGGAGAAAAGACAGTGTCTTCAGCAAGTGGTGCTGGGAAAACTGGACAGTTACATGTAAAAGAATGAAATTAGTACACTCCCTAACACCATACACAAAAATAAACTCAAAATGGATTAGAGACCTAAATATAAGACCAGCCACTATAAAACTCTTAGAGGAAAACATAAGCAGAACAGTCTATGACATAAATCACAGCAAGATCCTTTTTGACCCACCTCCTAGAGAAATGGAAATTAAAAACAAAAATAAAAAAATGGGACCGAATGAAACATAAATTCTTTTGCACAGCAAAGGAAAACATAAGCAAGATGAAAAGACAACCATCAGAATGGGAGAAAATATTTTCAAATGAAGCAAATGGCAAAGGATTAATCTCCAAAAAGCAGCTCATGTAGCTCAATATCACAAAACCAAACAACCCAATCCAAAAATGGGCAGAAGACCTAAATAGACATTTCTCCAAAGAAGATATACAGGTTGCCAACAAACACATGAAAGGATGCTGAACATCACTAATCATTAGAGAAATGCAAATCAAAACTACAGTGAGGTATCACCTCACACCAGTCAGAATGGCCATCATCAAAAAATCTACCAACAATAAATGCTGGAGAGGCATTTATTGGAGCAAAGGGAACCCTCTTGCACTGTTGGTGGGAATGTAAATTGATATAGCCACTAGGGAGAACGGTATGGGGGTTCCTTAAAAACTAAAAATAGAACTACCATACAACCCAGCAAACCCACTCCTGGACATTTACCCTGAGAAAACCATAATTCAAAAAGAGTCATGTACCACAACGTTCACTGTAGCTCTATTTACAATAGCCAGGACATGGAAGCAACCTAAGTGTCCATCAACAGATAAATGGATAAAGAAGATGTGGCACATATATACAATGGAACATTATTCAGCCATAAAAAGAAACGAAATTGAGTTACTTTTAGTGAGGTGGATGGATCTAGAGTCTGTCCTACAGAGTGAAGTAAGTCAGAAAGAGAAAAACAAATACCGTATGCTAACACATATATATGGAATCTTAAAAAAAAAGTTTATGAAGAACCTAGGGGCAGGAAAGGATTAAGGACACAGACGTAGAGAAAGGACTTGAGGACATGGGGAGAGGGAAGGGTAAGCTGGGACAAAGTGAGAGAGTGGTATGGACATATATACACTACCAAATGTAAAATTGATAGCTACTGGGAAGCAGCCACATAGCACAGGGAGATCAGCTCTGTGCTTTGTGACCACCTAAAAGGGTGGGATAAGGGAGTGAGAGGGAGGTGCAAGAGGGAGGGGATATGGTGTTATATGTATACGCACAGCTGATTCACTTTTTTATACAGCAGAAACTAACACACAAGTGTAAAGCAATTATACTCCAATAAAGATGTAAAAGAAAAAAAAAAGCCCAGAGATAAACCTACACACCTATGGCCCACTAATCTATGACAAAGGAGGCAAGGGTATACAAAGGAGAAAAGACAGTCTCTTCAATAAGTGGTGCTGGGAAAAATGGACAGCTACATGTAAAAGAATGAAATTAGAACACTCCCTAACACCATACACAAAAAATAAACTCAAAATGGATTAGAGACCGAAATGTAAGACCGGACACTATAAAACTCTTAGAGGAAAACACAGGAAGAATACTCTTTGACATAAATCACAGCAAGATCTTTTTTGATCCACCTCCTAGAGTAATGGAATAAAAAAAATAAACATATGGGAGCAAATGAAACCTAAAAGCTTTTGCAAAGCAAAGGAAACTACAAACAAGACGAAAAGACAACCCTCACAATGGGAGAAAATATTTGCAAACGAATCAATGGACAAAGGATTAATCTCCAATGTATATAAACAGCTCATGCAGCTCAACAGTAAAAAAACAAACAACCCAATCCAAAAATGGGCAGATGACGTAAATAGACATTTGTCCCAAGAAGACATACAGATGACCAAGAAGCACATGAAAAGCTGCTCAACATCACTAATTATTAGAGAAATATAAACCAAAACTACAATGAGGTATCGCCTCACACGAGTTAGAATGGGCATCATCAGAAAATCTACAAGCAACAAATGCTGGAGAGGGTGTGGAGAAAAGGGAACCCTCTTACACTATTTGTGGGAATGTAAATTGATACAGTCACGATGGAGAACAGTATGGAGGTTCCTTAAAAGACTAAAAATAGAATTACCATATGACCCAGCAATCCCACTACTGGCCATATACCCAGAGAAAACCATAATTCAAAAAGACATATTCACCACAATATTCATTGCAGCACTGTTTACAATAGCCAGGTCATGGAAGCAACCTAAATGCCCATAGACAGACGAACAGAAAAGATGTGCTACATATATAAAATGGAATATTACTCAGCCATAAAAAGGAATGAAATTGGGTCATTTGTAGAGACGTGGATAGATCTAGAGACTGTCATACAGAGTGAAGTAAGTCAGAAAGAGAAAAACAAATATCATATATTAACGCATACATGTGGAACCTAGAAAAATGGTAAAGATGAACCGGTTTGCAAGGCAGAAATAGAGACACAGATGTAGAGAACAAATGTATGGACACCAAGGGGGGAAAGTGGCAGGGTGGTGGTGGTGGGATGAATTGCGAGCCTGGGATTGACATATATACACTTATATGTATAAAATAGGTTACCAATAAGAGCCTGCTGTATAAAAAAATGAATAAAATAAATTCAAAAATTAAAAAATAAATAATACTTAAAAAAATAAAACAGAAAAAAAGTTCTGTCCTTCCCATAGACGTATTTATATGAATGAATTATTTCCATGCTTATATCCATAAATACAAAAAGAGGAATAAAACTTACCTTGAACCAAAAAAGAAAAAAAAAAAAAAAACAGAACCCACTGGTCATACAGAGGAAAACCCTATCAGGGCACTTGCTCCAGGGGTAAACAATTCTGAAGTTGGTCACAGGTGGGGAATCATCTCCCATGCAGCCAGCAGCCCCCACACGAGGAGCGTCCTCATTGCAAAGCTGGGGGACCGTGAGGAGGCGTCTCTGAGTAAACGTGAGCTGAGCCCCAGGCCAGCTGCTGCTGAACTTTCCCCACCCTTCCCAGGTAAAACACCTGAATGTGTGCAAAGACTTTAAAAACTAGAGGAAGGGGCTTGGAGTCACACCAGCGACAGCACGCAGGCCGACTTGGTGCCTGCAGGCCAGCCAGGATGGTCCTGGCCCCGGGCGCTCGTCTGGAAGCTTTCCATTTCCCTGCCTGAGGTACCCCTCCTGTCCCGGCCCCCACTGCTTTTTTCCTTCCTCACCTCTGCCCGGGGAGAAATTCCAGCAGCAAGTATGGGTGACACATCCTCTTCTTTAGCAGGTGGCAGCCCGGCAACTCCTGCAGAAAGTCCAGCAGAGCCCCAGTCACACTGGGCCACTCATAGAGCCGTGGGCCCTACTCCCTCCCACCAGCCCAACCCCGAGACTGCTGACGGGGCAGAGAATATGGCGTCAGGCACAGCTGCAGAGGCTTTTGCTGCCTGGAGGGGTGTTTATATTGACCTCAACCCAGGCACACCTGGGAAGGGCTGGCCGGCCGGGTCAGGCTGCCCAGGTCAGCCAATCCTCGCCCCTCAGGGGCTCAGAGTTGCAGGAAATGGGCCTTGCTGCACTGGCCAGATCCAAGGAACAGGTGTAGGGTCCCGAGAGTCAGGATAGATAAGGGGCGGCAGCCCTGGCTTGTTTTCGAATCATTTTATCTGGTCCATGAGTGGGAGACAACTTCAAGAAGACCCTCTGCTAATGAGAGGAACCCAGGAGTCAGGGAGAGGAGGGGTGGTGGGTGGAGACAGAGGCCTGGTGCCCCGGCTGCAGTGGAAGCCCCTGGAAGACCAGGCAGAGGGAGGCCGCACAGAGTGAAGCCTAGGGTCACAGACCTGTTGGAGCTGCTGTTTGTTAGTTCAAGCTCTGCTCTGAGGTGCTCTGTGTCAGCTCTGAGTGACAGGGGTGCTGGGGGTGCTCTGCAATGAGGGCTATGTGCACGGTTCCTGTGTGCCCAGCCCTGCCGGGGTACCTGTCCACGGGAGCTCCATATCCAGGGAGGGGCCTGCCCACGAGAGCCCCGTGGGCTGCTGCGTACCTGCCCAGGTGAGCTCCATATCCTGGGAGGGGCCTGACCACAAGAGCCCCGTGGGCTGCTGGGGACCTGGTAGAGGACGCCAGGACAGTCAGTGAAGCCACAGAGGATATACATCTAGTAGTTCCTAATTCCTACACCCTGCTGGTCATTCTACCATCCACCAGGACATGGCATTCTGTATTAGACTTCAATGATGCCTTCTTCTGTATTCCATTAGTCCCAGAGTCACAAGAAATTTTGGCTGTGAGTGGCAGGACTCAACCTACAACAAAAACAATACTGCTGGGCCGTCCTGCCCCAGGGGTTCAAAAATTCCCACACCATCTTTGGGGAAACGTTAGCTAAAGACCTAAAAGATCTACCTCTGGAGAAGGGAACCCTCCTTCAATATGCAGATGACATTCTGATCACCAGCCCGACTAAGGAGGCCTCTGAACTACCTAGCCAATAAAAGATAGAAGGTGTCCAAGGAAAAGGCTCAAATATCACAAACTAAGGTGGCCTTCCTGGGCTTCATTCGCACAGAAGGTCGGAGAAGCCCACCCCAGGAAAGGGAAGAAGCCATTTGCAGCCTCACCTTTCCTGAAACTAGAAGACAGCTTAGGGGTTCCTGGGGAGACCGGGGTTTGCTGCATCTGGATCCCTAACTACAGTCTAATAGCTGGGCCTCTATATGAAACACTGAAAGGAAAAGATGATGATCCTTTTGAATAGAATCCAGAAGCGGCCTTTCAAGAATGGAAAGAGCAGTCAATTCAGACCCTGGCCCTGGACCTCCCTAAGTTAGCTAAACCCTTTGACCTTTACATTCCTGGTCCAAGGCGAATCGCCCTTGGAGTATTAGTGCAAAAACTGGGACCACTTGAAATGGAACAATGCAAGAATGCCCTCCAGGCATTGGCCAGCCACCCCATCCGACCAGGATACTGGGGGTATCTAAAAACCTGGAAATCAGCAGCCCACAAGGCCAGCTCCCTCCTAAGGGAAAAGGACGCCACTTGGTGATCCTAACCACCCACCATGCCCTGAAGTTGCAGGGATTGCTCCGTGGGCACAATGACCTCGAGTGAGGAGGCCCTCCAACACCAACCTCCAGAGAGACAACCTGGGTCAATGGGCCCCCATGACGACTCGTGTGACCATCACTTGACCTGGAGCTTCTCTCAGAAAACAACAAGAGTGTGCCCCAAAAGAGCAGACTATTGCTTACAGGACTTACTTCACCCAGAGTGGAGCTAATAAACTTGGCAGGGGAACCGTAAATAACGCTGCCACCATAGAAAAGCCTACAGACACCGCAGTGACGGCAGCCAATGAGACCGGCTGTACTCCTGGCTACTTCAAAAGGCCGTTGACTGAGTGGCCGTCATGGTCCTGGATCACCACCGGCCCTGGACTGTCTGGGAGTTGAGCAAGCAGGGCTCTGACACCTGGTGCTGTTTGTACGTTAATTCAGTGGCCTAACTGAAGAAAGCACAGACTACTGGTCAGAGCATCTAGGCTGGCAGAAACCATCAGCCTAAGGGGGCCGAACCAATGTGGAGCAGGGTAAAACCGCCCACCCCCCCAGCGTCTCTGCACATCTCTTTCCTGGACCCTTAAAGGTCATTAGAATCTATAAAACTTCCAATGCTGGTGCTCAGGCAGACGAGCAGTGAGGGAGGAGGCCTGCGGACAATCAACCTCACCTGGAGGCTGCTGGGGAGAAGTCCTGCCCCTCCCCCCGGGTATGAGGACACCCAACTCAGCATGAAGCATTTACAGAAGACGTGTCTGCACCCTCAGCGCCCCAAGAATGAGGAATGGGACAAAAGGCAGAGGAGGGCTTTGTCACTGGCAAAGCCCATTAAAAATTCCTGGGAGATAAAAATAGAATCTGGGCAATAAAATAAAGTCTAACCATTTTTTCCTTTGTGCTTTGTCTAATTTCACTTGCTCCTAGGTTTCCACATGCAGAGGTCCCACACCCGACACTTCAGACCCGATTTCCTCGTGCAAAATGGCTGGGCCGACACCTCAGCTCGTGGGGCCCCGTGCAGACTCTGCGACATAGAGCCTGAGCTCCAGCCAACCTGGCCCTCGAGAGCTCCGCCCCCTCCCTCCCGCTGATGCTGACAGGATCCCTACACAGCAGCCCGGCCCACAACCCGCAGGGGAGCACACACTCTCACCTCTCCATTCTCTGATCAAAATATAAAGTTTTCCTTTGCTTCTGAACCAAAGTCAGTCTCGATCTGTTGGCTCCAATGACACTGGGCAGGGAGACCCTTGTTGGGGCCCACTCTGCAGGATCAGTAACAGAATTTGAGAACATTGTAACTTCAATGAACAGATGTGTGAGCCAAACTGTAATTAACATAGAGCAGTGTATAAGGCTCGTGTAAAAGAAGATGTTTCTAACACTTCCATTTGATATTTCCATCACTTTATTATAAGCAAGTTCAGTGGAGGGGTTTGTCTTATTTGTCAGGTCAAGAGTAGAGAAATGCAGTGATTTCTTTCCAAGGATGTACATCTAATAATCTTGGTTGAAGTTTCAACCTTGTTTGGAATGATTTTCCATTGAAAATGATACCTCTCTTTCAGCTCCTAGATTTCTGAGAAGTATAAAATCTTATATTTTTTATTACCAAAGGGGAAAGGTGGGAGGAGGGATAAATTAACAGTTTCAGATTAACATATACACACTGCTATGTATAAAATATATCATCAACAAGGAACTACTGTATAGCACAGGGAACTATACTCAATATTTTGTAATGACCCCTGAGGGGAAATAACCTGAAAAACAATAGATATCTATATCGACATCATCTATCAACTACAGATAAAATGGAAACTAAAGGAGGCCGATGGTGAGCGTTTCTGAACCTGAAGACTTCAATCATCTAAAGTTCGGACTCTGCCTACGGCCCAAGTCCCTTAATGAACACACATGTACCAGTAGCTTAAAAATTCCCCAGATTGGAGTTCGGGGAGACACTAATTTGGAAAAATCCCTTGTGTTCTCCTTACATACACGGGACCTTTCCTACAGCTAAAACATGCCTGTGACACCCAGAAGATGGAACACGGTTGGATCAGGAAGATTTTGGAAAAGGCACCAAAACGCCTAATTTCCTGGTTGTTGGGTTCACCCCTCCAGCCTTTTTCCTTAAAATCTCCCCACTAGAGGATGTCAGCACCTTCAACATCCAGTTGCACAGAAATCGGAATTTGTCCAAAGGAAGAAGGGGAAGGAGGAGAAACAAGGAGAGCCAAGCCCTAGATGTTCGGAGAGGCACATGTCACTCTACTTTCCAGTCAGGAAGAAGAATTAAGCAAAGGCTTAGCCTGCCACCGGGAACCAGAGTAGGGCCAGAAGCAAACGAGCGGTTCTGCGGAAAGCTCCCAAAAAAGCGAGTTGACAAATGGAGCTCAGGGGCACTGCAATTCACAAACCTGCAGAATTATAAATGATAACTCTCGTCCACAAATATATTGAGGGAAGGCAACGAAGAGGATTTGAAATCAAAGCAGAATTGCAGGAAACAGATTTCAGGAGAAAGACTCGAATCACCCCTAAAGCACATGAAAAGCGGCAAAACGTCGACAATGATGCACTTGGCCAAAAAGAGCATATGCGTTTTTTTCTGAATGAATTCAGGAAAAAACCCATAGGCCCTTTTTGGCCAACCAAGCAAGCCGGAAATGCAATTCAGCGCTACAAAGAAGTCTGACTTCCCATCGGTCAAAATGGCCTTCCTAAAAAAGTGTAAAACAAGAAAAGCAGGAGAGGCCAGGGAGGAAAGGGAGCCTTGCTACACTGATGGGCGGGATGTAAATTGCCAACAGCCACTCTGGAGAAGTGTACGGTGTGTCCTGAAACATCTAAAAAACACAGCTTAGAGAGAATAGGGCACTTCCACTCATGGGGGTATAAATTGGGAAAATGAAAAATCAGCAAGACACAAGCACAACAAAGTTGAGGGCTGCTCTGTTGACAAGGACCTCCACTTCATTCCACCTTAAATATCCAAGGAAAGAGAAAAATGGATAAAGAAGTTGTGGTCCTTATGTACAATGGAATATCACTCAGCCATGAAATCAATGTCATAAAGCTAGTAGCAGCATGATGAGTGGATTTAGGTACGACGATTCTAAGTGAAATAAGTCACACAGAAAAGGACACTTCTCATAAGGTCTCACTGATAGAGGGAATGTAAAAACCGTTACACTTGAACTGAATTACAAAACAGAACAGAGTCACACATGCAGAAAACACACTATGGCTGCTAACGGGAAAGGTGAGGTGGGGTGATACATAAAACAAGGGTTTCAAATTAGCTCAGATACCGTTGCATAAACCCAATATGTAATAGACAAGACCTACTCCTTGCTCAGAGAACTGGACTCAACACGCCCTATTCACCGCACAAGAAAATATCTGACTAGTAATAATCTTAAAATCTATGTATTGATATCTCCCTGTTAGTGTGTCAAGTGGATGTAAAGCGGCATAAACACAACAGTGAAAAGCAGCTAAACCCCATTATAAAAATAAATTACTTTTAAAAACCCATGAAACAAACACAGTGAAAGAGAGAGAAATTCTTACACAATTCGTTCAGGGGCTGTGACGCAACCTGGATTGACCATATCTAGACCCACAGCTGGATGAGACATAAGGGTGGACACTCTTGGGGCTGAGAGGTTTGGTGAGGTTGGGTGAGCAAACGCAGACCCTTTAAAGTAATACTGCGTGGTACCCATCCCATGGGTCCCAAATCTCCAGGTTCAAGGGCATCTTCCTACATCGAAAACATGCATGAGAAACCCAGAAGATGGTACACCGTGTGATGGGGAACGGTTTCTAAAACGCACCTCATTTCTCATCTCCTTGTGCCCGGGTTCGCCATTCCAGCCACTTTACCTGCAATCTCCCTACTTGGAGCATCAGCACCTTTAACCTCCTGTTCCATACAGGTTGCAATTTGTCCTGAGGATGAACGGGTAGATGGGGAACCAATGAGAGACTAGCTCTTGGTGTTGGGACAGGCACAGGTCACTCTATTGTCCCATCAGGAAGAAGAATTTACCACAGACTCAGCCTGCCCCCCGGAACCAGAACAGGGCCTGAAGCCATCCTGCGCTTTTGCGGCCATCGCCAAAAAAGCGAGTTGTAAAATGGAGGTTCAGGGCACTGCAATTCACAAACCTGCAGAGTTATAAATGATAACTCTCGTCCACAAATATATTGAGGGAAGGCAAAGAAGAGGATTTGAAATCAAGGCCGAATTGCAGGAAACAGATTTCACGAGGTAGATTCGAATCGCCTTTAAAGCACATGAAAAGCGGCAAAACGTTGACAATGATGCCCTTGGCCAAAAAGGGCGTATGCGTTTTTTCCTGAATATATTCAGGAAAAAACGCATACGCCCTTTTTGGCCAACCAAGCAACCTGGAAAGGCAAATCAGCGCTACAAAGAAGACTCGCTACCCATCGGTCAAAAGGGCCATGCTGAAAAAAGTGTCAAAACCAGAAATGCAGGACAGGCTATGGAGAAATGGGGGCCTTGCTACACTGATGGGCGGGATGTAAATTGCCAACAGCCACTCTGGAGAAGTGTACGGTGTGTCCTGAAACATCTGAAAAACACAGCTTAGAGAGCATAGGGCACTTCCACGCATGGGGGTATAAATTGGGAAAATTAAAAATCAGCAAGACACAAGCACCCCAAAGTTTAGGGCTGCTCTCTTGATTAGGACCTCCACTTCATTCCACCTTAAATATCCCAGGAAAGAGAAAAATGGATAAAGGATTTGTGGTCCTTATGTACAATGGAATATCACTCAGCCATGAAATCAATGTCCTAAGGCTAGTAGCAGCATGATGAGTGGATTTAGGTACGACAATTCTAACTGAAATAAGTCACCCAGAAAAGGACACTTCTCATAAGGTATCACTGATAGAGGGAATGTAAAAACCGTTACACTTGAAATGAATTACAAAACAGAACAGAGTTACACATGCAGAAAACACACTATGGCTGCTTAACGGGAAAGGTGAGGTGGGGTGATACATAAAACAAGGGTTTCAAATTAGCTCAGATACCGTTCCATAAACCCAATATGTAATAGACAAGACCTACTCCTTGCTCAGAGAACTGGACTCAACACGCCATATTCACCGCACAAGAATATATCTGACTAGTAATAATCTCAAAACCTATGTATTGATATCTCTCTGTTAGTGTGTCAAGTGAGTGTAAAGCGGCATAAACACAGCAGTGAAAAGCAGCTAAACCCCATCATGAAAATAAATTACTTTGAAAAACCCATGAAACAAAGACAGTGAAAGAGAGAGAAATTCTTACACAATGCGTTCAGGGGCTGTGATGCAACCTGGATTGACCATATCTAGACCCACAGCTGGATGAGACCTAAGGGTGGACACTCTTGGGGCTGAGAGGTTTGGTGAGGTTGGGTGAGCAAACGCAGACCCTTTAAAGTAATACTGCGTGGTACCCATCGCATGGGTCCCAAATCTCCAGGTTCAAGGGCATCTTCCTACATCGAAAACATGCATGAGAAACACAGAAGATGGTACACCGTGTGATGGGGAAAGGTTTCTAAAACGCACCTCATTTCTCATCTCCTTGTGCCCGGGTTCGCCATTCAAGCCACTTTACTAGCAATTTCCCTACTTGGAGCATCAGCACCTTTAACCTCCTGTTCCATACAGGTTGCAATTTGTCCTGAGGATGAACGGGTAGATGGGGAACCAATGAGAGACTAGCTCATGGTGTTGGGACAGGCACAGGTCACTCTATTGTCCCATCAGGAAGAAGAATTTACCACAGACTCAGCCTGCCCCCCGGAACCAGAACAGGGCCTGAAGCCATCCTGCGCTTTTGCGGCCATCTCCAAAAAAGCGAGTTGTAAAATGGAGCTACAGGGCACTGCAATTCATAAACCTGCAGAGTTATAAATGATAACTCTCGTCCACAAATATATTGAGGGAAGGCAAAGAAGAGGATTTGAAATGAAGGCAGAATTGCAGGAAACAGATTTCACGAGGTAGATTCGAATCGCCTTTAAAGCACATGAAAAGCGGCAAAACGTTGACAATGATGCCCTTTTTGGCCAACCAAGCAACCGGGAAAGGCAAATCATCGCTAAAAAGAAGTCTCGCTACCGATCGGTCAAAAGGTCCATGCTGAAAAACTTGTCAAAACCAGAAATGCAGGACAGGCCATGGAGAAATGGGAGCCTTGCTACAGTGATGGGCGGGATGCAAATTGCCAACAGCCACTCTGGAGAAGTGTCCGGTGAGTCCTGAAACATCTGAAAAACACAGCTTAGAGAGCATAGGGCACTTCCACTCATGGGGGTATAAATTGGGAAAATGAAAAATCAGCAAGACACAAGAACCCCAAAGTTGAGGGCTGCTCTGTTGACAAGGACCTCCACTTCATTCCACCTTAAATATCCCAGGAAAGAGAAAAATGGATAAAGAAGTTGTGGTCCTTATGTACAATGGAATATCACTCAGCCATGAAATCAATGTCATAAGGCTAGTAGCAGCATGATGAGTGGATTTAGGTACGACGATTCTAAGTGAAATAAGTCACACAGAAAAGGACACTTCTCATAAGGTATCACTTATAGAGGGAATGTAAAAACCGTTACACTTGAACTGAATTACAAAACAGAACAGAGTCACACATGCAGAAAACACACTATGGCTTCTTAACGAGAAAGGTGAGGTGGGGTGATACATAAAACAAGGGTATCAAATTAGCTCAGATACCGTTCCATAAACCCAATATGTAATAGACAAGACCTACTCCTTGCTCACAGAACTGGACTCAACACGCCCTATTCACCGCACAAGAATATATCTGACTAGTAATAATCGTAAAACCTATGTATTGATATCTCTCTGTTAGTGTGTCAAGTGGGTGTAAAGCGGCATAAACACAGCAGTGAAAAGCAGCTAAACCCCATTATAAAAATAAATTACTTTGAAACACCCATGAAACAAAGACAGTGAAAGAGAGAGAAATTCTTACACAATGCGTTCAGGGGCTGTGATGCAACCTGGATTGACCATATCTAGACTCACAGCTGGATGAGGCATAAGGGTGAATACTCTTGGGGCTGAGAGGTTTGGTGAGTTTGGGTGAGCAAACGCAGACCCTTTAAAGTAATACTGCGTGGTACCCATCGCATGGGTCCCAAATCTTCAGGTGCAAGGGCATCTTCCTACATCGAAAACATGCATGAGAAACCCAGAAGATGGTACACCGTGTGATGGGGAAAGGTTTCTAAAACGCACCTCATTTCTCATCTCCTTGTGCCCGGGTTCGCCATTCCAGCCGCTTTACTAGCAATCTCCCTACTTGGAGCATCAGCACCTTTAACCTCCTGTTCCGTACAGGTTGCAATTTTTTCTGAGGATGAAAGGGAAGACGTGGAACCAACGAGAGACTAGCTCTTGGTGTTGGGACAGGCACAGGTCACTCTATTTTCCCATCAGAAAGAAGAATTAACCACAGGCTCAGCCTGCCCCCCGGAACCAGAACAGGGCCTGAAGCCATCCTGCGCTTTTGCGGCCAGCTCCCAAAAAAGCGAGTTGTAAAATGGAGGTTCAGGGCACTGCAATTCACAAACCTGCAGAGTTATAAATGATAACTCTCGTCCACAAATATATAGAGGGAAGGCAAAGAAGAAGATTTGAAATCAAGGCAGAATTGCAGGAAACAGATTTCAGGAGGTAGATTCGAATCGCCTTTAAAGCACATGAAAAGCGGCAAAACGTTGACAATGATGCCCTTGGCCAAAAAGGGCGTATGCGTTTTTTCCTGAATATATTCAGGAAAAAACGCATACGCCCTTTTTGGCCAACCAAGCAACCGGGAAAGGCAAATCAGCGCTACAAAGAAGTCTCGCTTCCGATCGGTCAAAAGGTCCATGCTGAAAAAAGTGTCAAAACCAGAAATGCAGGACAGGCCATGGAGAAATGGGAGCCTTGCTACAGTGATGGGCGGGATGCAAATTGCCAACAGCCACTCTGGAGAAGTGTACGGTGTGTCCTGAAACATCTGAAAAACACAGCTTAGAGAGCATAGGGCACTTCCACTCATGGGGGTATAAATTGGGAAAATGAAAAATCAGCAAGACACAAGCACCCCAAAGTTGAGGGCTGCTCTGTTGACAAGGACCTCCACTTCATTCCACCTTAAATATCCCAGGAAAGAGAAAAATGGATAAAGAAGTTGTGGTCCTTATGTACAATGGAATATCACTCAGCCATGAAATCAATGTCGTAAGGTTAATAGCAGCATGTTGAGTGGATTTATGTACGACGATTCTAAGTGAAATAAGTCACACAGAAAAGGACACTTCTCATAAGGTATCACTTATAGAGGGAATGTAAAAACCGTTACACTTGAACTGAATTACAAAACAGAACAGAGTCACACATGCAGAAAAGAGACTATGGCTGCTTAACGGGAAAGGTGATGTGGGGTGATACATAAAACAAGCGTATCAAATTAGCTCAGATACCGTTCCATAAACCCAATATGTAATAGACAAGACCTACTCCTTGCTCAGAGAACTGGACTCAACACGCCCTATTCACCGCACAAGAATATATCTGACTAGTAATAATCTTAAAACCTATGTATTGATATATCTCTGTTAGTGTGTCAAGTGGGTGTAAAGCGGCATAAACACAGCAGTGAAAAGCAGCTAAACCTCATTATAAAAATAAATTACTTTTAAAAACCCATGAAACAAAGACAGTGAAAGAGAGAGAAATTCTTACACAATGCGTTCAGGGGCTGTGATGCAACCTGGATTGAGCATACCTAGACCCACAGCTGGATGAGACAAAAGGGTGGACACTCTTGGGGCTGAGAGGTTTGGTGAGGTTGGGTGAGCAAACGCAGACCCTTTAAAGTAATACTGCGTGGTACCCATCGCATGGGTCCCAAATCTCCAGGTTCAAGGGCATCTTCCTACATCGAAAACATGCATGAGAAACCCAGAAGATGGTACACCATGTGATGGGGAAAGGTTTCTAAAACGCACCTCATTTCTCATCTCCTTGTGCCCGGGTTCGCCATTCCAGCCGCTTTACTAGCAATCTCCCTACTTGGAGCATCAGCACCTTTAACCTCCTGTTTTGTACAGGTTGCAGTTTGTCCTGAGGATGAACGGGAAGACGTGGAACCAATGAGAGACTAGCTCTTGGTGTTGGGACAGGCACAGGTCACTCTATTTTCGCATCAGGAAGAAGAATTAACCACAGGCTCAGCCTGCGCCCCGGAACAAGAACAGGGCCTGAAGCCGTCCTGCGCTTTTGCGGCCAGCTCCCAAAAAAGCGAGTTGTAAAATGGAGGTTCAGGGCACTGCAATTCACAAACCTGCAGAGTTATAAATGATAACTCTCGTCCACCAATATATTGAGGGAAGGCAAAGAAGAGGATTTGAAATCAAGGCAGAATTGCAGGAAACAGATTTCAGGAGGTAGATTCGAATCACCTTTAAAGCACATGAAAAGCGGCAAAACGTTGACAATGATGCCCTTGGCCAAAAAGGGCGTATGCGTTTTTTCCTGAATATATTCAGGAAAAAACGCATACGCCCTTTTTGGCCAACAAAGCAACCGGGAAAGGCAAATCATCGCTACAAAGAAGTCTCGCTTCCGATCGGTCAAAAGGTCCTTGCTGAAAAACTTGTCAAAACCAGAAATGCAGGACAGGCCATGGAGAAATGGGAGCCTTGCTACAGTGAAGGGCGGGATGCAAATTGCCAACAGCCACTCTGGAGAAGTGTACGGTGTGTCCTGAAACATCTGAAAAACACAGCTTAGAGAGCATAGGGCACTTCCACTCATGGGGGTATAAATTGGGAAAATGAAAAATCAGCAAGACACAAGTACCCCAAAGTTTAGGGCTGCTCTGTTGACAAGGACCTCCACTTCATTCCACCTTAAATATCCGAGGAAAGAGAAAAATGGATAAAGAAGTTTTGGCCCTTATGTACAATGGAATATCACTCAGCCATGAAATCAATGTCATAAGGTTAATAGCAGCATGATGAGTGGATTTAGGTATGACGATTCTAAGTGAAATAAGTCACACAGAAAAGGACACTTCTCATAAGGTATCACATATAGAGGGAATGTAAAAACTGTTACACTTGAACTGAATTACAAAACAGAACAGAGTCACACATGCAGAAAAGAGACTATGGCTGCTTAACGGGAAAGGTGAGGTGGGGTGATACATAAAACAAGCGTATCAAATTAGCTCAGATACCGTTCCATAAACCCAATATGTAATAGACAAGACCTACTCCTTGCTAACAGCACTGGACTCAACACGCCCTATTCACCGCACAAGAATATATCTGACTAATAATAATCGTAAAAGCTATGTATTGGTATCTCTCTGTTAGTGTGTCAAGTGGGTGTAAAGCGGCATAAACAGAGCAGTGAAAAGCAGCTAAACCCCATTATAAAAATAAATTAATTTGAAACACCCATGAAACAAAGACAGTGAAAGAGAGAGAAATTCTTACACAATGCATTCAGGTGCTGTGATGCAACCTGGATTGACCATATCTAGACGCACAGCTGGATGAGACATAAGGGTGGACACTCTTGGGGCTGAGAGGTTTGGTGAGGTTGGGTGAGCAAACGCAGACCCTTTAAAGTAATACTGCGTGGTACCCATCGCATGGGTCCCAAATCTCCAGGTTCAAGGGCATCTTCCTACATCGAAAACATGCATGAGAAACCCAGAAGATGGTACACCATGTGATGGGGAAAGGTTTCTATAACGCACCTCATTTCTTATCTCCTTGTGCCCGGGTTCGCCATTCCAGCCACTTTACTAGCAATCTCCCTACTTGGAGCATCAGCAACTTTAACCTCCTGTTTCGTACAGGTTGCAATTTGTCCTGAGGATGAACGGGAAGACGTGGAACCAATGAGAGACTAGCTCTTGGTGTTGGGACAGGCACAGGTCACTCTATTTTCCCATCAGGAAGAAGAATTAACCACAGGCTCATCATCCCCCCCTGAACCAGAACAGGGCCTGAAGCCATCCTGCGCTTTTGCGGCCAGCTCCCAAAAAAGCGAGTTGTAAAATGGAGGTTCAGGGCACTGCAATTCACAAACCTGCAGAGTTATAAATGATAACTGTCGTCCACAAATATATTGAGGGAAGGCAAAGAAGAGGATTTGAAATCAAGGCAGAATTGCAGGAAACAGATTTCAGGAGGTAGATTCGAATCGCCTTTAAAGCACATGAAAAGCGGCAAAATGTTGACAATAATGCCCTTGGCCAAAAAGGGCGTATGCGTTTTTTCCTGAATATATTCAGGAAAAAACGCATACGCCCTTTTTGGCCAACCAAGCAACCTGGAAAGGCAAATCAGCGCTACAAAGAAGTCTCGCTTCCCATCGGTCAAAAGGGCCATGCTGAAAAAAGTGTCAAAACCAGAAATGCAGGACAGGCCATGGAGAAATGGGAGCCTTGCTACACTGATGGGCGGGATGTAAATTGCCAAGAGCCACTCTGGAGAAGTGTCCGGTGAGTCCTGAAACATCTGAAAAACACAGCTTAGAGAGCATAGGGCACTTCCACTCATGGGGGTATAAATTGGGAAAATGAAAAATCAGCAAGACACAAGCACCCCAAAGTTTAGGGCTGCTCTGTTGACAAGGACCTCCACTTCATTCCACCTAAAATATCCCAGGAAAGAGAAAAATGGATAAAGAAGTTGTGGTCCTTATGTACAATGGAATATCACTCAGCCATGAAATCAATGTCATAAGGCTAGTAGCAGCAGGATGAGTGGACTTAGGTACGACGATTCTAAGTGAAATAAGTCACACAGAAAAGGACACTTCTCATAAGGTATCACTGATAGAGGGAATGTAAAAACCGTTACACTTGAACTGAATTACAAAACAGAACAGAGTCACACATGCAGAAAACACACTATGGCTGCTTAACGGGAAAGGTGAGGTGGGGTGATACATAAAACAAGGGTTTCAAATGAGCTCAGATACCGTTCCATAAACCCAATATGTAATACACAAGACCTACTCCTTGCTCAGAGAACTGGACTCAACACACCCTATTCACCACGCAAGAATATATCTGACTAGTAATAATCGTAAAACCTATGTATTGATATCTCTCTGTTACTGTGTCAAGTGGGTGTAAAGCGGCATAAACACAGCAGTGAAAAGCAGCTAAACCCCATTATGAAAATAAATTACTTTGAAAAACCCATGAAACAAAGACAGTGAAAGAGAGAGAAATTCTTACACAATGCGTTCAGGGGCTGTGATGCAACCTGGATTGACCATATCTAGACGCACAGCTGGATGAGCCATAAGGGTGGACACTCTTGGGGCTGAGAGGTTTGGTGAGGTTGGGTGAGCAAACGCAGACCCTTTAAAGTAATACTGCGTGGTACCCATCGCATGGATCCCAAATCTCCAGGTTCAAGGGCATCTTCCTACATCGAAATCATGCATGAGAAACCCAGAAGATGGTACACCGTGTAATGGGGAAAGGTTTCTAAAACGCACCTCATTTCTCATCTCCTTGTGCCCGGGTTCGCCATTCCAGCCGCTTTACTAGCAATCTCCCTACTTGGTGCATCAGCACCTTTAACCTCCTGTTCCATACAGGTTGCAATTTGTCCTGAGGATGAACGGGAAGACGTGGAACCAACGAGAGACTAGCTCTTGGTGTTGGGACAGACACAGGTCACTCTATTTTCCCATCAGGAAGAAGAATTAACCACAGGCTCAGCCTGCCTCCCGGAACCAGAACAGAGCCTGAAGCCATCCTGCACTTTTGCGGCCAGCTCCCAAAAATCGAGTTGTAAAATGGAGCTTCAGGGCACTGCTATTCGCAAACCTGCAGAGTTATAAATGATAACACTCGTCCACAAATATATTGAGGGAAGGCAAAGAAGAGGATTTGAAATCAAGGCAGAATTGCAGGAAACAGATTTCAGGAGGTAGATTCGAATCGCTTTTAAAGCACATGAAAAGCGGCAAAACGTTGACAATGATGCCCTTGGCCAAAAAGGGCGTATGCGTTTTTTCCTGAATATATTCAGGAAAAAACGCATACGCCCTTTTTGGCCAACCAAGCAACCTGGAAAGGCAAATCAGCGCTACAAAGAAGTCTCGCTTCCCATCGGTCAAAAGGGCCATGCTGAAAAAAGTGTCAAAACCAGAAATGCAGGACAGGCCATGGAGAAATGGGAGCCTTGCTACACTGATGGGCGGGATGTAAATTGCCAACAGCCACTCTCGAGAAGTGTCCGGTGAGTCCTGAAACATCTGAAAAACACAGCTTAGAGAGCATAGGGCCCTTCCACTCATGGGGGTATAAATTGGGAAAATGAAAAATCAGCAAGATACAAGCACCCCAAAGTTTAGGGCTGCTCTGTTGACAAGGACCTCCACTTCATTCCACCTTAAATATCCCAGGAAAGAGAAAAATGGATAAAGAAGTTGTGGTCCTTATGTACAATGGAATATCACTCAGCCATGAAATCAATGTCATAAGGCTAGTAGCAGCATGATGAGTGGATTTAGGTACGACGATTCTAAGTGAAATAAGTCACACAGAAAAGGACACTTCTCATAAGGTATCACTGATAGAGGGAATGTAAAAACCGTTACACTTGAACTGAATTACAAAACAGAACAGAGTCACACATGCAAAAAACACACTATGGCTGCTTAACGGGAAAGGTGAGGTGGGGTGATACATAAAACAAGGGTTTCAAATTAGCTCAGATACCGTTCCATAAACCCAATATGTAATAGACAAGACCTACTCCTTGCTCAGAGAACTGGACTCAACACGCCCTATTCACCACGCAAGAATATATCTGACTAGTAATAATCGTAAAACCTATGTATTGATATCTCTCTGTTACTGTGTCAAGTGGGTGTAAAGCGGCATAAACACAGCAGTGAAAAGCAGCTAAACCCCATTATGAAAATAAATTACTTTGAAAAACCCATGAAACAAAGACAGTGAAAGAGAGAGAAATTCTTACACAATGCGTTCAGGGGCTGTGATGCAACCTGGATTGACCATATCTAGACGCACAGCTGGATGAGACATAAGGGTGGACACTCTTGGGGCTGAGAGGTTTGGTGAGGTTGGGTGAGCAAACGCAGACCCTTTAAAGTAATACTGCGTGGTACCCATCGCATGGGTCCCAAATCTCCAGGTTCAAGGGCATCTTCCTACATCGAAATCATGCATGAGAAACCCAGAAGATGGTACACCGTGTAATGGGGAAAGGTTTCTAAAACGCACCTCATTTCTCATCTCCTTGTGCCCGGGTTCGCCATTCCAGCCGCTTTACTAGCAATCTCCCTACTTGGTGCATCAGCACCTTTAACCTCCTGTACCGTACAGGTTGCAATTTGTCCTGAGGATGAACGGGAAGACGTGGAACCAACGAGAGACTAGCTCTTGGTGTTGGGACAGACACAGGTCACTCTATTTTCCCATCAGGAAGAAGAATTAACCACAGGCTCAGCCTGCCTCCCGGAACCAGAACAGAGCCTGAAGCCATCCTGCACTTTTGCGGCCAGCTCCCAAAAATCGAGTTGTAAAATGGAGCTTCAGGGCACTGCTATTCGCAAACCTGCAGAGTTATAAATGATAACTCTCGTCCACAAATATATTGAGGGAAGGCAAAGAAGAGGATTTGAAATCAAGGCAGAATTGCAGGAAACAGATTTCAGGAGGTAGATTCGAATCGCTTTTAAAGCACATGAAAAGCGGCAAAACGTTGACAATGATGCCCTTGGCCAAAAAGGGCGTATGCGTTTTTTCCTGAATATATTCAGGAAAAAACGCATACGCCCTTTTTGGCCAACCAAGCAACCTGGAAAGGCAAATCAGCGCTACAAAGAAGTCTCGCTTCCCATCGGTCAAAAGGGCCATGCTGAAAAAAGTGTCAAAACCAGAAATGCAGGACAGGCCATGGAGAAATGGGAGCCTTGCTACACTGATGGGCGGGATGTAAATTGCCAACAGCCACTCTCGAGAAGTGTCCGGTGAGTCCTGAAACATCTGAAAAACACAGCTTAGAGAGCATAGGGCCCTTCCACTCATGGGGGTATAAATTGGGAAAATGAAAAATCAGCAAGATACAAGCACCCCAAAGTTTAGGGCTGCTCTGTTGACAAGGACCTCCACTTCATTCCACCTTCAATATACCAGGAAAGAGAAAAATGGATAAAGAAGTTGTGGTCCTTATGTACAATGGAATATCACTCAGCCATGAAATCAATGCCATAAGGCTAGTAGCAGCATGATGAGTGGATTTAGGTACGACGATTCTAAGTGAAATAAGTCACACAGAAAAGGACACTTCTCATAAGGTATCACTGATAGAGGGAATGTAAAAACCGTTACACTTGAACTGAATTACAAAACAGAACAGAGTCACACATGCAAAAAACACACTATGGCTGCTTAACGGGAAAGGTGAGGTGGGGTGATACATAAAACAAGGGTTTCAAATTAGCTCAGATACCATTCCATAAACCCAATATGTAATAGACAAGACCTACTCCTTGCTCAGAGAACTGGACTCAACACGCCCTATTCACCGCACAAGAATATATCTGACTAGTAATAATCGTAAAACCTATGTATTGATATCTCTCTGTTACTGTGTCAAGTGGGTGTAAAGCGGCATAAACACAGCAGTGAAAAGCAGCTAAACCCCATTATGAAAATAAATTACTTTGAAAAACCCATGAAACAAAGACAGTGAAAGAGAGAGAAATTCTTACACAATGCGTTCAGGGGCTGTGATGCAACCTGGATTGACCATATCTAGACCCACAGCTGGATGAGACATAAGGGTGGACACTCTTGCGGCTGAGAGGTTTGGTGAGGTTGGGTGAGCAAACGCAGACCCTTCGAAGTAATACTGCGTGGTACCCATCGCATGGGTCCCAAATATCCAGGTTCAAGGGCATCTTCCTACATCGAAAACATGCATGAGAAACCCAGAAGATGGTACACCGTGTGATGGGGAAAGGTTTCTAAAACGCACCTCATTTCTCATCTCCTTGTGCCCGGGTTCACCATTCCAGCCGCTTTACTAGCAATCTCCCTACTTGGAGCATCAGCACCTTTAACCTCCTGTTCCGTACAGGTTGCAATTTGTCCTGAGGATGAACAGGAAGACGTGGAACCAACGAGAGACTAGCTCTTGGTGTTGGGACAGGCACAGGTCACTCTATTTTCCCATCAGGAAGAAGAATTAACCACAGGCTCATCATCCCCCCCTGAACCAGAACAGGGCCTGAAGCCATCCTGCGCTTTTGCGGCCAGCTCCCAAAAAAGCGAGTTGTAAAATGGAGGTTCAGGGCACTGCAATTCACAAACCTGCAGAGTTATAAATGATAACTGTCGTCCACAAATATATTGAGGGAAGGCAAAGAAGAGGATTTGAAATCAAGGCAGAATTGCAGGAAACAGATTTCAGGAGGTAGATTCGAATCGCCTTTAAAGCACATGAAAAGCGGCAAAATGTTGACAATAATGCCCTTGGCCAAAAAGGGCGTATGCGTTTTTTCCTGAATATATTCAGGAAAAAACGCATACGCCCTTTTTGGCCAACCAAGCAACCTGGAAAGGCAAATCAGCGCTACAAAGAAGTCTCGCTTCCCATCGGTCAAAAGGGCCAGGCTGAAAAAAGTGTCAAAACCAGAAATGCAGGACAGGCCATGGAGAAATGGGAGCCTTGCTACACTGATGGGCGGGATGTAAATTGCCAACAGCCACTCTCGAGAAGTGTCCGGTGAGTCCTGAAACATCTGAAAAACACAGCTTAGAGAGCATAGGGCACTTCCACTCATGGGGGTATAAATTGGGAAAATGAAAAATCAGCAAGACACAAGCACCCCAAAGTTTAGGGCTGCTCTGTTGACAAGGACCTCCACTTCATTCCACCTAAAATATCCCAGGAAAGAGAAAAATGGATAAAGAAGTTGTGGTCCTTATGTACAATGGAATATCACTCAGCCATGAAATCAATGTCATAAGGCTAGTAGCAGCAGGATGAGTGGACTTAGGTACGACGATTCTAAGTGAAATAAGTCACACAGAAAAGGACACTTCTCATAAGGTATCACTGATAGAGGGAATGTAAAAACCGTTACACTTGAACTGAATTACAAAACAGAACAGAGTCACACATGCAGAAAACACACTATGGCTGCTTAACGGGAAAGGTGAGGTGGGGTGATACATAAAACAAGGGTTTCAAATGAGCTCAGATACCGTTCCATAAACCCAATATGTAATACACAAGACCTACTCCTTGCTCAGAGAACTGGACTCAACACACCCTATTCACCACGCAAGAATATATCTGACTAGTAATAATCGTAAAACCTATGTATTGATATCTCTCTGTTACTGTGTCAAGTGGGTGTAAAGCGGCATAAACACAGCAGTGAAAAGCAGCTAAACCCCATTATGAAAATAAATTACTTTGAAAAACCCATGAAACAAAGACAGTGAAAGAGAGAGAAATTCTTACACAATGCGTTCAGGGGCTGTGATGCAACCTGGATTGACCATATCTAGACGCACAGCTGGATGAGACATAAGGGTGGACACTCTTGGGGCTGAGAGGTTTGGTGAGGTTGGGTGAGCAAACGCAGACCCTTTAAAGTAATACTGCGTGGTACCCATCGCATGGGTCCCAAATCTCCAGGTTCAAGGGCATCTTCCTACATCGAAATCATGCATGAGAAACCCAGAAGATGGTACACCGTGTAATGGGGAAAGGTTTCTAAAACGCACCTCATTTCTCATCTCCTTGTGCCCGGGTTCGCCATTCCAGCCGCTTTACTAGCAATCTCCCTACTTGGTGCATCAGCACCTTTAACCTCCTGTACCGTACAGGTTGCAATTTGTCCTGAGGATGAACGGGAAGACGTGGAACCAACGAGAGACTAGCTCTTGGTGTTGGGACAGACACAGGTCACTCTATTTTCCCATCAGGAAGAAGAATTAACCACAGGCTCAGCCTGCCTCCCGGAACCAGAACAGAGCCTGAAGCCATCCTGCACTTTTGCGGCCAGCTCCCAAAAATCGAGTTGTAAAATGGAGCTTCAGGGCACTGCTATTCGCAAACCTGCAGAGTTATAAATGATAACTCTCGTCCACAAATATATTGAGGGAAGGCAAAGAAGAGGATTTGAAATCAAGGCAGAATTGCAGGAAACAGATTTCAGGAGGTAGATTCGAATCGCTTTTAAAGCACATGAAAAGCGGCAAAACGTTGACAATGATGCCCTTGGCCAAAAAGGGCGTATGCGTTTTTTCCTGAATATATTCAGGAAAAAACGCATACGCCCTTTTTGGCCAACCAAGCAACCTGGAAAGGCAAATCAGCGCTACAAAGAAGTCTCGCTTCCCATCGGTCAAAAGGGCCATGCTGAAAAAAGTGTCAAAACCAGAAATGCAGGACAGGCCATGGAGAAATGGGAGCCTTGCTACACTGATGGGCGGGATGTAAATTGCCAACAGCCACTCTCGAGAAGTGTCCGGTGAGTCCTGAAACATCTGAAAAACACAGCTTAGAGAGCATAGGGCCCTTCCACTCATGGGGGTATAAATTGGGAAAATGAAAAATCAGCAAGATACAAGCACCCCAAAGTTTAGGGCTGCTCTGTTGACAAGGACCTCCACTTCATTCCACCTTCAATATACCAGGAAAGAGAAAAATGGATAAAGAAGTTGTGGTCCTTATGTACAATGGAATATCACTCAGCCATGAAATCAATGCCATAAGGCTAGTAGCAGCATGATGAGTGGATTTAGGTACGACGATTCTAAGTGAAATAAGTCACACAGAAAAGGACACTTCTCATAAGGTATCACTGATAGAGGGAATGTAAAAACCGTTACACTTGAACTGAATTACAAAACAGAACAGAGTCACACATGCAAAAAACACACTATGGCTGCTTAACGGGAAAGGTGAGGTGGGGTGATACATAAAACAAGGGTTTCAAATTAGCTCAGATACCATTCCATAAACCCAATATGTAATAGACAAGACCTACTCCTTGCTCAGAGAACTGGACTCAACACGCCCTATTCACCGCGCAAGAATATATCTGACTAGTAATAATCGTAAAACCTATGTATTGATATCTCTCTGTTACTGTGTCAAGTGGGTGTAAAGCGGCATAAACACAGCAGTGAAAAGCAGCTAAACCCCATTATGAAAATAAATTACTTTGAAAAACCCATGAAACAAAGACAGTGAAAGAGAGAGAAATTCTTACACAATGCGTTCAGGGGCTGTGATGCAACCTGGATTGACCATATCTAGACCCACAGCTGGATGAGACATAAGGGTGGACACTCTTGCGGCTGAGAGGTTTGGTGAGGTTGGGTGAGCAAACGCAGACCCTTCGAAGTAATACTGCGTGGTACCCATCGCATGGGTCCCAAATATCCAGGTTCAAGGGCATCTTCCTACATCGAAAACATGCATGAGAAACCCAGAAGATGGTACACCGTGTGATGGGGAAAGGTTTCTAAAACGCACCTCATTTCTCATCTCCTTGTGCCCGGGTTCACCATTCCAGCCGCTTTACTAGCAATCTCCCTACTTGGAGCATCAGCACCTTTAACCTCCTGTTCCGTACAGGTTGCAATTTGTCCTGAGGATGAACAGGAAGACGTGGAACCAACGAGAGACTAGCTCTTGGTGTTGGGACAGGCACAGGTCACTCTATTTTCCCATCAGGAAGAAGAATTAACCACAGGCTCATCATCCCCCCCTGAACCAGAACAGGGCCTGAAGCCATCCTGCGCTTTTGCGGCCAGCTCCCAAAAAAGCGAGTTGTAAAATGGAGGTTCAGGGCACTGCAATTCACAAACCTGCAGAGTTATAAATGATAACTGTCGTCCACAAATATATTGAGGGAAGGCAAAGAAGAGGATTTGAAATCAAGGCAGAATTGCAGGAAACAGATTTCAGGAGGTAGATTCGAATCGCTTTTAAAGCACATGAAAAGCGGCAAAACGTTGACAATGATGCCCTTGGCCAAAAAGGGCGTATGCGTTTTTTCCTGAATATATTCAGGAAAAAACGCATACGCCCTTTTTGGCCAACCAAGCAACCTGGAAAGGCAAATCAGCGCTACAAAGAAGTCTCGCTTCCCATCGGTCAAAAGGGCCATGCTGAAAAAAGTGTCAAAACCAGAAATGCAGGACAGGCCATGGAGAAATGGGAGCCTTGCTACACTGATGGGCGGGATGTAAATTGCCAACAGCCACTCTCGAGAAGTGTCCGGTGAGTCCTGAAACATCTGAAAAACACAGCTTAGAGAGCATAGGGCCCTTCCACTCATGGGGGTATAAATTGGGAAAATGAAAAATCAGCAAGATACAAGCACCCCAAAGTTTAGGGCTGCTCTGTTGACAAGGACCTCCACTTCATTCCACCTTCAATATACCAGGAAAGAGAAAAATGGATAAAGAAGTTGTGGTCCTTATGTACAATGGAATATCACTCAGCCATGAAATCAATGCCATAAGGCTAGTAGCAGCATGATGAGTGGATTTAGGTACGACGATTCTAAGTGAAATAAGTCACACAGAAAAGGACACTTCTCATAAGGTATCACTGATAGAGGGAATGTAAAAACCGTTACACTTGAACTGAATTACAAAACAGAACAGAGTCACACATGCAAAAAACACACTATGGCTGCTTAACGGGAAAGGTGAGGTGGGGTGATACATAAAACAAGGGTTTCAAATTAGCTCAGATACCATTCCATAAACCCAATATGTAATAGACAAGACCTACTCCTTGCTCAGAGAACTGGACTCAACACGCCCTATTCACCGCGCAAGAATATATCTGACTAGTAATAATCGTAAAACCTATGTATTGATATCTCTCTGTTACTGTGTCAAGTGGGTGTAAAGCGGCATAAACACAGCAGTGAAAAGCAGCTAAACCCCATTATGAAAATAAATTACTTTGAAAAACCCATGAAACAAAGACAGTGAAAGAGAGAGAAATTCTTACACAATGCGTTCAGGGGCTGTGATGCAACCTGGATTGACCATATCTAGACCCACAGCTGGATGAGACATAAGGGTGGACACTCTTGCGGCTGAGAGGTTTGGTGAGGTTGGGTGAGCAAACGCAGACCCTTCGAAGTAATACTGCGTGGTACCCATCGCATGGGTCCCAAATATCCAGGTTCAAGGGCATCTTCCTACATCGAAAACATGCATGAGAAACCCAGAAGATGGTACACCGTGTGATGGGGAAAGGTTTCTAAAACGCACCTCATTTCTCATCTCCTTTTGCCCGGGTTCACCATTCCAGCCGCTTTACTAGCAATCTCCCTACTTGGAGCATCAGCACCTTTAACCTCCTGTTCCGTACAGGTTGCAATTTGTCCTGAGGATGAACAGGAAGACGTGGAACCAACGAGAGACTAGCTCTTGGTGTTGGGACAGGCACAGGTCACTCTATTTTCCCATCAGGAAGAAGAATTAACCACAGGCTCATCATCCCCCCCTGAACCAGAACAGGGCCTGAAGCCATCCTGCGCTTTTGCGGCCAGCTCCCAAAAAAGCGAGTTGTAAAATGGAGGTTCAGGGCACTGCAATTCACAAACCTGCAGAGTTATAAATGATAACTGTCGTCCACAAATATATTGAGGGAAGGCAAAGAAGAGGATTTGAAATCAAGGCAGAATTGCAGGAAACAGATTTCAGGAGGTAGATTCGAATCGCCTTTAAAGCACATGAAAAGCGGCAAAATGTTGACAATAATGCCCTTGGCCAAAAAGGGCGTATGCGTTTTTTCCTGAATATATTCAGGAAAAAACGCATACGCCCTTTTTGGCCAACCAAGCAACCTGGAAAGGCAAATCAGCGCTACAAAGAAGTCTCGCTTCCCATCGGTCAAAAGGGCCAGGCTGAAAAAAGTGTCAAAACCAGAAATGCAGGACAGGCCATGGAGAAATGGGAGCCTTGCTACACTGATGGGCGGGATGTAAATTGCCAACAGCCACTCTCGAGAAGTGTCCGGTGAGTCCTGAAACATCTGAAAAACACAGCTTAGAGAGCATAGGGCACTTCCACTCATGGGGGTATAAATTGGGAAAATGAAAAATCAGCAAGACACAAGCACCCCAAAGTTTAGGGCTGCTCTGTTGACAAGGACCTCCACTTCATTCCACCTAAAATATCCCAGGAAAGAGAAAAATGGATAAAGAAGTTGTGGTCCTTATGTACAATGGAATATCACTCAGCCATGAAATCAATGTCATAAGGCTAGTAGCAGCAGGATGAGTGGACTTAGGTACGACGATTCTAAGTGAAATAAGTCACACAGAAAAGGACACTTCTCATAAGGTATCACTGATAGAGGGAATGTAAAAACCGTTACACTTGAACTGAATTACAAAACAGAACAGAGTCACACATGCAGAAAACACACTATGGCTGCTTAACGGGAAAGGTGAGGTGGGGTGATACATAAAACAAGGGTTTCAAATGAGCTCAGATACCGTTCCATAAACCCAATATGTAATACACAAGACCTACTCCTTGCTCAGAGAACTGGACTCAACACGCCCTATTCACCACGCAAGAATATATCTGACTAGTAATAATCGTAAAACCTATGTATTGATATCTCTCTGTTACTGTGTCAAGTGGGTGTAAAGCGGCATAAACACAGCAGTGAAAAGCAGCTAAACCCCATTATGAAAATAAATTACTTTGAAAAACCCATGAAACAAAGACAGTGAAAGAGAGAGAAATTCTTACACAATGCGTTCAGGGGCTGTGATGCAACCTGGATTGACCATATCTAGACGCACAGCTGGATGAGACATAAGGGTGGACACTCTTGGGGCTGAGAGGTTTGGTGAGGTTGGGTGAGCAAACGCAGACCCTTTAAAGTAATACTGCGTGGTACCCATCGCATGGATCCCAAATCTCCAGGTTCAAGGGCATCTTCCTACATCGAAATCATGCATGAGAAACCCAGAAGATGGTACACCGTGTAATGGGGAAAGGTTTGTAAAACGCACCTCATTTCTCATCTCCTTGTGCCCGGGTTCGCCATTCCAGCCGCTTTACTAGCAATCTCCCTACTTGGTGCATCAGCACCTTTAACCTCCTGTTCCATACAGGTTGCAATTTGTCCTGAGGATGAACGGGAAGACGTGGAACCAACGAGAGACTAGCTCTTGGTGTTGGGACAGACACAGGTCACTCTATTTTCCCATCAGGAAGAAGAATTAACCACAGGCTCAGCCTGCCTCCCGGAACCAGAACAGAGCCTGAAGCCATCCTGCACTTTTGCGGCCAGCTCCCAAAAATCGAGTTGTAAAATGGAGCTTCAGGGCACTGCTATTCGCAAACCTGCAGAGTTATAAATGATAACACTCGTCCACAAATATATTGAGGGAAGGCAAAGAAGAGGATTTGAAATCAAGGCAGAATTGCAGGAAACAGATTTCAGGAGGTAGATTCGAATCGCTTTTAAAGCACATGAAAAGCGGCAAAACGTTGACAATGATGCCCTTGGCCAAAAAGGGCGTATGCGTTTTTTCCTGAATATATTCAGGAAAAAACGCATACGCCCTTTTTGGCCAACCAAGCAACCTGGAAAGGCAAATCAGCGCTACAAAGAAGTCTCGCTTCCCATCGGTCAAAAGGGCCATGCTGAAAAAAGTGTCAAAACCAGAAATGCAGGACAGGCCATGGAGAAATGGGAGCCTTGCTACACTGATGGGCGGGATGTAAATTGCCAACAGCCACTCTCGAGAAGTGTACGGTGAGTCCTGAAACATCTGAAAAACACAGCTTAGAGAGCATAGGGCCCTTCCACTCATGGGGGTATAAATTGGGAAAATGAAAAATCAGCAAGATACAAGCACCCCAAAGTTTAGGGCTGCTCTGTTGACAAGGACCTCCACTTCATTCCACCTTAAATATCCCAGGAAAGAGAAAAATGGATAAAGAAGTTGTGGTCCTTATGTACAATGGAATATCACTCAGCCATGAAATCAATGTCATAAGGCTAGTAGCAGCATGATGAGTGGATTTAGGTACGACGATTCTAAGTGAAATAAGTCACACAGAAAAGGACACTTCTCATAAGGTATCACTGATAGAGGGAATGTAAAAACCGTTACACTTGAACTGAATTACAAAACAGAACAGAGTCACACATGCAAAAAACACACTATGGCTGCTTAACGGGAAAGGTGAGGTGGGGTGATACATAAAACAAGGGTTTCAAATTAGCTCAGATACCGTTCCATAAACCCAATATGTAATAGACAAGACCTACTCCTTGCTCAGAGAACTGGACTCAACACGCCCTATTCACCACGCAAGAATATATCTGACTAGTAATAATCGTAAAACCTATGTATTGATATCTCTCTGTTACTGTGTCAAGTGGGTGTAAAGCGGCATAAACACAGCAGTGAAAAGCAGCTAAACCCCATTATGAAAATAAATTACTTTGAAAAACCCATGAAACAAAGACAGTGAAAGAGAGAGAAATTCTTACACAATGCGTTCAGGGGCTGTGATGCAACCTGGATTGACCATATCTAGACGCACAGCTGGATGAGACATAAGGGTGGACACTCTTGGGGCTGAGAGGTTTGGTGAGGTTGGGTGAGCAAACGCAGACCCTGTAAAGTAATACTGCGTGGTACCCATCGCATGGGTCCCAAATCTCCAGGTTCAAGGGCATCTTCCTACATCGAAATCATGCATGAGAAACCCAGAAGATGGTACACCGTGTAATGGGGAAAGGTTTCTAAAACGCACCTCATTTCTCATCTCCTTGTGCCCGGGTTCGCCATTCCAGCCGCTTTACTAGCAATCTCCCTACTTGGTGCATCAGCACCTTTAACCTCCTGTACCGTACAGGTTGCAATTTGTCCTGAGGATGAACGGGAAGACGTGGAACCAACGAGAGACTAGCTCTTGGTGTTGGGACAGACACAGGTCACTCTATATTCCCATCAGGAAGAAGAATTAACCACAGGATCAGCCTGCCTCCCGGAACCAGAACAGAGCCTGAAGCCATCCTGCACTTTTGCGGCCAGCTCCCAAAAATCGAGTTGTAAAATGGAGCTTCAGGGCACTGCTATTCGCAAACCTGCAGAGTTATAAATGATAACTCTCGTCCACAAATATATTGAGGGAAGGCAAAGAAGAGGATTTGAAATCAAGGCAGAATTGCAGGAAACAGATTTCAGGAGGTAGATTCGAATCGCTTTTAAAGCACATGAAAAGTGGCAAAACGTTGACAATGATGCCCTTGGCCAAAAAGGGCGTATGCGTTTTTTCCTGAATATATTCAGGAAAAAACGCATACGCCCTTTTTGGCCAACCAAGCAACCTGGAAAGGCAAATCAGCGCTACAAAGAAGTCTCGCTTCCCATCGGTCAAAAGGGCCATGCTGAAAAAAGTGTCAAAACCAGAAATGCAGGACAGGCCATGGAGAAATGGGAGCCTTGCTACACTGATGGGCGGGATGTAAATTGCCAACAGCCACTCTCGAGAAGTGTACGGTGAGTCCTGAAACATCTGAAAAACACAGCTTAGAGAGCATAGGGCCCTTCCACTCATGGGGGTATAAATTGGGAAAATGAAAAATCAGCAAGATACAAGCACCCCAAAGTTTAGGGCTGCTCTGTTGACAAGGACCTCCACTTCATTCCACCTTAAATATCCCAGGAAAGAGAAAAATGGATAAAGAAGTTGTGGTCCTTATGTACAATGGAATATCACTCAGCCATGAAATCAATGTCATAAGGCTAGTAGCAGCATGATGAGTGGATTTAGGTACGACGATTCTAAGTGAAATAAGTCACACAGAAAAGGACACTTCTCATAAGGTATCACTGATAGAGGGAATGTAAAAACCGTTACACTTGAACTGAATTACAAAACAGAACAGAGTCACACATGCAAAAAACACACTATGGCTGCTTAACGGGAAAGGTGAGGTGGGGTGATACATAAAACAAGGGTTTCAAATTAGCTCAGATACCGTTCCATAAACCCAATATGTAATAGACAAGACCTACTCCTTGCTCAGAGAACTGGACTCAACACGCCCTATTCACTGCACAAGAATATATCTGACTAGTAATAATCGTAAAACCTATGTATTGATATCTCTCTGTTACTGTGTCAAGTGGGTGTAAAGCGGCATAAACACAGCAGTGAAAAGCAGCTAAACCCCATTATGAAAATAAATTACTTTGAAAAACCCATGAAACAAAGACAGTGAAAGAGAGAGAAATTCTTACACAATGCGTTCAGGGGCTGTGATGCAACCTGGATTGACCATATCTAGACCCACAGCTGGATGAGACATAAGGGTGGACACTCTTGCGGCTGAGAGGTTTGGTGAGGTTGGGTGAGCAAACGCAGACCCTTCGAAGTAATGCTGCGTGGTACCCATCGCATGGGTCCCAAATCTCCAGGTTCAAGGGCATCTTCCTACATCAAAAACATGCATGAGAAACCCAGAAGATGGTACACCGTGTGATGGGGAAAGGTTTCTAAAACGCACCTCATTTCTCATCTCCTTGTGCCCGGGTTCACCATTCCAGCCGCTTTACTAGCAATCTCCCTACTTGGAGCATCAGCACCTTTAACCTCCTGTTCCGTACAGGTTGCAATTTGTCCTGAGGATGAACAGGAAGACGTGGAACCAACGAGAGACTAGCTCTTGGTGTTGGGACAGGCACAGGTCACTCTATTTTCCCATCAGGAAGAAGAATTAACCACAGGCTCATCATCCCCCCCTGAACCAGAACAGGGCCTGAAGCCATCCTGCGCTTTTGCGGCCAGCTCCCAAAAAAGCGAGTTGTAAAATGGAGGTTCAGGGCACTGCAATTCACAAACCTGCAGAGTTATAAATGATAACTGTCGTCCACAAATATATTGAGGGAAGGCAAAGAAGAGGATTTGAAATCAAGGCAGAATTGCAGGAAACAGATTTCAGGAGGTAGATTCGAATCGCCTTTAAAGCACATGAAAAGCGGCAAAATGTTGACAATAATGCCCTTGGCCAAAAAGGGCGTATGCGTTTTTTCCTGAATATATTCAGGAAAAAACGCATATGCCCTTTTTGGCCAACCAAGCAACCTGGAAAGGCAAATCAGTGCTACAAAGAAGTCTCGCTTCCCATCGGTCAAAAGGGCCATGCTGAAAAAAGTGTCAAAACCAGAAATGCAGGACAGGCCATGGAGAAATGGGAGCCTTGCTACACTGATGGGCGGGATGTAAATTGCCAACAGCCACTCTCGAGAAGTGTCCGGTGAGTCCTGAAACATCTGAAAAACACAGCTTAGAGAGCATAGGGCACTTCCACTCATGGGGGTATAAATTGGGAAAATGAAAAATCAGCAAGATACAAGCACCCCAAAGTTTAGGGCTGCTCTGTTGACAAGGACCTCCACTTCATTCCACCTAAAATATCCCAGGAAAGAGAAAAATGGATAAAGAAGTTGTGGTCCTTATGTACAATGGAATATCACTCAGCCATGAAATCAATGTCATAAGGCTAGTAGCAGCAGGATGAGTGGACTTAGGTACGACGATTCTAAGTGAAATAAGTCACACAAAAAAGGACACTTCTCATAAGGTATCACTGATAGAGGGAATGTAAAAACCGTTACACTTGAACTGAATTACAAAACAGAACAGAGTCACACATGCAGAAGACACACTATGGCTGCTTAACGGGAAAGGTGAGGTGGGGTGATACATAAAACAAGGGTTTCAAATGAGCTCAGATACCGTTCCATAAACCCAATATGTAATACACAAGACCTACTCCTTGCTCAGAGAACTGGACTCAACACGCCCTATTCACCGTACAAGAATATATCTGACTAGTAATTATCTTAAAACCTATGTATTGATATTTCTCTGTTAGTGTGTCAAGTGGGTGTAAAGCGGCATAAACACAGCAGTGAAAAGCAGCTAAACCCCATTATGAAAATAAATTACTTTGAAAAACCCATGAAACAAAGACAGTGTAAGAGAGAGAAATTCTTACACAATGCGTTCAGGGGCTGTGATGCAACCTGGATTGACCATATCTAGACCCACAGCTGGATGAGACATAAGGGTGGACACTCTTGCGGCTGAGAGGTTTGGTGAGGTTGGGTGAGCAAACGCAGACCCTTCGAAGTAATACTGCGTGGTACCCATCACATGGGTCCCAAATATCCAGGTTCAAGGGCATCTTCCTACATCGAAAACATGCATGAGAAACCCAGAAGATGGTACACCGTGTGATGGGGAAAGGTTTCTAAAACGCACCTCATTTCTCATCTCCTTGTGCCCGGGTTCACCATTCCAGCCGCTTTACTAGCAATCTCCCTACTTGGAGCATCAGCACCTTTAACCTCCTGTTCCGTACAGGTTGCAATTTGTCCTGAGGATGAACAGGAAGAGGTGGAACCAACGAGAGACTAGCTCTTGGTGTTGGGACAGGCACAGGTCACTCTATTTTCCCATCAGGAAGAAGAATTAACCACAGGCTCATCATCCCCCCCTGAACCAGAACAGGGCCTGAAGCCATCATGCGCTTTTGCGGCCAGCTCCCAAAAAAGCGAGTTGTAAAATGGAGCTTCAGGGCACTGCTATTCGCAAACCTGCAGAGTTATAAATGATAACTCTCGTCCACAAATATATTGAGGGAAGGTAAAGAAGAGGATTTGAAATCAAGGCAGAATTGCAAGAAACAGATTTCAGGAGGTAGATTCGAATCGCTTTTAAAGCACATGAAAAGCGGCAAAACGTTGACAATGATGCCCTTGGCCAAAAAGGGCGTATGCGTTTTTTCCTGAATATATACAGGAAAAAACGCATATGCCCTTTTTGGCCAACCAAGCAACCTGGAAAGGCAAATCAGCGCTACAAAGAAGTCTCGCTTCCCATCGGTCAAAAGGGCCATGCTGAAAAAAGTGTCAAAACCAGAAATGCAGGACAGGCCATGGAGAAATGGGAGCCTTGCTACACTGATGGGCGGGATGTAAATTGCCAACAGCCACTCTGGAGAAGTGTACGGTGAGTCCTGAAACATCTGAAAAACACAGCTTAGAGAGCATAGGGCACTTCCACTCATGGGGGTATAAATTGGGAAAATGAAAAATCAGCAAGACACAAGCACCCCAAAGTTTAGGGCTGCTCTGTTGACAAGGACCTCCACTTCATTCCACCTAAAATATCCCAGGAAAGAGAAAAATGGATAAAGAAGTTGTGGTCCTTATGTACAATGGAATATCACTCAGCCATGAAATCAATGTCATAAGGGTAGTAGCAGCATGATGAGTGGATTTAGGTACGACGATTCTAAGTGAAATAAGTCACACAGAAAAGGACACTTCTCATAAGGTATCACTGATAGAGGCAATGTAAAAACCGTTACACTTGAACTGAATTACAAAACAGAACAGAGTCACACATGCAGAAGACACACTATGGCTGCTTAACGGGAAAGGTGAGGTGGGCTGATACATAAAACAAGGGTTTCAAATGAGCTCAGATACCGTTCCATAAACCCAATATGTAATACACAAGACCTACTCCTTGCTCAGAGAACTGGACTCAACACGCCCTATTCACCGTACAAGAATATATCTGACTAGTAATTATCTTAAAACCTATGTATTGATATTTCTCTGTTAGTGTGTCAAGTGGGTGTAAAGCGGCATAAAGACAGCAGTGAAAAGCAGCTAAACCCCATTATGAAAATAAATTACTTTGAAAAACCCATGAAACAAAGACAGTGAAAGAGAGAGAAATTCTTACACAATGCGTTCAGGGGCTGTGATGCAACCTGGATTGACCATATCTAGACGCACAGCTGGATGAGACATAAGGGTGGACACTCTTGGGGCTGAGAGGTTTGGTGAGGTTGGGTGAGCAAACGCAGACCCTTTAAAGTAATACTGCGTGGTACCCATCGCATGGGTCCCAAATCTCCAGGTTCAAGGGCATCTTCCTACATCGAAATCATGCATGAGAAACCCAGAAGATGGTACACCGTGTAATGGGGAAAGGTTTCTAAAACGCACCTCATTTCTCATCTCCTTGTGCCCGGGTTCGCCATTCCAGCCGCTTTACTAGCAATCTCCCTACTTGGTGCATCAGCACCTTTAACCTCCTGTTCCGTACAGGTTGCAATTTGTCCTGAGGATGAACGGGAAGACGTGGAACCAACGAGAGACTAGCTCTTGGTGTTGGGACAGACACAGGTCACTCTATTTTCCCATCAGGAAGAAGAATTAACCACAGGCTCAGCCTGCCCCCCGGAACCAGAACAGAGCCTGAAGCCATCCTGCACTTTTGCGGCCAGCTCCCAAAAATCGAGTTGTAAAATGGAGCTTCAGGGCACTGCTATTCGCAAACCTGCAGAGTTATAAATGATAACTCTCGTCCACAAATATATTGAGGGAAGGCAAAGAAGAGGATTTGAAATCAAGGCAGAATTGCAGGAAACAGATTTCAGGAGGTAGATTCGAATCGCTTTTAAAGCACATGAAAAGCGGCAAAACGTTGACAATGATGCCCTTGGCCAAAAAGGGCGTATGCGTTTTTTCCTGAATATATTCAGGAAAAAACGCATTCGCCCTTTTTGGTAAACCAAGCAACCTGGAAAGGCAAATCAGCGCTACAAAGAAGTCTCGCTTCCCATCGGTCAAAAGGGCCATGCTGAAAAAAGTGTCAAAACCAGAAATGTAGGACAGGCCATGGAGAAATGGGAGCCTTGCTACACTGATGGGCGGGATGTAAATTGCCAAGAGCCACTCTCGAGAAGTGTACGGGGAGTCCTGAAACATCTGAAAAACACAGCTTAGAGAGCATAGGGCACTTCCACTCATGGGGGTATAAATTGGGAAAATGAAAAATCAGCAAGATACAAGCACCCCAAAGTTTAGGGCTGCTCTGTTGACAAGGACCTCCACTTCATTCCACCTAAAATATCCCAGGAAAGAGAAAAATGGATAAAGAAGTTGTGGTCCTTATGTACAATGGAATATCACTCAGCCATGAAATCAATGTCATAAGGGTAGTAGCACCATGATGAGTGGATTTAGGTACGACGATTCTAAGTGAAATAAGTCACACAGAAAAGGACACTTCTCATAAGGTATCACTGATAGAGGGAATGTAAAAACCGTTACACTTGAACTGAATTACAAAACAGAACAGAGTCACACATGCAGAAGACACACTATGGCTGCTTAACGGGAAAGGTGAGGTGGGCTGATACATAAAACAAGGGTTTCAAATGAGCTCAGATACCGTTCCATAAACCCAATATGTAATAGACAAGACCTACTCCTTGCTCAGAGAACTGGACTCAACACGCCCTATTCACCGTACAAGAATATATCTGACTAGTAATTATCTTAAAACCTATGTATTGATATTTCTCTGTTAGTGTGTCAAGTGGGTGTAAAGCGGCATAAACACAGCAGTGAAAAGCAGCTAAACCCCATTATGAAAATAAATTACTTTGAAAAACCCATGAAACAAAGACAGTGAAAGAGAGAGAAATTCTTACACAATGCGTTCAGGGGCTGTGATGCAACCTGGATTGACCATATCTTGACGCACAGCTGGATGAGACATAAGGGTGGACACTCTTGGGGCTGAGAGGTTTGGTGAGGTTGGGTGAGCAAACGCAGACCCTTTAAAGTAATACTGCGTGGTACCCATCGCATGGGTCCCAAATCTCCAGGTTCAAGGGCATCTTCCTACATCAAAAACATGCATGAGAAACCCAGAAGATGGTACACCGTGTGATGGGGAAAGGTTTCTAAAACGCACCTCATTTCTCATCTCCTTGTGCCCAGGTTCGCCATTCCAGGCACTTTACTAGTAAGCTCCCTACTTGGAGCATCAGCACCTTTAACCTCCTGTTCCGTACAGGTTGCAATTTGTCCTGAGGATAAACGGGAAGACGTGGAACCAACGAGAGACTAGCTCTTGGTGTTGGGACAGGCACAGGTCACTCTATTTTCCCATCAGGAAGAAGAATTAACCACAGGCTCAGCCTGCCCCCCGGAACCAGAACAGGGCCTGAAGCCATTCTGCGATTTTGCGGCCAGCTCCCATAAAAACGAGTTGTAGAATGGAGGTTCAGAGCACTGCAATTCACAAACCTGCAGAGTTATAAATGATAACTCTCGTCCACAAATATATTGAGGGAAGGCAAAGAAGAGGATTTGAAATCAAGGCAGAATTGCAGGAAACAGATTTCAGGAGGTAGATACGAATCGCCTTTAAAGCACATGAAAAGCGGCAAAACGTTGACAATGATGCCCTTGGCCAAAAAGGGCGTATGCGTTTTTTCCTGAATATATTCAGGAGAAAACGCATACGCCCTTTTTGGCCAAACAAGCAACCTGGAAAGGCAAATCAGCGCTACAAAGAAGTCTCGCTTCCCATCGGTCAAAAGGGCCATGCTGAAAAAAGTGTCAAAACCAGAAATGCAGGACAGGCCATGGAGAAATGGGAGCCTTGCTACACTGATGGGCGGGATGTAAATTGCCAAGAGCCACTCTGGAGAAGTGTCCGGTGAGTCCTGAAACATCTGAAAAACACAGCTTAGAGAGCATAGGGCACTTCCACTCATGGGGGTATAAATTGGGAAAATTAAAAATCAGCAAGACACAAGCACCCCAAAGTTTAGGGCTGCTCTGTTGACCAGGACCTCCACTTCATTCCACCTTAAATATCCCAGGAAAGAGAAAAATGGATAAAGAAGTTGTGGTCCTTATGTACAATGGAATATCACTCAGCCAGGAAATCAATGTCGTAAGGTTAGTAGCAGCATGATGAGTGGATTTAGGTACGACGATTCTAAGTGAAATAAGTCACACAGAAAAGGACACTTCTCATAAGGTATCACTGATAGAGGGAATGTAAAAACCGTTACACTTGAACTGAATTACAAAACAGAACAGAGTCACACATGCAGAAAACACACTATGGCTGCTTAACGGGAAAGGTGAGGTGGGGTGATACATAAAACAAGGGTTTCAAATGAGCTCAGATACCGTTCCATAAACCCAATATGTAATACACAAGACCTACTCCTTGCTCAGAGAACTGGACTCAACACGCCCTATTCACCGTACAAGAATATATCTGACTAGTAATTATCTTAAAACCTATGTATTGATATTTCTCTGTTAGTGTGTCAAGTGGGTGTAAAGCGGCATAAACACAGCAGTGAAAAGCAGCTAAACCCCATTATGAAAATAAATTACTTTGAAAAACCCATGAAACAAAGACAGTGTAAGAGAGAGAAATTCTTACACAATGCGTTCAGGGGCTGTGATGCAACCTGGATTGACCATATCTAGACCCACAGCTGGATGAGACATAAGGGTGGACACTCTTGCGGCTGAGAGGTTTGGTGAGGTTGGGTGAGCAAACGCAGACCCTTCGAAGTAATACTGCGTGGTACCCATCACATGGGTCCCAAATATCCAGGTTCAAGGGCATCTTCCTACATCGAAAACATGCATGAGAAACCCAGAAGATGGTACACCGTGTGATGGGGAAAGGTTTCTAAAACGCACCTCATTTCTCATCTCCTTGTGCCCGGGTTCACCATTCCAGCCGCTTTACTAGCAATCTCCCTACTTGGAGCATCAGCACCTTTAACCTCCTGTTCCGTACAGGTTGCAATTTGTCCTGAGGATGAACAGGAAGAGGTGGAACCAACGAGAGACTAGCTCTTGGTGTTGGGACAGGCACAGGTCACTCTATTTTCCCATCAGGAAGAAGAATTAACCACAGGCTCATCATCCCCCCCTGAACCAGAACAGGGCCTGAAGCCATCATGCGCTTTTGCGGCCAGCTCCCAAAAAAGCGAGTTGTAAAATGGAGCTTCAGGGCACTGCTATTCGCAAACCTGCAGAGTTATAAATGATAACTCTCGTCCACAAATATATTGAGGGAAGGTAAAGAAGAGGATTTGAAATCAAGGCAGAATTGCAAGAAACAGATTTCAGGAGGTAGATTCGAATCGCTTTTAAAGCACATGAAAAGCGGCAAAACGTTGACAATGATGCCCTTGGCCAAAAAGGGCGTATGCGTTTTTTCCTGAATATATACAGGAAAAAACGCATATGCCCTTTTTGGCCAACCAAGCAACCTGGAAAGGCAAATCAGCGCTACAAAGAAGTCTCGCTTCCCATCGGTCAAAAGGGCCATGCTGAAAAAAGTGTCAAAACCAGAAATGCAGGACAGGCCATGGAGAAATGGGAGCCTTGCTACACTGATGGGCGGGATGTAAATTGCCAACAGCCACTCTGGAGAAGTGTACGGTGAGTCCTGAAACATCTGAAAAACACAGCTTAGAGAGCATAGGGCACTTCCACTCATGGGGGTATAAATTGGGAAAATGAAAAATCAGCAAGACACAAGCACCCCAAAGTTTAGGGCTGCTCTGTTGACAAGGACCTCCACTTCATTCCACCTAAAATATCCCAGGAAAGAGAAAAATGGATAAAGAAGTTGTGGTCCTTATGTACAATGGAATATCACTCAGCCATGAAATCAATGTCATAAGGGTAGTAGCAGCATGATGAGTGGATTTAGGTACGACGATTCTAAGTGAAATAAGTCACACAGAAAAGGACACTTCTCATAAGGTATCACTGATAGAGGCAATGTAAAAACCGTTACACTTGAACTGAATTACAAAACAGAACAGAGTCACACATGCAGAAGACACACTATGGCTGCTTAACGGGAAAGGTGAGGTGGGCTGATACATAAAACAAGGGTTTCAAATGAGCTCAGATACCGTTCCATAAACCCAATATGTAATACACAAGACCTACTCCTTGCTCAGAGAACTGGACTCAACACGCCCTATTCACCGTACAAGAATATATCTGACTAGTAATTATCTTAAAACCTATGTATTGATATTTCTCTGTTAGTGTGTCAAGTGGGTGTAAAGCGGCATAAAGACAGCAGTGAAAAGCAGCTAAACCCCATTATGAAAATAAATTACTTTGAAAAACCCATGAAACAAAGACAGTGAAAGAGAGAGAAATTCTTACACAATGCGTTCAGGGGCTGTGATGCAACCTGGATTGACCATATCTAGACGCACAGCTGGATGAGACATAAGGGTGGACACTCTTGGGGCTGAGAGGTTTGGTGAGGTTGGGTGAGCAAACGCAGACCCTTTAAAGTAATACTGCGTGGTACCCATCGCATGGGTCCCAAATCTCCAGGTTCAAGGGCATCTTCCTACATCGAAATCATGCATGAGAAACCCAGAAGATGGTACACCGTGTAATGGGGAAAGGTTTCTAAAACGCACCTCATTTCTCATCTCCTTGTGCCCGGGTTCGCCATTCCAGCCGCTTTACTAGCAATCTCCCTACTTGGTGCATCAGCACCTTTAACCTCCTGTTCCGTACAGGTTGCAATTTGTCCTGAGGATGAACGGGAAGACGTGGAACCAACGAGAGACTAGCTCTTGGTGTTGGGACAGACACAGGTCACTCTATTTTCCCATCAGGAAGAAGAATTAACCACAGGCTCAGCCTGCCCCCCGGAACCAGAACAGAGCCTGAAGCCATCCTGCACTTTTGCGGCCAGCTCCCAAAAATCGAGTTGTAAAATGGAGCTTCAGGGCACTGCTATTCGCAAACCTGCAGAGTTATAAATGATAACTCTCGTCCACAAATATATTGAGGGAAGGCAAAGAAGAGGATTTGAAATCAAGGCAGAATTGCAGGAAACAGATTTCAGGAGGTAGATTCGAATCGCTTTTAAAGCACATGAAAAGCGGCAAAACGTTGACAATGATGCCCTTGGCCAAAAAGGGCGTATGCGTTTTTTCCTGAATATATTCAGGAAAAAACGCATTCGCCCTTTTTGGTAAACCAAGCAACCTGGAAAGGCAAATCAGCGCTACAAAGAAGTCTCGCTTCCCATCGGTCAAAAGGGCCATGCTGAAAAAAGTGTCAAAACCAGAAATGTAGGACAGGCCATGGAGAAATGGGAGCCTTGCTACACTGATGGGCGGGATGTAAATTGCCAAGAGCCACTCTCGAGAAGTGTACGGGGAGTCCTGAAACATCTGAAAAACACAGCTTAGAGAGCATAGGGCACTTCCACTCATGGGGGTATAAATTGGGAAAATGAAAAATCAGCAAGATACAAGCACCCCAAAGTTTAGGGCTGCTCTGTTGACAAGGACCTCCACTTCATTCCACCTAAAATATCCCAGGAAAGAGAAAAATGGATAAAGAAGTTGTGGTCCTTATGTACAATGGAATATCACTCAGCCATGAAATCAATGTCATAAGGGTAGTAGCACCATGATGAGTGGATTTAGGTACGACGATTCTAAGTGAAATAAGTCACACAGAAAAGGACACTTCTCATAAGGTATCACTGATAGAGGGAATGTAAAAACCGTTACACTTGAACTGAATTACAAAACAGAACAGAGTCACACATGCAGAAGACACACTATGGCTGCTTAACGGGAAAGGTGAGGTGGGCTGATACATAAAACAAGGGTTTCAAATGAGCTCAGATACCGTTCCATAAACCCAATATGTAATAGACAAGACCTACTCCTTGCTCAGAGAACTGGACTCAACACGCCCTATTCACCGTACAAGAATATATCTGACTAGTAATTATCTTAAAACCTATGTATTGATATTTCTCTGTTAGTGTGTCAAGTGGGTGTAAAGCGGCATAAACACAGCAGTGAAAAGCAGCTAAACCCCATTATGAAAATAAATTACTTTGAAAAACCCATGAAACAAAGACAGTGAAAGAGAGAGAAATTCTTACACAATGCGTTCAGGGGCTGTGATGCAACCTGGATTGACCATATCTTGACGCACAGCTGGATGAGACATAAGGGTGGACACTCTTGGGGCTGAGAGGTTTGGTGAGGTTGGGTGAGCAAACGCAGACCCTTTAAAGTAATACTGCGTGGTACCCATCGCATGGGTCCCAAATCTCCAGGTTCAAGGGCATCTTCCTACATCAAAAACATGCATGAGAAACCCAGAAGATGGTACACCGTGTGATGGGGAAAGGTTTCTAAAACGCACCTCATTTCTCATCTCCTTGTGCCCAGGTTCGCCATTCCAGGCACTTTACTAGTAAGCTCCCTACTTGGAGCATCAGCACCTTTAACCTCCTGTTCCGTACAGGTTGCAATTTGTCCTGAGGATAAACGGGAAGACGTGGAACCAACGAGAGACTAGCTCTTGGTGTTGGGACAGGCACAGGTCACTCTATTTTCCCATCAGGAAGAAGAATTAACCACAGGCTCAGCCTGCCCCCCGGAACCAGAACAGGGCCTGAAGCCATTCTGCGATTTTGCGGCCAGCTCCCATAAAAACGAGTTGTAGAATGGAGGTTCAGAGCACTGCAATTCACAAACCTGCAGAGTTATAAATGATAACTCTCGTCCACAAATATATTGAGGGAAGGCAAAGAAGAGGATTTGAAATCAAGGCAGAATTGCAGGAAACAGATTTCAGGAGGTAGATACGAATCGCCTTTAAAGCACATGAAAAGCGGCAAAACGTTGACAATGATGCCCTTGGCCAAAAAGGGCGTATGCGTTTTTTCCTGAATATATTCAGGAGAAAACGCATACGCCCTTTTTGGCCAAACAAGCAACCTGGAAAGGCAAATCAGCGCTACAAAGAAGTCTCGCTTCCCATCGGTCAAAAGGGCCATGCTGAAAAAAGTGTCAAAACCAGAAATGCAGGACAGGCCATGGAGAAATGGGAGCCTTGCTACACTGATGGGCGGGATGTAAATTGCCAAGAGCCACTCTGGAGAAGTGTCCGGTGAGTCCTGAAACATCTGAAAAACACAGCTTAGAGAGCATAGGGCACTTCCACTCATGGGGGTATAAATTGGGAAAATTAAAAATCAGCAAGACACAAGCACCCCAAAGTTTAGGGCTGCTCTGTTGACCAGGACCTCCACTTCATTCCACCTTAAATATCCCAGGAAAGAGAAAAATGGATAAAGAAGTTGTGGTCCTTATGTACAATGGAATATCACTCAGCCAGGAAATCAATGTCGTAAGGTTAGTAGCAGCATGATGAGTGGATTTAGGTACGACGATTCTAAGTGAAATAAGTCACACAGAAAAGGACACTTCTCATAAGGTATCACTGATAGAGGGAATGTAAAAACCGTTACACTTGAACTGAATTACAAAACAGAACAGAGTCACACATGCAGAAAACACACTATGGCTGCTTAACGGGAAAGGTGAGGTGGGGTGATACATAAAACAAGGGTATCAAATTAGCTCAGATACCGTTCCATAAACCCAATATGTAATAGACAAGACCTACTCCTTGCTCAGAGAACTGGACTCAACACGCCCTATTCACCGCACAAGAATATATCTGACTAATAATAATCGTAAAACCTATGTATTGATATCTCTCTGTTAGTGTGTCAAGTGGGTGTAAAGCGGCATAAACACAGCAGTGAAAAGCAGCTAAACCCCATTATAAAAAAAAATTACTTTGAAACACCCATGAAACAAAGACAGTGAAAGAGAGAGAAATTCTTACACAATGAGTTCAGGGGCTGTGATGCAACCTGGATTGACCATATCTAGACCCACAGCTGCATGAGACATAAGGGTGGACACTCTTGGGGCTGAGCGGTTTGGTGAGGTTGGGTGAGCAAACGCAGACCCTTTAAAGTAATACTGCGTGGTACCCATCGCATGGGTCCCAAATCTCCAGGTTCAAGGGCATCTTCCTACATCAAAAACATGCATGAGAAACCCAGAAGATGGTACACCGTGTGATGGGGAAAGGTTTCTAAAACGCACCTCATTTCTCATCTCCTTGTGCCCGGGTTCGCTATTCCAGCCGCTTTACTAGCAAGCTCCCTACTTGGAGCATCAGCACCTTTAACCTCCTGTTCCGTACAGGTTGCAATTTGTCCTGAGGATAAACGGGAAGACGTGGAACCAACGAGAGACTAGCTCTTGGTGTTGGGACAGGCACAGGTCACTCTATTTTCCCATCAGAAAGAAGAATTAACCACAGGCTCAGCCTGCCCCCCGGAACCAGAACAGGGCCTGAAGCCATTCTGCGATTTTGCGGCCAGCTCCCATAAAAAGGAGTTGTAAAATGGAGGTTCAGGGCACTGCAATTCACAGACCTGCAGAGTTATAAATGATAACTCTCGTCCACAAATATATTGAGGGAAGGCAAAGAAGAGGATTTGAAATCAAGGCAGAATTGCAGGAAACAGATTTCAGGAGGTAGATACGAATCGCCTTTGAAGCACATGAAAAGCGGCAAAACGTTGACAATGATGCCCTTGGCCAAAAAGGGCGTATGCGTTTTCTCCTGAATATATTCAGGAGAAAACGCATACGCCCTTTTTGGCCAACCAAGCAACCTGGAAAGGCAAATCAGCGCTACAAAGAAGTCTCGCTTCCCATCGGTCAAAAGGGCCATGCTGAAAAAAGTGTCAAAACCAGAAATGCAGGACAGGCCATGGAGAAATGGGAGCCTTGCTACACTGATGGGCGGGATGTAAATTGCCAAGAGCCACTCTGGAGAAGTGTCCGGTGAGTCCTGAAACATCTGAAAAACACAGCTTAGAGAGCATAGGGCACTTCCACTCATGGGGGTATAAATTGGGAAAATGAAAAATCAGCAAGACACAAGCACCCCAAAGTTTAGGGCTGCTCTGTTGACCAGGACCTCCACTTCATTCCACCTTAAATATCCCAGGAAAGAGAAAAATGGATAAAGAAGTTGTGGTCCTTATGTACAATGGAATATCACTCAGCCAGGAAATCAATGTCGTAAGGTTAGTAGCAGCATGATGAGTGGATTTAGGTACGACGATTCTAAGTGAAATAAGTCACACAGAAAAGGACACTTCTCATAAGGTATCACTGATAGAGGGAATGTAAAAACCGTTACACTTGAACTGAATTACAAAACAGAACAGAGTCACACATGCAGAAAACACACTATGGCTGCTTAACGGGAAAGGTGAGGTGGGGTGATACATAAAACAAGGGTATCAAATTAGCTCAGATACCGTTCCATAAACCCAATATGTAATAGACAAGACCTACTCCTTGCTCAGAGAACTGGACTCAACACGCCCTATTCACCGCACAAGAATATATCTGACTAATAATAATCGTAAAACCTATGTATTGATATCTCTCTGTTAGTGTGTCAAGTGGGTGTAAAGCGGCATAAACACAGCAGTGAAAAGCAGCTAAACCCCATTATAAAAATAAATTACTTTGAAACACCCATGAAACAAAGACAGTGAAAGAGAGAGAAATTCTTACACAATGAGTTCAGGGGCTGTGATGCAACCTGGATTGACCATATCTAGACCCACAGCTGCATGAGACATAAGGGTGGACACTCTTGGGGCTGAGCGGTTTGGTGAGGTTGGGTGAGCAAACGCAGACCCTTTAAAGTAATACTGCGTGGTACCCATCGCATGGGTCCCAAATCTCCAGGTTCAAGGGCATCTTCCTACATCAAAAACATGCATGAGAAACCCAGAAGATGGTACACCGTGTGATGGGGAAAGGTTTCTAAAACGCACCTCATTTCTCATCTCCTTGTGCCCGGGTTCGCTATTCCAGCCGCTTTACTAGCAAGCTCCCTACTTGGAGCATCAGCACCTTTAACCTCCTGTTCCGTACAGGTTGCAATTTGTCCTGAGGATAAACGGGAAGACGTGGAACCAACGAGAGACTAGCTCTTGGTGTTGGGACAGGCACAGGTCACTCTATTTTCCCATCAGAAAGAAGAATTAACCACAGGCTCAGCCTGCCCCCCGGAACCAGAACAGGGCCTGAAGCCATTCTGCGATTTTGCGGCCAGCTCCCATAAAAACGAGTTGTAAAATGGAGGTTCAGGGCACTGCAATTCACAGACCTGCAGAGTTATAAATGATAACTCTCGTCCACAAATATATTGAGGGAAGGCAAAGAAGAGGATTTGAAATCAAGGCAGAATTGCAGGAAACAGATTTCAGGAGGTAGATACGAATCGCCTTTGAAGCACATGAAAAGCGGCAAAACGTTGACAATGATGCCCTTGGCCAAAAAGGGCGTATGCGTTTTCTCCTGAATATATTCAGGAGAAAACGCATACGCCCTTTTTGGCCAACCAAGCAACCTGGAAAGGCAAATCAGCGCTACAAAGAAGTCTCGCTTCCCATCGGTCAAAAGGGCCATGCTGAAAAAAGTGTCAAAACCAGAAATGCAGGACAGGCCATGGAGAAATGGGAGCCTTGCTACACTGATGGGCGGGATGTAAATTGCCAAGAGCCACTCTGGAGAAGTGTCCGGTGAGTCCTGAAACATCTGAAAAACACAGCTTAGAGAGCATAGGGCACTTCCACTCATGGGGGTATAAATTGGGAAAATGAAAAATCAGCAAGACACAAGCACCCCAAAGTTTAGGGCTGCTCTGTTGACCAGGACCTCCACTTCATTCCACCTTAAATATCCCAGGAAAGAGAAAAATGGATAAAGAAGTTGTGGTCCTTATGTACAATGGAATATCACTCAGCCAGGAAATCAATGTCGTAAGGTTAGTAGCAGCATGATGAGTGGATTTAGGTACGACGATTCTAAGTGAAATAAGTCACACAGAAAAGGACACTTCTCATAAGGTATCACTGATAGAGGGAATGTAAAAACCGTTACACTTGAACTGAATTACAAAACAGAACAGAGTCACACATGCAGAAAACACACTATGGCTGCTTAACGGGAAAGGTGAGGTGGGGTGATACATAAAACAAGGGTATCAAATTAGCTCAGATACCATTCCATAAACCCAATATGTAATAGACAAGACCTACTCCTTGCTCAGAGAACTGGACTCAACACGCCCTATTCACCGCACAAGAATATATCTGACTAATAATAATCGTAAAACCTATGTATTGATATCTCTCTGTTAGTGTGTCAAGTGGGTGTAAAGCGGCATAAACACAGCAGTGAAAAGCAGCTAAACCCCATTATAAAAATAAATTACTTTGAAACACCCATGAAACAAAGACAGTGAAAGAGAGAGAAATTCTTACACAATGCGTTCAGGGGCTGTGATGCAACCTGGATTGACCATATCTTGACGCACAGCTGGATGAGACATAAGGGTGGACACTCTTGGGGCTGAGAGGTTTGGTGAGGTTGGGTGAGCAAACGCAGACCCTTTAAAGTAATACTGCGTGGTACCCATCGCATGGGTCCCAAATCTCCAGGTTCAAGGGCATCTTCCTACATCAAAAACATGCATGAGAAACCCAGAAGATGGTACACCGTGTGATGGGGAAAGGTTTCTAAAACGCACCTCATTTCTCATCTCCTTGTGCCCAGGTTCGCCATTCCAGGCACTTTACTAGTAAGCTCCCTACTTGGAGCATCAGCACCTTTAACCTCCTGTTCCGTACAGGTTGCAATTTGTCCTGAGGATAAACGGGAAGACGTGGAACCAACGAGAGACTAGCTCTTGGTGTTGGGACAGGCACAGGTCACTCTATTTTCCCATCAGGAAGAAGAATTAACCACAGGCTCAGCCTGCCCCCCGGAACCAGAACAGGGCCTGAAGCCATTCTGCGATTTTGCGGCCAGCTCCCATAAAAACGAGTTGTAGAATGGAGGTTCAGAGCACTGCAATTCACAAACCTGCAGAGTTATAAATGATAACTCTCGTCCACAAATATATTGAGGGAAGGCAAAGAAGAGGATTTGAAATCAAGGCAGAATTGCAGGAAACAGATTTCAGGAGGTAGATACGAATCGCCTTTAAAGCACATGAAAAGCGGCAAAACGTTGACACTGATGCCCTTGGCCAAAAAGGGCGTATGCGTTTTTTCCTGAATATATTCAGGAGAAAACGCATACGCCCTTTTTGGCCAAACAAGCAACCTGGAAAGGCAAATCAGCGCTACAAAGAAGTCTCGCTTCCCATCGGTCAAAAGGGCCATGCTGAAAAAAGTGTCAAAACCAGAAATGCAGGACAGGCCATGGAGAAATGGGAGCCTTGCTACACTGATGGGCGGGATGTAAATTGCCAAGAGCCACTCTGGAGAAGTGTCCGGTGAGTCCTGAAACATCTGAAAAACACAGCTTAGAGAGCATAGGGCACTTCCAGTCATGGGGGTATAAATTGGGAAAATTAAAAATCAGCAAGACACAAGCACCCCAAAGTTTAGGGCTGCTCTGTTGACCAGGACCTCCACTTCATTCCACCTTAAATATCCCAGGAAAGAGAAAAATGGATAAAGAAGTTGTGGTCCTTATGTACAATGGAATATCACTCAGCCATGAAATCAATGTCGTAAGGTTAGTAGCAGCATGATGAGTGGATTTAGGTACGACGATTCTAAGTGAAATAAGTCACACAGAAAAGGACACTTCTCATAAGGTATCACTGATAGAGGGAATGTAAAAACCGTTACACTTGAACTGAATTACAAAACAGAACAGAGTCACACATGCAGAAAACACACTATGGCTGCTTAACGGGAAAGGTGAGGTGGGGTGATACATAAAACAAGGGTATCAAATTAGCTCAGATACCGTTCCATAAACCCAATATGTAATAGACAAGACCTACTCCTTGCTCAGAGAACTGGACTCAACACGCCCTATTCACCGCACAAGAATATATCTGACTAATAATAATCGTAAAACCTATGTATTGATATCTCTCTGTTAGTGTGTCAAGTGGGTGTAAAGTGGCATAAACACAGCAGTGAAAAGCAGCTAAACCCCATTATAAAAAAAAATTACTTTGAAACACCCATGAAACAAAGACAGTGAAAGAGAGAGAAATTCTTACACAATGCGTTCAGGGGCTGTGATGCAACCTGGATTGACCATATCTAGACCCACAGCTGGATGAGACATAAGGGTGGACACTCTTGGGGCTGAGAGGTTTGGTGAGGTTGGGTGAGCAAACGCAGACCCTTTAAAGTAATACTGCGTGGTACCCATCGCATGGGTCCCAAATCTCCAGGTTCAAGGGCATCTTCCTACATCAAAAACATGCATGAGAAACCCAGAAGATGGTACACTGTGTGATGGGGAAAGGTTTCTAAAACGCACCTCATTTCTCATCTCCTTGTGCCCGGGTTCGCCATTCCAGCCACTTTACTAGCAAGCTCCCTACTTGGAGCATCAGCACCTTTAACCTCCTGTTCCATACAGGTTGTAATTTGTCCTGAGGATAAACGAGAAGACATGGAACCAACGAGAGACTAGCTCTTGGTGTTGGGACAGGCACAGGTCACTCTATTTTCCCATCAGAAAGAAGAATTAACCACAGGCTCAGCCTGCCCCCCGGAACCAGAACAGGGCCTGAAGCCATTCTGTGATTTTGCGGCCAGCTCCCATAAAAACGAGTTGTAAAATGGAGGTTCAGGGCACTGCAATTCACAAACCTGCAGAGTTATAAATGATAACTCTCGTCCACAAATATATTGAGGGAAGGCAAAGAAGAGGATTTGAAATCAAGGCAGAATTGCAGGAAACAGATTTCAGGAGGTAGATACGAATCGCCTTTAAAGCACATGAAAAGCGGCAAAACGTTGACAATGATGCCCTTGGCCAAAAAGGGCGTATGCGTTTTTTCCTGAATATATTCAGGAAAAAACGCATACGCCCTTTTTGGCCAGCCAAGCAACCTGGAAAGGCAAATCAGCGCTACAAAGAAGTCTCGCTTCCCATCGGTCAAAAGGGCCATGCTGAAAAAAGTGTCAAAACCAGAAATGCAGGACAGGCCATGGAGAAATGGGAGCCTTGCTACACTGATGGGCGGGATGTAAATTGCCAAGAGCCACTCTGGAGAAGTGTCCGGTGAGTCCTGAAACATCTGAAAAACACAGCTTAGAGAGCATAGGGCACTTCCACTCATGGGGGTATAAATTGGGAAAATGAAAAATCAGCAAGACACAAGCACCCCAAAGTTTAGGGCTGCTCTGTTGACCAGGACCTCCACTTCATTCCACCTTAAATATCCCAGGAAAGAGAAAAATGGATAAAGAAGTTGTGGTCCTTATGTACAATGGAATATCACTCAGCCATGAAATCAATGTCGTAAGGTTAGTAGCAGCATGATTAGTGGATTTAGGTACGATGATTCTAAGTGAAATAAGTCACACAGAAAAAGACACTTCTCATAAGGTATCACTGATAGAGGGAATGTAAAAACCGTTACACTTGAACTGAATTACAAAACAGAACAGAGTCACACATGCAGAAAACACACTATGGCTGCTTAACGGGAAAGGTGAGGTGGGGTGATACATAAAACAAGGGTATCAAATTAGCTCAGATACCATTCCATAAACTCAATATGTAATAGACAAGACCTACTCCTTGCTCAGAGAACTGGACTCAACACGCCCTATTCACCGCACAAGAATATATCTGACTAATAATAATCGTAAAACCTATGTATTGATATCTCTCTGTTAGTGTGTCAAGTGGGTGTAAAGCGGCATAAACACAGCAGTGAAAAGCAGCTAAACCCCATTATAAAAATAAATTACTTTGAAACACCCATGAAACAAAGACAGTGAAAGAGAGAGAAATTCTTACACAATGCGTTCAGGGGCTGTGATGCAACCTGGATTGACCATATCTAGACGCACAGCTGGATGAGACATAAGGGTGGACACTCTTGGGGCTGAGAGGTTTGGTGAGGTTGGGTGAGCAAACGCAGACCCTTTAAAGTAATACTGCGTGGTACCCATCGCATGGGTCCCAAATCTCCAGGTTCAAGGGCATCTTCCTACATCAAAAACATGCATGAGAAACCCAGAAGATGGTACACCGTGTGATGGGGAAAGGTTTCTAAAACGCACCTCATTTCTCATCTCCTTGTGCCCGGTTTCGCCATTCCAGCCGCTTTACTAGCAAGCTCCCTACTTGGAGCATCAGCACCTTTAACCTCCTGTTCCGTACAGGTTGCAATTTGTCCTGAGGATAAACGGGAAGACGTGGAACCAACGAGAGACTAGCTCTTGGTGTTGGGACAGGCACAGGTCACTCTATTTTCCCATCAGAAAGAAGAATTAACCACAGGCTCAGCCTGACCCCGGGAACCAGAACAAGGCCTGAAGCCATTCTGCGACTTTGCGGCCAGCTCCCATAAAAACGAGTTGTAGAATGGAGGTTCAGGGCACTGCAATTCACAAACCTGCAGAGTTATAAATGATAACTCTCGTCCACAAATATATTGAGGGAAGGCAAAGAAGAGGATTTGAAATCAAGGCAGAATTGCAGGAAACAGATTTCAGGAGGTAGATACGAATCGCCTTTAAAGCACATGAAAAGCGGCAAAACGTTGACAATGATGCCCTTGGCCAAAAAGGGCGTATGCGTTTTTTCCTGAATATATTCAGGAAAAAACGCATACGCCCTTTTTGGCCAACCAAGCAACCTGTAAAGGCAAATCAGCGCTACAAAGAAGTCTCACTTCCCATCGGTCAAAAGGGCCATGCTGAAAAAAGTGTCAAAACCAGAAATGCAGGACAGGCCATGGAGAAATGGGAGCCTTGCTACACTGATGGGCGGGATGTAAATTGCCAAGAGCCACTCTGGAGAAGTGTCCGGTGAGTCCTGAAACATCTGAAAAACACAGCTTAGAGAGCATAGGGCACTTCCACTCATGGGGGTATAAATTGGGAAAATTAAAAATCAGCAAGACACAAGCACCCCAAAGTTTAGGGCTGCTCTGTTGACCAGGACCTCCACTTCATTCCACCTTAAATATCCCAGGAAAGAGAAAAATGGATAAAGAAGTTGTGGTCCTTATGTACAATGGAATATCACTCAGCCATGAAATCAATGTCGTAAGGTTAGTAGCAGCATGATGAGTGGATTTAGGTACGACGATTCTAAGTGAAATAAGTCACACAGAAAAGGACACTTCTCATAAGGTATCACTGATAGAGGGAATGTAAAAACCGTTACACTTGAACTGAATTACAAAACAGAACAGAGTCACACATGCAGAAAACACACTATGGCTGCTTAACGGGAAAGGTGAGGTGGGGTGATACATAAAACAAGGGTATAAAATTAGCTCAGATACCATTCCATAAACCCAATATGTAATAGACAAGACCTACTCCTTGCTCAGAGAACTGGACTCAACACGCCCTATTCACCGCACAAGAATATATCTGACTAATAATAATCGTAAAACCTATGTATTGATATCTCTCTGTTAGTGTGTCAAGTGGGTGTAAAGCGGCATAAACACAGCAGTGAAAAGCAGCTAAACCCCATTATAAAAATAAATTACTTTGAAACACCCATGAAACAAAGACAGTGAAAGAGAGAGAAATTTTTACACAATGCGTTCAGGGGCTGTGATGCAACCTGGATTGACCATATCTAGACGCACAGCTGGATGAGACATAAGGGTGGACACTCTTGGGGCTGAGAGGTTTGGTGAGGTTGGGTGAGCAAACGCAGACCCTTTAACGTAATACTGCGTGGTACCCATCGCATGGGTCCCAAATCTCCAGGTTCAAGGGCATCTTCCTACATCAAAAACATGCATGAGAAACCCAGAAGATGGTACACTGTGTGATGGGGAAAGGTTTCTAAAACGCACCTCATTTCTCATCTCCTTGTGCCCGGGTTCGCCATTCCAGCCACTTTACTAGCAAGCTCCCTACTTGCAGCATCAGCACCTTTAACCTCCAGTTCCATACAGGTTGTAATTTGTCCTGAGGATAAATGGGAAGACGTGGAACCAACGAGAGACTAGCTCTTGGTGTTGGGACAGGCACAGGTCACTCTATTTTCCCATCAGGAAGAAGAATTAACCACAGGCTCAGCCTGCCCCCCGGAACCAGAATAGGGCCTGAAGCCATTCTGCGATTTTGCGGCCAGCTCCCATAAAAACGAGTTGTAAAATGGAGGTTCAGGGCACTGCAATTCACAAACCTGCAGAGTTATAAATGATAACTCTCGTCCACAAATATATTGAGGGAAGGCAAAGAAGAGGATTTGAAATCAAAGCAGAATTGCAGGAAACAGATTTCAGGAGGTAGATTCGAATCGCCTTTAAAGCACATGAAAAGCGGCAAAACGTTGACAATGATGCCCTTGGCCAAAAAGGGCGTATGCGTTTTTTCCTGAATATATTCAGGAGAATACGCATACGCCCTTTTTGGCCAACCAAGCAACCTGGAAAGGCAAATCAGCGCTACAAAGAAGTCTCGCTTCCCATCGGTCAAAAGGGCCATGCTGAAAAAAGTGTCAAAACCAGAAATGCAGGACAGGCCATGGAGAAATGGGAGCCTTGCTACACTGATGGGCGGGATGTAAATTGCCAAGAGCCACTCTGGAGAAGTGTCCGGTGAGTCCTGAAACATCTGAAAAACACAGCTTAGAGAGCATAGGGCACTTCCACTCATGGGGGTATAAATTGGGAAAATGAAAAATCAGCAAGACACAAGCACCCCAAAGTTTAGGGCTGCTCTGTTGACCAGGACCTCCACTTCATTCCACCTTAAATATCCCAGGAAAGAGAAAAATGGATAAAGAAGTTGTGGTCCTTATGTACAATGGAATATCACTCAGCCATGAAATCAATGTCGTAAGGTTAGTAGCAGCATGATGAGTGGATTTAGGTACGACGATTCTAAGTGAAATAAGTCACACAGAAAAGGACACTTCTCATAAGGTATCACTGATAGAGGGAATGTAAAAACCGTTACACTTGAACTGAATTACAAAACAGAACAGAGTCACACATGCAGAAAACACACTATGGCTGCTTAACGGGAAAGGTGAGGTGGGGTGATACATAAAACAAGGGTATAAAATTAGCTCAGATACCATTCCATAAACCCAATATGTAATAGACAAGACCTACTCCTTGCTCAGAGAACTGGACTCAACACGCCCTATTCACCGCACAAGAATATATCTGACTAATAATAATCGTAAAACCTATGTATTGATATCTCTCTGTTAGTGTGTCAAGTGGGTGTAAAGCGGCATAAACACAGCAGTGAAAAGCAGCTAAACCCCATTATAAAAATAAATTACTTTGAAACACCCATGAAACAAAGACAGTGAAAGAGAGAGAAATTTTTACACAATGCGTTCAGGGGCTGTGATGCAACCTGGATTGACCATATCTAGACGCACAGCTGGATGAGACATAAGGGTGGACACTCTTGGGGCTGAGAGGTTTGGTGAGGTTGGGTGAGCAAACGCAGACCCTTTAACGTAATACTGCGTGGTACCCATCGCATGGGTCCCAAATCTCCAGGTTCAAGGGCATCTTCCTACATCAAAAACATGCATGAGAAACCCAGAAGATGGTACACTGTGTGATGGGGAAAGGTTTCTAAAACGCACCTCATTTCTCATCTCCTTGTGCCCGGGTTCGCCATTCCAGCCACTTTACTAGCAAGCTCCCTACTTGGAGCATCAGCACCTTTAACCTCCAGTTCCATACAGGTTGTAATTTGTCCTGAGGATAAATGGGAAGACGTGGAACCAACGAGAGACTAGCTCTTGGTGTTGGGACAGGCACAGGTCACTCTATTTTCCCATCAGGAAGAAGAATTAACCACAGGCTCAGCCTGCCCCCCGGAACCAGAATAGGGCCTGAAGCCATTCTGCGATTTTGCGGCCAGCTCCCATAAAAACGAGTTGTAAAATGGAGGTTCAGGGCACTGCAATTCACAAACCTGCAGAGTTATAAATGATAACTCTCGTCCACAAATATATTGAGGGAAGGCAAAGAAGAGGATTTGAAATCAAGGCAGAATTGCAGGAAACAGATTTCAGGAGGTAGATTCGAATCGCCTTTAAAGCACATGAAAAGCGGCAAAACGTTGACAATGATGCCCTTGGCCAAAAAGGGCGTATGCGTTTTTTCCTGAATATATTCAGGAGAATACGCATACGCCCTTTTTGGCCAACCAAGCAACCTGGAAAGGCAAATCAGCGCTACAAAGAAGTCTCGCTTCCCATCGGTCAAAAGGGCCATGCTGAAAAAAGTGTCAAAACCAGAAATGCAGGACAGGCCATGGAGAAATGGGAGCCTTGCTACACTGATGGGCGGGATGTAAATTGCCAAGAGCCACTCTGGAGAAGTGTCCGGTGAGTCCTGAAACATCTGAAAAACACAGCTTAGAGAGCATAGGGCACTTCCACTCATGGGGGTATAAATTGGGAAAATTAAAAATCAGCAAGACACAAGCACCCCAAAGTTTAGGGCTGCTCTGTTGACCAGGACCTCCACTTCATTCCACCTTAAATATCCCAGGAAAGAGAAAAATGGATAAAGAAGTTGTGGTCCTTATGTACAATGGAATATCACTCAGCCATGAAATCAATGTCGTAAGGTTAGTAGCAGCATGATTAGTGGATTTAGGTACGACGATTCTAAGTGAAATAAGTCACACAGAAAAGGACACTTCTCATAAGGTATCACTGATAGAGGGAATGTAAAAACCGTTACACTTGAACTGAATTACAAAACAGAACAGAGTCACACATGCAGAAAACACACTATGGCTGCTTAACGGGAAAGGTGAGGTGGGGTGATACATAAAACAAGGGTATCAAATTAGCTCAGATACCGTTCCATAAAACCAATATGTAATAGACAAGACCTACTCCTTGCTCAGAGAACTGGACTCAACATGCCCTATTCACCGCACAAGAATATATCTGACTAATAATAATCGTAAAACCTATGTATTGATATCTCTCTGTTAGTGTGTCAAGTGGGTGTAAAGCGGCATAAACACAGCAGTGAAAAGCAGCTAAACCCCATTATAAAAATAAATTACTTTGAAACACCCATGAAACAAAGACAGTGAAAGAGAGAGAAACTCTTACACAATGCGTTCAGGGGCTGTGATGCAACCTGGATTAACCATATCTAGACGCACAGCTGGATGAGACATAAGGGTGGACACTCTTGGGGCTGAGAGGTTTGGTGAGGTTGGGTGAGCAAACGCAGACCCTTTAAAGTAATACTGCGTGGTACCCATCGCATGGGTCCCAAATCTCCAGGTTCAAGGGCATCTTCCTACATCAAAAACATGCATGAGAAACCAGATGATGGTACACTGTGTGATGGGGAAAGGTTTCTAAAACGCACCTCATTTCTCATTTCCTTGTGCCCGGGTTCGCCATTCCAGCTGCTTTACTAGCAAGCTCCCTACTTGGAGCATCAGCACCTTTAACCTCCTGTTCCGTACAGGTTGCAATTTGTCCTGAGGATAAACGGGAAGACGTGGAACCAACGAGAGACTAGCTCTTGGTGTTGGGACAGGCACAGGTCACTCTATTTTCCCATCAGAAAGAAGAATTAACCACAGGCTCAGCCTGCCCCCCGGAACCAGAACAGGGCCTGAAGCCATTCTGCGATTTTGCGGCCAGCTCCCATAAAAACGAGTTGTAAAATGGAGGTTCAGGGCACTGCAATTCACAAACCTGCAGAGTTTTAAATGATAACTCTCGTCCACAAATATATTGAGGGAAGGCAAAGAAGAGGATTTGAAATCAAGGCAGAATTGCAGGAAACAGATTTCAGGAGGTAGATACGAATCGCCTTTAAAGCACATGAAAAGCGGCAAAACGTTGACAATGATGCCCTTGGCCAAAAAGGGCGTATGCGTTTTTTCCTGAATATATTCAGGAAAAAACGCATACGCCCTTTTTGGCCAACCAAGCAACCTGGAAAGGCAAATCAGCGCTACAAAGAAGTCTCACTTCCCATCGGTCAAAAGGGCCATGCTGAAAAAAGTGTCAAAACCAGAAATGCAGGACAGGCCATGGAGAAATGGGAGCCTTGCTACACTGATGGGCGGGATGTAAATTGCCAAGAGCCACTCTGGAGAAGTGTCCGGTGAGTCCTGAAACATCTGAAAAACACAGCTTAGAGAGCATAGGGCACTTCCACTCATGGGGGTATAAATTGGGAAAATTAAAAATCAGCAAGACACAAGCACCCCAAAGTTTAGGGCTGCTCTGTTGACCAGGACCTCCACTTCATTCCACCTTAAATATCCCAGGAAAGAGAAAAATGGATAAAGAAGTTGTGGTCCTTATGTACAATGGAATATCACTCAGCCATGAAATCAATGTCGTAAGGTTAGTAGCAGCATGATGAGTGGATTTAGGTACGACGATTCTAAGTGAAATAAGTCACACAGAAAAGGACACTTCTCATAAGGTATCACTGATAGAGGGAATGTAAAAACCGTTACACTTGAACTGAATTACAAAACAGAACAGAGTCACACATGCAGAAAACACACTATGGCTGCTTAACGGGAAAGGTGAGGTGGGGTGATACATAAAACAAGGGTATAAAATTAGCTCAGATACCATTCCATAAACCCAATATGTAATAGACAAGACCTACTCCTTGCTCAGAGAACTGGACTCAACACGCCCTATTCACCGCACAAGAATATATCTGACTAATAATAATCGTAAAACCTATGTATTGATATCTCTCTGTTAGTGTGTCAAGTGGGTGTAAAGCGGCATAAACACAGCAGTGAAAAGCAGCTAAACCCCATTATAAAAATAAATTACTTTGAAACACCCATGAAACAAAGACAGTGAAAGAGAGAGAAATTTTTACACAATGCGTTCAGGGGCTGTGATGCAACCTGGATTGACCATATCTAGACGCACAGCTGGATGAGACATAAGGGTGGACACTCTTGGGGCTGAGAGGTTTGGTGAGGTTGGGTGAGCAAACGCAGACCCTTTAACGTAATACTGCGTGGTACCCATCGCATGGGTCCCAAATCTCCAGGTTCAAGGGCATCTTCCTACATCAAAAACATGCATGAGAAACCCAGAAGATGGTACACTGTGTGATGGGGAAAGGTTTCTAAAACGCACCTCATTTCTCATCTCCTTGTGCCCGGGTTCGCCATTCCAGCCACTTTACTAGCAAGCTCCCTACTTGGAGCATCAGCACCTTTAACCTCCAGTTCCATACAGGTTGTAATTTGTCCTGAGGATAAATGGGAAGACGTGGAACCAACGAGAGACTAGCTCTTGGTGTTGGGACAGGCACAGGTCACTCTATTTTCCCATCAGGAAGAAGAATTAACCACAGGCTCAGCCTGCCCCCCGGAACCAGAATAGGGCCTGAAGCCATTCTGCGATTTTGCGGCCAGCTCCCATAAAAACGAGTTGTAAAATGGAGGTTCAGGGCACTGCAATTCACAAACCTGCAGAGTTATAAATGATAACTCTCGTCCACAAATATATTGAGGGAAGGCAAAGAAGAGGATTTGAAATCAAGGCAGAATTGCAGGAAACAGATTTCAGGAGGTAGATTCGAATCGCCTTTAAAGCACATGAAAAGCGGCAAAACGTTGACAATGATGCCCTTGGCCAAAAAGGGCGTATGCGTTTTTTCCTGAATATATTCAGGAGAATACGCATACGCCCTTTTTGGCCAACCAAGCAACCTGGAAAGGCAAATCAGCGCTACAAAGAAGTCTCGCTTCCCATCGGTCAAAAGGGCCATGCTGAAAAAAGTGTCAAAACCAGAAATGCAGGACAGGCCATGGAGAAATGGGAGCCTTGCTACACTGATGGGCGGGATGTAAATTGCCAAGAGCCACTCTGGAGAAGTGTCCGGTGAGTCCTGAAACATCTGAAAAACACAGCTTAGAGAGCATAGGGCACTTCCACTCATGGGGGTATAAATTGGGAAAATTAAAAATCAGCAAGACACAAGCACCCCAAAGTTTAGGGCTGCTCTGTTGACCAGGACCTCCACTTCATTCCACCTTAAATATCCCAGGAAAGAGAAAAATGGATAAAGAAGTTGTGGTCCTTATGTACAATGGAATATCACTCAGCCATGAAATCAATGTCGTAAGGTTAGTAGCAGCATGATTAGTGGATTTAGGTACGACGATTCTAAGTGAAATAAGTCACACAGAAAAGGACACTTCTCATAAGGTATCACTGATAGAGGGAATGTAAAAACCGTTACACTTGAACTGAATTACAAAACAGAACAGAGTCACACATGCAGAAAACACACTATGGCTGCTTAACGGGAAAGGTGAGGTGGGGTGATACATAAAACAAGGGTATCAAATTAGCTCAGATACCGTTCCATAAAACCAATATGTAATAGACAAGACCTACTCCTTGCTCAGAGAACTGGACTCAACATGCCCTATTCACCGCACAAGAATATATCTGACTAATAATAATCGTAAAACCTATGTATTGATATCTCTCTGTTAGTGTGTCAAGTGGGTGTAAAGCGGCATAAACACAGCAGTGAAAAGCAGCTAAACCCCATTATAAAAATAAATTACTTTGAAACACCCATGAAACAAAGACAGTGAAAGAGAGAGAAACTCTTACACAATGCGTTCAGGGGCTGTGATGCAACCTGGATTAACCATATCTAGACGCACAGCTGGATGAGACATAAGGGTGGACACTCTTGGGGCTGAGAGGTTTGGTGAGGTTGGGTGAGCAAACGCAGACCCTTTAAAGTAATACTGCGTGGTACCCATCGCATGGGTCCCAAATCTCCAGGTTCAAGGGCATCTTCCTACATCAAAAACATGCATGAGAAACCAGATGATGGTACACTGTGTGATGGGGAAAGGTTTCTAAAACGCACCTCATTTCTCATTTCCTTGTGCCCGGGTTCGCCATTCCAGCTGCTTTACTAGCAAGCTCCCTACTTGGAGCATCAGCACCTTTAACCTCCTGTTCCGTACAGGTTGCAATTTGTCCTGAGGATAAACGGGAAGACGTGGAACCAACGAGAGACTAGCTCTTGGTGTTGGGACAGGCACAGGTCACTCTATTTTCCCATCAGAAAGAAGAATTAACCACAGGCTCAGCCTGCCCCCCGGAACCAGAACAGGGCCTGAAGCCATTCTGCGATTTTGCGGCCAGCTCCCATAAAAACGAGTTGTAAAATGGAGGTTCAGGGCACTGCAATTCACAAACCTGCAGAGTTATAAATGATAACTCTCGTCCACAAATATATTGAGGGAAGGCAAAGAAGAGGATTTGAAATCAAGGCAGAATTGCAGGAAACAGATTTCAGGAGGTAGATTCGAATCGCCTTTAAAGCACATGAAAAGCGGCAAAACGTTGACAATGATGCCCTTGGCCAAAAAGGGCGTATGCGTTTTTTCCTGAATATATTCAGGAGAATACGCATACGCCCTTTTTGGCCAACCAAGCAACCTGGAAAGGCAAATCAGCGCTACAAAGAAGTCTCGCTTCCCATCGGTCAAAAGGGCCATGCTGAAAAAAGTGTCAAAACCAGAAATGCAGGACAGGCCATGGAGAAATGGGAGCCTTGCTACACTGATGGGCGGGATGTAAATTGCCAAGAGCCACTCTGGAGAAGTGTCCGGTGAGTCCTGAAACATCTGAAAAACACAGCTTAGAGAGCATAGGGCACTTCCACTCATGGGGGTATAAATTGGGAAAATTAAAAATCAGCAAGACACAAGCACCCCAAAGTTTAGGGCTGCTCTGTTGACCAGGACCTCCACTTCATTCCACCTTAAATATCCCAGGAAAGAGAAAAATGGATAAAGAAGTTGTGGTCCTTATGTACAATGGAATATCACTCAGCCATGAAATCAATGTCGTAAGGTTAGTAGCAGCATGATGAGTGGATTTAGGTACGACGATTCTAAGTGAAATAAGTCACACAGAAAAGGACACTTCTCATAAGGTATCACTGATAGAGGGAATGTAAAAACCGTTACACTTGAACTGAATTACAAAACAGAACAGAGTCACACATGCAGAAAACACACTATGGCTGCTTAACGGGAAAGGTGAGGTGGGGTGATACATAAAACAAGGGTATCAAATTAGCTCAGATACCGTTCCATAAAACCAATATGTAATAGACAAGACCTACTCCTTGCTCAGAGAACTGGACTCAACATGCCCTATTCACCGCACAAGAATATATCTGACTAATAATAATCGTAAAACCTATGTATTGATATCTCTCTGTTAGTGTGTCAAGTGGGTGTAAAGCGGCATAAACACAGCAGTGAAAAGCAGCTAAACCCCATTATAAAAATAAATTACTTTGAAACACCCATGAAACAAAGACAGTGAAAGAGAGAGAAACTCTTACACAATGCGTTCAGGGGCTGTGATGCAACCTGGATTAACCATATCTAGACGCACAGCTGGATGAGACATAAGGGTGGACACTCTTGGGGCTGAGAGGTTTGGTGAGGTTGGGTGAGCAAACGCAGACCCTTTAAAGTAATACTGCGTGGTACCCATCGCATGGGTCCCAAATCTCCAGGTTCAAGGGCATCTTCCTACATCAAAAACATGCATGAGAAACCAGATGATGGTACACTGTGTGATGGGGAAAGGTTTCTAAAACGCACCTCATTTCTCATTTCCTTGTGCCCGGGTTCGCCATTCCAGCTGCTTTACTAGCAAGCTCCCTACTTGGAGCATCAGCACCTTTAACCTCCTGTTCCGTACAGGTTGCAATTTGTCCTGAGGATAAACGGGAAGACGTGGAACCAACGAGAGACTAGCTCTTGGTGTTGGGACAGGCACAGGTCACTCTATTTTCCCATCAGAAAGAAGAATTAACCACAGGCTCAGCCTGCCCCCCGGAACCAGAACAGGGCCTGAAGCCATTCTGCGATTTTGCGGCCAGCTCCCATAAAAACGAGTTGTAAAATGGAGGTTCAGGGCACTGCAATTCACAAACCTGCAGAGTTTTAAATGATAACTCTCGTCCACAAATATATTGAGGGAAGGCAAAGAAGAGGATTTGAAATCAAGGCAGAATTGCAGGAAACAGATTTCAGGAGGTAGATACGAATCGCCTTTAAAGCACATGAAAAGCGGCAAAACGTTGACAATGATGCCCTTGGCCAAAAAGGGCGTATGCGTTTTTTCCTGAATATATTCAGGAAAAAACGCATACGCCCTTTTTGGCCAACCAAGCAACCTGGAAAGGCAAATCAGCGCTACAAAGAAGTCTCGCTTCCCATCGGTCAAAAGGGCCATGCTGAAAAAAGTGTCAAAACCAGAAATGCAGGACAGGCCATGGAGAAATGGGAGCCTTGCTACACTGATGGGCGGGATGTAAATTGCCAAGAGCCACTCTGGAGAAGTGTCCGGTGAGTCCTGAAACATCTGAAAAACACAGCTTAGAGAGCATAGGGCACTTCCACTCATGGGGGTATAAATTGGGAAAATTAAAAATCAGCAAGACACAAGCACCCCAAAGTTTAGGGCTGCTCTGTTGACCAGGACCTCCACTTCATTCCACCTTAAATATCCCAGGAAAGAGAAAAATGGATAAAGAAGTTGTGGTCCTTATGTACAATGGAATATCACTCAGCCAGGAAATCAATGTCGTAAGGTTAGTAGCAGCATGATGAGTGGATTTAGGTACGACGATTCTAAGTGAAATAAGTCACACAGAAAAGGACACTTCTCATAAGGTATCACTGATAGAGGGAATGTAAAAACCGTTACACCTGAACTGAATTACAAAACAGAACAGAGTCACACATGCAGAAAACACACTATGGCTGCTTAACGGGAAAGGTGAGGTGGGGTGATACATAAAACAAGGGTATCAAATTAGCTCAGATACCATTCCATAAACCCAATATGTAATAGACAAGACCTACTCCTTGCTCAGAGAACTGGACTCAACACGCCCTATTCACCGCACAAGAATATATCTGACTAATAATAATCGTAAAAGCTATGTATTGATATCTCTCTGTTAGTGTGTCAAGTGGGTGTAAAGCGGCATAAACACAGCAGTGAAAAGCAGCTAAACCCCATTATAAAAATAAATTACTTTGAAACACCCATGAAACAAAGACAGTGAAAGAGAGAGAAATTCTTACACAATGCGTTCAGGGGCTGTGATGCAACCTGGATTGACCATATCTTGACGCACAGCTGGATGAGACATAAGGGTGGACACTCTTGGGGCTGAGAGGTTTGGTGAGGTTGGGTGAGCAAACGCAGACCCTTTAAAGTAATACTGCGTGGTACCCATCGCATGGGTCCCAAATCTCCAGGTTCAAGGGCATCTTCCTACATCAAAAACATGCATGAGAAACCCAGAAGATGGTACACCGTGTGATGGGGAAAGGTTTCTAAAACGCACCTCATTTCTCATCTCCTTGTGCCCAGGTTCGCCATTCCAGGCACTTTACTAGTAAGCTCTCTACTTGGAGCATCAGCACCTTTAACCTCCTGTTCCGTACAGGTTGCAATTTGTCCTGAGGATAAACGGGAAGACGTGGAACCAACGAGAGACTAGCTCTTGGTGTTGGGACAGGCACAGGTCACTCTATTTTCCCATCAGGAAGAAGAATTAACCACAGGCTCAGCCTGCCCCCCGGAACCAGAACAGGGCCTGAAGCCATTCTGCGATTTTGCGGCCAGCTCCCATAAAAACGAGTTGTAGAATGGAGGTTCAGGGCACTGCAATTCACAAACCTGCAGAGTTATAAATGATAACTCTCGTCCACAAATATATTGAGGGAAGGCAAAGAAGAGGATTTGAAATCAAGGCAGAATTGCAGGAAACAGATTTCAGGAGGTAGATACGAATCACCTTTAAAGCACATGAAAAGCGGCACAACGTTGACAATGATGCCCTTGGCCAAAAAGGGCGTATGCGTTTTTTCCTGAATATATTCAGGAGAAAACGCATACGCCCTTTTTGGCCAACCAAGCAACCTGGAAAGGCAAATCAGCGCTACAAAGAAGTCTCGCTTCCCATCGGTCAAAAGGGCCATGCTGAAAAAAGTGTCAAAACCAGAAATGCAGGACAGGCCATGGAGAAATGGGAGCCTTGCTACACTGATGGGCGGGATGTAAATTGCCAAGAGCCACTCTGGAGAAGTGTCCGGTGAGTCCTGAAACATCTGAAAAACACAGCTTAGAGAGCATAGGGCACTTCCACTCATGGGGGTATAAATTGGGAAAATTAAAAATCAGCAAGACACAAGCACCCCAAAGTTTAGGGCTGCTCTGTTGACCAGGACCTCCACTTCATTCCACCTTAAATATCCCAGGAAAGAGAAAAATGGATAAAGAAGTTGTGGTCCTTATGTACAATGGAATATCACTCAGCCATGAAATCAATGTCGTAAGGTTAGTAGCAGCATGATGAGTGGATTTAGGTACGACGATTCTAAGTGAAATAAGTCACACAGAAAAGGACACTTCTCATAAGGTATCACTGATAGAGGGAATGTAAAAACCATTACACTTGAACTGAATTACAAAACAGAACAGAGTCACACATGCAGAAAACACACTATGGCTGCTTAACGGGAAAGGTGAGGTGGGGTGATACATAAAACAAGGGTATCAAATTAGCTCAGATACCGTTCCATAAACCCAATATGTAATAGACAAGACCTACTCCTTGCTCAGAGAACTGGACTCAACACGCCCTATTCACCGCACAAGAATATATCTGACTAATAATAATCGTAAAACCTATGTATTGATATCTCTCTGTTAGTGTGTCAAGTGGGTGTAAAGCGGCATAAACACAGCAGTGAAAAGCAGCTAAACCCCATTATAAAAAAAAATTACTTTGAAACACCCATGAAACAAAGACAGTGAAAGAGAGAGAAATTCTTACACAATGCGTTCAGGGGCTGTGATGCAACCTGGATTGACCATATCTAGACGCACAGCTGGATGAGACATAAGGGTGGACACTCTTGGGGCTGAGAGGTTTGGTGAGGTTGGGTGAGCAAACGCAGACCCTTTAAAGTAATACTGCGTGGTACCCATCGCATGGGTCCCAAATCTCCAGGTTCAAGGGCATCTTCCTACATCAAAAACATGCATGAGAAACCCAGAAGATGGTACACTGTGTGATGGGGAAAGGTTTCTAAAACGCACCTCATTTCTCATCTCCTTGTGCCCGGGTTCGCCATTCCAGCCACTTTACTAGCAAGCTCCCTACTTGGAGCATCAGCACCTTTAACCTCCTGTTCCATACAGGTTGTAATTTGTCCTGAGGATAAATGGGAAGACGTGGAACCAACGAGAGACTAGCTCTTGGTGTTGGGACAGGCACAGGTCACTCTATTTTCCCATCAGAAAGAAGAATTAACCACAGGCTCAGCCTGCCCCCCCGGAACCAGAACAGGGCCTGAAGCCATTCTGCGATTTTGCGGCCAGCTCCCATAAAAACGAGTTGTAAAATGGAGGTTCAGGGCACTGCAATTCACAGACCTGCAGAGTTATAAATGATAACTCTCGTCCACAAATATATTGAGGGAAGGCAAAGAAGAGGATTTGAAATCAAGGCAGAATTGCAGGAAACAGATTTCAGGAGGTAGATTCGAATCGCCTTTAAAGCACATGAAAAGCGGCAAAACGTTGACAATGATGCCCTTGGCCAAAAAGGGCGTATGCGTTTTTTCCTGAATATATTCAGGAAAAAACGCATACGCCCTTTTTGGCCAACCAAGCAACCTGGAAAGGCAAATCAGCGCTACAAAGAAGTCTCGCTTCCCATCGGTCAAAAGGGCCATGCTGAAAAAAGTGTCAAAACCAGAAATGCAGGACAGGCCATGGAGAAATGGGAGCCTTGCTACACTGATGGGCGGGATGTAAATTGCCAAGAGCCACTCTGGAGAAGTGTCCGGTGAGTCCTGAAACATCTGAAAAACACAGCTTAGAGAGCATAGGGCACTTCCACTCATGGGGGTATAAATTGGGAAAATTAAAAATCAGCAAGACACAAGCACCCCAAAGTTTAGGGCTGCTCTGTTGACCAGGACCTCCACTTCATTCCACCTTAAATATCCCAGGAAAGAGAAAAATGGATAAAGAAGTTGTGGTCCTTATGTACAATGGAATATCACTCAGCTATGAAATCAATGTCGTAAGGTTAGTAGCAGCATGATGAGTGGATTTAGGTACGACGATTCTAAGTGAAATAAGTCACACAGAAAAGGACACTTCTCATAAGGTATCACTGATAGAGGGAATGTAAAAACCGTTACACTTGAACTGAATTACAAAACAGAACAGAGTCACACATGCAGAAAACACACTATGGCTGCTTAACGGGAAAGGTGAGGTGGGGTGATACATAAAACAAGGGTATCAAATTAGCTCAGATACCGTTCCATAAACCCAATATGTAATAGACAAGACCTACTCCTTGCTCAGAGAACTGGACTCAACACGCCCTATTCACCGCACAAGAATATATCTGACTAATAATAATCGTAAAACCTATGTATTGATATCTCTCTGTTAGTGTGTCAAGTGGGTGTAAAGCGGCATAAACACAGCAGTGAAAAGCAGCTAAACCCCATTATAAAAATAAATTACTTTGAAACACCCATGAAACAAGGACAGTGAAAGAGAGAGAAATTCTTACACAATGCGTTCAGGGGCTGTGATGCAACCTGGATTGACCATATCTAGACGCACAGCTGGATGAGACATAAGGGTGGACACTCTTGGGGCTGAGAGGTTTGGTGAGGTTGGGTGAGCAAACGCAGACCCTTTAAAGTAATACTGCGTGGTACCCATCGCATGGGTCCCAAATCTCCAGGTTCAAGGGCATCTTCCTACATCAAAAACATGCATGAGAAACCCAGAAGATGGTACACTGTGTGATGGGGAAAGGTTTCTAAAACGCACCTCATTTCTCATCTCCTTGTGCCCGGGTTCGCCATTCCAGCCGCTTTACTAGCAAGCTCCCTACTTGGAGCATCAGCACCTTTAACCTCCTGTTCCGTACAGGTTGTAATTTGTCCTGAGGATAAACGAGAAGACGTGGAACCAACGAGAGACTAGCTCTTGGTGTTGGGACAGGCACAGGTCACTCTATTTTCCCATCAGAAAGAAGAATTAACCACAGGCTCAGCCTGCCCCCCGGAACCAGAACAGGGCCTGAAGCCATTCTGCGATTTTGCGGCCAGCTCCCATAAAAACGAGTTGTAAAATGGAGGTTCAGGGCACTGCAATTCACAGACCTGCAGAGTTATAAATGATAACTCTCGTCCACAAATATATTGAGGGAAGGCAAAGAAGAGGATTTGAAATCAAGGCAGAATTGCAGGAAACAGATTTCAGGAGGTAGATACGAATCGCCTTTGAAGCACATGACAAGCGGCAAAACGTTGACAATGATGCCCTTGGCCAAAAAGGGCGTATGCGTTTTCTCCTGAATATATTCAGGAGAAAACGCATACGCCCTTTTTGGCCAACCAAGCAACCTGGAAAGGCAAATCAGCGCTACAAAGAAGTCTCACTTCCCATCGGTCAAAAGGGCCATGCTGAAAAAAGTGTCAAAACCAGAAATGCAGGACAGGCCATGGAGAAATGGGAGCCTTGCTACACTGATGGGCGGGATGTAAATTGCCAAGAGCCACTCTGGAGAAGTGTCCGGTGAGTCCTGAAACATCTGAAAAACACAGCTTAGAGAGCATAGGGCACTTCCACTCATGGGGGTATAAATTGGGAAAATTAAAAATCAGCAAGACACAAGCACCCCAAAGTTTAGGGCTGCTCTGTTGACCAGGACCTCCACTTCATTCCACCTTAAATATCCCAGGAAAGAGAAAAAATGGATAAAGAAGTTGTGGTCCTTATGTACAATGGAATATCACTCAGCCATGAAATCAATGTCGTAAGGTTAGTAGCAGCATGATGAGTGGATGTAGGTACGACGATTCTAAGTGAAATAAGTCACACAGAAAAGGACACTTCTCATAAGGTATCACTGATAGAGGGAATGTAAAAACCGTTACACTTGAACTGAATTACAAAACAGAACAGAGTCACACATGCAGAAAACACACTATGGCTGCTTAACGGGAAAGGTGAGGTGGGGTGATACATAAAACAAGGGTATCAAATTAGCTCAGATACCGTTCCATAAAACCAATATGTAATAGACAAGACCTACTCCTTGCTCAGAGAACTGGACTCAACATGCCCTATTCACCGCACAAGAATATATCTGACTAATAATAATCGTAAAACCTATGTATTGATATCTCTCTGTTAGTGTGTCAAGTGGGTGTAAAGCGGCATAAACACAGCAGTGAAAAGCAGCTAAACCCCATTATAAAAATAAATTACTTTGAAACACCCATGAAACAAAGACAGTGAAAGAGAGAGAAACTCTTACACAATGCGTTCAGGGGCTGTGATGCAACCTGGATTAACCATATCTAGACGCACAGCTGGATGAGACATAAGGGTGGACACTCTTGGGGCTGAGAGGTTTGGTGAGGTTGGGTGAGCAAACGCAGACCCTTTAAAGTAATACTGCGTGGTACCCATCGCATGGGTCCCAAATCTCCAGGTTCAAGGGCATCTTCCTACATCAAAAACATGCATGAGAAACCCAGATGATGGTACACTGTGTGATGGGGAAAGGTTTCTAAAACGCACCTCATTTCTCATTTCCTTGTGCCCGGGTTCGCCATTCCAGCTGCTTTACTAGCAAGCTCCCTACTTGGAGCATCAGCACCTTTAACCTCCTGTTCCGTACAGGTTGCAATTTGTCCTGAGGATAAACGGGAAGACGTGGCACCAACGAGAGACTAGCTCTTGGTGTTGGGACAGGCACAGGTCACTCTATTTTCCCATCAGAAAGAAGAATTAACCACAGGCTCAGCCTGCCCCCCGGAACCAGAACAGGGCCTGAAGCCATTCTGCGATTTTGCGGCCAGCTCCCATAAAAACGAGTTGTAAAATGGAGGTTCAGGGCACTGCAATTCACAAACCTGCAGAGTTTTAAATGATAACTCTCGTCCACAAATATATTGAGGGAAGGCAAAGAAGACGATTTGAAATCAAGGCAGAATTGCAGGAAACAGATTTCAGGACGTAGATACGAATCGCCTTTAAAGCACATGAAAAGCGGCAAAACGTTGACAATGATGCCCTTGGCCAAAAAGGGCGTATGCGTTTTTTCCTGAATATATTCAGGAAAAAACGCATACGCCCTTTTTGGCCAACCAAGCAACCTGGAAAGGCAAATCAGCGCTACAAAGAAGTCTCGCTTCCCATCGGTCAAAAGGGCCAGGCTGAAAAAAGTGTCAAAACCAGAAATGCAGGACAGGCCATGGAGAAATGGGAGCCTTGCTACACTGATGGGCGGGATGTAAATTGCCAAGAGCCACTCTGGAGAAGTGTCCGGTGAGTCCTGAAACATCTGAAAAACACAGCTTAGAGAGCATAGGGCACTTCCACTCATGGGGGTATAAATTGGGAAAATTAAAAATCAGCAAGACACAAGCACCCCAAAGTTTAGGGCTGCTCTGTTGACCAGGACCTCCACTTCATTCCACCTTAAATATCCCAGGAAAGAGAAAAATGGATAAAGAAGTTGTGGTCCTTATGTACAATGGAATATCACTCAGCCAGGAAATCAATGTCGTAAGGTTAGTAGCAGCATGATGAGTGGATTTAGGTACGACGATTCTAAGTGAAATAAGTCACACAGAAAAGGACACTTCTCATAAGGTATCACTGATAGAGGGAATGTAAAAACCATTACACTTGAACTGAATTACAAAACAGAACAGAGTCACACATGCAGAAAACACACTATGGCTGCTTAACGGGAAAGGTGAGGTGGGGTGATACATAAAACAAGGGTATCAAATTAGCTCAGATACCATTCCATAAACCCAATATGTAATAGACAAGACCTACTCCTTGCTCAGAGAACTGGACTCAACACGCCCTATTCACCGCACAAGAATATATCTGACTAATAATAATCGTAAAACCTATGTATTGATATCTCTCTGTTAGTGTGTCAAGTGGGTGTAAAGCGGCATAAACACAGCAGTGAAAAGCAGCTAAACCCCATTATAAAAATAAATTACTTTGAAACACCCATGAAACAAAGACAGTGAAAGAGAGAGAAATTCTTACACAATGCGTTCAGGGGCTGTGATGCAACCTGGATTGACCATATCTTGACGCACAGCTGGATGAGACATAAGGGTGGACACTCTTGGGGCTGAGAGGTTTGGTGAGGTTGGGTGAGCAAACGCAGACCCTTTAAAGGAATACTGCGTGGTACCCATCGCATGGGTCCCAAATCTCCAGGTTCAAGGGCATCTTCCTACATCAAAAACATGCATGAGAAACCCAGAAGATGGTACACCGTGTGATGGGGAAAGGTTTCTAAAACGCACCTCATTTCTCATCTCCTTGTGCCCAGGTTCGCCATTCCAGGCACTTTACTAGTAAGCTCCCTACTTGGAGCATCAGCACCTTTAACCTCCTGTTCCGTACAGGTTGCAATTTGTCCTGAGGATAAACGGGAAGACGTGGAACCAACGAGAGACTAGCTCTTGGTGTTGGGACAGGCACAGGTCACTCTATTTTCTCATCAGGAAGAAGAATTAACCACAGGCTCAGCCTGCCCCCAGGAACCAGAACAGGGCCTGAAGCCATTCTGCGATTTTGCGGCCAGCTCCCATAAAAACGAGTTGTAAAATGGAGGTTCAGGGCACTGCAATTCACAAACCTGCAGAGTTTTAAATGATAACTCTCGTCCACAAATATATTGAGGGAAGGCAAAGAAGAGGATTTGAAATCAAGGCAAATTGCAGGAAACAGATTTCAGGACGTAGATACGAATCGCCTTTAAAGCACATGAAAAGCGGCAAAACGTTGACAATGATGCCCTTGGCCAAAAAGGGCGTATGCGTTTTTTCCTGAATATATTCAGGAAAAAACGCATACGCCCTTTTTGGCCAACCAAGCAACCTGGAAAGGCAAATCAGCGCTACAAAGAAGTCTCGCTTCCCATCGGTCAAAAGGGCCATGCTGAAAAAAGTGTCAAAACCAGAAATGCAGGACAGGCCATGGAGAAATGGGAGCCTTGCTACACTGATGGGCGGGATGTAAATTGCCAAGAGCCACTCTGGAGAAGTGTCCGGTGAGTCCTGAAACATCTGAAAAACACAGCTTAGAGAGCATAGGGCACTTCCACTCATGGGGGTATAAACTGGGAAAATTAAAAATCAGCAAGACACAAGCACCCCAAAGTTTAGGGCTGCTCTGTTGACCAGGACCTCCACTTCATTCCACCTTAAATATCCCAGGAAAGAGAAAAATGGATAAAGAAGTTGTGGTCCTTATGTACAATGGAATATCACTCAGCCAGGAAATCAATGTCGTAAGGTTAGTAGCAGCATGATGAGTGGATTTAGGTACGACGATTCTAAGTGAAATAAGTCACACAGAAAAGGACACTTCTCATAAGGTATCACTGATAGAGGGAATGTAAAAACCGTTACACTTGAACTGAATTACAAAACAGAACAGAGTCACACATGCAGAAAACACACTATGGCTGCTTAACGGGAAAGGTGAGGTGGGGTGATACATAAAACAAGGGTATCAAATTAGCTCAGATACCGTTCCATAAACCCAATATGTAATAGACAAGACCTACTCCTTGCTCAGAGAACTGGACTCAACACGCCCTATTCACCGCACAAGAATATATCTGACTAATAATAATCGTAAAACCTATGTATTGATATCTCTCTGTTAGTGTGTCAAGTGGGTGTAAAGCGGCATAAACACAGCAGTGAAAATCAGCTAAACCCCATTATAAAAATAAATTACTTTGAAACACCCATGAAACAAAGACAGTGAAAGAGAGAGAAATTCTTACACAATGCGTTCAGGGGCTGTGATGCAACCTGGATTGACCATATCTAGACCCACAGCTGCATGAGACATAAGGGTGGACACTCTTGGGGCTGAGCGGTTTGGTGAGGTTGGGTGAGCAAACGCAGACCCTTTAAAGTAATACTGCGTGGTACCCATCGCATGGGTCCCAAATCTCCAGGTTCAAGGGCATCTTCCTACATCAAAAACATGCATGAGAAACCCAGAAGATGGTACACCGTGTGATGGGGAAAGGTTTCTAAAACGCACCTCATTTCTCATCTCCTTGTGCCCGGGTTCGCTATTCCAGCCGCTTTACTAGCAAGCTCCCTACTTGGAGCATCAGCACCTTTAACCTCCTGTTCCGTACAGGTTGCAATTTGTCCTGAGGATAAACGGGAAGACGTGGAACCAACGAGAGACTAGCTCTTGGTGTTGGGACAGGCACAGGTCACTCTATTTTCCCATCAGAAAGAAGAATTAACCACAGGCTCAGCCTGCCCCCCGGAACCAGAACAGGGCCTGAAGCCATTCTGCGATTTTGCGGCCAGCTCCCATAAAAACGAGTTGTAAAATGGAGGTTCAGGGCACTGCAATTCACAGACCTGCAGAGTTATAAATGATAACTCTCGTCCACAAATATATTGAGGGAAGGCAAAGAAGAGGATTTGAAATCAAGGCAGAATTGCAGGAAACAGATTTCAGGAGGTAGATACGAATCGCCTTTGAAGCACATGAAAAGCGGCAAAACGTTGACAATGATGCCCTTGGCCAAAAAGGGCGTATGCGTTTTCTCCTGAATATATTCAGGAGAAAACGCATACGCCCTTTTTGGCCAACCAAGCAACCTGGAAAGGCAAATCAGCGCTACAAAGACGTCTCGCTTCCCATCGGTCAAAAGGGCCATGCTGAAAAAAGTGTCAAAACCAGAAATGCAGGACAGGCCATGGAGAAATGGGAGCCTTGCTACACTGATGGGCGGGATGTAAATTGCCAAGAGCCACTCTGGAGAAGTGTCCGGTGAGTCCTGAAACATCTGAAAAACACAGCTTAGAGAGCATAGGGCACTTCCACTCATGGGGGTATAAATTGGGAAAATTAAAAATCAGCAAGACACAAGCACCCCAAAGTTTAGGGCTGCTCTGTTGACCAGGACCTCCACTTCATTCCACCTTAAATATCCCAGGAAAGAGAAAAAATGGATAAAGAAGTTGTGGTCCTTATGTACAATGGAATATCACTCAGCCATGAAATCAATGTCGTAAGGTTAGTAGCAGCATGATGAGTGGATGTAGGTACGACGATTCTAAGTGAAATAAGTCACACAGAAAAGGACACTTCTCATAAGGTATCACTGATAGAGGGAATGTAAAAACCGTTACACTTGAACTGAATTACAAAACAGAACAGAGTCACACATGCAGAAAACACACTATGGCTGCTTAACGGGAAAGGTGAGGTGGGGTGATACATAAAACAAGGGTATCAAATTAGCTCAGATACCGTTCCATAAAACCAATATGTAATAGACAAGACCTACTCCTTGCTCAGAGAACTGGACTCAACATGCCCTATTCACCGCACAAGAATATATCTGACTAATAATAACCGTAAAACCTATGTATTGATATCTCTCTGTTAGTGTGTCAAGTGGGTGTAAAGCGGCATAAACACAGCAGTGAAAAGCAGCTAAACCCCATTATAAAAATAAATTACTTTGAAACACCCATGAAACAAAGACAGTGAAAGAGAGAGAAACTCTTACACAATGCGTTCAGGGGCTGTGATGCAACCTGGATTAACCATATCTAGACGCACAGCTGGATGAGACATAAGGGTGGACACTCTTGGGGCTGAGAGGTTTGGTGAGGTTGGGTGAGCAAACGCAGACCCTTTAAAGTAATACTGCGTGGTACCCATCGCATGGGTCCCAAATCTCCAGGTTCAAGGGCATCTTCCTACATCAAAAACATGCATGAGAAACCCAGATGATGGTACACTGTGTGATGGGGAAAGGTTTCTAAAACGCACCTCATTTCTCATTTCCTTGTGCCCGGGTTCGCCATTCCAGCTGCTTTACTAGCAAGCTCCCTACTTGGAGCATCAGCACCTTTAACCTCCTGTTCCGTACAGGTTGCAATTTGTCCTGAGGATAAACGGGAAGACGTGGAACCAACGAGAGACTAGCTCTTGGTGTTGGGACAGGCACAGGTCACTCTATTTTCCCATCAGAAAGAAGAATTAACCACAGGCTCAGCCTGCCCCCCGGAACCAGAACAGGGCCTGAAGCCATTCTGCGATTTTGCGGCCAGCTCCCATAAAAACGAGTTGTAAAATGGAGGTTCAGGGCACTGCAATTCACAAACCTGCAGAGTTTTAAATGATAACTCTCGTCCACAAATATATTGAGGGAAGGCAAAGAAGAGGATTTGAAATCAAGGCAGAATTGCAGGAAACAGATTTCAGGACGTAGATACGAATCGCCTTTAAAGCACATGAAAAGCGGCAAAACGTTGACAATGATGCCCTTGGCCAAAAAGGGCGTATGCGTTTTTTCCTGAATATATTCAGGAAAAAACGCATACGCCCTTTTTGGCCAACCAAGCAACCTGGAAAGGCAAATCAGCGCTACAAAGAAGTCTCGCTTCCCATCGGTCAAAAGGGCCAGGCTGAAAAAAGTGTCAAAACCAGAAATGCAGGACAGGCCATGGAGAAATGGGAGCCTTGCTACACTGATGGGCGGGATGTAAATTGCCAAGAGCCACTCTGGAGAAGTGTCCGGTGAGTCCTGAAACATCTGAAAAACACAGCTTAGAGAGCATAGGGCACTTCCACTCATGGGGGTATAAATTGGGAAAATTAAAAATCAGCAAGACACAAGCACCCCAAAGTTTAGGGCTGCTCTGTTGACCAGGACCTCCACTTCATTCCACCTTAAATATCCCAGGAAAGAGAAAAATGGATAAAGAAGTTGTGGTCCTTATGTACAATGGAATATCACTCAGCCAGGAAATCAATGTCGTAAGGTTAGTAGCAGCATGATGAGTGGATTTAGGTACGACGATTCTAAGTGAAATAAGTCACACAGAAAAGGACACTTCTCATAAGGTATCACTGATAGAGGGAATGTAAAAACCGTTACACTTGAACTGAATTACAAAACAGAACAGAGTCACACATGCAGAAAACACACTATGGCTGCTTAACGGGAAAGGTGAGGTGGGGTGATACATAAAACAAGGGTATCAAATTAGCTCAGATACCATTCCATAAACCCAATATGTAATAGACAAGACCTACTCCTTGCTCAGAGAACTGGACTCAACACGCCCTATTCACCGCACAAGAATATATCTGACTAATAATAATCGTAAAACCTATGTATTGATATCTCTCTGTTAGTGTGTCAAGTGGGTGTAAAGCGGCATAAACACAGCAGTGAAAATCAGCTAAACCCCATTATAAAAATAAATTACTTTGAAACACCCATGAAACAAAGACAGTGAAAGAGAGAGAAATTCTTACACAATGCGTTCAGGGGCTGTGATGCAACCTGGATTGACCATATCTAGACCCACAGCTGCATGAGACATAAGGGTGGACACTCTTGGGGCTGAGCGGTTTGGTGAGGTTGGGTGAGCAAACGCAGACCCTTTAAAGTAATACTGCGTGGTACCCATCGCATGGGTCCCAAATCTCCAGGTTCAAGGGCATCTTCCTACATCAAAAACATGCATGAGAAACCCAGAAGATGGTACACCGTGTGATGGGGAAAGGTTTCTAAAACGCACCTCATTTCTCATCTCCTTGTGCCCGGGTTCGCTATTCCAGCCGCTTTACTAGCAAGCTCCCTACTTGGAGCATCAGCACCTTTAACCTCCTGTTCCGTACAGGTTGCAATTTGTCCTGAGGATAAACGGGAAGACGTGGAACCAACGAGAGACTAGCTCTTGGTGTTGGGACAGGCACAGGTCACTCTATTTTCCCATCAGAAAGAAGAATTAACCACAGGCTCAGCCTGCCCCCCGGAACCAGAACAGGGCCTGAAGCCATTCTGCGATTTTGCGGCCAGCTCCCATAAAAACGAGTTGTAGAATGGAGGTTCAGAGCACTGCAATTCACAAACCTGCAGAGTTATAAATGATAACTCTCGTCCACAAATATATTGAGGGAAGGCAAAGAAGAGGATTTGAAATCAAGGCAGAATTGCAGGAAACAGATTTCAGGAGGTAGATACGAATCGCCTTTGAAGCACATGAAAAGCGGCAAAACGTTGACAATGATGCCCTTGGCCAAAAAGGGCGTATGCGTTTTCTCCTGAATATATTCAGGAGAAAACGCATACGCCCTTTTTGGTCAACCAAGCAACCTGGAAAGGCAAATCAGCGCTACAAAGAAGTCTCGCTTCCCATCGGTCAAAAGGGCCATGCTGAAAAAAGTGTCAAAACCAGAAATGCAGGACAGGCCATGGAGAAATGGGAGCCTTGCTACACTGATGGGCGGGATGTAAATTGCCAAGAGCCACTCTGGAGAAGTGTCCGGTGAGTCCTGAAACATCTGAAAAACACAGCTTAGAGAGCATAGGGCACTTCCACTCATGGGGGTATAAATTGGGAAAATTAAAAATCAGCAAGACACAAGCACCCCAAAGTTTAGGGCTGCTCTGTTGACCAGGACCTCCACTTCATTCCACCTTAAATATCCCAGGAAAGAGAAAAAATGGATAAAGAAGTTGTGGTCCTTATGTACAATGGAATATCACTCAGCCATGAAATCAATGTCGTAAGGTTAGTAGCAGCATGATGAGTGGATGTAGGTACGACGATTCTAAGTGAAATAAGTCACACAGAAAAGGACACTTCTCATAAGGTATCACTGATAGAGGGAATGTAAAAACCGTTACACTTGAACTGAATTACAAAACAGAACAGAGTCACACATGCAGAAAACACACTATGGCTGCTTAACGGGAAAGGTGAGGTGGGGTGATACATAAAACAACGGTATCAAATTAGCTCAGATACCGTTCCATAAACCCAATATGTAATAGACAAGACCTACTCCTTGCTCAGAGAACTGGACTCAACACGCCCTATTCACCGCACAAGAATATATCTGACTAATAATAATCGTAAAACCTATGTATTGATATCTCTCTGTTAGTGTGTCAAGTGGGTGTAAAGCGGCATAAACACAGCAGTGAAAAGCAGCTAAACCCCATTATAAAAATAAATTACTTTGAAACACCCATGAAACAAAGACAGTGAAAGAGAGAGAAATTCTTACACAATGCGTTCAGGGGCTGTGATGCAACCTGGATTGACCATATCTAGACGCACAGCTGGATGAGACATAAGGGTGGACACTCTTGGGGCTGAGAGGTTTGGTGAGGTTGGGTGAGCAAACGCAGACCCTTTAAAGTAATACTGCGTGGTACCCATCGCATGGGTCCCAAATCTCCAGGTTCAAGGGCATCTTCCTACATCAAAAACATGCATGAGAAACCCAGAAGATGGTACACTGTGTGATGGGGAAAGGTTTCTAAAACGCACCTCATTTCTCATCTCCTTGTGCCCGGGTTCGCCATTCCAGCCGCTTTACTAGCAAGCTCCCTACTTGGAGCATCAGCACCTTTAACCTCCTGTTCCGTACAGGTTGTAATTTGTCCTGAGGATAAACGAGAAGACGTGGAACCAACGAGAGACTAGCTCTTGGTGTTGGGACAGGCACAGGTCACTCTATTTTCCCATCAGAAAGAAGAATTAACCACAGGCTCAGCCTGCCCCCCGGAACCAGAACAGGGCCTGAAGCCATTCTGCGATTTTGCGGCCAGCTCCCATAAAAACGAGTTGTAAAATGGAGGTTCAGGGCACTGCAATTCACAAACCTGCAGAGTTATAAATGATAACTCTCGTCCACAAATATATTGAGGGAAGGCAAAGAAGAGGATTTGAAATCAAGGCAGAATTGCAGGAAACAGATTTCAGGAGGTAGATACGAATCGCCTTTAAAGCACATGAAAAGCGGCAAAACGTTGACAATGATGCTCTTGGCCAAAAAGGGCGTATCCTTTTTTTCCTGAATATATTCAGGAAAAAACGCATACGCCCTTTTTGGCCAACCAAGCAACCTGGAAAGGCAAATCAGCGCTACAAAGAAGTCTCGCTTCCCATCGGTCAAAAGGGCCATGCTGAAAAAAGTGTCAAAACCAGAAATGCAGGACAGGCCATGGAGAAATGGGAGCCTTGCTACACTGATGGGCGGGATGTAAATTGCCAAGAGCCACTCTGGAGAAGTGTCCGGTGAGTCCTGAAACATCTGAAAAACACAGCTTAGAGAGCATAGGGCACTTCCACTCATGGGGGTATAAATTGGGAAAATTAAAAATCAGCAAGACACAAGCACCCCAAAGTTTAGGGCTGCTCTGTTGACCAGGACCTCCACTTCATTCCACCTTAAATATCCCAGGAAAGAGAAAAATGGATAAAGAAGTTGTGGTCCTTATGTACAATGGAATATCACTCAGCCAGGAAATCAATGTCGTAAGGTTAGTAGCAGCATGATGAGTGGATTTAGGTACGACGATTCTAAGTGAAATAAGTCACACAGAAAAGGACACTTCTCATAAGGTATCACTGATAGAGGGAATGTAAAAACCGTTACACTTGAACTGAATTACAAAACAGAACAGAGTCACACATGCAGAAAACACACTATGGCTGCTTAACGGGAAAGGTGAGGTGGGGTGATACATAAAACAAGGGTATCAAATTAGCTCAGATACCGTTCCATAAACCCAATATGTAATAGACAAGACCTACTCCTTGCTCAGAGAACTGGACTCAACACGCCCTATTCACCGCACAAGAATATATCTGACTAATAATAATCGTAAAACCTATGTATTGATATCTCTCTGTTAGTGTGTCAAGTGGGTGTAAAGCGGCATAAACACAGCAGTGAAAAGCAGCTAAACCCCATTATAAAAATAAATTACTTTGAAACACCCATGAAACAAAGACAGTGAAAGAGAGAGAAATTCTTACACAATGCGTTCAGGGGCTGTGATGCAACCTGGATTGACCATATCTAGACGCACAGCTGGATGAGACATAAGGGTGGACACTCTTGGGGCTGAGAGGTTTGGTGAGGTTGGGTGAGCAAACGCAGACCCTTTAAAGTAATACTGCGTGGTACCCATCGCATGGGTCCCAAATCTCCAGGTTCAAGGGCATCTTCCTACATCAAAAACATGCATGAGAAACCCAGATGATGGTACACTGTGTGATGGGGAAAGGTTTCTAAAACGCACCTCATTTCTCATTTCCTTGTGCCCGGGTTCGCCATTCCAGCTGCTTTACTAGCAAGCTCCCTACTTGGAGCATCAGCACCTTTAACCTCCTGTTCCGTACAGGTTGCAATTTGTCCTGAGGATAAACGGGAAGACGTGGAACCAACGAGAGACTAGCTCTTGGTGTTGGGACAGGCACAGGTCACTCTATTTTCCCATCAGAAAGAAGAATTAACCACAGGCTCAGCCTGCCCCCCGGAACCAGAACAGGGCCTGAAGCCATTCTGCGATTTTGCGGCCAGCTCCCATAAAAACGAGTTGTAAAATGGAGGTTCAGGGCACTGCAATTCACAAACCTGCAGAGTTTTAAATGATAACTCTCGTCCACAAATATATTGAGGGAAGGCAAAGAAGAGGATTTGAAATCAAGGCAGAATTGCAGGAAACAGATTTCAGGACGTAGATACGAATCGCCTTTAAAGCACATGAAAAGCGGCAAAACGTTGACAATGATGCCCTTGGCCAAAAAGGGCGTATGCGTTTTTTCCTGAATATATTCAGGAAAAAACGCATACGCCCTTTTTGGCCAACCAAGCAACCTGGAAAGGCAAATCAGCGCTACAAAGAAGTCTCGCTTCCCATCGGTCAAAAGGGCCAGGCTGAAAAAAGTGTCAAAACCAGAAATGCAGGACAGGCCATGGAGAAATGGGAGCCTTGCTACACTGATGGGCGGGATGTAAATTGCCAAGAGCCACTCTGGAGAAGTGTCCGGTGAGTCCTGAAACATCTGAAAAACACAGCTCAGAGAGCATAGGGCACTTCCACTCATGGGGGTATAAATTGGGAAAATTAAAAATCAGCAAGACACAAGCACCCCAAAGTTTAGGGCTGCTCTGTTGACCAGGACCTCCACTTCATTCCACCTTAAATATCCCAGGAAAGAGAAAAATGGATAAAGAAGTTGTGGTCCTTATGTACAATGGAATATCACTCAGCCAGGAAATCAATGTCGTAAGGTTAGTAGCAGCATGATGAGTGGATTTAGGTACGACGATTCTAAGTGAAATAAGTCACACAGAAAAGGACACTTCTCATAAGGTATCACTGATAGAGGGAATGTAAAAACCGTTACACTTGAACTGAATTACAAAACAGAACAGAGTCACACATGCAGAAAACACACTATGGCTGCTTAACGGGAAAGGTGAGGTGGGGTGATACATAAAACAAGGGTATCAAATTAGCTCAGATACCATTCCATAAACCCAATATGTAATAGACAAGACCTACTCCTTGCTCAGAGAACTGGACTCAACACGCCCTATTCACCGCACAAGAATATATCTGACTAATAATAATCGTAAAACCTATGTATTGATATCTCTCTGTTAGTGTGTCAAGTGGGTGTAAAGCGGCATAAACACAGCAGTGAAAAGCAGCTAAACCCCATTATAAAAATAAATTACTTTGAAACACCCATGAAACAAAGACAGTGAAAGAGAGAGAAATTCTTACACAATGCGTTCAGGGGCTGTGATGCAACCTGGATTGACCATATCTTGACGCACAGCTGGATGAGACATAAGGGTGGACACTCTTGGGGCTGAGAGGTTTGGTGAGGTTGGGTGAGCAAACGCAGACCCTTTAAAGTAATACAGCGTGGTACCCATCGCATTGGTCCCAAATCTCCAGGTTCAAGGGCATCTTCGTACATCAAAAACATGCATGAGAAACCCAGAAGATGGTACACTGTGTGATGGGGAAAGGTTTCTAAAACACACCTCATTTCTCATCTCCTTGTGCCCGGGTTCGCCATTCCAGCCACTTTACTAGCAAGCTCCCTACTTGGAGCATCAGCACCTTTAACCTCCTGTTCCATACAGGTTGTAATTTGTCCTGAGGATAAACGAGAAGACGTGGAACCAACGAGAGACTAGCTCTTGGTGTTGGGACAGGCACAGGTCACTCTATTTTCCCATCAGAAAGAAGAATTAACCACAGGCTCAGCCTGCCCCCCGGAACCAGAACAGGGCCTGAAGCCATTCTGCGATTTTGCGGCCAGCTCCCATAAAAACGAGTTGTAAAATGGAGGTTCAGGGCACTGCAATTCACAAACCTGCAGAGTTTTAAATGATAACTCTCGTCCACAAATATATTGAGGGAAGGCAAAGAAGAGGATTTGAAATCAAGGCAGAATTGCAGGAAACAGATTTCAGGACGTAGATACGAATCGCCTTTAAAGCACATGAAAAGCGGCAAAACGTTGACAATGATGCCCTTGGCCAAAAAGGGCGTATGCGTTTTTTCCTGAATATATTCAGGAAAAAACGCATACGCCCTTTTTGGCCAACCAAGCAACCTGGAAAGGCAAATCAGCGCTACAAAGAAGTCTCGCTTCCCATCGGTCAAAAGGGCCATGCTGAAAAAAGTGTCAAAACCAGAAATGCAGGACAGGCCATGGAGAAATGGGAGCCTTGCTACACTGATGGGCGGGATGTAAATTGCCAAGAGCCACTCTGGAGAAGTGTCCGGTGAGTCCTGAAACATCTGAAAAACACAGCTTAGAGAGCATAGGGCACTTCCACTCATGGGGGTATAAATTGGGAAAATTAAAAATCAGCAAGACACAAGCACCCCAAAGTTTAGGGCTGCTCTGTTGACCAGGACCTCCACTTCATTCCACCTTAAATATCCCAGGAAAGAGAAAAATGGATAAAGAAGTTGTGGTCCTTATGTACAATGGAATATCACTCAGCCAGGAAATCAATGTCGTAAGGTTAGTAGCAGCATGATGAGTGGATTTAGGTACGACGATTCTAAGTGAAATAAGTCACACAGAAAAGGACACTTCTCATAAGGTATCACTGATAGAGGGAATGTAAAAACCGTTACACTTGAACTGAATTACAAAACAGAACAGAGTCACACATGCAGAAAACACACTATGGCTGCTTAACGGGAAAGGTGAGGTGGGGTGATACATAAAACAAGGGTATCAAATTAGCTCAGATACCATTCCATAAACCCAATATGTAATAGACAAGACCTACTCCTTGCTCAGAGAACTGGACTCAACACGCCCTATTCACCGCACAAGAATATATCTGACTAATAATAATCGTAAAACCTATGTATTGATATCTCTCTGTTAGTGTGTCAAGTGGGTGTAAAGCGGCATAAACACAGCAGTGAAAAGCAGCTAAACCCCATTATAAAAATAAATTACTTTGAAACACCCATGAAACAAAGACAGTGAAAGAGAGAGAAATTCTTACACAATGCGTTCAGGGGCTGTGATGCAACCTGGATTGACCATATCTAGACGCACAGCTGGATGAGACATAAGGGTGGACACTCTTGGGGCTGAGAGGTTTGGTGAGGTTGGGTGAGCAAATGCAGACCCTTTCAAGTAATACTGCGTGGTACCCATCGCATGGGTCCCAAATCTCCAGGTTCAAGGGCATCTTCCTACATCGAAAATATGCATGAGAAACCCAGAAGATGGTACACCGTGTGATGGGGAAAGGTTTCTAAAACGCACCTCATTTCTCATCTCCTTGTGCCCGGGTTCGCCATTCCAGCCGCTTTACTAGCAAGCTCCCTACTTGGAGCATCAGCACCTTTAACCTCCTGTTCCGTACAGGTTGCAATTTGTCCTGAGGATAAACGGGAAGACGTGGAACCAACGAGAGACTAGCTCTTGGTGTTGGGACAGGCACAGGTCACTCTATTTTCCCATCAGAAAGAAGAATTAACCACAGGCTCAGCCTGCCCCCCGGAACCAGAACAGGGCCTGAAGCCATTCTGCGATTTTGCGGCCAGCTCCCATAAAAACGAGTTGTAAAATGGAGGTTCAGGGCACTGCAATTCACAGACCTGCAGAGTTATAAATGATAACTCTCGTCCACAAATATATTGAGGGAAGGCAAAGAAGAGGATTTGAAATCAAGGCAGAATTGCAGGAAACAGATTTCAGGAGGTAGATACGAATCGCCTTTAAAGCACATGAAAAGCGGCAAAACGTTGACAATGATGCCCTTGGCCAAAAAGGGCGTATCCTTTTTTTCCTGAATATATTCAGGAAAAAACGCATACGCCCTTTTTGGCCAACCAAGCAACCTGGAAAGGCAAATCAGCGCTACAAAGAAGTCTCGCTTCCCATCGGTCAAAAGGGCCATGCTGAAAAAAGTGTCAAAACCAGAAATGCAGGACAGGCCATGGAGAAATGGGAGCCTTGCTACACTGATGGGCGGGATGTAAATTGCCAAGAGCCACTCTGGAGAAGTGTCCGGTGAGTCCTGAAACATCTGAAAAACACAGCTCAGAGAGCATAGGGCACTTCCACTCATGGGGGTATAAATTGGGAAAATTAAAAATCAGCAAGACACAAGCACCCCAAAGTTTAGGGCTGCTCTGTTGACCAGGACCTCCACTTCATTCCACCTTAAATATCCCAGGAAAGAGAAAAATGGATAAAGAAGTTGTGGTCCTTATGTACAATGGAATATCACTCAGCCAGGAAATCAATGTCGTAAGGTTAGTAGCAGCATGATGAGTGGATTTAGGTACGACGATTCTAAGTGAAATAAGTCACACAGAAAAGGACACTTCTCATAAGGTATCACTGATAGAGGGAATGTAAAAACCGTTACACTTGAACTGAATTACAAAACAGAACAGAGTCACACATGCAGAAAACACACTATGGCTGCTTAACGGGAAAGGTGAGGTGGGGTGATACATAAAACAAGGGTATCAAATTAGCTCAGATACCGTTCCATAAACCCAATATGTAATAGACAAGACCTACTCCTTGCTCAGAGAACTGGACTCAACACGCCCTATTCACCGCACAAGAATATATCTGACTAATAATAATCGTAAAACCTATGTATTGATATCTCTCTGTTAGTGTGTCAAGTGGGTGTAAAGCGGCATAAACACAGCAGTGAAAAGCAGCTAAACCCCATTATAAAAATAAATTACTTTGAAACACCCATGAAACAAAGACAGTGAAAGAGAGAGAAATTCTTACACAATGCGTTCAGGGGCTGTGATGCAACCTGGATTGACCATATCTAGACGCACAGCTGGATGAGACATAAGGGTGGACACTCTTGGGGCTGAGAGGTTTGGTGAGGTTGGGTGAGCAAACGCAGACCCTTTAAAGTAATACTGCGTGGTACCCATCGCATGGGTCCCAAATCTCCAGGTTCAAGGGCATCTTCCTACATCAAAAACATGCATGAGAAACCCAGAAGATGGTACACTGTGTGATGGGGAAAGGTTTCTAAAACGCACCTCATTTCTCATTTCCTTGTGCCCGGGTTCGCCATTCCAGCTGCTTTACTAGCAAGCTCCCTACTTGGAGCATCAGCACCTTTAACCTCCTGTTCCGTACAGGTTGCAATTTGTCCTGAGGATAAACGGGAAGACGTGGAACCAACGAGAGACTAGCTCTTGGTGTTGGGACAGGCACAGGTCACTCTATTTTCCCATCAGAAAGAAGAATTAACCACAGGCTCAGCCTGCCCCCCGGAACCAGAACAGGGCCTGAAGCCATTCTGCGATTTTGCGGCCAGCTCCCATAAAAACGAGTTGTAAAATGGAGGTTCAGGGCACTGCAATTCACAAACCTGCAGAGTTTTAAATGATAACTCTCGTCCACAAATATATTGAGGGAAGGCAAAGAAGAGGATTTGAAATCAAGGCAGAATTGCAGGAAACAGATTTCAGGACGTAGATACGAATCGCCTTTAAAGCACATGAAAAGCGGCAAAACGTTGACAATGATGCCCTTGGCCAAAAAGGGCGTATGCGTTTTTTCCTGAATATATTCAGGAAAAAACGCATACGCCCTTTTTGGCCAACCAAGCAACCTGGAAAGGCAAATCAGCGCTACAAAGAAGTCTCGCTTCCCATCGGTCAAAAGGGCCAGGCTGAAAAAAGTGTCAAAACCAGAAATGCAGGACAGGCCATGGAGAAATGGGAGCCTTGCTACACTGATGGGCGGGATGTAAATTGCCAAGAGCCACTCTGGAGAAGTGTCCGGTGAGTCCTGAAACATCTGAAAAACACAGCTCAGAGAGCATAGGGCACTTCCACTCATGGGGGTATAAATTGGGAAAATTAAAAATCAGCAAGACACAAGCACCCCAAAGTTTAGGGCTGCTCTGTTGACCAGGACCTCCACTTCATTCCACCTTAAATATCCCAGGAAAGAGAAAAATGGATAAAGAAGTTGTGGTCCTTATGTACAATGGAATATCACTCAGCCAGGAAATCAATGTCGTAAGGTTAGTAGCAGCATGATGAGTGGATTTAGGTACGACGATTCTAAGTGAAATAAGTCACACAGAAAAGGACACTTCTCATAAGGTATCACTGATAGAGGGAATGTAAAAACCATTACACTTGAACTGAATTACAAAACAGAACAGAGTCACACATGCAGAAAACACACTATGGCTGCTTAACGGGAAAGGTGAGGTGGGGTGATACATAAAACAAGGGTATCAAATTAGCTCAGATACCATTCCATAAACCCAATATGTAATAGACAAGACCTACTCCTTGCTCAGAGAACTGGACTCAACACGCCCTATTCACCGCACAAGAATATATCTGACTAATAATAATCGTAAAACCTATGTATTGATATCTCTCTGTTAGTGTGTCAAGTGGGTGTAAAGCGGCATAAACACAGCAGTGAAAAGCAGCTAAACCCCATTATAAAAATAAATTACTTTGAAACACCCATGAAACAAAGACAGTGAAAGAGAGAGAAATTCTTACACAATGCGTTCAGGGGCTGTGATGCAACCTGGATTGACCATATCTTGACGCACAGCTGGATGAGACATAAGGGTGGACACTCTTGGGGCTGAGAGGTTTGGTGAGGTTGGGTGAGCAAACGCAGACCCTTTAAAGTAATACAGCGTGGTACCCATCGCATTGGTCCCAAATCTCCAGGTTCAAGGGCATCTTCGTACATCAAAAACATGCATGAGAAACCCAGAAGATGGTACACTGTGTGATGGGGAAAGGTTTCTAAAACACACCTCATTTCTCATCTCCTTGTGCCCGGGTTCGCCATTCCAGCCACTTTACTAGCAAGCTCCCTACTTGGAGCATCAGCACCTTTAACCTCCTGTTCCATACAGGTTGTAATTTGTCCTGAGGATAAACGAGAAGACATGGAACCAATGAGAGACTAGCTCTTGGTGTTGGGACAGGCACAGGTCACTCTATTTTCCCATCAGAAAGAAGAATTAACCACAGGCTCAGCCTGCCCCCCGGAACCAGAACAGGGCCTGAAGCCATTCTGCGATTTTGCGGCCAGCTCCCATAAAAACGAGTTGTAAAATGGAGGTTCAGGGCACTGCAATTCACAAACCTGCAGAGTTATAAATGATAACTCTCGTCCACAAATATATTGAGGGAAGGCAAAGAAGAGGATTTGAAATCAAGGCAGAATTGCAGGAAACAGATTTCAGGAGGTAGATACGAATCGCCTTTAAAGCACATGAAAAGCGGCAAAACGTTGACAATGATGCCCTTGGCCAAAAAGGGCGTATGCGTTTTTTCCTGAATATATTCAGGAAAAAACGCATACGCCCTTTTTGGCCAACCAAGCAACCTGGAAAGGCAAATCAGCGCTACAAAGAAGTCTCGCTTCCCATCGGTCAAAAGGGCCATGCTGAAAAAAGTGTCAAAACCAGAAATGCAGGACAGGCCATGGAGAAATGGGAGCCTTGCTACACTGATGGGTGGGATGTAAATTGCCAAGAGCCACTCTGGAGAAGTGTCCGGTGAGTCCTGAAACATCTGAAAAACACAGCTTAGAGAGCATAGGGCACTTCCACTCATGGGGGTATAAATTGGGAAAATTAAAAATCAGCAAGACACAAGCACCCCAAAGTTTAGGGCTGCTCTGTTGACCAGGACCTCCACTTCATTCCACCTTAAATATCCCAGGAAAGAGAAAAATGGATAAAGAAGTTGTGGTCCTTATGTACAATGGAATATCACTCAGCCATGAAATCAATGTCGTAAGGTTAGTAGCAGCATGATGAGTGGATTTAGGTACGACGATTCTAAGTGAAATAAGTCACACAGAAAAGGACACTTCTCATAAGGTATCACTGATAGAGGGAATGTAAAAACCGTTACACTTGAACTGAATTACAAAACAGAACAGAGTCACACATGCAGAAAACACACTATGGCTGCTTAACGGGAAAGGTGAGGTGGCGTGATACATAAAACAAGGGTATCAAATTAGCTCAGATACCATTCCATAAACCCAATATGTAATAGACAAGACCTACTCCTTGCTCAGAGAACTGGACTCAACACGCCCTATTCACCGCACAAGAATATATCTGACTAATAATAATCGTAAAACCTATGTATTGATATCTCTCTGTTAGTGTGTCAAGTGGGTGTAAAGCGGCATAAACACAGCAGTGAAAAGCAGCTAAACCCCATTATAAAAATAAATTACTTTGAAACACCCATGAAACAAAGACAGTGAAAGAGAGAGAAATTCTTACACAATGCGTTCAGGGGCTGTGATGCAACCTGGATTGACCATATCTAGACGCACAGCTGGATGAGACATAAGGGTGGACACTCTTGGGGCTGAGAGGTTTGGTGAGGTTGGGTGAGCAAACGCAGACCCTTTCAAGTAATACTGCGTGGTACCCATCGCATGGGTCCCAAATCTCCAGGTTCAAGGGCATCTTCCTACATCGAAAATATGCATGAGAAACCCAGAAGATGGTACACCGTGTGATGGGGAAAGGTTTCTAAAACGCACCTCATTTCTCATCTCCTTGTGCCCGGGTTCGCCATTCCAGCCGCTTTACTAGCAAGCTCCCTACTTGGAGCATCAGCACCTTTAACCTCCTGTTCCGTACAGGTTGCAATTTGTCCTGAGGATAAACGGGAAGACGTGGAACCAACGAGAGACTAGCTCTTGGTGTTGGGACAGGCACAGGTCACTCTATTTTCCCATCAGAAAGAAGAATTAACCACAGGCTCAGCCTGCCCCCCGGAACCAGAACAGGGCCTGAAGCCATTCTGCGATTTTGCGGCCAGCTCCCATAAAAACGAGTTGTAAAATGGAGGTTCAGGGCACTGCAATTCACAGACCTGCAGAGTTATAAATGATAACTCTCGTCCACAAATATATTGAGGGAAGGCAAAGAAGAGGATTTGAAATCAAGGCAGAATTGCAGGAAACAGATTTCAGGAGGTAGATACGAATCGCCTTTGAAGCACATGAAAAGCGGCAAAACGTTGACAATGATGCCCTTGGCCAAAAAGGGCGTATGCGTTTTCTCCTGAATATATTCAGGAGAAAACGCATACGCCCTTTTTGGCCAACCAAGCAACCTGGAAAGGCAAATCAGCGCTACAAAGAAGTCTCGCTTCCCATCGGTCAAAAGGGCCATGCTGAAAAAAGTGTCAAAACCAGAAATGCAGGACAGGCCATGGAGAAATGGGAGCCTTGCTACACTGATGGGCGGGATGTAAATTGCCAAGAGCCACTCTGGAGAAGTGTCCGGTGAGTCCTGAAACATCTGAAAAACACAGCTTAGAGAGCATAGGGCACTTCCACTCATGGGGGTATAAATTGGGAAAATTAAAAATCAGCAAGACACAAGCACCCCAAAGTTTAGGGCTGCTCTGTTGACCAGGACCTCCACTTCATTCCACCTTAAATATCCCAGGAAAGAGAAAAAATGGATAAAGAAGTTGTGGTCCTTATGTACAATGGAATATCACTCAGCCATGAAATCAATGTCGTAAGGTTAGTAGCAGCATGATGAGTGGATGTAGGTACGACGATTCTAAGTGAAATAAGTCACACAGAAAAGGACACTTCTCATAAGGTATCACTGATAGAGGGAATGTAAAAACCGTTACACTTGAACTGAATTACAAAACAGAACAGAGTCACACATGCAGAAAACACACTATGGCTGCTTAACGGGAAAGGTGAGGTGGGGTGATACATAAAACAAGGGTATCAAATTAGCTCAGATACCGTTCCATAAAACCAATATGTAATAGACAAGACCTACTCCTTGCTCAGAGAACTGGACTCAACATGCCCTATTCACCACACAAGAATATATCTGACTAATAATAATCGTAAAACCTATGTATTGATATCTCTCTGTTAGTGTGTCAAGTGGGTGTAAAGCGGCATAAACACAGCAGTGAAAAGCAGCTAAACCCCATTATAAAAATAAATTACTTTGAAACACCCATGAAACAAAGACAGTGAAAGAGAGAGAAACTCTTACACAATGCGTTCAGGGGCTGTGATGCAACCTGGATTAACCATATCTAGACGCACAGCTGGATGAGACATAAGGGTGGACACTCTTGGGGCTGAGAGGTTTGGTGAGGTTGGGTGAGCAAACGCAGACCCTTTAAAGTAATACTGCGTGGTACCCATCGCATGGGTCCCAAATCTCCAGGTTCAAGGGCATCTTCCTACATCAAAAACATGCATGAGAAACCCAGATGATGGTACACTGTGTGATGGGGAAAGGTTTCTAAAACGCACCTCATTTCTCATCTCCTTGTGCCCGGGTTCGCCATTCCAGCCGCTTTACTAGCAAGCTCCCTACTTGGAGCATCAGCACCTTTAACCTCCTGTTCCGTACAGGTTGCAATTTGTCCTGAGGATAAACGGGAAGACGTGGCACCAACGAGAGACTAGCTCTTGGTGTTGGGACAGGCACAGGTCACTCTATTTTCCCATCAGAAAGAAGAATTAACCACAGGCTCAGCCTGCCCCCAGGAACCAGAACAGGGCCTGAAGCCATTCTGCGATTTTGCGGCCAGCTCCCATAAAAACGAGTTGTAAAATGGAGGTTCAGGGCACTGCAATTCACAGACCTGCAGAGTTATAAATGATAACTCTCGTCCACAAATATATTGAGGGAAGGCAAAGAAGAGGATTTGAAATCAAGGCAGAATTGCAGGAAACAGATTTCAGGAGGTAGATACGAATCGCCTTTGAAGTACATGAAAAGCGGCAAAACGTTGACAATGATGCCCTTGGCCAAAAAGGGCGTATGCGTTTTCTCCTGAATATATTCAGGAGAAAACGCATACGCCCTTTTTGGCCAACCAAGCAACCTGGAAAGGCAAATCAGCGCTACAAAGAAGTCTCGCTTCCCATCGGTCAAAAGGGCCATGCTGAAAAAAGTGTCAAAACCAGAAATGCAGGACAGGCCATGGAGAAATGGGAGCCTTGCTACACTGATGGGCGGGATGTAAATTGCCAAGAGCCACTCTGGAGAAGTGTCCGGTGAGTCCTGAAACATCTGAAAAACACAGCTTAGAGAGCATAGGGCACTTCCACTCATGGGGGTATAAATTGGGAAAATTAAAAATCAGCAAGACACAAGCACCCCAAAGTTTAGGGCTGCCCTGTTGACCAGGACCTCCACTTCATTCCACCTTAAATATCCCAGGAAAGAGAAAAAATGGATAAAGAAGTTGTGGTCCTTATGTACAATGGAATATCACTCAGCCATGAAATCAATGTCGTAAGGTTAGTAGCAGCATGATGAGTGGATGTAGGTACGACGATTCTAAGTGAAATAAGTCACACAGAAAAGGACACTTCTCATAAGGTATCACTGATAGAGGGAATGTAAAAACCGTTACACTTGAACTGAATTACAAAACAGAACAGAGTCACACATGCAGAAAACACACTATGGCTGCTTAACGGGAAAGGTGAGGTGGGGTGATACATAAAACAAGGGTATCAAATTAGCTCAGATACCGTTCCATAAAACCAATATGTAATAGACAAGACCTACTCCTTGCTCAGAGAACTGGACTCAACATGCCCTATTCACCACACAAGAATATATCTGACTAATAATAATCGTAAAACCTATGTATTGATATCTCTCTGTTAGTGTGTCAAGTGGGTGTAAAGCGGCATAAACACAGCAGTGAAAAGCAGCTAAACCCCATTATAAAAATAAATTACTTTGAAACACCCATGAAACAAAGACAGTGAAAGAGAGAGAAACTCTTACACAATGCGTTCAGGGGCTGTGATGCAACCTGGATTAACCATATCTAGACGCACAGCTGGATGAGACATAAGGGTGGACACTCTTGGGGCTGAGAGGTTTGGTGAGGTTGGGTGAGCAAACGCAGACCCTTTAAAGTAATACTGCGTGGTACCCATCGCATGGGTCCCAAATCTCCAGGTTCAAGGGCATCTTCCTACATCAAAAACATGCATGAGAAACCCAGATGATGGTACACTGTGTGATGGGGAAAGGTTTCTAAAACGCACCTCATTTCTCATCTCCTTGTGCCCGGGTTCGCCATTCCAGCCGCTTTACTAGCAAGCTCCCTACTTGGAGCATCAGCACCTTTAACCTCCTGTTCCGTACAGGTTGCAATTTGTCCTGAGGATAAACGGGAAGACGTGGCACCAACGAGAGACTAGCTCTTGGTGTTGGGACAGGCACAGGTCACTCTATTTTCCCATCAGAAAGAAGAATTAACCACAGGCTCAGCCTGCCCCCAGGAACCAGAACAGGGCCTGAAGCCATTCTGCGATTTTGCGGCCAGCTCCCATAAAAACGAGTTGTAAAATGGAGGTTCAGGGCACTGCAATTCACAAACCTGCAGAGTTTTAAATGATAACTCTCGTCCACAAATATATTGAGGGAAGGCAAAGAAGAGGATTTGAAATCAAGGCAGAATTGCAGGAAACAGATTTCAGGACGTAGATAAGAATCGCCTTTAAAGCACATGAAAAGCGGCAAAACGTTGACAATGATGCCCTTGGCCAAAAAGGGCGTATGCGTTTTTTCCTGAATATATTCAGGAAAAAACGCATACGCCCTTTTTGGCCAACCAAGCAACCTGGAAAGGCAAATCAGCGCTACAAAGAAGTCTCGCTTCCCATCGGTCAAAAGGGCCATGCTGAAAAAAGTGTCAAAACCAGAAATGCAGGACAGGCCATGGAGAAATGGGAGCCTTGCTACACTGATGGGCGGGATGTAAATTGCCAAGAGCCACTCTGGAGAAGTGTCCGGTGAGTCCTGAAACATCTGAAAAACACAGCTTAGAGAGCATAGGGCACTTCCACTCATGGGGGTATAAATTGGGAAAATTAAAAATCAGCAAGACACAAGCACCCCAAAGTTTAGGGCTGCTCTGTTGACCAGGACCTCCACTTCATTCCACCTTAAATATCCCAGGAAAGAGAAAAATGGATAAAGAAGTTGTGGTCCTTATGTACAATGGAATATCACTCAGCCATGAAATCAATGTCGTAAGGTTAGTAGCAGCATGATGAGTGGATTTAGGTACGACGATTCTAAGTGAAATAAGTCACACAGAAAAGGACACTTCTCATAAGGTATCACTGATAGAGGGAATGTAAAAACCGTTACACTTGAACTGAATTACAAAACAGAACAGAGTCACACATGCAGAAAACACACTATGGCTGCTTAACGGGAAAGGTGAGGTGGGGTGATACATAAAACAAGGGTATCAAATTAGCTCAGATACCGTTCCATAAACCCAATATGTAATAGACAAGACCTACTCCTTGCTCAGAGAACTGGACTCAACACGCCCTATTCACCGCACAAGAATATATCTGACTAATAATAATCGTAAAACCTATGTATTGATATCTCTCTGTTAGTGTGTCAAGTGGGTGTAAAGCGGCATAAACACAGCAGTGAAAAGCAGCTAAACCCCATTATAAAAATAAATTACTTTGAAACACCCATGAAACAAAGACAGTGAAAGAGAGAGAAATTCTTACACAATGCGTTCAGGGGCTGTGATGCAACCTGGATTGACCATATCTAGACGCACAGCTGGATGAGACATAAGGGTGGACACTCTTGGGGCTGAGAGGTTTGGTGAGGTTGGGTGAGCAAACGCAGACCCTTTAAAGTAATACTGCGTGGTACCCATCGCATGGGTCCCAAATCTCCAGGTTCAAGGGCATCTTCCTACATCAAAAACATGCATGAGAAACCCAGAAGATGGTACACTGTGTGATGGGGAAAGGTTTCTAAAACGCACCTCATTTCTCATCTCCTTGTGCCCGGGTTCGCCATTCCAGCCGCTTTACTAGCAAGCTCCCTACTTGGAGCATCAGCACCTTTAACCTCCTGTTCCGTACAGGTTGTAATTTGTCCTGAGGATAAACGAGAAGACGTGGAACCAACGAGAGACTAGCTCTTGGTGTTGGGACAGGCACAGGTCACTCTATTTTCCCATCAGAAAGAAGAATTAACCACAGGCTCAGCCTGCCCCCCGGAACCAGAACAGGGCCTGAAGCCATTCTGCGATTTTGCGGCCAGCTCCCATAAAAACGAGTTGTAAAATGGAGGTTCAGGGCACTGCAATTCACAAACCTGCAGAGTTATAAATGATAACTCTCGTCCACAAATATATTGAGGGAAGGCAAAGAAGAGGATTTGAAATCAAGGCAGAATTGCAGGAAACAGATTTCAGGAGGTAGATACGAATCGCCTTTAAAGCACATGAAAAGCGGCAAAACGTTGACAATGATGCCCTTGGCCAAAAAGGGCGTATCCTTTTTTTCCTGAATATATTCAGGAAAAAACGCATACGCCCTTTTTGGCCAACCAAGCAACCTGGAAAGGCAAATCAGCGCTACAAAGAAGTCTCGCTTCCCATCGGTCAAAAGGGCCAGGCTGAAAAAAGTGTCAAAACCAGAAATGCAGAACAGGCCATGGAGAAATGGGAGCCTTGCTACACTGATGGGCGGGATGTAAATTGCCAAGAGCCACTCTGGAGAAGTGTCCGGTGAGTCCTGAAACATCTGAAAAACACAGCTTAGAGAGCATAGGGCACTTCCACTCATGGGGGTATAAATTGGGAAAATTAAAAATCAGCAGGACACAAGCACCCCAAAGTTTAGGGCTGCTCTGTTGACCAGGACCTCCACTTCATTCCACCTTAAATATCCCAGGAAAGAGAAAAATGGATAAAGAAGTTGTGGTCCTTATGTACAATGGAATATCACTCAGCCAGGAAATCAATGTCGTAAGGTTAGTAGCAGCATGATGAGTGGATTTAGGTACGACGATTCTAAGTGAAATAAGTCACACAGAAAAGGACACTTCTCATAAGGTATCACTGATAGAGGGAATGTAAAAACCGTTACACTTGAACTGAATTACAAAACAGAACAGAGTCACACATGCAGAAAACACACTATGGCTGCTTAACGGGAAAGGTGAGGTGGGGTGATACATAAAACAAGGGTATCAAATTAGCTCAGATACCGTTCCATAAACCCAATATGTAATAGACAAGACCTACTCCTTGCTCAGAGAACTGGACTCAACACGCCCTATTCACCGCACAAGAATATATCTGACTAATAATAATCGTAAAACCTATGTATTGATATCTCTCTGTTAGTGTGTCAAGTGGGTGTAAAGCGGCATAAACACAGCAGTGAAAAGCAGCTAAACCCCATTATAAAAATAAATTACTTTGAAACACCCATGAAACAAAGACAGTGAAAGAGAGAGAAATTCTTACACAATGCGTTCAGGGGCTGTGATGCAACCTGGATTGACCATATCTAGACGCACAGCTGGATGAGACATAAGGGTGGACACTCTTGGGGCTGAGAGGTTTGGTGAGGTTGGGTGAGCAAACGCAGACCCTTTAAAGTAATACTGCGTGGTACCCATCGCATGGGTCCCAAATCTCCAGGTTCAAGGGCATCTTCCTACATCAAAAACATGCATGAGAAACCCAGAAGATGGTACACCGTGTGATGGGGAAAGGTTTCTAAAACGCACCTCATTTCTCATCTCCTTGTGCCCGGGTTCGCTATTCCAGCCGCTTTACTAGCAAGCTCCCTACTTGGAGCATCAGCACCTTTAACCTCCTGTTCCGTACAGGTTGCAATTTGTCCTGAGGATAAACGGGAAGACGTGGAACCAACGAGAGACTAGCTCTTGGTGTTGGGACAGGCACAGGTCACTCTATTTTCCCATCAGAAAGAAGAATTAACCACAGGCTCAGCCTGCCCCCCGGAACCAGAACAGGGCCTGAAGCCATTCTGCGATTTTGCGGCCAGCTCCCATAAAAACGAGTTGTAAAATGGAGGTTCAGGGCACTGCAATTCACAGACCTGCAGAGTTATAAATGATAACTCTCGTCCACAAATATATTGAGGGAAGGCAAAGAAGAGGATTTGAAATCAAGGCAGAATTGCAGGAAACAGATTTCAGGAGGTAGATACGAATCGCCTTTGAAGTACATGAAAAGCGGCAAAACGTTGACAATGATGCCCTTGGCCAAAAAGGGCGTATGCGTTTTCTCCTGAATATATTCAGGAGAAAACGCATACGCCCTTTTTGGCCAACCAAGCAACCTGGAAAGGCAAATCAGCGCTACAAAGAAGTCTCGCTTCCCATCGGTCAAAAGGGCCATGCTGAAAAAAGTGTCAAAACCAGAAATGCAGGACAGGCCATGGAGAAATGGGAGCCTTGCTACACTGATGGGCGGGATGTAAATTGCCAAGAGCCACTCTGGAGAAGTGTCCGGTGAGTCCTGAAACATCTGAAAAACACAGCTTAGAGAGCATAGGGCACTTCCACTCATGGGGGTATAAATTGGGAAAATTAAAAATCAGCAAGACACAAGCACCCCAAAGTTTAGGGCTGCTCTGTTGACCAGGACCTCCACTTCATTCCACCTTAAATATCCCAGGAAAGAGAAAAAATGGATAAAGAAGTTGTGGTCCTTATGTACAATGGAATATCACTCAGCCATGAAATCAATGTCGTAAGGTTAGTAGCAGCATGATGAGTGGATGTAGGTACGACGATTCTAAGTGAAATAAGTCACACAGAAAAGGACACTTCTCATAAGGTATCACTGATAGAGGGAATGTAAAAACCGTTACACTTGAACTGAATTACAAAACAGAACAGAGTCACACATGCAGAAAACACACTATGGCTGCTTAACGGGAAAGGTGAGGTGGGGTGATACATAAAACAAGGGTATCAAATTAGCTCAGATACCGTTCCATAAAACCAATATGTAATAGACAAGACCTACTCCTTGCTCAGAGAACTGGACTCAACACGCCCTATTCACCGCACAAGAATATATCTGACTAATAATAATCGTAAAACCTATGTATTGATATCTCTCTGTTAGTGTGTCAAGTGGGTGTAAAGCGGCATAAACACAGCAGTGAAAAGCAGCTAAACCCCATTATAAAAATAAATTACTTTGAAACACCCATGAAACAAAGACAGTGAAAGAGAGAGAAATTCTTACACAATGCGTTCAGGGGCTGTGATGCAACCTGGATTGACCATATCTTGACGCACAGCTGGATGAGACATAAGGGTGGACACTCTTGGGGCTGAGAGGTTTGGTGAGGTTGGGTGAGCAAACGCAGACCCTTTAAAGTAATACAGCGTGGTACCCATCGCATTGGTCCCAAATCTCCAGGTTCAAGGGCATCTTCCTACATCAAAAACATGCATGAGAAACCCAGAAGATTGTACACTGTGTGATGGGGAAAGGTTTCTAAAACGCACCTCATTTCTCATCTCCTTGTGCCCGGGTTCGCCATTCCAGCCACTTTACTAGCAAGCTCCCTACTTGGAGCATCAGCACCTTTAACCTCCTGTTCCATACAGGTTGTAATTTGTCCTGAGGATAAACGAGAAGACATGGAACCAACGAGAGACTAGCTCTTGGTGTTGGGACAGGCACAGGTCACTCTATTTTCCCATCAGAAAGAAGAATTAACCACAGGCTCAGCCTGCCCCCCGGAACCAGAACAGGGCCTGAAGCCATTCTGCGATTTTGCGGCCAGCTCCCATAAAAACGAGTTGTAAAATGGAGGTTCAGGGCACTGCAATTCACAAACCTGCAGAGTTATAAATGATAACTCTCGTCCACAAATATATTGAGGGAAGGCAAAGAAGAGGATTTGAAATCAAGGCAGAATTGCAGGAAACAGATTTCAGGAGGTAGATACGAATCGTCTTTAAAGCACATGAAAAGCGGCAAAACGTTGACAATGATGCCCTTGGCCAAAAAGGGCGTATGCGTTTTTTCCTGAATATATTCAGGAAAAAACGCATACGCCCTTTTTGGCCAACCAAGCAACCTGGAAAGGCAAATCAGCGCTACAAAGAAGTCTCGCTTCCCATCGGTCAAAAGGGCCATGCTGAAAAAAGTGTCAAAACCAGAAATGCAGGACAGGCCATGGAGAAATGGGAGCCTTGCTACACTGATGGGCGGGATGTAAATTGCCAAGAGCCACTCTGGAGAAGTGTCCGGTGAGTCCTGAAACATCTGAAAAACACAGCTTAGAGAGCATAGGGCACTTCCACTCATGGGGGTATAAATTGGGAAAATTAAAAATCAGCAAGACACAAGCACCCCAAAGTTTAGGGCTGCTCTGTTGACCAGGACCTCCACTTCATTCCACCTTAAATATCCCAGGAAAGAGAAAAATGGATAAAGAAGTTGTGGTCCTTATGTACAATGGAATATCACTCAGCCATGAAATCAATGTCGTAAGGTTAGTAGCAGCATGATGAGTGGATTTAGGTACGACGATTCTAAGTGAAATAAGTCACACAGAAAAGGACACTTCTCATAAGGTATCACTGATAGAGGGAATGTAAAAACCGTTACACTTGAACTGAATTACAAAACAGAACAGAGTCACACATGCAGAAAACACACTATGGCTGCTTAACGGGAAAGGTGAGGTGGGGTGATACATAAAACAAGGGTATCAAATTAGCTCAGATACCGTTCCATAAACCCAATATGTAATAGACAAGACCTACTCCTTGCTCAGAGAACTGGACTCAACACGCCCTATTCACCGCACAAGAATATATCTGACTAATAATAATCGTAAAACCTATGTATTGATATCTCTCTGTTAGTGTGTCAAGTGGGTGTAAAGCGGCATAAACACAGCAGTGAAAAGCAGCTAAACCCCATTATAAAAATAAATTACTTTGAAACACCCATGAAACAAAGACAGTGAAAGAGAGAGAAATTCTTACACAATGCGTTCAGGGGCTGTGATGCAACCTGGATTGACCATATCTAGACGCACAGCTGGATGAGACATAAGGGTGGACACTCTTGGGGCTGAGAGGTTTGGTGAGGTTGGGTGAGCAAACGCAGACCCTTTAAAGGAATACTGCGTGGTACCCATCGCATGGGTCCCAAATCTCCAGGTTCAAGGGCATCTTCCTACATCAAAAACATGCATGAGAAACCCAGAAGATGGTACACCGTGTGATGGGGAAAGGTTTCTAAAACGCACCTCATTTCTCATCTCCTTGTGCCCAGGTTCGCCATTCCAGCCGCTTTACTAGCAAGCTCCCTACTTGGAGCATCAGCACCTTTAACCTCCTGTTCCGTACAGGTTGCAATTTGTCCTGAGGATAAACGGGAAGACGTGGAACCAACGAGAGACTAGCTCTTGGTGTTGGGACAGGCACAGGTCACTCTATTTTCCCATCAGAAAGAAGAATTAACCACAGGCTCAGCCTGCCCCCCGGAACCAGAACAGGGCCTGAAGCCATTCTGCGATTTTGCGGCCAGCTCCCATAAAAACGAGTTGTAAAATGGAGGTTCAGGGCACTGCAATTCACAAACCTGCAGAGTTATAAATGATAACTCTCGTCCACAAATATATTGAGGGAAGGCAAAGAAGAGGATTTGAAATCAAGGCAGAATTGCAGGAAACAGATTTCAGGAGGTAGATACGAATCGCCTTTAAAGCACATGAAAAGCGGCAAAACGTTGACAATGATGCCCTTGGCCAAAAAGGGCGTATGCGTTTTCTCCTGAATATATTCAGGAAAAAACGCATACGCCCTTTTTGGCCAACCAAGCAACCTGGAAAGTCAAATCAGCGCTACAAAGAAGTCTCGCTTCCCATCGGTCAAAAGGGCCATGCTGAAAAAAGTGTCAAAACCAGAAATGCAGGACAGGCCATGGAGAAATGGGAGCCTTGCTACACTGATGGGCGGGATGTAAATTGCCAAGAGCCACTCAGGAGAAGTGTCCGGTGAGTCCTGAAACATCTGAAAAACACAGCTTAGAGAGCATAGGGCACTTCCACTCATGGGGGTATAAATTGGGAAAATTAAAAATCAGCAAGACACAAGCACCCCAAAGTTTAGGGCTGCTCTGTTGACCAGGACCTCCACTTCATTCCACCTTAAATATCCCAGGAAAGAGAAAAATGGATAAAGAAGTTGTGGTCCTTATGTACAATGGAATATCACTCAGCCATGAAATCAATGTCGTAAGGTTAGTAGCAGCATGATGAGTGGATGTAGGTACGACGATTCTAAGTGAAATAAGTCACACAGAAAAGGACACTTCTCATAAGGTATCACTGATAGAGGGAATGTAAAAACCGTTACACTTGAACTGAATTACAAAACAGAACAGAGTCACACATGCAGAAAACACACTATGGCTGCTTAACGGGAAAGGTGAGGTGGGGTGATACATAAAACAAGGGTATCAAATTAGCTCAGATACCGTTCCATAAACCCAATATGTAATAGACAAGACCTACTCCTTGCTCAGAGAACTGGACTCAACACGCCCTATTCACCGCACAAGAATATATCTGACTAATAATAATCGTAAAACCTATGTATTGATATCTCTCTGTTAGTGTGTCAAGTGGGTGTAAAGCGGCATAAACACAGCAGTGAAAAGCAGCTAAACCCCATTATAAAAATAAATTACTTTGAAACACCCATGAAATAAAGACAGTGAAAGAGAGAGAAATTCTTACACAATGCGTTCAGGGGCTGTGATGCAACCTGGATTGACCATATCTAGACCCACAGCTGCATGAGACATAAGGGTGGACACTCTTGGGGCTGAGCGGTTTGGTGAGGTTGGGTGAGCAAACGCAGACCCTTTAAAGTAATACTGCGTGGTACCCATCGCATGGGTCCCAAATCTCCAGGTTCAAGGGCATCTTCCTACATCAAAAACATGCATGAGAAACCCAGAAGATGGTACACCGTGTGATGGGGAAAGGTTTCTAAAACGCACCTCATTTCTCATCTCCTTGTGCCCGGGTTCGCTATTCCAGCCGCTTTACTAGCAAGCTCCCTACTTGGAGCATCAGCACCTTTAACCTCCTGTTCCGTACAGGTTGCAATTTGTCCTGAGGATAAACGGGAAGACGTGGAACCAACGAGAGACTAGCTCTTGGTGTTGGGACAGGCACAGGTCACTCTATTTTCCCATCAGAAAGAAGAATTAACCACAGGCTCAGCCTGCCCCCCGGAACCAGAACAGGGCCTGAAGCCATTCTGCGATTTTGCGGCCAGCTCCCATAAAAACGAGTTGTAAAATGGAGGTTCAGGGCACTGCAATTCACAGACCTGCAGAGTTATAAATGATAACTCTCGTCCACAAATATATTGAGGGAAGGCAAAGAAGAGGATTTGAAATCAAGGCAGAATTGCAGGAAACAGATTTCAGGAGGTAGATACGAATCGCCTTTGAAGCACATGAAAAGCGGCAAAACGTTGACAATGATGCCCTTGGCCAAAAAGGGCGTATGCGTTTTCTCCTGAATATATTCAGGAGAAAACGCATACGCCCTTTTTGGCCAACCAAGCAACCTGGAAAGGCAAATCAGCGCTACAAAGAAGTCTCGCTTCCCATCGGTCAAAAGGGCCATGCTGAAAAAAGTGTCAAAACCAGAAATGCAGGACAGGCCATGGAGAAATGGGAGCCTTGCTACACTGATGGGCGGGATGTAAATTGCCAAGAGCCACTCTGGAGAAGTGTCCGGTGAGTCCTGAAACATCTGAAAAACACAGCTTAGAGAGCATAGGGCACTTCCACTCATGGGGGTATAAATTGGGAAAATTAAAAATCAGCAAGACACAAGCACCCCAAAGTTTAGGGCTGCTCTGTTGACCAGGACCTCCACTTCATTCCACCTTAAATATCCCAGGAAAGAGAAAAAATGGATAAAGAAGTTGTGGTCCTTATGTACAATGGAATATCACTCAGCCATGAAATCAATGTCGTAAGGTTAGTAGCAGCATGATGAGTGGATGTAGGTACGACGATTCTAAGTGAAATAAGTCACACAGAAAAGGACACTTCTCATAAGGTATCACTGATAGAGGGAATGTAAAAACCGTTACACTTGAACTGAATTACAAAACAGAACAGAGTCACACATGCAGAAAACACACTATGGCTGCTTAACGGGAAAGGTGAGGTGGGGTGATACATAAAACAAGGGTATCAAATTAGCTCAGATACCGTTCCATAAACCCAATATGTAATAGACAAGACCTACTCCTTGCTCAGAGAACTGGACTCAACACGCCCTATTCACCGCACAAGAATATATCTGACTAATAATAATCGTAAAACCTATGTATTGATATCTCTCTGTTAGTGTGTCAAGTGGGTGTAAAGCGGCATAAACACAGCAGTGAAAAGCAGCTAAACCCCATTATAAAAATAAATTACTTTGAAACACCCATGAAACAAAGACAGTGAAAGAGAGAGAAATTCTTACACAATGCGTTCAGGGGCTGTGATGCAACCTGGATTGACCATATCTAGACGCACAGCTGGATGAGACATAAGGGTGGACACTCTTGGGGCTGAGAGGTTTGGTGAGGTTGGGTGAGCAAACGCAGACCCTTTAAAGTAATACTGCGTGGTACCCATCGCATGGGTCCCAAATCTCCAGGTTCAAGGGCATCTTCCTACATCAAAAACATGCATGAGAAACCCAGAAGATGGTACACTGTGTGATGGGGAAAGGTTTCTAAAACGCACCTCATTTCTCATCTCCTTGTGCCCGGGTTCGCCATTCCAGCCGCTTTACTAGCAAGCTCCCTACTTGGAGCATCAGCACCTTTAACCTCCTGTTCCGTACAGGTTGTAATTTGTCCTGAGGATAAACGAGAAGACGTGGAACCAACGAGAGACTAGCTCTTGGTGTTGGGACAGGCACAGGTCACTCTATTTTCCCATCAGAAAGAAGAATTAACCACAGGCTCAGCCTGCCCCCCGGAACCAGAACAGGGCCTGAAGCCATTCTGCGATTTTGCGGCCAGCTCCCATAAAAACGAGTTGTAAAATGGAGGTTCAGGGCACTGCAATTCACAAACCTGCAGAGTTATAAATGATAACTCTCGTCCACAAATATATTGAGGGAAGGCAAAGAAGAGGATTTGAAATCAAGGCAGAATTGCAGGAAACAGATTTCAGGAGGTAGATACGAATCGCCTTTAAAGCACATGAAAAGCGGCAAAACGTTGACAATGATGCCCTTGGCTAAAAAGGGCGTATCCTTTTTTTCCTGAATATATTCAGGAAAAAACGCATACGCCCTTTTTGGCCAACCAAGCAACCTGGAAAGGCAAATCAGCGCTACAAAGAAGTCTCGCTTCCCATCGGTCAAAAGGGCCAGGCTGAAAAAAGTGTCAAAACCAGAAATGCAGGACAGGCCATGGAGAAATGGGAGCCTTGCTACACTGATGGGCGGGATGTAAATTGCCAAGAGCCACTCTGGAGAAGTGTCCGGTGAGTCCTGAAACATCTGAAAAACACAGCTTAGAGAGCATAGGGCACTTCCACTCATGGGGGTATAAATTGGGAAAATTAAAAATCAGCAAGACACAAGCACCCCAAAGTTTAGGGCTGCTCTGTTGACCAGGACCTCCACTTCATTCCACCTTAAATATCCCAGGAAAGAGAAAAATGGATAAAGAAGTTGTGGTCCTTATGTACAATGGAATATCACTCAGCCAGGAAATCAATGTCGTAAGGTTAGTAGCAGCATGATGAGTGGATTTAGGTACGACGATTCTAAGTGAAATAAGTCACACAGAAAAGGACACTTCTCATAAGGTATCACTGATAGAGGGAATGTAAAAACCGTTACACTTGAACTGAATTACAAAACAGAACAGAGTCACACATGCAGAAAACACACTATGGCTGCTTAACGGGAAAGGTGAGGTGGGGTGATACATAAAACAAGGGTATCAAATTAGCTCAGATACCGTTCCATAAACCCAATATGTAATAGACAAGACCTACTCCTTGCTCAGAGAACTGGACTCAACACGCCCTATTCACCGCACAAGAATATATCTGACTAATAATAATCGTAAAACCTATGTATTGATATCTCTCTGTTAGTGTGTCAAGTGGGTGTAAAGCGGCATAAACACAGCAGTGAAAAGCAGCTAAACCCCATTATAAAAATAAATTACTTTGAAACACCCATGAAACAAAGACAGTGAAAGAGAGAGAAATTCTTACACAATGCGTTCAGGGGCTGTGATGCAACCTGGATTGACCATATCTAGACGCACAGCTGGATGAGACATAAGGGTGGACACTCTTGGGGCTGAGAGGTTTGGTGAGGTTGGGTGAGCAAACGCAGACCCTTTAAAGTAATACTGCGTGGTACCCATCGCATGGGTCCCAAATCTCCAGGTTCAAGGGCATCTTCCTACATCAAAAACATGCATGAGAAACCCAGAAGATGGTACACCGTGTGATGGGGAAAGGTTTCTAAAACGCACCTCATTTCTCATCTCCTTGTGCCCGGGTTCGCTATTCCAGCCGCTTTACTAGCAAGCTCCCTACTTGGAGCATCAGCACCTTTAACCTCCTGTTCCGTACAGGTTGCAATTTGTCCTGAGGATAAACGGGAAGACGTGGAACCAACGAGAGACTAGCTCTTGGTGTTGGGACAGGCACAGGTCACTCTATTTTCCCATCAGAAAGAAGAATTAACCACAGGCTCAGCCTGCCCCCCGGAACCAGAACAGGGCCTGAAGCCATTCTGCGATTTTGCGGCCAGCTCCCATAAAAACGAGTTGTAAAATGGAGGTTCAGGGCACTGCAATTCACAGACCTGCAGAGTTATAAATGATAACTCTCGTCCACAAATATATTGAGGGAAGGCAAAGAAGAGGATTTGAAATCAAGGCAGAATTGCAGGAAACAGATTTCAGGAGGTAGATACGAATCGCCTTTGAAGTACATGAAAAGCGGCAAAACGTTGACAATGATGCCCTTGGCCAAAAAGGGCGTATGCGTTTTCTCCTGAATATATTCAGGAGAAAACGCATACGCCCTTTTTGGCCAACCAAGCAACCTGGAAAGGCAAATCAGCGCTACAAAGAAGTCTCGCTTCCCATCGGTCAAAAGGGCCATGCTGAAAAAAGTGTCAAAACCAGAAATGCAGGACAGGCCATGGAGAAATGGGAGCCTTGCTACACTGATGGGCGGGATGTAAATTGCCAAGAGCCACTCTGGAGAAGTGTCCGGTGAGTCCTGAAACATCTGAAAAACACAGCTTAGAGAGCATAGGGCACTTCCACTCATGGGGGTATAAATTGGGAAAATTAAAAATCAGCAAGACACAAGCACCCCAAAGTTTAGGGCTGCTCTGTTGACCAGGACCTCCACTTCATTCCACCTTAAATATCCCAGGAAAGAGAAAGAATGGATAAAGAAGTTGTGGTCCTTATGTACAATGGAATATCACTCAGCCATGAAATCAATGTCGTAAGGTTAGTAGCAGCATGATGAGTGGATGTAGGTACGACGATTCTAAGTGAAATAAGTCACACAGAAAAGGACACTTCTCATAAGGTATCACTGATAGAGGGAATGTAAAAACCGTTACACTTGAACTGAATTACAAAACAGAACAGAGTCACACATGCAGAAAACACACTATGGCTGCTTAACGGGAAAGGTGAGGTGGGGTGATACATAAAACAAGGGTATCAAATTAGCTCAGATACCGTTCCATAAAACCAATATGTAATAGACAAGACCTACTCCTTGCTCAGAGAACTGGACTCAACATGCCCTATTCACCGCACAAGAATATATCTGACTAATAATAATCGTAAAACCTATGTATTGATATCTCTCTGTTAGTGTGTCAAGTGGGTGTAAAGCGGCATAAACACAGCAGTGAAAAGCAGCTAAACCCCATTATAAAAATAAATTACTTTGAAACACCCATGAAACAAAGACAGTGAAAGAGAGAGAAATTCTTACACAATGCGTTCAGGGGCTGTGATGCAACCTGGATTAACCATATCTAGACGCACAGCTGGATGAGACATAAGGGTGGACACTCTTGGGGCTGAGAGGTTTGGTGAGGTTGGGTGAGCAAACGCAGACCCTTTAAAGTAATACTGCGTGGTACCCATCGCATGGGTCCCAAATCTCCAGGTTCAAGGGCATCTTCCTACATCAAAAACATGCATGAGAAACCCAGATGATGGTACACTGTGTGATGGGGAAAGGTTTCTAAAACGCACCTCATTTCTCATTTCCTTGTGCCCGGGTTCGCCATTCCAGCTGCTTTACTAGCAAGCTCCCTACTTGGAGCATCAGCACCTTTAACCTCCTGTTCCGTACAGGTTGCAATTTGTCCTGAGGATAAACGGGAAGACGTGGAACCAACGAGAGACTAGCTCTTGGTGTTGGGACAGGCACAGGTCACTCTAGTTTCCCATCAGAAAGAAGAATTAACCACAGGCTCAGCCTGCCCCCCGGAACCAGAACAGGGCCTGAAGCCATTCTGCGATTTTGCGGCCAGCTCCCATAAAAACGAGTTGTAAAATGGAGGTTCAGGGCACTGCAATTCACAAACCTGCAGAGTTTTAAATGATAACTCTCGTCCACAAATATATTGAGGGAAGGCAAAGAAGAGGATTTGAAATCAAGGCAGAATTGCAGGAAACAGATTTCAGGACGTAGATACGAATCGCCTTTAAAGCACATGAAAAGCGGCAAAACGTTGACAATGATGCCCTTGGCCAAAAAGGGCGTATGCGTTTTTTCCTGAATATATTCAGGAAAAAACGCATACGCCCTTTTTGGCCAACCAAGCAACCTGGAAAGGCAAATCAGCGCTACAAAGAAGTCTCGCTTCCCATCGGTCAAAAGGGCCAGGCTGAAAAAAGTGTCAAAACCAGAAATGAAGGACAGGCCATGGAGAAATGGGAGCCTTGCTACACTGATGGGCGGGATGTAAATTGCCAAGAGCCACTCTGGAGAAGTGTCCGGTGAGTCCTGAAACATCTGAAAAACACAGCTTAGAGAGCATAGGGCACTTCCACTCATGGGGGTATAAATTGGGAAAATTAAAAATCAGCAAGACACAAGCACCCCAAAGTTTAGGGCTGCTCTGTTGACCAGGACCTCCACTTCATTCCACCTTAAATATCCCAGGAAAGAGAAAAATGGATAAAGAAGTTGTGGTCCTTATGTACAATGGAATATCACTCAGCCATGAAATCAATGTCGTAAGGTTAGTAGCAGCATGATGAGTGGATTTAGGTACGACGATTCTAAGTGAAATAAATCACACAGAAAAGGACACTTCTCATAAGGTATCACTGATAGAGGGAATGTAAAAACCGTTACACTTGAACTGAATTACAAAACAGAACAGAGTCACACATGCAGAAAACACACTATGGCTGCTTAACGGGAAAGGTGAGGTGGGGTGATACATAAAACAAGGGTATCAAATTAGCTCAGATACCATTCCATAAACCCAATATGTAATAGACAAGACCTACTCCTTGCTCAGAGAACTGGACTCAACACGCCCTATTCACCGCACAAGAATATATCTGACTAATAATAATCGTAAAACCTATGTATTGATATCTCTCTGTTAGTGTGTCAAGTGGGTGTAAAGCGGCATAAAGACAGCAGTGAAAAGCAGCTAAACCCCATTATAAAAATAAATTACTTTGAAACACCCATGAAACAAAGACAGTGAAAGAGAGAGAAATTCTTACACAATGCGTTCAGGGGCTGTGATGCAACCTGGATTGACCATATCTTGACGCACAGCTGGATGAGACATAAGGGTGGACACTCTTGGGGCTGAGAGGTTTGGTGAGGTTGGGTGAGCAAACGCAGACCCTTTAAAGTAATACTGCGTGGTACCCATCGCATGGGTCCCATATCTCCAGGTTCAAGGGCATCTTCCTACATCAAAAACATGCATGAGAAACCCAGAAGATGGTACACCGTGTGATGGGGAAAGGTTTCTAAAACGCACCTCATTTCTCATCTCCTTGTGCCCAGGTTCGCCATTCCAGCCTCTTTACTAGTAAGCTCCCTACTTGGAGCATCAGCACCTTTAACCTCCTGTTCCGTACAGGTTGCAATTTGTCCTGAGGATAAACGGGAAGACGTGGAACCAACGAGAGACTAGCTCTTGGTGTTGGGACAGGCACAGGTCACTCTATTTTCCCATCAGGAAGAAGAATTAACCACAGGCTCAGCCTGCCCCCCGGAACCAGAACAGGGCCTGAAGCCATTCTGCGATTTTGCGGCCAGCTCCCATAAAAACGAGTTGTAGAATGGAGGTTCAGAGCACTGCAATTCACAAACCTGCAGAGTTATAAATGATAACTCTCGTCCACAAATATATTGAGGGAAGGCAAAGAAGAGGATTTGAAATCAAGGCAGAATTGCAGGAAACAGATTTCAGGAGGTAGATACGAATCGCCTTTAAAGCACATGAAAAGCGGCAAAACGTTGACAATGATGCCCTTGGCCAAAAAGGGCGTATGCGTTTTTTCCTGAATATATTCAGGAGAAAACGCATACGCCCTTTTTGGCCAACCAAGCAACCTGGAAAGGCAAATCAGCGCTACAAAGAAGTCTCGCTTCCCATCGGTCAAAAGGGCCATGCTGAAAAAAGTGTCAAAACCAGAAATGCAGGACAGGCCATGGAGAAATGGGAGCCTTGCTACACTGATGGGCGGGATGTAAATTGCCAAGAGCCACTCTGGAGAAGTGTCCGGTGAGTCCTGAAACATCTGAAAAACACAGCTTAGAGAGCATAGGGCACTTCCACTCATGGGGGTATAAATTGGGAAAATTAAAAATCAGCAAGACACAAGCACCCCAAAGTTTAGGGCTGCTCTGTTGACCAGGACCTCCACTTCATTCCACCTTAAATATCCCAGGAAAGAGAAAAATGGATAAAGAAGTTGTGGTCCTTATGTACAATGGAATATCACTCAGCCATGAAATCAATGTCGTAAGGTTAGTAGCAGCATGATGAGTGGATGTAGGTACGACGATTCTAAGTGAAATAAGTCACACAGAAAAGGACACTTCTCATAAGGTATCACTGATAGAGGGAATGTAAAAACCGTTACACTTGAACTGAATTACAAAACAGAACAGAGTCACACATGCAGAAAACACACTATGGCTGCTTAACGGGAAAGGTGAGGTGGGGTGATACATAAAACAAGGGTATCAAATTAGCTCAGATACCATTCCATAAAACCAATATGTAATAGACAAGACCTACTCCTTGCTCAGAGAACTGGACTCAACATGCCCTATTCACCGCACAAGAATATATCTGACTAATAATAATCGTAAAACCTATGTATTGATATCTCTCTGTTAGTGTGTCAAGTGGGTGTAAAGCGGCATAAACACAGCAGTGAAAAGCAGCTAAACCCCATTATAAAAATAAATTACTTTGAAACACCCATGAAACAAAGACAGTGAAAGAGAGAGAAATTCTTACACAATGCGTTCAGGGGCTGTGATGCAACCTGGATTAACCATATCTAGACGCACAGCTGGATGAGACATAAGGGTGGACACTCTTGGGGCTGAGAGGTTTGGTGAGGTTGGGTGAGCAAACGCAGACCCTTTAAAGTAATACTGCGTGGTACCCATCGCATGGGTCCCAAATCTCCAGGTTCAAGGGCATCTTCCTACATCAAAAACATGCATGAGAAACCCAGATGATGGTACACTGTGTGATGGGGAAAGGTTTCTAAAACGCACCTCATTTCTCATTTCCTTGTGCCCGGGTTCGCCATTCCAGCTGCTTTACTAGCAAGCTCCCTACTTGGAGCATCAGCACCTTTAACCTCCTGTTCCGTACAGGTTGCAATTTGTCCTGAGGATAAACGGGAAGACGTGGAACCAACGAGAGACTAGCTCTTGGTGTTGGGACAGGCACAGGTCACTCTATTTTCCCATCAGAAAGAAGAATTAACCACAGGCTCAGCCTGCCCCCCGGAACCAGAACAGGGCCTGAAGCCATTCTGCGATTTTGCGGCCAGCTCCCATAAAAACGAGTTGTAAAATGGAGGTTCAGGGCACTGCAATTCACAAACCTGCAGAGTTTTAAATGATAACTCTCGTCCACAAATATATTGAGGGAAGGCAAAGAAGAGGATTTGAAATCAAGGCAGAATTGCAGGAAACAGATTTCAGGACGTAGATACGAATCGCCTTTAAAGCACATGAAAAGCGGCAAAACGTTGACAATGATGCCCTTGGCCAAAAAGGGCGTATGCGTTTTTTCCTGAATATATTCAGGAAAAAACGCATACGCCCTTTTTGGCCAACCAAGCAACCTGGAAAGGCAAATCAGCGCTACAAAGAAGTCTCGCTTCCCATCGGTCAAAAGGGCCAGGCTGAAAAAAGTGTCAAAACCAGAAATGAAGGACAGGCCATGGAGAAATGGGAGCCTTGCTACACTGATGGGCGGGATGTAAATTGCCAAGAGCCACTCTGGAGAAGTGTCCGGTGAGTCCTGAAACATCTGAAAAACACAGCTTAGAGAGCATAGGGCACTTCCACTCATGGGGGTATAAATTGGGAAAATGAAAAATCAGCAAGACACAAGCACCCCAAAGTTTAGGGCTGCTCTGTTGACCAGGACCTCCACTTCATTCCACCTTCAATATCCCAGGAAAGAGAAAAATGGATAAAGAAGTTGTGGTCCTTATGTACAATGGAATATCACTCAGCCATGAAATCAATGTCGTAAGGTTAGTAGCAGCATGATGAGTGGATTTAGGTACGACGATTCTAAGTGAAATAAATCACACAGAAAAGGACACTTCTCATAAGGTATCACTGATAGAGGGAATGTAAAAACCGTTACACTTGAACTGAATTACAAAACAGAACAGAGTCACACATGCAGAAAACACACTATGGCTGCTTAACGGGAAAGGTGAGGTGGGGTGATACATAAAACAAGGGTATCAAATTAGCTCAGATACCATTCCATAAACCCAATATGTAATAGACAAGACCTACTCCTTGCTCAGAGAACTGGACTCAACACGCCCTATTCACCGCACAAGAATATATCTGACTAATAATAATCGTAAAACCTATGTATTGATATCTCTCTGTTAGTGTGTCAAGTGGGTGTAAAGCGGCATAAACACAGCAGTGAAAAGCAGCTAAACCCCATTATAAAAATAAATTACTTTGAAACACCCATGAAACAAAGACAGTGAAAGAGAGAGAAATTCTTACACAATGCGTTCAGGGGCTGTGATGCAACCTGGATTGACCATATCTTGACGCACAGCTGGATGAGACATAAGGGTGGACACTCTTGGGGCTGAGAGGTTTGGTGAGGTTGGGTGAGCAAACGCAGACCCTTTAAAGTAATACTGCGTGGTACCCATCGCATGGGTCCCATATCTCCAGGTTCAAGGGCATCTTCCTACATCAAAAACATGCATGAGAAACCCAGAAGATGGTACACCGTGTGATGGGGAAAGGTTTCTAAAACGCACCTCATTTCTCATCTCCTTGTGCCCAGGTTCGCCATTCCAGCCTCTTTACTAGTAAGCTCCCTACTTGGAGCATCAGCACCTTTAACCTCCTGTTCCGTACAGGTTGCAATTTGTCCTGAGGATAAACGGGAAGACGTGGAACCAACGAGAGACTAGCTCTTGGTGTTGGGACAGGCACAGGTCACTCTATTTTCCCATCAGGAAGAAGAATTAACCACAGGCTCAGCCTGCCCCCCGGAACCAGAACAGGGCCTGAAGCCATTCTGCGATTTTGCGGCCAGCTCCCATAAAAACGAGTTGTAGAATGGAGGTTCAGAGCACTGCAATTCACAAACCTGCAGAGTTATAAATGATAACTCTCGTCCACAAATATATTGAGGGAAGGCAAAGAAGAGGATTTGAAATCAAGGCAGAATTGCAGGAAACAGATTTCAGGAGGTAGATACGAATCGCCTTTAAAGCACATGAAAAGCGGCAAAACGTTGACAATGATGCCCTTGGCCAAAAAGGGCGTATGCGTTTTTTCCTGAATATATTCAGGAGAAAACGCATACGCCCTTTTTGGCCAACCAAGCAACCTGGAAAGGCAAATCAGCGCTACAAAGAAGTCTCGCTTCCCATCGGTCAAAAGGGCCGTGCTGAAAAAAGTGTCAAAACCAGAAATGCAGGACAGGCCATGGAGAAATGGGAGCCTTGCTACACTGATGGGCGGGATGTAAATTGCCAAGAGCCACTCTGGAGAAGTGTCCGGTGAGTCCTGAAACATCTGAAAAACACAGCTTAGAGAGCATAGGGCACTTCCACTCATGGGGGTATAAATTGGGAAAATTAAAAATCAGCAAGACACAAGCACCCCAAAGTTTAGGGCTGCTCTGTTGACCAGGACCTCCACTTCATTCCACCTTAAATATCCCAGGAAAGAGAAAAATGGATAAAGAAGTTGTGGTCCTTATGTACAATGGAATATCACTCAGCCATGAAATCAATGTCGTAAGGTTAGTAGCAGCATGATGAGTGGATTTAGGTACGACGATTCTAAGTGAAATAAGTCACACAGAAAAGGACACTTCTCATAAGGTATCACTGATAGAGGGAATGTAAAAACCGTTACACTTGAACTGAATTACAAAACAGAACAGAGTCACACATGCAGAAAACACACTATGGCTGCTTAACGGGAAAGGTGAGGTGGGGTGATACATAAAACAAGGGTATCAAATTAGCTCAGATACCGTTCCATAAACCCAATATGTAATAGACAAGACCTACTCCTTGCTCAGAGAACTGGACTCAACACGCCCTATTCACCGCACAAGAATATATCTGACTAATAATAATCGTAAAACCTATGTATTGATATCTCTCTGTTAGTGTGTCAAGTGGGTGTAAAGCGGCATAAACACAGCAGTGAAAAGCAGCTAAACCCCATTATAAAAATAAATTACTTTGAAACACCCATGAAACAAAGACAGTGAAAGAGAGAGAAATTCTTACACAATGCGTTCAGGGGCTGTGATGCAACCTGGATTAACCATATCTAGACGCACAGCTGGATGAGACATAAGGGTGGACACTCTTGGGGCTGAGAGGTTTGGTGAGGTTGGGTGAGCAAACGCAGACCCTTTAAAGTAATACTGCGTGGTACCCATCGCATGGGTCCCAAATCTCCAGGTTCAAGGGCATCTTCCTACATCAAAAACATGCATGAGAAACCCAGATGATGGTACACTGTGTGATGGGGAAAGGTTTCTAAAACGCACCTCATTTCTCATTTCCTTGTGCCCGGGTTCGCCATTCCAGCTGCTTTACTAGCAAGCTCCCTACTTGGAGCATCAGCACCTTTAACCTCCTGTTCCGTACAGGTTGCAATTTGTCCTGAGGATAAACGGGAAGACGTGGAACCAACGAGAGACTAGCTCTTGGTGTTGGGACAGGCACAGGTCACTCTATTTTCCCATCAGAAAGAAGAATTAACCACAGGCTCAGCCTGCCCCCCGGAACCAGAACAGGGCCTGAAGCCATTCTGCGATTTTGCGGCCAGCTCCCATAAAAACGAGTTGTAAAATGGAGGTTCAGGGCACTGCAATTCACAAACCTGCAGAGTTTTAAATGATAACTCTCGTCCACAAATATATTGAGGGAAGGCAAAGAAGAGGATTTGAAATCAAGGCAGAATTGCAGGAAACAGATTTCAGGACGTAGATACGAATCGCCTTTAAAGCACATGAAAAGCGGCAAAACGTTGACAATGATGCCCTTGGCCAAAAAGGGCGTATGCGTTTTTTCCTGAATATATTCAGGAAAAAACGCATACGCCCTTTTTGGCCAACCAAGCAACCTGGAAAGGCAAATCAGCGCTACAAAGAAGTCTCGCTTCCCATCGGTCAAAAGGGCCAGGCTGAAAAAAGTGTCAAAACCAGAAATGAAGGACAGGCCATGGAGAAATGGGAGCCTTGCTACACTGATGGGCGGGATGTAAATTGCCAAGAGCCACTCTGGAGAAGTGTCCGGTGAGTCCTGAAACATCTGAAAAACACAGCTTAGAGAGCATAGGGCACTTCCACTCATGGGGGTATAAATTGGGAAAATGAAAAATCAGCAAGACACAAGCACCCCAAAGTTTAGGGCTGCTCTGTTGACCAGGACCTCCACTTCATTCCACCTTCAATATCCCAGGAAAGAGAAAAATGGATAAAGAAGTTGTGGTCCTTATGTACAATGGAATATCACTCAGCCATGAAATCAATGTCGTAAGGTTAGTAGCAGCATGATGAGTGGATTTAGGTACGACGATTCTAAGTGAAATAAATCACACAGAAAAGGACACTTCTCATAAGGTATCACTGATAGAGGGAATGTAAAAACCGTTACACTTGAACTGAATTACAAAACAGAACAGAGTCACACATGCAGAAAACACACTATGGCTGCTTAACGGGAAAGGTGAGGTGGGGTGATACATAAAACAAGGGTATCAAATTAGCTCAGATACCATTCCATAAACCCAATATGTAATAGACAAGACCTACTCCTTGCTCAGAGAACTGGACTCAACACGCCCTATTCACCGCACAAGAATATATCTGACTAATAATAATCGTAAAACCTATGTATTGATATCTCTCTGTTAGTGTGTCAAGTGGGTGTAAAGCGGCATAAACACAGCAGTGAAAAGCAGCTAAACCCCATTATAAAAATAAATTACTTTGAAACACCCATGAAACAAAGACAGTGAAAGAGAGAGAAATTCTTACACAATGCGTTCAGGGGCTGTGATGCAACCTGGATTGACCATATCTTGACGCACAGCTGGATGAGACATAAGGGTGGACACTCTTGGGGCTGAGAGGTTTGGTGAGGTTGGGTGAGCAAACGCAGACCCTTTAAAGTAATACTGCGTGGTACCCATCGCATGGGTCCCATATCTCCAGGTTCAAGGGCATCTTCCTACATCAAAAACATGCATGAGAAACCCAGAAGATGGTACACCGTGTGATGGGGAAAGGTTTCTAAAACGCACCTCATTTCTCATCTCCTTGTGCCCAGGTTCGCCATTCCAGCCTCTTTACTAGTAAGCTCCCTACTTGGAGCATCAGCACCTTTAACCTCCTGTTCCGTACAGGTTGCAATTTGTCCTGAGGATAAACGGGAAGACGTGGAACCAACGAGAGACTAGCTCTTGGTGTTGGGACAGGCACAGGTCACTCTATTTTCCCATCAGGAAGAAGAATTAACCACAGGCTCAGCCTGCCCCCCGGAACCAGAACAGGGCCTGAAGCCATTCTGCGATTTTGCGGCCAGCTCCCATAAAAACGAGTTGTAGAATGGAGGTTCAGAGCACTGCAATTCACAAACCTGCAGAGTTATAAATGATAACTCTCGTCCACAAATATATTGAGGGAAGGCAAAGAAGAGGATTTGAAATCAAGGCAGAATTGCAGGAAACAGATTTCAGGAGGTAGATACGAATCGCCTTTAAAGCACATGAAAAGCGGCAAAACGTTGACAATGATGCCCTTGGCCAAAAAGGGCGTATGCGTTTTTTCCTGAATATATTCAGGAGAAAACGCATACGCCCTTTTTGGCCAACCAAGCAACCTGGAAAGGCAAATCAGCGCTACAAAGAAGTCTCGCTTCCCATCGGTCAAAAGGGCCGTGCTGAAAAAAGTGTCAAAACCAGAAATGCAGGACAGGCCATGGAGAAATGGGAGCCTTGCTACACTGATGGGCGGGATGTAAATTGCCAAGAGCCACTCTGGAGAAGTGTCCGGTGAGTCCTGAAACATCTGAAAAACACAGCTTAGAGAGCATAGGGCACTTCCACTCATGGGGGTATAAATTGGGAAAATTAAAAATCAGCAAGACACAAGCACCCCAAAGTTTAGGGCTGCTCTGTTGACCAGGACCTCCACTTCATTCCACCTTAAATATCCCAGGAAAGAGAAAAATGGATAAAGAAGTTGTGGTCCTTATGTACAATGGAATATCACTCAGCCATGAAATCAATGTCGTAAGGTTAGTAGCAGCATGATGAGTGGATTTAGGTACGACGATTCTAAGTGAAATAAGTCACACAGAAAAGGACACTTCTCATAAGGTATCACTGATAGAGGGAATGTAAAAACCGTTACACTTGAACTGAATTACAAAACAGAACAGAGTCACACATGCAGAAAACACACTATGGCTGCTTAACGGGAAAGGTGAGGTGGGGTGATACATAAAACAAGGGTATCAAATTAGCTCAGATACCGTTCCATAAACCCAATATGTAATAGACAAGACCTACTCCTTGCTCAGAGAACTGGACTCAACACGCCCTATTCACCGCACAAGAATATATCTGACTAATAATAATCGTAAAACCTATGTATTGATATCTCTCTGTTAGTGTGTCAAGTGGGTGTAAAGCGGCATAAACACAGCAGTGAAAAGCAGCTAAACCCCATTATAAAAATAAATTACTTTGAAACACCCATGAAACAAAGACAGTGAAAGAGAGAGAAATTCTTACACAATGCGTTCAGGGGCTGTGATGCAACCTGGATTGACCATATCTAGACGCACAGCTGGATGAGACATAAGGGTGGACACTCTTGGGGCTGAGAGGTTTGGTGAGGTTGGGTGAGCAAACGCAGACCCTTTAAAGTAATACTGCGTGGTACCCATCGCATGGGTCCCAAATCTCCAGGTTCAAGGGCATCTTCCTACATCAAAAACATGCATGAGAAACCCAGAAGATGGTACACTGTGTGATGGGGAAAGGTTTCTAAAACGCACCTCATTTCTCATCTCCTTGTGCCCGGGTTCGCCATTCCAGCCGCTTTACTAGCAAGCTCCCTACTTGGAGCATCAGCACCTTTAACCTCCTGTTCCGTACAGGTTGTAATTTGTCCTGAGGATAAACGAGAAGACGTGGAACCAACGAGAGACTAGCTCTTGGTGTTGGGACAGGCACAGGTCACTCTATTTTCCCATCAGAAAGAAGAATTAACCACAGGCTCAGCCTGCCCCCCGGAACCAGAACAGGGCCTGAAGCCATTCTGCGATTTTGCGGCCAGCTCCCATAAAAACGAGTTGTAAAATGGAGGTTCAGGGCACTGCAATTCACAAACCTGCAGAGTTATAAATGATAACTCTCGTCCACAAATATATTGAGGGAAGGCAAAGAAGAGGATTTGAAATCAAGGCAGAATTGCAGGAAACAGATTTCAGGAGGTAGATACGAATCGCCTTTAAAGCACATGAAAAGCGGCAAAACGTTGACAATGATGCCCTTGGCCAAAAAGGGCGTATCCTTTTTTTCCTGAATATATTCAGGAGAAAACGCATACGCCCTTTTTGGCCAACCAAGCAACCTGGAAAGGCAAATCAGCGCTACAAAGAAGTCTCGCTTCCCATCGGTCAAAAGGGCCATGCTGAAAAAAGTGTCAAAACCAGAAATGCAGGACAGGCCATGGAGAAATGGGAGCCTTGCTACACTGATGGGCGGGATGTAAATTGCCAAGAGCCACTCTGGAGAAGTGTCCGGTGAGTCCTGAAACATCTGAAAAACACAGCTTAGAGAGCATAGGGCACTTCCACTCATGGGGGTATAAATTGGGAAAATTAAAAATCAGCAAGACACAAGCACCCCAAAGTTTAGGGCTGCTCTGTTGACCAGGACCTCCACTTCATTCCACCTTAAATATCCCAGGAAAGAGAAAAATGGATAAAGAAGTTGTGGTCCTTATGTACAATGGAATATCACTCAGCCAGGAAATCAATGTCGTAAGGTTAGTAGCAGCATGATGAGTGGATTTAGGTACGACGATTCTAAGTGAAATAAGTCACACAGAAAAGGACACTTCTCATAAGGTATCACTGATAGAGGGAATGTAAAAACCGTTACACTTGAACTGAATTACAAAACAGAACAGAGTCACACATGCAGAAAACACACTATGGCTGCTTAACGGGAAAGGTGAGGTGGGGTGATACATAAAACAAGGGTATCAAATTAGCTCAGATACCGTTCCATAAACCCAATATGTAATAGACAAGACCTACTCCTTGCTCAGAGAACTGGACTCAACACGCCCTATTCACCGCACAAGAATATATCTGACTAATAATAATCGTAAAACCTATGTATTGATATCTCTCTGTTAGTGTGTCAAGTGGGTGTAAAGCGGCATAAACACAGCAGTGAAAAGCAGCTAAACCCCATTATAAAAATAAATTACTTTGAAACACCCATGAAACAAAGACAGTGAAAGAGAGAGAAATTCTTACACAATGCGTTCAGGGGCTGTGATGCAACCTGGATTGACCATATCTAGACGCACAGCTGGATGAGACATAAGGGTGGACACTCTTGGGGCTGAGAGGTTTGGTGAGGTTGGGTGAGCAAACGCAGACCCTTTAAAGTAATACTGCGTGGTACCCATCGCATGGGTCCCAAATCTCCAGGTTCAAGGGCATCTTCCTATATCAAAAACATGCATGAGAAACCCAGAAGATGGTACACCGTGTGATGGGGAAAGGTTTCTAAAACGCACCTCATTTCTCATCTCCTTGTGCCCGGGTTCGCTATTCCAGCCGCTTTACTAGCAAGCTCCCTACTTGGAGCATCAGCACCTTTAACCTCCTGTTCCGTACAGGTTGCAATTTGTCCTGAGGATAAACGGGAAGACGTGGAACCAACGAGAGACTAGCTCTTGGTGTTGGGACAGGCACAGGTCACTCTATTTTCCCATCAGAAAGAAGAATTAACCACAGGCTCAGCCTGCCCCCCGGAACCAGAACAGGGCCTGAAGCCATTCTGCGATTTTGCGGCCAGCTCCCATAAAAACGAGTTGTAAAATGGAGGTTCAGGGCACTGCAATTCACAAACCTGCAGAGTTTTAAATGATAACTCTCGTCCACAAATATATTGAGGGAAGGCAAAGAAGAGGATTTGAAATCAAGGCAGAATTGCAGGAAACAGATTTCAGGACGTAGATACGAATCGCCTTTAAAGCACATGAAAAGCGGCAAAACGTTGACAATGATGCCCTTGGCCAAAAAGGGCGTATGCGTTTTTTCCTGAATATATTCAGGAAAAAACGCATACGCCCTTTTTGGCCAACCAAGCAACCTGGAAAGGCAAATCAGCGCTACAAAGAAGTCTCGCTTCCCATCGGTCAAAAGGGCCAGGCTGAAAAAAGTGTCAAAACCAGAAATGAAGGACAGGCCATGGAGAAATGGGAGCCTTGCTACACTGATGGGCGGGATGTAAATTGCCAAGAGCCACTCTGGAGAAGTGTCCGGTGAGTCCTGAAACATCTGAAAAACACAGCTTAGAGAGCATAGGGCACTTCCACTCATGGGGGTATAAATTGGGAAAATTAAAAATCAGCAAGACACAAGCACCCCAAAGTTTAGGGCTGCTCTGTTGACCAGGACCTCCACTTCATTCCACCTTAAATATCCCAGGAAAGAGAAAAATGGATAAAGAAGTTGTGGTCCTTATGTACAATGGAATATCACTCAGCCATGAAATCAATGTCGTAAGGTTAGTAGCAGCATGATGAGTGGATTTAGGTACGACGATTCTAAGTGAAATAAATCACACAGAAAAGGACACTTCTCATAAGGTATCACTGATAGAGGGAATGTAAAAACCGTTACACTTGAACTGAATTACAAAACAGAACAGAGTCACACATGCAGAAAACACACTATGGCTGCTTAACGGGAAAGGTGAGGTGGGGTGATACATAAAACAAGGGTATCAAATTAGCTCAGATACCATTCCATAAACCCAATATGTAATAGACAAGACCTACTCCTTGCTCAGAGAACTGGACTCAACACGCCCTATTCACCGCACAAGAATATATCTGACTAATAATAATCGTAAAACCTATGTATTGATATCTCTCTGTTAGTGTGTCAAGTGGGTGTAAAGCGGCATAAACACAGCAGTGAAAAGCAGCTAAACCCCATTATAAAAATAAATTACTTTGAAACACCCATGAAACAAAGACAGTGAAAGAGAGAGAAATTCTTACACAATGCGTTCAGGGGCTGTGATGCAACCTGGATTGATCATATCTTGACGCACAGCTGGATGAGACATAAGGGTGGACACTCTTGGGGCTGAGAGGTTTGGTGAGGTTGGGTGAGCAAACGCAGACCCTTTAAAGTAATACTGCGTGGTACCCATCGCATGGGTCCCATATCTCCAGGTTCAAGGGCATCTTCCTACATCAAAAACATGCATGAGAAACCCAGAAGATGGTACACCGTGTGATGGGGAAAGGTTTCTAAAACGCACCTCATTTCTCATCTCCTTGTGCCCAGGTTCGCCATTCCAGCCTCTTTACTAGTAAGCTCCCTACTTGGAGCATCAGCACCTTTAACCTCCTGTTCCGTACAGGTTGCAATTTGTCCTGAGGATAAACGGGAAGACGTGGAACCAACGAGAGACTAGCTCTTGGTGTTGGGACAGGCACAGGTCACTCTATTTTCCCATCAGGAAGAAGAATTAACCACAGGCTCAGCCTGCCCCCCGGAACCAGAACAGGGCCTGAAGCCATTCTGCGATTTTGCGGCCAGCTCCCATAAAAACGAGTTGTAGAATGGAGGTTCAGAGCACTGCAATTCACAAACCTGCAGAGTTATAAATGATAACTCTCGTCCACAAATATATTGAGGGAAGGCAAAGAAGAGGATTTGAAATCAAGGCAGAATTGCAGGAAACAGATTTCAGGAGGTAGATACGAATCGCCTTTAAAGCACATGAAAAGCGGCAAAACGTTGACAATGATGCCCTTGGCCAAAAAGGGCGTATGCGTTTTTTCCTGAATATATTCAGGAGAAAACGCATACGCCCTTTTTGGCCAACCAAGCAACCTGGAAAGGCAAATCAGCGCTACAAAGAAGTCTCGCTTCCCATCGGTCAAAAGGGCCATGCTGAAAAAAGTGTCAAAACCAGAAATGCAGGACAGGCCATGGAGAAATGGGAGCCTTGCTACACTGATGGGCGGGATGTAAATTGCCAAGAGCCACTCTGGAGAAGTGTCCGGTGAGTCCTGAAACATCTGAAAAACACAGCTTAGAGAGCATAGGGCACTTCCACTCATGGGGGTATAAATTGGGAAAATTAAAAATCAGCAAGACACAAGCACCCCAAAGTTTAGGGCTGCTCTGTTGACCAGGACCTCCACTTCATTCCACCTTAAATATCCCAGGAAAGAGAAAAATGGATAAAGAAGTTGTGGTCCTTATGTACAATGGAATATCACTCAGCCAGGAAATCAATGTCGTAAGGTTAGTAGCAGCATGATGAGTGGATTTAGGTACGACGATTCTAAGTGAAATAAGTCACACAGAAAAGGACACTTCTCATAAGGTATCACTGATAGAGGGAATGTAAAAACCGTTACACTTGAACTGAATTACAAAACAGAACAGAGTCACACATGCAGAAAACACACTATGGCTGCTTAACGGGAAAGGTGAGGTGGGGTGATACATAAAACAAGGGTATCAAATTAGCTCAGATACCGTTCCATAAACCCAATATGTAATAGACAAGACCTACTCCTTGCTCAGAGAACTGGACTCAACACGCCCTATTCACCGCACAAGAATATATCTGACTAATAATAATCGTAAAACCTATGTATTGATATCTCTCTGTTAGTGTGTCAAGTGGGTGTAAAGCGGCATAAACACAGCAGTGAAAATCAGCTAAACCCCATTATAAAAATAAATTACTTTGAAACACCCATGAAACAAAGACAGTGAAAGAGAGAGAAATTCTTACACAATGCGTTCAGGGGCTGTGATGCAACCTGGATTGACCATATCTAGACGCACAGCTGGATGAGACATAAGGGTGGACACTCTTGGGGCTGAGAGGTTTGGTGAGGTTGGGTGAGCAAACGCAGACCCTTTAAAGTAATACTGCGTGGTACCCATCGCATTGGTCCCAAATCTCCAGGTTCAAGGGCATCTTCCTACATCAAAAACATGCATGAGAAACCCAGAAGATGGTACACTGTGTGATGGGGAAAGGTTTCTAAAACGCACCTCATTTCTCATCTCCTTGTGCCCGGGTTCGCCATTCCAGCCACTTTACTAGCAAGCTCCCTACTTGGAGCATCAGCACCTTTAACCTCCTGTTCCATACAGGTTGTAATTTGTCCTGAGGATAAACGAGAAGACATGGAACCAACGAGAGACTAGCTCTTGGTGTTGGGACAGGCACAGGTCACTCTATTTTCCCATCAGAAAGAAGAATTAACCACAGGCTCAGCCTGCCCCCCGGAACCAGAACAGGGCCTGAAGCCATTCTGCGATTTTGCGGCCAGCTCCCATAAAAACGAGTTGTAAAATGGAGGTTCAGGGCACTGCAATTCACAAACCTGCAGAGTTATAAATGATAACTCTCGTCCACAAATATATTGAGGGAAGGCAAAGAAGAGGATTTGAAATCAAGGCAGAATTGCAGGAAACAGATTTCAGGAGGTAGATACGAATCGCCTTTAAAGCACATGAAAAGCGGCAAAACGTTGACAATGATGCCCTTGGCCAAAAAGGGCGTATGCGTTTTTTCCTGAATATATTCAGGAAAAAACGCATACGCCCTTTTTGGCCAACCAAGCAACCTGGAAAGGCAAATCAGCGCTACAAAGAAGTCTCGCTTCCCATCGGTCAAAAGGGCCATGCTGAAAAAAGTGTCAAAACCAGAAATGCAGGACAGGCCATGGAGAAATGGGAGCCTTGCTACACTGATGGGCGGGATGTAAATTGTCACCAGCCACTCTGGAGAAGTGTCCGGTGAGTCCTGAAACATCTGAAAAACACAGCTTAGAGAGCATAGGGCACTTCCACTCATGGGGGTATAAATTGGGAAAATGAAAAATCAGCAAGACACAAGCACCCCAAAGTTTAGGGCTGCTCTGTTGACCAGGACCTCCACTTCATTCCACCTTAAATATCCCAGGAAAGAGAAAAAATGGATAAAGAAGTTGTGGTCCTTATGTACAATGGAATATCACTCAGCCATGAAATCAATGTCGTAAGGTTAGTAGCAGCATGATGAGTGGATTTAGGTACGACGATTCTAAGTGAAATAAGTCACACAGAAAAGGACACTTCTCATAAGGTATCACTGATAGAGGGAATGTAAAAACCGTTACACTTGAACTGAATTACAAAACAGAACAGAGTCACACATGCAGAAAACACACTATGGCTGCTTAACGGGAAAGGTGAGGTGGGGTGATACATAAAACAAGGGTATCAAATTAGCTCAGATACCATTCCATAAACCCAATATGTAATAGACAAGACCTACTCCTTGCTCAGAGAACTGGACTCAACACGCCCTATTCACCGCACAAGAATATATCTGACTAATAATAATCGTAAAACCTATGTATTGATATCTCTCTGTTAGTGTGTCAAGTGGGTGTAAAGCGGCATAAACAGAGCAGTGAAAAGCAGCTAAACCCCATTATAAAAATAAATTACTTTGAAACACCCATGAAACAAAGACAGTGAAAGAGAGAGAAATTCTTACACAATGCGTTCAGGGGCTGTGATGCAACCTGGATTGACCATATCTAGACGCACAGCTGGATGAGACATAAGGGTGGACACTCTTGGGGCTGAGAGGTTTGGTGAGGTTGGGTGAGCAAACGCAGACCCTTTAAAGGAATACTGCGTGGTACCCATCGCATGGGTCCCAAATCTCCAGGTTCAAGGGCATCTTCCTACATCAAAAACATGCATGAGAAACCCAGAAGATGGTACACCGTGTGATGGGGAAAGGTTTCTAAAACGCACCTCATTTCTCATCTCCTTGTGCCCGGGTTCGCCATTCCAGCCGCTTTACTAGCAAGCTCCCTACTTGGAGCATCAGCACCTTTAACCTCCTGTTCCGTACAGGTTGCAATTTGTCCTGAGGATAAACGGGAAGACGTGGAACCAACGAGAGACTAGCTCTTGGTGTTGGGACAGGCACAGGTCACTCTATTTTCCCATCAGAAAGAAGAATTAACCACAGGCTCAGCCTGCCCCCCGGAACCAGAACAGGGCCTGAAGCCATTCTGCGATTTTGCGGCCAGCTCCCATAAAAACGAGTTGTAGAATGGAGGTTCAGGGCACTGCAATTCACAAACCTGCAGAGTTATAAATGATAACTCTCGTCCACAAATATATTGAGGGAAGGCAAAGAAGAGGATTTGAAATCAAGGCAGAATTGCAGGAAACAGATTTCAGGAGGTAGATACGAATCGCCTTTAAAGCACATGAAAAGCGGCAAAACGTTGACAATGATGCCCTTGGCCAAAAAGGGCGTATGCGTTTTTTCCTGAATATATTCAGGAAAAAACGCATACGCCCTTTTTGGCCAACCAAGCAACCTGGAAAGGCAAATCAGCGCTACAAAGAAGTCTCGCTTCCCATCGGTCAAAAGTGCCATGCTGAAAAAAGTGTCAAAACCAGAAATGCAGGACAGGCCATGGAGAAATGGGAGCCTTGCTACACTGATGGGCGGGATGTAAATTGCCAAGAGCCACTCTGGAGAAGTGTCCGGTGAGTCCTGAAACATCTGAAAAACACAGCTTAGAGAGCATAGGGCACTTCCACTCATGGGGGTATAAATTGGGAAAATTAAAAATCAGCAAGACACAAGCACCCCAAAGTTTAGGGCTGCTCTGTTGACCAGGACCTCCACTTCATTCCACCTTAAATATCCCAGGAAAGAGAAAAATGGATAAAGAAGTTGTGGTCCTTATGTACAATGGAATATCACTCAGCCAGGAAATCAATGTCGTAAGGTTAGTAGCAGCATGATGAGTGGATTTAGGTACGACGATTCTAAGTGAAATAAGTCACACAGAAAAGGACACTTCTCATAAGGTATCACTGATAGAGGGAATGTAAAAACCGTTACACTTGAACTGAATTACAAAACAGAACAGAGTCACACATGCAGAAAACACACTATGGCTGCTTAACGGGAAAGGTGAGGTGGGGTGATACATAAAACAAGGGTATCAAATTAGCTCAGATACCGTTCCATAAACCCAATATGTAATAGACAAGACCTACTCCTTGCTCAGAGAACTGGACTCAACACGCCCTATTCACCGCACAAGAATATATCTGACTAATAATAATCGTAAAACCTATGTATTGATATCTCTCTGTTAGTGTGTCAAGTGGGTGTAAAGCGGCATAAACACAGCAGTGAAAAGCAGCTAAACCCCATTATAAAAATAAATTACTTTGAAACACCCATGAAACAAAGACAGTGAAAGAGAGAGAAATTCTTACACAATGCGTTCAGGGGCTGTGATGCAACCTGGATTGACCATATCTAGACGCACAGCTGGATGAGACATAAGGGTGGACACTCTTGGGGCTGAGAGGTTTGGTGAGGTTGGGTGAGCAAACGCAGACCCTTTAAAGTAATACTGCGTGGTACCCATCGCATGGGTCCCAAATCTCCAGGTTCAAGGGCATCTTCCTACATCAAAAACATGCATGAGAAACCCAGAAGATGGTACACTGTGTGATGGGGAAAGGTTTCTAAAACGCACCTCATTTCTCATCTCCTTGTGCCCGGGTTCGCCATTCCAGCCACTTTACTAGCAAGCTCCCTACTTGGAGCATCAGCACCTTTATCCTCCTGTTCCATACAGGTTGTAATTTGTCCTGAGGATAAACGAGAAGACGTGGAACCAACGAGAGACTAGCTCTTGGTGTTGGGACAGGCACAGGTCACTCTATTTTCCCATCAGAAAGAAGAATTAACCACAGGCTCAGCCTGCACCCCGGAACCAGAACAGGGCCTGAAGCCATTCTGCGATTTTGCGGCCAGCTCCCATAAAAACGAGTTGTAAAATGGAGGTTCAGGGCACTGCAATTCACAAACCTGCAGAGTTATAAATGATAACTCTCGTCCACAAATATATTGAGGGAAGGCAAAGAAGAGGATTTGAAATCAAGGCAGAATTGCAGGAAACAGATTTCAGGAGGTAGATACGAATCGCCTTTAAAGCACATGAAAAGCGGCAAAACGTTGACAATGATGCCCTTGGCCAAAAAGGGCGTATGCGTTTTTTCCTGAATATATTCAGGAAAAAACGCATACGCCCTTTTTGGCCAACCAAGCAACCTGGAAAGGCAAATCAGCGCTACAAAGAAGTCTCGCTTCCCATCGGTCAAAAGGGCCATGCTGAAAAAAGTGTCAAAACCAGAAATGCAGGACAGGCCATGGAGAAATGGGAGCCTTGCTACACTGATGGGCGGGATGTAAATTGCCAAGAGCCACTCTGGAGAAGTGTCCGGTGAGTCCTGAAACATCTGAAAAACACAGCTTAGAGAGCATAGGGCACTTCCACTCATGGGGGTATAAATTGGGAAAATTAAAAATCAGCAAGACACAAGCACCCCAAAGTTTAGGGCTGCTCTGTTGACCAGGACCTCCACCTCATTGCACCTTAAATATCCCAGGAAAGAGAAAAATGGATAAAGAAGTTGTGGTCCTTATGTACAATGGAATATCACTCAGCCATGAAATCAATGTCGTAAGGTTAGTAGCAGCATGATGAGTGGATTTAGGTACGACGATTCTAAGTGAAATAAGTCACAGAAAAGGACACTTCTCATAAGGTATCACTGATAGAGGGAATGTAAAAACCGTTACACTTGAACTGAATTACAAAACAGAACAGAGTCACACATGCAGAAAACACACTATGGCTGCTTAATGGGAAAGGTGAGGTGGGGTGATACATAAAACAAGGGTATCAAATTAGCTCAGATACCGTTCCATAAACCCAATATTTAATAGACAAGACCTACTCCTTGCTCAGAGAACTGGACTCAACACGCCCTATTCACCGCACAAGAATATATCTGACTAATAATAATCGTAAAACCTATGTATTGATATCTCTCTGTTAGTGTGTCAAGTGGGTGTAAAGCGGCATAAACACAGCAGTGAAAAGCAGCTAAACCCCATTATAAAAATAAATTACTTTGAAACACCCATGAAACAAAGACAGTGAAAGAGAGAGAAATTCTTACACAATGCGTTCAGGGGCTGTGATGCAACCTGGATTGACCATATCTAGACCCACAGCTGCATGAGACATAAGGGTGGACACTCTTGGGGCTGAGCGGTTTGGTGAGGTTGGGTGAGCAAACGCAGACCCTTTAAAGTAATACTGCGTGGTACCCATCGCATGGGTCCCAAATCTCGAGGTTCAAGGGCATCTTCCTACATCAAAAACATGCATGAGAAACCCAGAAGATGGTACACCGTGTGATGGGGAAAGGTTTCTAAAACGCACCTCATTTCTCATCTCCTTGTGCCCGGGTTCGCTATTCCAGCCACTTTACTAGCAAGCTCCCTACTTGGAGCATCAGCACCTTTAACCTCCTGTTCCGTACAGGTTGCAATTTGTCCTGAGGATAAACGGGAAGACGTGGAACCAACGAGAGACTAGCTCTTGGTGTTGGGACAGGCACAGGTCACTCTATTTTCCCATCAGAAAGAAGAATTAACCATAGGCTCAGCCTGCCCCCCGGAACCAGAACAGGGCCTGAAGCCATTCTGCGATTTTGCGGCCAGCTCCCATAAAAACGAGTTGTAAAATGGAGGTTCAGGGCACTGCAATTCACAGACCTGCAGAGTTATAAATGATAACTCTCATCCACAAATATATTGAGGGAAGGCAAAGAAGAGGATTTGAAATCAAGGCAGAATTGCAGGAAACAGATTTCAGGAGGTAGATACGAATCGCCTTTAAAGCACATGAAAAGCGGCAAAACGTTGACAATGATGCCCTTGGCCAAAAAGGGCGTATGCGTTTTCTCCTGAATATATTCAGGAGAAAACGCATACGCCCTTTTTGGCCAACCAAGCAACCTGGAAAGGCAAATCAGCGCTACAAAGAAGTCTCGCTTCCCATCGGTCAAAAGGGCCATGCTGAAAAAAGTGTCAAAACCAGAAATGCAGGACAGGCCATGGAGAAATGGGAGCCTTGCTACACTGATGGGCGGGATGTAAATTGCCAAGAGCCACTCTGGAGAAGTGTCCGGTGAGTCCTGAAACATCTGAAAAACACAGCTTAGAGAGCATAGGGCACTTCCACTCATGGGGGTATAAATTAGGAAAATTAAAAATCAGCAAGACACAAGCACCCCAAAGTTTAGGGCTGCTCTGTTGACCAGGACCTCCACTTCATTCCACCTTAAATATCCCAGGAAAGAGAAAAAATGGATAAAGAAGTTGTGGTCCTTATGTACAATGGAATATCACTCAGCCATGAAATCAATGTCGTAAGGTTAGTAGCAGCATGATGAGTGGATGTAGGTACGACGATTCTAAGTGAAATAAGTCACACAGAAAAGGACACTTCTCATAAGGTATCACTGATAGAGGGAATGTAAAAACCGTTACACTTGAACTGAATTACAAAACAGAACAGAGTCACACATGCAGAAAACACACTATGGCTGCTTAACGGGAAAGGTGAGGTGGGGTGATACATAAAACAAGGGTATCAAATTAGCTCAGATACCGTTCCATAAAACCAATATGTAATAGACAAGACCTACTCCTTGCTCAGAGAACTGGACTCAACACGCCCTATTCACCGCACAAGAATATATCTGACTAATAATAATCGTAAAACCTATGTATTGATATCTCTCTGTTAGTGTGTCAAGTGGGTGTAAAGCGGCATAAACACAGCAGTGAAAAGCAGCTAAACCCCATTATAAAAATAAATTACTTTGAAACACCCATGAAACAAAGACAGTGAAAGAGAGAGAAACTCTTACACAATGCGTTCAGGGGCTGTGATGCAACCTGGATTAACCATATCTAGACGCACAGCTGGATGAGACATAAGGGTGGACACTCTTGGGGCTGAGAGGTTTGGTGAGGTTGGGTGAGCAAACGCAGACCCTTTAAAATAATACTGCGTGGTACCCATCGCATGGGTCCCAAATCTCCAGGTTCAAGGGCATCTTCCTACATCAAAAACATGCATGAGAAACCCAGATGATGGTACACTGTGTGATGGGGAAAGGTTTCTAAAACGCACCTCATTTCTCATTTCCTTGTGCCCGGGTTCGCCATTCCAGCTGTTTTACTAGCAAGCTCCCTACTTGGAGCATCAGCACCTTTAACCTCCTGTTCCGTACAGGTTGCAATTTGTCCTGAGGATAAACGGGAAGACGTGGAACCAACGAGAGACTAGCTCTTGGTGTTGGGACAGGCACAGGTCACTCTATTTTCCCATCAGAAAGAAGAATTAACCACAGGCTCAGCCTGCCCCCCGGAACCAGAACAGGGCCTGAAGCCATTCTGCGATTTTGCGGCCAGCTCCCATAAAAACGAGTTGTAAAATGGAGGTTCAGGGCACTGCAATTCACAAACCTGCAGAGTTTTAAATGATAACTCTCGTCCACAAATATATTGAGGGAAGGCAAAGAAGAGGATTTGAAATCAAGGCAGAATTGCAGGAAACAGATTTCAGGAGGTAGATACGAATCGCCTTTAAAGCACATGAAAAGCGGCAAAACGTTGACAATGATGCCCTTGGCCAAAAAGGGCGTATGCGTTTTTTCCTGAATATATTCAGGAAAAAACGCATACGCCCTTTTTGGCCAACCAAGCAACCTGGAAAGGCAAATCAGCGCTACAAAGAAGTCTCGCTTCCCATCGGTCAAAAGGGCCATGCTGAAAAAAGTGTCAAAACCAGAAATGCAGGACAGGCCATGGAGAAATGGGAGCCTTGCTACACTGATGGGCGGGATATAAATTGCCAAGAGCCACTCTGGAGAAGTGTCCGGTGAGTCCTGAAACATCTGAAAAACACAGCTTAGAGAGCATAGGGCACTTCCACTCATGGGGGTATAAATTGGGAAAATTAAAAATCAGCAAGACACAAGCACCCCAAAGTTTAGGGCTGCTCTGTTGACCAGGACCTCCACCTCATTGCACCTTAAATATCCCAGGAAAGAGAAAAATGGATAAAGAAGTTGTGGTCCTTATGTACAATGGAATATCACTCAGCCATGAAATCAATGTCGTAAGGTTAGTAGCAGCATGATGAGTGGATTTAGGTACGACGATTCTAAGTGAAATAAGTCACAGAAAAGGACACTTCTCATAAGGTATCACTGATAGAGGGAATGTAAAAACCGTTACACTTGAACTGAATTACAAAACAGAACAGAGTCACACATGCAGAAAACACACTATGGCTGCTTAATGGGAAAGGTGAGGTGGGGTGATACATAAAACAAGGGTATCAAATTAGCTCAGATACCGTTCCATAAACCCAATATTTAATAGACAAGACCTACTCCTTGCTCAGAGAACTGGACTCAACACGCCCTATTCACCGCACAAGAATATATCTGACTAATAATAATCGTAAAACCTATGTATTGATATCTCTCTGTTAGTGTGTCAAGTGGGTGTAAAGCGGCATAAACACAGCAGTGAAAAGCAGCTAAACCCCATTATAAAAATAAATTACTTTGAAACACCCATGAAACAAAGACAGTGAAAGAGAGAGAAATTCTTACACAATGCGTTCAGGGGCTGTGATGCAACCTGGATTGACCATATCTAGACCCACAGCTGCATGAGACATAAGGGTGGACACTCTTGGGGCTGAGCGGTTTGGTGAGGTTGGGTGAGCAAACGCAGACCCTTTAAAGTAATACTGCGTGGTACCCATCGCATGGGTCCCAAATCTCCAGGTTCAAGGGCATCTTCCTACATCAAAAACATGCATGAGAAACCCAGAAGATGGTACACCGTGTGATGGGGAAAGGTTTCTAAAACGCACCTCATTTCTCATCTCCTTGTGCCCGGGTTCGCTATTCCAGCCACTTTACTAGCAAGCTCCCTACTTGGAGCATCAGCACCTTTAACCTCCTGTTCCGTACAGGTTGCAATTTGTCCTGAGGATAAACGGGAAGACGTGGAACCAACGAGAGACTAGCTCTTGGTGTTGGGACAGGCACAGGTCACTCTATTTTCCCATCAGAAAGAAGAATTAACCATAGGCTCAGCCTGCCCCCCGGAACCAGAACAGGGCCTGAAGCCATTCTGCGATTTTGCGGCCAGCTCCCATAAAAACGAGTTGTAAAATGGAGGTTCAGGGCACTGCAATTCACAGACCTGCAGAGTTATAAATGATAACTCTCATCCACAAATATATTGAGGGAAGGCAAAGAAGAGGATTTGAAATCAAGGCAGAATTGCAGGAAACAGATTTCAGGAGGTAGATACGAATCGCCTTTAAAGCACATGAAAAGCGGCAAAACGTTGACAATGATGCCCTTGGCCAAAAAGGGCGTATGCGTTTTCTCCTGAATATATTCAGGAGAAAACGCATACGCCCTTTTTGGCCAACCAAGCAACCTGGAAAGGCAAATCAGCGCTACAAAGAAGTCTCGCTTCCCATCGGTCAAAAGGGCCATGCTGAAAAAAGTGTCAAAACCAGAAATGCAGGACAGGCCATGGAGAAATGGGAGCCTTGCTACACTGATGGGCGGGATGTAAATTGCCAAGAGCCACTCTGGAGAAGTGTCCGGTGAGTCCTGAAACATCTGAAAAACACAGCTTAGAGAGCATAGGGCACTTCCACTCATGGGGGTATAAATTAGGAAAATTAAAAATCAGCAAGACACAAGCACCCCAAAGTTTAGGGCTGCTCTGTTGACCAGGACCTCCACTTCATTCCACCTTAAATATCCCAGGAAAGAGAAAAAATGGATAAAGAAGTTGTGGTCCTTATGTACAATGGAATATCACTCAGCCATGAAATCAATGTCGTAAGGTTAGTAGCAGCATGATGAGTGGATGTAGGTACGACGATTCTAAGTGAAATAAGTCACACAGAAAAGGACACTTCTCATAAGGTATCACTGATAGAGGGAATGTAAAAACCGTTACACTTGAACTGAATTACAAAACAGAACAGAGTCACACATGCAGAAAACACACTATGGCTGCTTAACGGGAAAGGTGAGGTGGGGTGATACATAAAACAAGGGTATCAAATTAGCTCAGATACCGTTCCATAAAACCAATATGTAATAGACAAGACCTACTCCTTGCTCAGAGAACTGGACTCAACACGCCCTATTCACCGCACAAGAATATATCTGACTAATAATAATCGTAAAACCTATGTATTGATATCTCTCTGTTAGTGTGTCAAGTGGGTGTAAAGCGGCATAAACACAGCAGTGAAAAGCAGCTAAACCCCATTATAAAAATAAATTACTTTGAAACACCCATGAAACAAAGACAGTGAAAGAGAGAGAAACTCTTACACAATGCGTTCAGGGGCTGTGATGCAACCTGGATTAACCATATCTAGACGCACAGCTGGATGAGACATAAGGGTGGACACTCTTGGGGCTGAGAGGTTTGGTGAGGTTGGGTGAGCAAACGCAGACCCTTTAAAATAATACTGCGTGGTACCCATCGCATGGGTCCCAAATCTCCAGGTTCAAGGGCATCTTCCTACATCAAAAACATGCATGAGAAACCCAGATGATGGTACACTGTGTGATGGGGAAAGGTTTCTAAAACGCACCTCATTTCTCATTTCCTTGTGCCCGGGTTCGCCATTCCAGCTGTTTTACTAGCAAGCTCCCTACTTGGAGCATCAGCACCTTTAACCTCCTGTTCCGTACAGGTTGCAATTTGTCCTGAGGATAAACGGGAAGACGTGGAACCAACGAGAGACTAGCTCTTGGTGTTGGGACAGGCACAGGTCACTCTATTTTCCCATCAGAAAGAAGAATTAACCACAGGCTCAGCCTGCCCCCCGGAACCAGAACAGGGCCTGAAGCCATTCTGCGATTTTGCGGCCAGCTCCCATAAAAACGAGTTGTAAAATGGAGGTTCAGGGCACTGCAATTCACAAACCTGCAGAGTTTTAAATGATAACTCTCGTCCACAAATATATTGAGGGAAGGCAAAGAAGAGGATTTGAAATCAAGGCAGAATTGCAGGAAACAGATTTCAGGACGTAGATACGAATCGCCTTTAAAGCACATGAAAAGCGGCAAAACGTTGACAATGATGCCCTTGGCCAAAAAGGGCGTATGCGTTTTTTCCTGAATATATTCAGGAAAAAACGCATACGCCCTTTTTGGCCAACCAAGCAACCTGGAAAGGCAAATCAGCGCTACAAAGAAGTCTCGCTTCCCATCGGTCAAAAGGGCCATGCTGAAAAAAGTGTCAAAACCAGAAATGCAGGACAGGCCATGGAGAAATGGGAGCCTTGCTACACTGATGGGCGGGATGTAAATTGCCAAGAGCCACTCTGGAGAAGTGTCCGGTGAGTCCTGAAACATCTGAAAAACACAGCTTAGAGAGCATAGGGCACTTCCACTCATGGGGGTATAAATTGGGAAAATTAAAAATCAGCAAGACACAAGCACCCCAAAGTTTAGGGCTGCTCTGTTGACCAGGACCTCCACTTCATTGCACCTTAAATGTCCCAGGAAAGAGAAAAATGGATAAAGAAGTTGTGGTCCTTATGTACAATGGAATATCACTCAGCCATGAAATCAATGTCGTAAGGTTAGTAGCAGCATGATGAGTGGATTTAGGTACGACGATTCTAAGTGAAATAAGTCACATAGAAAAGGACACTTCTCATAAGGTATCACTGATAGAGGGAATGTAAAAACCGTTACACTTGAACTGAATTACAAAACAGAACAGAGTCACACATGCAGAAAACACACTATGGCTGCTTAACGGGAAAGGTGAGGTGGGGTGATACATAAAACAAGGGTATCAAATTAGCTCAGATACCATTCCATAAACCCAATATGTAATAGACAAGACCTACTCCTTGCTCAGAGAACTGGACTCAACACGCCCTATTCACCGCACAAGAATATATCTGACTAATAATAATTGTAAAACCTATGTATTGATATCTCTCTGTTAGTGTGTCAAGTGGGTGTAAAGCGGCATAAACACAGCAGTGAAAAGCAGCTAAACCCCATTATAAAAATAAATTACTTTGAAACACCCATGAAACAAAGACAGTGAAAGAGAGAGAAATTCTTACACAATGCGTTCAGGGGCTGTGATGCAACCTGGATTGACCATATCTTGACGCACAGCTGGATGAGACATAAGGGTGGACACTCTTGGGGCTGAGAGGTTTGGTGAGGTTGGGTGAGCAAACGCAGACCCTTTAAAGTAATACTGCGTGGTACCCATCGCATGGGTCCCATATCTCCAGGTTCAAGGGCATCTTCCTACATCAAAAACATGCATGAGAAACCCAGAAGATGGTACACCGTGTGATGGGGAAAGGTTTCTAAAACGCACCTCATTTCTCATCTCCTTGTGCCCGGGTTCGCCATTCCAGGCACTTTACTAGTAAGCTCCCTACTTGGAGCATCAGCACCTTTAACCTCCTGTTCCGTACAGGTTGCAATTTGTCCTGAGGATAAACGGGAAGACGTGGAACCAACGAGAGACTAGCTCTTGGTGTTGGGACAGGCACAGGTCACTCTATTTTCCCATCAGGAAGAAGAATTAACCACAGGCTCAGCCTGCCCCCCGGAACCAGAACAGGGCCTGAAGCCATTCTGCGATTTTGCGGCCAGCTCCCATAAAAACGAGTTGTAGAATGGAGGTTCAGAGCACTGCAATTCACAAACCTGCAGAGTTATAAATGATAACTCTCGTCCACAAATATATTGAGGGAAGGCAAAGAAGAGGATTTGAAATCAAGGCAGAATTGCAGGAAACAGATTTCAGGAGGTAGATACGAATCGCCTTTAAAGCACATGAAAAGCGGCAAAACGTTGACAATGATGCCCTTGGCCAAAAAGGGCGTATGCGTTTTTTCCTGAATATATTCAGGAGAAAACGCATACGCCCTTTTTGGCCAACCAAGCAACCTGGAAAGGCAAATCAGCGCTACAAAGAAGTCTCGCTTCCCATCGGTCAAAAGGGCCATGCTGAAAAAAGTGTCAAAACCAGAAATGCAGGACAGGCCATGGAGAAATGGGAGCCTTGCTACACTGATGGGCGGGATGTAAATTGCCAGGAGCCACTCTGGAGAAGTGTCCGGTGAGTCCTGAAACATCTGAAAAACACAGCTTAGAGAGCATAGGGCACTTCCACTCATGGGGGTATAAATTGGGAAAATGAAAAATCAGCAAGACACAAGCACCCCAAAGTTTAGGGCTGCTCTGTAGACCAGGACCTCCACTTCATTCCACCTTAAATATCCCAGGAAAGAGAAAAATGGATAAAGAAGTTGTGGTCCTTATGTACAATGGAATATCACTCAGCCATGAAATCAATGTCGTAAGGTTAGTAGCAGCATGATGAGTGGATTTAGGTACGACGATTCTAAGTGAAATAAGTCACACAGAAAAGGACACTTCTCATAAGGTATCACTGATAGAGGGAATGTAAAAACCGTTACACTTGAACTGAATTACAAAACAGAACAGAGTCACACATGCAGAAAACACACTATGGCTGCTTAACGGGAAAGGTGAGGTGGGGTGATACATAAAACAAGGGTATCAAATTAGCTCAGATACCGTTCCATAAACCCAATATGTAATAGACAAGACCTACTCCTTGCTCAGAGAACTGGACTCAACACGCCCTATTCACCGCACAAGAATATATCTGACTAATAATAATCGTAAAACCTATGTATTGATATCTCTCTGTTAGTGTGTCAAGTGGGTGTAAAGCAGCATAAACACAGCAGTGAAAATCAGCTAAACCCCATTATAAAAATAAATTACTTTGAAACACCCATGAAACAAAGACAGTGAAAGAGAGAGAAATTCTTACACAATGCGTTCAGGGGCTGTGATGCAACCTGGATTGACCATATCTAGACGCACAGCTGGATGAGACATAAGGGTGGACACTCTTGGGGCTGAGAGGTTTGGTGAGGTTGGGTGAGCAAACGCAGACCCTTTAAAGTAATACTGCGTGGTACCCATCGCATTGGTCCCAAATCTCCAGGTTCAAGGGCATCTTCCTACATCAAAAACATGCATGAGAAACCCAGAAGATGGTACACTGTGTGATGGGGAAAGGTTTCTAAAACGCACCTCATTTCTCATCTCCTTGTGCCCGGGTTCGCCATTCCAGCCACTTTACTAGCAAGCTCCCTACTTGGAGCATCAGCACCTTTAACCTCCTGTTCCATACAGGTTGTAATTTGTCCTGAGGATAAACGAGAAGACATGGAACCAACGAGAGACTAGCTCTTGGTGTTGGGACAGGCACAGGTCACTCTATTTTCCCATCAGAAAGAAGAATTAACCACAGGCTCAGCCTGCCACCCGGAACCAGAACAGGGCCTGAAGCCATTCTGCGATTTTGCGGCCAGCTCCCATAAAAACGAGTTGTAAAATGGAGGTTCAGGGCACTGCAATTCACAAACCTGCAGAGTTATAAATGATAACTCTCGTCCACAAATATATTGAGGGAAGGCAAAGAAGAGGATTTGAAATCAAGGCAGAATTGCAGGAAACAGATTTCAGGAGGTAGATACGAATCGCCTTTAAAGCACATGAAAAGCGGCAAAACGTTGACAATGATGCCCTTGGCCAAAAAGGGCGTATGCGTTTTTTCCTGAATATATTCAGGAAAAAACGCATACGCCCTTTTTGGCCAACCAAGCAACCTGGAAAGGCAAATCAGCGCTACAAAGAAGTCTCGCTTCCCATCGGTCAAAAGGGCCATGCTGAAAAAAGTGTCAAAACCAGAAATGCAGGACAGGCCATGGAGAAATGGGAGCCTTGCTACACTGATGGGCGGGATGTAAATTGCCAAGAGCCACTCTGGAGAAGTGTCCGGTGAGTCCTGAAACATCTGAAAAACACAGCTTAGAGAGCATAGGGCACTTCCACTCATGGGGGTATAAATTGGGAAAATTAAAAATCAGCAAGACACAAGCACCCCAAAGTTTAGGGCTGCTCTGTTGACCAGGACCTCCACTTCATTCCACCTTAAATATCCCAGGAAAGAGAAAAATGGATAAAGAAGTTGTGGTCCTTATGTACAATGGAATATCACTCAGCCAGGAAATCAATGTCGTAAGGTTAGTAGCAGCATGATGAGTGGATTTAGGTACGACGATTCTAAGTGAAATAAGTCACACAGAAAAGGACACTTCTCATAAGGTATCACTGATAGAGGGAATGTAAAAACCGTTACACTTGAACTGAATTACAAAACAGAACAGAGTCACACATGCAGAAAACACACTATGGCTGCTTAACGGGAAAGGTGAGGTGGGGTGATACATAAAACAAGGGTATCAAATTAGCTCAGATACCGTTCCATAAACCCAATATGTAATAGACAAGACCTACTCCTTGCTCAGAGAACTGGACTCAACACGCCCTATTCACCGCACAAGAATATATCTGACTAATAATAATCGTAAAACCTATGTATTGATATCTCTCTGTTAGTGTGTCAAGTGGGTGTAAAGCGGCATAAACACAGCAGTGAAAAGCAGCTAAACCCCATTATAAAAATAAATTACTTTGAAACACCCATGAAACAAAGACAGTGAAAGAGAGAGAAATTCTTACACAATGCGTTCAGGGGCTGTGATGCAACCTGGATTGACCATATCTAGACGCACAGCTGGATGAGACATAAGGGTGGACACTCTTGGGGCTGAGAGGTTTGGTGAGGTTGGGTGAGCAAACGCAGACCCTTTAAAGGAATACTGCGTGGTACCCATCGCATGGGTCCCAAATCTCCAGGTTCAAGGGCATCTTCCTACATCAAAAACATGCATGAGAAACCCAGAAGATGGTACACCGTGTGATGGGGAAAGGTTTCTAAAACGCACCTCATTTCTCATCTCCTTGTGCCCGGGTTCGCCATTCCAGCCGCTTTACTAGCAAGCTCCCTACTTGGAGCATCAGCACCTTTAACCTCCTGTGCCGTACAGGTTGCAATTTGTCCTGAGGATAAACGGGAAGACGTGGAACCAACGAGAGACTAGCTCTTGGTGTTGGGACAGGCACAGGTCACTCTATTTTCCCATCAGAAAGAAGAATTAACCACAGGCTCAGCCTGCCCCCCGGAACCAGAACAGGGCCTGAAGCCATTCTGCGATTTTGCGGCCAGCTCCCATAAAAACGAGTTGTAGAATGGAGGTTCAGGGCACTGCAATTCACAAACCTGCAGAGTTATAAATGATAACTCTCGTCCACAAATATATTGAGGGAAGGCAAAGAAGAGGATTTGAAATCAAGGCAGAATTGCAGGAAACAGATTTCAGGAGGTAGATACGAATCGCCTTTAAAGCACATGAAAAGCGGCAAAACGTTGACAATGATGCCCTTGGCCAAAAAGGGCGTATGCGTTTTTTCCTAAATATATTCAGGAAAAAACGCATACGCCCTTTTTGGCCAACCAAGCAACCTGGAAAGGCAAATCAGCGCTACAAAGAAGTCTCGCTTCCCATCGGTCAAAAGGGCCATGCTGAAAAAAGTGTCAAAACCAGAAATGCAGGACAGGCCATGGAGAAATGGGAGCCTTGCTACACTGATGGGCGGGATGTAAATTGCCAAGAGCCACTCTGGAGAAGTGTCCGGTGAGTCCTGAAACATCTGAAAAACACAGCTTAGAGAGCATAGGGCACTTCCACTCATGGGGGTATAAATTGGGAAAATTAAAAATCAGCAAGACACAAGCACCCCAAAGTTTAGGGCTGCTCTGTTGACCAGGACCTCCACTTCATTCCACCTTAAATATCCCAGGAAAGAGAAAAATGGATAAAGAAGTTGTGGTCCTTATGTACAATGGAACATCACTCAGCCAGGAAATCAATGTCGTAAGGTTAGTAGCAGCATGATGAGTGGATTTAGGTACGACGATTCTAAGTGAAATAAGTCACACAGAAAAGGACACTTCTCATAAGGTATCACTGATAGAGGGAATGTAAAAACCGTTACACTTGAACTGAATTACAAAACAGAACAGAGTCACACATGCAGAAAACACACTATGGCTGCTTAACGGGAAAGGTGAGGTGGGGTGATACATAAAACAAGGGTATCAAATTAGCTCAGATACCGTTCCATAAACCCAATATGTAATAGACAAGACCTACTCCTTGCTCAGAGAACTGGACTCAACACGCCCTATTCACCGCACAAGAATATATCTGACTAATAATAATCGTAAAACCTATGTATTGATATCTCTCTGTTAGTGTGTCAAGTGGGTGTAAAGCGGCATAAACACAGCAGTGAAAAGCAGCTAAACCCCATTATAAAAATAAATTACTTTGAAACACCCATGAAACAAAGACAGTGAAAGAGAGAGAAATTCTTACACAATGCGTTCAGGGGCTGTGATGCAACCTGGATTGACCATATCTAGACGCACAGCTGGATGAGACATAAGGGTGGACACTCTTGGGGCTGAGAGGTTTGGTGAGGTTGGGTGAGCAAACGCAGACCCTTTAAAGTAATACTGCGTGGTACCCATCGCATGGGTCCCAAATCTCCAGGTTCAAGGGCATCTTCCTACATCAAAAACATGCATGAGAAACCCAGAAGATGGTACACTGTGTGATGGGGAAAGGTTTCTAAAACGCACCTCATTTCTCATCTCCTTGTGCCCGGGTTCGCCATTCCAGCCACTTTACTAGCAAGCTCCCTACTTGGAGCATCAGCACCTTTAACCTCCTGTTCCATACAGGTTGTAATTTGTCCTGAGGATAAACGAGAAGACGTGGAACCAACGAGAGACTAGCTCTTGGTGTTGGGACAGGCACAGGTCACTCTATTTTCCCATCAGAAAGAAGAATTAACCACAGGCTCAGCCTGCACCCCGGAACCAGAACAGGGCCTGAAGCCATTCTGCGATTTTGCGGCCAGCTCCCATAAAAACGAGTTGTAAAATGGAGGTTCAGGGCACTGCAATTCACAAACCTGCAGAGTTATAAATGATAACTCTCGTCCACAAATATATTGAGGGAAGGCAAAGAAGAGGATTTGAAATCAAGGCAGAATTGCAGGAAACAGATTTCAGGAGGTAGATACGAATCGCCTTTAAAGCACATGAAAAGCGGCAAAACGTTGACAATGATGCCCTTGGCCAAAAAGGGCGTATGCGTTTTTTCCTGAATATATTCAGGAAAAAACGCATACGCCCTTTTTGGCCAACCAAGCAACCTGGAAAGGCAAATCAGCGCTACAAAGAAGTCTCGCTTCCCATCGGTCAAAAGGGCCATGCTGAAAAAAGTGTCAAAACCAGAAATGCAGGACAGGCCATGGAGAAATGGGAGCCTTGCTACACTGATGGGCGGGATGTAAATTGCCAAGAGCCACTCTGGAGAAGTGTCCGGTGAGTCCTGAAACATCTGAAAAACACAGCTTAGAGAGCATAGGGCACTTCCACTCATGGGGGTATAAATTGGGAAAATTAAAAATCAGCAAGACACAAGCACCCCAAAGTTTAGGGCTGCTCTGTTGACCAGGACCTCCACTTCATTCCACCTTAAATATCCCAGGAAAGAGAAAAATGGATAAAGAAGTTGTGGTCCATATGTACAATGGAATATCACTCAGCCATGAAATCAATGTCGTAAGGTTAGTAGCAGCATGATGAGTGGATTTAGGTACAACGATTCTAAGTGAAATAAGTCACACAGAAAAGGACACTTCTCATAAGGTATCACTGATAGAGGGAATGTAAAAACCGTTACACTTGAACTGAATTACAAAACAGAACAGAGTCACACATGCAGAAAACACACTATGGCTGCTTAACGGGAAAGGTGAGGTGGGGTGATACATAAAACAAGGGTATCAAATTAGCTCAGATACCGTTCCATAAACCCAATATGTAATAGACAAGACCTACTCCTTGCTCAGAGAACTGGACTCAACACGCCCTATTCACCGCACAAGAATATATCTGACTAATAATAATCGTAAAACCTATGTATTGATATCTCTCTGTTAGTGTGTCAAGTGGGTGTAAAGCGGCATAAACACAGCAGTGAAAAGCAGCTAAACCCCATTATAAAAATAAATTACTTTGAAACACCCATGAAACAAAGACAGTGAAAGAGAGAGAAACTCTTACACAATGCGTTCAGGGGCTGTGATGCAACCTGGATTAACCATATCTAGACGCACAGCTGGATGAGACATAAGGGTGGACACTCTTGGGGCTGAGAGGTTTGGTGAGGTTGGGTGAGCAAACGCAGACCCTTTAAAGTAATACTGCGTGGTACCCATCGCATGGGTCCCAAATCTCCAGGTTCAAGGGCATCTTCCTACATCAAAAACATGCATGAGAAACCCAGATGATGGTACACTGTGTGATGGGGAAAGGTTTCTAAAACGCACCTCATTTCTCATTTCCTTGTGCCCGGGTTCGCCATTCCAGCTGCTTTACTAGCAAGCTCCCTACTTGGAGCATCAGCACCTTTAACCTCCTGTTCCGTACAGGTTGCAATTTGTCCTGAGGATAAACGGGAAGACGTGGAACCAACGAGAGACTAGCTCTTGGTGTTGGGACAGGCACATGTCACTCTATTTTCCCATCAGGAAGAAGAATTAACCACAGGCTCAGCCTGCCCCCCGGAACCAGAACAGGGCCTGAAGCCATTCTGCGATTTTGCAGCCAGCTCCCATAAAAACGAGTTGTAGAATGGAGGTTCAGAGCACTGCAATTCACAAACCTGCAGAGTTATAAATGATAACTCTCGTCCACAAATATATTGAGGGAAGGCAAAGAAGAGGATTTGAAATCAAGGCAGAATTGCACGAAACAGATTTCAGGAGGTAGATACGAATCGCCTTTAAAGCACATGAAAAGCGGCAAAACGTTGACAATGATGCCCTTGGCCAAAAAGGGCGTATGCGTTTTTTCCTGAATATATTCAGGAGAAAACGCATACGCCCTTTTTGGCCAACCAAGCAACCTGGAAAGGCAAATCAGCGCTACAAAGAAGTCTCGCTTCCCATCGGTCAAAAGGGCCATGCTGAAAAAAGTGTCAAAACCAGAAATGCAGGACAGGCCATGGAGAAATGGGAGCCTTGCTACACTGATGGGCGGGATGTAAATTGCCAAGAGCCACTCAGGAGAAGTGTCCGGTCAGTCCTGAAACATCCGAAAAACACAGCTTAGAGAGCATAGGGCACTTCCACTCATGGGGGTATAAATTGGGAAAATTAAAAATCAGCAAGACACAAGCACCCCAAAGTTTAGGGCTGCTCTGTTGACCAGGACCTCCACTTCATTCCACCTTAAATATCCCAGGAAAGAGAAAAATGGATAAAGAAGTTGTGGTCCTTATGTACAATGGAATATCACTCAGCCATGAAATCAATGTCGTAAGGTTAGTAGCAGCATGATGAGTGGATTTAGGTACGACGATTCTAAGTGAAATAAGTCACACAGAAAAGGACACTTCTCATAAGGTATCACTGATAGAGGGAATGTAAAAACCGTTACACTTGAACTGAATTACAAAACAGAACAGAGTCACACATGCAGAAAACACACTATGGCTGCTTAACGGGAAAGGTGAGGTGGGGTGATACATAAAACAAGGGTATCAAATTAGCTCAGATACCGTTCCATAAACCCAATATGTAATAGACAAGACCTACTCCTTGCTCAGAGAACTGGACTCAACACGCCCTATTCACCGCACAAGAATATATCTGACTAATAATAATCGTAAAACCTATGTATTGATATCTCTCTGTTAGTGTGTCAAGTGGGTGTAAAGCGGCATAAACACAGCAGTGAAAATCAGCTAAACCCCATTATAAAAATAAATTACTTTGAAACACCCATGAAACAAAGACAGTGAAAGAGAGAGAAATTCTTACACAATGCGTTCAGGGGCTGTGATGCAACCTGGATTGACCATATCTAGACGCACAGCTGGATGAGACATAAGGGTGGACACTCTTGGGGCTGAGAGGTTTGGTGAGGTTGGGTGAGCAAACGCAGACCCTTTAAAGTAATACTGCGTGGTACCCATCGCATTGGTCCCAAATCTCCAGGTTCAAGGGCATCTTTCTACATCAAAAACATGCATGAGAAACCCAGAAGATGGTACACTGTGTGATGGGGAAAGGTTTCTAAAACGCACCTCATTTCTCATCTCCTTGTGCCCGGGTTCGCCATTCCAGCCACTTTACTAGCAAGCTCCCTACTTGGAGCATCAGCACCTTTAACCTCCTGTTCCATACAGGTTGTAATTTGTCCTGAGGATAAACGAGAAGACATGGAACCAACGAGAGACTAGCTCTTGGTGTTGGGACAGGCACAGGTCACTCTATTTTCCCATCAGAAAGAAGAATTAACCACAGGCTCAGCCTGCCCCCCGGAACCAGAACAGGGCCTGAAGCCATTCTGCGATTTTGCGGCCAGCTCCCATAAAAACGAGTTGTAAAATGGAGGTTCAGGGCACTGCAATTCACAAACCTGCAGAGTTATAAATGATAACTCTCGTCCACAAATATATTGAGGGAAGGCAAAGAAGAGGATTTGAAATCAAGGCAGAATTGCAGGAAACAGATTTCAGGAGGTAGATACGAATCGCCTTTAAAGCACATGAAAAGCGGCAAAACGTTGACAATGATGCCCTTGGCCAAAAAGGGCGTATGCGTTTTTTCCTGAATATATTCAGGAAAAAACGCATACGCCCTTTTTGGCCAACCAAGCAACCTGGAAAGGCAAATCAGCGCTACAAAGAAGTCTCGCTTCCCATCGGTCAAAAGGGCCATGCTGAAAAAAGTGTCAAAACCAGAAATGCAGGACAGGCCATGGAGAAATGGGAGCCTTGCTACACTGATGGGCGGGATGTAAATTGCCAAGAGCCACTCTGGAGAAGTGTCCGGTGAGTCCTGAAACATCTGAAAAACACAGCTTAGAGAGCATAGGGCACTTCCACTCATGGGGGTATAAATTGGGAAAATTAAAAATCAGCAAGACACAAGCACCCCAAAGTTTAGGGCTGCTCTGTTGACCAGGACCTCCACTTCATTCCACCTTAAATATCCCAGGAAAGAGAAAAATGGGTAAAGAAGTTGTGGTCCTTATGTACAATGGAATATCACTCAGCCAGGAAATCAATGTCGTAAGGTTAGTAGCAGCATGATGAGTGGATTTAGGTACGACGATTCTAAGTGAAATAAGTCACACAGAAAAGGACACTTCTCATAAGGTATCACTGATAGAGGGAATGTAAAAACCGTTACACTTGAACTGAATTACAAAACAGAACAGAGTCACACATGCAGAAAACACACTATGGCTGCTTAAAGGGAAAGGTGAGGTGGGGTGATACATAAAACAAGGGTATCAAATTAGCTCGGATACCGTTCCATAAACCCAATATGTAATAGACAAGACCTACTCCTTGCTCAGAGAACTGGACTCAACACGCCCTATTCACCGCACAAGAATATATCTGACTAATAATAATCGTAAAACCTATGTATTGATATCTCTCTGTTAGTGTGTCAAGTGGGTGTAAAGCGGCATAAAGACAGCAGTGAAAAGCAGCTAAACCCCATTATAAAAATAAATTACTTTGAAACACCCATGAAACAAAGACAGTGAAAGAGAGTGAAATTCTTACACAATGCGTTCAGGGGTTGTGATGCAACCTGGATTGACCATATCTAGACGCACAGCTGGATGAGACATAAGGGTGGACACTCTTGGGGCTGAGAGGTTTGGTGAGGTTGGGTGAGCAAACGCAGACCCTTTAAAGTAATACTGCGTGGTACCCATCGCATGGGTCCCAAATCTCCAGGTTCAAGGGCATCTTCCTACGTCAAAAACATGCATGAGTAACCCAGAAGATGGTACACTGTGTGATGGGGAAAGGTTTCTAAAACGCACCTCATTTCTCATCTCCTTGTGCCCGGGTTCGCCATTCCAGCCACTTTACTAGCAAGCTCCCTACTTGGAGCATCAGCACCTTTAACCTCCTGTTCCATACAGGTTGTAATTTGTCCTGAGGATAAACGAGAAGACGTGGAACCAACGAGAGACTAGCTCTTGGTGTTGGGACAGGCACAGGTCACTCTATTTTCCCATCAGAAAGAAGAATTAACCACAGGCTCAGCCAGCACCCCGGAACCAGAACAGGGCCTGAAGCCATTCTGCGATTTTGCGGCCAGCTCCCATAAAAACGAGTTGTAAAATGGAGGTTCAGGGCACTGCAATTCACAAACCTGCAGAGTTTTAAATGATAACTCTCGTCCACAAATATATTGAGGGAAGGCAGAGAAGAGGATTTGAAATCAAGGCAGAATTGCAGGAAACAGATTTCAGGACGTAGATACGAATCGCCTTTAAAGCACATGAAAAGCGGCAAAACGTTGACAATGATGCCCTTGGCCAAAAAGGGCGTATGCGTTTTTTCCTGAATATATTCAGGAAAAAACGCATACGCCCTTTTTGGCCAACCAAGCAACCTGGAAAGGCAAATCAGCGCTACAAAGAAGTCTCGCTTCCCATCGGTCAAAAGGGCCATGCTGAAAAAAGTGTCAAAACCAGAAATGCAGGACAGGCCATGGAGAAATGGGAGCCTTGCTACACTGATGGGCGGGATGTAAATTGTCACCAGCCACTCTGGAGAAGTGTCCGGTGAGTCCTGAAACATCTGAAAAACACAGCTTAGAGAGCATAGGGCACTTCCACTCATGGGGGTATAAATTGGGAAAATTAAAAATCAGCAAGACACAAGCACCCCAAAGTTTAGGGCTGCTCTGTTGACCAGGACCTCCACTTCATTCCACCTTAAATATCCCAGGAAAGAGAAAAATGGATAAAGAAGTTGTGGTCCTTATGTACAATGGAATATCACTCAGCCATGAAATCAATGTCGTAAGGTTAGTAGCAGCATGATGAGTGGATTTAGGTACGACGATTCTAAGTGAAATAAGTCACACAGAAAAGGACACTTCTCATAAGGTATCACTGATAGAGGGAATGTAAAAACCGTTACACTTGAACTGAATTACAAAACAGAACAGAGTCACACATGCAGAAAACACACTATGGCTGCTTAACGGGAAAGGTGAGGTGGGGTGATACATAAAACAAGGGTATCAAATTAGCTCAGATACCATTCCATAAACCCAATATGTAATAGACAAGACCTACTCCTTGCTCAGAGAACTGGACTCAACACGCCCTATTCACCGCACAAGAATATATCTGACTAATAATAATCGTAAAACCTATGTATTGATATCTCTCTGTTAGTGTGTCAAGTGGGTGTAAAGCGGCATAAACACAGCAGTGAAAATCAGCTAAACCCCATTATAAAAATAAATTACTTTGAAACACCCATGAAACAAAGACAGTGAAAGAGAGAGAAATTCTTACACAATGCGTTCAGGGGCTGTGATGCAACCTGGATTGACCATATCTAGACGCACAGCTGGATGAGACATAAGGGTGGACACTCTTGGGGCTGAGAGGTTTGGTGAGGTTGGGTGAGCAAACGCAGACCCTTTAAAGGAATACTGCGTGGTACCCATCGCATGGGTCCCAAATCTCCAGGTTCAAGGGCATCTTCCTACATCAAAAACATGCATGAGAAACCCAGAAGATGGTACACCGGGTGATGGGGAAAGGTTTCTAAAACGCACCTCATTTCTCATCTCCTTGTGCCCGGGTTCGCCATTCCAGCCGCTTTACTAGCAAGCTCCCTACTTGGAGCATCAGCACCTTTAACCTCCTGTTCCATACAGGTTGCAATTTGTCCTGAGGATAAACGGGAAGACGTGGAACCAACGAGAGACTAGCTCTTGGTGTTGGGACAGGCACAGGTCACTCTATTTTCCCATCAGAAAGAAGAATTAACCACAGGCTCAGCCTGCCCCCCGGAACCAGAACAGGGCCTGAAGCCATTCTGCGATTTTGCGGCCAGCTCCCATAAAAACGAGTTGTAGAATGGAGGTTCAGGGCACTGCAATTCACAAACCTGCAGAGTTATAAATGATAACTCTCGTCCACAAATATATTGAGGGAAGGCAAAGAAGAGGATTTGAAATCAAGGCAGAATTGCAGGAAACAGATTTCAGGAGGTAGATACGAATCGCCTTTAAAGCACATGAAAAGCGGCAAAACGTTGACAATGATGCCCTTGGCCAAAAAGGGCGTATGCGTTTTTTCCTGAATATATTCAGGAAAAAACGCATACGCCCTTTTTGGCCAACCAAGCAACCTGGAAAGGCAAATCAGCGCTACAAAGAAGTCTCGCTTCCCATCGGTCAAAAGGGCCATGCTGAAAAAAGTGTCAAAACCAGAAATGCAGGACAGGGCATGGAGAAATGGGAGCCTTGCTACACTGATGGGCGGGATGTAAATTGCCAAGAGCCACTCTGGAGAAGTGTCCGGTGAGTCCTGAAACATCTGAAAAACACAGCTTAGAGAGCATAGGGCACTTCCACTCATGGGGGTATAAATTGGGAAAATTAAAAATCAGCAAGACACAAGCACCCCAAAGTTTAGGGCTGCTCTGTTGACCAGGACCTCCACTTCATTCCACCTTAAATATCCCAGGAAAGAGAAAAATGGATAAAGAAGTTGTGGTCCTTATGTACAATGGAATATCACTCAGCCATGAAATCAATGTCGTAAGGTTAGTAGCAGCATGATGAGTGGATTTAGGTACGACAATTCTAAGTGAAATAAGTCACACAGAAAAGGACACTTCTCATAAGGTATCACTGATAGAGGGAATGTAAAAACCGTTACACTTGAACTGAATTACAAAACAGAACAGAGTCACACATGCAGAAAACACACTATGGCTGCTTAACGGGAAAGGTGAGGTGGGGTGATACATAAAACAAGGGTATCAAATTAGCTCAGATACCGTTCCATAAACCCAATATGTAATAGACAAGACCTACTCCTTGCTCAGAGAACTGGACTCAACACGCCCTATTCACCGCACAAGAATATATCTGACTAATAATAATCGTAAAACCTATGTATTGATATCTCTCTGTTAGTGTGTCAAGTGGGTGTAAAGCGGCATAAACACAGCAGTGAAAATCAGCTAAACCCCATTATAAAAATAAATTACTTTGAAACACCCATGAAACAAAGACAGTGAAAGAGAGAGAAATTCTTACACAATGCGTTCAGGGGCTGTGATGCAACCTGGATTGACCATATCTAGACGCACAGCTGGATGAGACATAAGGGTGGACACTCTTGGGGCAGAGAGGTTTGGTGAGGTTGGGTGAGCAAACACAGACCCTTTAAAGTAATACTGCGTGGTACCCATCGCATGGGTCCCAAATCTCCAGGTTCAAGGGCATCTTCCTACATCAAAAACATGCATGAGAAACCCAGATGATGGTACACTGTGTGATGGGGAAAGGTTTCTAAAACGCACCTCATTTCTCATTTCCTTGTGCCCGGGTTCGCCATTCCAGCTGCTTTACTAGCAAGCTCCCTACTTGGAGCATCAGCACCTTTAACCTCCTGTTCCGTACAGGTTGCAATTTGTCCTGAGGATAAACGGGAAGACGTGGAACCAACGAGAGACTAGCTCTTGGTGTTGGGACAGGCACATGTCACTCTATTTTCCCATCAGGAAGAAGAATTAACCACAGGCTCAGCCTGCCCCCCGGAACCAGAACAGGGCCTGAAGCCATTCTGCGATTTTGCGGCCAGCTCCCATAAAAACGAGTTGTAGAATGGAGGTTCAGAGCACTGCAATTCACAAACCTGCAGAGTTATAAATGATAACTCTCGTCCACAAATATATTGAGGGAAGGCAAAGAAGAGGATTTGAAATCAAGGCAGAATTGCACGAAACAGATTTCAGGAGGTAGATACGAATCGCCTTTAAAGCACATGAAAAGCGGCAAAACGTTGACAATGATGCCCTTGGCCAAAAAGGGCGTATGCGTTTTTTCCTGAATATATTCAGGAGAAAACGCATACGCCCTTTTTGGCCAACCAAGCAACCTGGAAAGGCAAATCAGCGCTACAAAGAAGTCTCGCTTCCCATCGGTCAAAAGGGCCATGCTGAAAAAAGTGTCAAAACCAGAAATGCAGGACAGGCCATGGAGAAATGGGAGCCTTGCTACACTGATGGGCGGGATGTAAATTGCCAAGAGCCACTCTGGAGAAGTGTCCGGTCAGTCCTGAAACATCTGAAAAACACAGCTTAGAGAGCATAGGGCACTTCCACTCATGGGGGTATAAATTGGGAAAATTAAAAATCAGCAAGACACAAGCACCCCAAAGTTTAGGGCTGCTCTGTTGACCAGGACCTCCACTTCATTCCACCTTAAATATCCCAGGAAAGAGAAAAATGGATAAAGAAGTTGTGGTCCTTATGTACAATGGAATATCACTCAGCCATGAAATCAATGTCGTAAGGTTAGTAGCAGCATGATGAGTGGATTTAGGTACGACGATTCTAAGTGAAATAAGTCACACAGAAAAGGACACTTCTCATAAGGTATCACTGATAGAGGGAATGTAAAAACCGTTACACTTGAACTGAATTACAAAACAGAACAGAGTCACACATGCAGAAAACACACTATGGCTGCTTAACGGGAAAGGTGAGGTGGGGTGATACATAAAACAAGGGTATCAAATTAGCTCAGATACCGTTCCATAAACCCAATATGTAATAGACAAGACCTACTCCTTGCTCAGAGAACTGGACTCAACACGCCCTATTCACCGCACAAGAATATATCTGACTAATAATAATCGTAAAACCTATGTATTGATATCTCTCTGTTAGTGTGTCAAGTGGGTGTAAAGCGGCATAAACACAGCAGTGAAAATCAGCTAAACCCCATTATAAAAATAAATTACTTTGAAACACCCATGAAACAAAGACAGTGAAAGAGAGAGAAATTCTTACACAATGCGTTCAGGGGCTGTGATGCAACCTGGATTGACCATATCTAGACGCACAGCTGGATGAGACATAAGGGTGGACACTCTTGGGGCTGAGAGGTTTGGTGAGGTTGGGTGAGCAAACGCAGACCCTTTAAAGTAATACTGCGTGGTACCCATCGCATTGGTCCCAAATCTCCAGGTTCAAGGGCATCTTTCTACATCAAAAACATGCATGAGAAACCCAGAAGATGGTACACTGTGTGATGGGGAAAGGTTTCTAAAACGCACCTCATTTCTCATCTCCTTGTGCCCGGGTTCGCCATTCCAGCCACTTTACTAGCAAGCTCCCTACTTGGAGCATCAGCACCTTTAACCTCCTGTTCCATACAGGTTGTAATTTGTCCTGAGGATAAACGAGAAGACATGGAACCAACGAGAGACTAGCTCTTGGTGTTGGGACAGGCACAGGTCACTCTATTTTCCCATCAGAAAGAAGAATTAACCACAGGCTCAGCCTGCCCCCCGGAACCAGAACAGGGCCTGAAGCCATTCTGCGATTTTGCGGCCAGCTCCCATAAAAACGAGTTGTAAAATGGAGGTTCAGGGCACTGCAATTCACAAACCTGCAGAGTTATAAATGATAATTCTCGTCCACAAATATATTGAGGGAAGGCAAAGAAGAGGATTTGAAATCAAGGCAGAATTGCAGGAAACAGATTTCAGGAGGTAGATACGAATCGCCTTTAAAGCACATGAAAAGCGGCAAAACGTTGACAATGATGCCCTTGGCCAAAAAGGGCGTATGCGTTTTTTCCTGAATATATTCAGGAAAAAACGCATACGCCCTTTTTGGCCAACCAAGCAACCTGGAAAGGCAAATCAGCGCTACAAAGAAGTCTCGCTTCCCATCGGTCAAAAGGGCCATGCTGAAAAAAGTGTCAAAACCAGAAATGCAGGACAGGCCATGGAGAAATGGGAGCCTTGCTACACTGATGGGCGGGATGTAAATTGCCAAGAGCCACTCTGGAGAAGTGTCCGGTGAGTCCTGAAACATCTGAAAAACACAGCTTAGAGAGCATAGGGCACTTCCACTCATGGGGGTATAAATTGGGAAAATTAAAAATCAGCAAGACACAAGCACCCCAAAGTTTAGGGCTGCTCTGTTGACCAGGACCTCCACTTCATTCCACCTTAAATATCCCAGGAAAGAGAAAAATGGGTAAAGAAGTTGTGGTCCTTATGTACAATGGAATATCACTCAGCCAGGAAATCAATGTCGTAAGGTTAGTAGCAGCATGATGAGTGGATTTAGGTACGACGATTCTAAGTGAAATAAGTCACACAGAAAAGGACACTTCTCATAAGGTATCACTGATAGAGGGAATGTAAAAACCGTTACACTTGAACTGAATTACAAAACAGAACAGAGTCACACATGCAGAAAACACACTATGGCTGCTTAAAGGGAAAGGTGAGGTGGGGTGATACATAAAACAAGGGTATCAAATTAGCTCGGATACCGTTCCATAAACCCAATATGTAATAGACAAGACCTACTCCTTGCTCAGAGAACTGGACTCAACACGCCCTATTCACCGCACAAGAATATATCTGACTAATAATAATCGTAAAACCTATGTATTGATATCTCTCTGTTAGTGTGTCAAGTGGGTGTAAAGCGGCATAAAGACAGCAGTGAAAAGCAGCTAAACCCCATTATAAAAATAAATTACTTTGAAACACCCATGAAACAAAGACAGTGAAAGAGAGTGAAATTCTTACACAATGCGTTCAGGGGTTGTGATGCAACCTGGATTGACCATATCTAGACGCACAGCTGGATGAGACATAAGGGTGGACACTCTTGGGGCTGAGAGGTTTGGTGAGGTTGGGTGAGCAAACGCAGACCCTTTAAAGTAATACTGCGTGGTACCCATCGCATGGGTCCCAAATCTCCAGGTTCAAGGGCATCTTCCTACGTCAAAAACATGCATGAGTAACCCAGAAGATGGTACACTGTGTGATGGGGAAAGGTTTCTAAAACGCACCTCATTTCTCATCTCCTTGTGCCCGGGTTCGCCATTCCAGCCACTTTACTAGCAAGCTCCCTACTTGGAGCATCAGCACCTTTAACCTCCTGTTCCATACAGGTTGTAATTTGTCCTGAGGATAAACGAGAAGACGTGGAACCAACGAGAGACTAGCTCTTGGTGTTGGGACAGGCACAGGTCACTCTATTTTCCCATCAGAAAGAAGAATTAACCACAGGCTCAGCCAGCACCCCGGAACCAGAACAGGGCCTGAAGCCATTCTGCGATTTTGCGGCCAGCTCCCATAAAAACGAGTTGTAAAATGGAGGTTCAGGGCACTGCAATTCACAAACCTGCAGAGTTTTAAATGATAACTCTCGTCCACAAATATATTGAGGGAAGGCAGAGAAGAGGATTTGAAATCAAGGCAGAATTGCAGGAAACAGATTTCAGGACGTAGATACGAATCGCCTTTAAAGCACATGAAAAGCGGCAAAACGTTGACAATGATGCCCTTGGCCAAAAAGGGCGTATGCGTTTTTTCCTGAATATATTCAGGAAAAAACGCATACGCCCTTTTTGGCCAACCAAGCAACCTGGAAAGGCAAATCAGCGCTACAAAGAAGTCTCGCTTCCCATCGGTCAAAAGGGCCATGCTGAAAAAAGTGTCAAAACCAGAAATGCAGGACAGGCCATGGAGAAATGGGAGCCTTGCTACACTGATGGGCGGGATGTAAATTGTCACCAGCCACTCTGGAGAAGTGTCCGGTGAGTCCTGAAACATCTGAAAAACACAGCTTAGAGAGCATAGGGCACTTCCACTCATGGGGGTATAAATTGGGAAAATTAAAAATCAGCAAGACACAAGCACCCCAAAGTTTAGGGCTGCTCTGTTGACCAGGACCTCCACTTCATTCCACCTTAAATATCCCAGGAAAGAGAAAAATGGATAAAGAAGTTGTGGTCCTTATGTACAATGGAATATCACTCAGCCATGAAATCAATGTCGTAAGGTTAGTAGCAGCATGATGAGTGGATTTAGGTACGACGATTCTAAGTGAAATAAGTCACACAGAAAAGGACACTTCTCATAAGGTATCACTGATAGAGGGAATGTAAAAACCGTTACACTTGAACTGAATTACAAAACAGAACAGAGTCACACATGCAGAAAACACACTATGGCTGCTTAACGGGAAAGGTGAGGTGGGGTGATACATAAAACAAGGGTATCAAATTAGCTCAGATACCATTCCATAAACCCAATATGTAATAGACAAGACCTACTCCTTGCTCAGAGAACTGGACTCAACACGCCCTATTCACCGCACAAGAATATATCTGACTAATAATAATCGTAAAACCTATGTATTGATATCTCTCTGTTAGTGTGTCAAGTGGGTGTAAAGCGGCATAAACACAGCAGTGAAAATCAGCTAAACCCCATTATAAAAATAAATTACTTTGAAACACCCATGAAACAAAGACAGTGAAAGAGAGAGAAATTCTTACACAATGCGTTCAGGGGCTGTGATGCAACCTGGATTGACCATATCTAGACGCACAGCTGGATGAGACATAAGGGTGGACACTCTTGGGGCTGAGAGGTTTGGTGAGGTTGGGTGAGCAAACGCAGACCCTTTAAAGGAATACTGCGTGGTACCCATCGCATGGGTCCCAAATCTCCAGGTTCAAGGGCATCTTCCTACATCAAAAACATGCATGAGAAACCCAGAAGATGGTACACCGGGTGATGGGGAAAGGTTTCTAAAACGCACCTCATTTCTCATCTCCTTGTGCCCGGGTTCGCCATTCCAGCCGCTTTACTAGCAAGCTCCCTACTTGGAGCATCAGCACCTTTAACCTCCTGTTCCATACAGGTTGCAATTTGTCCTGAGGATAAACGGGAAGACGTGGAACCAACGAGAGACTAGCTCTTGGTGTTGGGACAGGCACAGGTCACTCTATTTTCCCATCAGAAAGAAGAATTAACCACAGGCTCAGCCTGCCCCCCGGAACCAGAACAGGGCCTGAAGCCATTCTGCGATTTTGCGGCCAGCTCCCATAAAAACGAGTTGTAGAATGGAGGTTCAGGGCACTGCAATTCACAAACCTGCAGAGTTATAAATGATAACTCTCGTCCACAAATATATTGAGGGAAGGCAAAGAAGAGGATTTGAAATCAAGGCAGAATTGCAGGAAACAGATTTCAGGAGGTAGATACGAATCGCCTTTAAAGCACATGAAAAGCGGCAAAACGTTGACAATGATGCCCTTGGCCAAAAAGGGCGTATGCGTTTTTTCCTGAATATATTCAGGAAAAAACGCATACGCCCTTTTTGGCCAACCAAGCAACCTGGAAAGGCAAATCAGCGCTACAAAGAAGTCTCGCTTCCCATCGGTCAAAAGGGCCATGCTGAAAAAAGTGTCAAAACCAGAAATGCAGGACAGGGCATGGAGAAATGGGAGCCTTGCTACACTGATGGGCGGGATGTAAATTGCCAAGAGCCACTCTGGAGAAGTGTCCGGTGAGTCCTGAAACATCTGAAAAACACAGCTTAGAGAGCATAGGGCACTTCCACTCATGGGGGTATAAATTGGGAAAATTAAAAATCAGCAAGACACAAGCACCCCAAAGTTTAGGGCTGCTCTGTTGACCAGGACCTCCACTTCATTCCACCTTAAATATCCCAGGAAAGAGAAAAATGGATAAAGAAGTTGTGGTCCTTATGTACAATGGAATATCACTCAGCCATGAAATCAATGTCGTAAGGTTAGTAGCAGCATGATGAGTGGATTTAGGTACGACAATTCTAAGTGAAATAAGTCACACAGAAAAGGACACTTCTCATAAGGTATCACTGATAGAGGGAATGTAAAAACCGTTACACTTGAACTGAATTACAAAACAGAACAGAGTCACACATGCAGAAAACACACTATGGCTGCTTAACGGGAAAGGTGAGGTGGGGTGATACATAAAACAAGGGTATCAAATTAGCTCAGATACCGTTCCATAAACCCAATATGTAATAGACAAGACCTACTCCTTGCTCAGAGAACTGGACTCAACACGCCCTATTCACCGCACAAGAATATATCTGACTAATAATAATCGTAAAACCTATGTATTGATATCTCTCTGTTAGTGTGTCAAGTGGGTGTAAAGCGGCATAAACACAGCAGTGAAAAGCAGCTAAACCCCATTATAAAAATAAATTACTTTGAAACACCCATGAAACAAAGACAGTGAAAGAGAGAGAAATTCTTACACAATGCGTTCAGGGGCTGTGATGCAACCTGGATTGACCATATCTAGACGCACAGCTGGATGAGACATAAGGGTGGACACTCTTGGGGCTGAGAGGTTTGGTGAGGTTGGGTGAGCAAACACAGACCCTTTAAAGTAATACTGCGTGGTACCCATCGCATTGGTCCCAAATCTCCAGGTTCAAGGGCATCTTTCTACATCAAAAACATGCATGAGAAACCCAGAAGATGGTACACTGTGTGATGGGGAAAGGTTTCTAAAACGCACCTCATTTCTCATCTCCTTGTGCCCGGGTTCGCCATTCCAACCAGTTTACTAGCAAGCTCCCTACTTGGAGCATCAGCACCTTTAACCTCCTGTTCCATACAGGTTGTAATTTGTCCTGAGGATAAACGAGAAGACGTGGAACCAACGAGAGACTAGCTCTTGGTGTTGGGACAGGCACAGGTCACTCTATTTTCCCATCAGAAAGAAGAATTAACCACAGGCTCAGCCAGCACCCCGGAACCAGAACAGGGCCTGAAGCCATTCTGCGATTTTGCGGCCAGCTCCCATAAAAACGAGTTGTAAAATGGAGGTTCAGGGCACTGCAATTCACAAACCTGCAGAGTTTTAAATGATAACTCTCGTCCACAAATATATTGAGGGAAGGCAAAGAAGAGGATTTGAAATCAAGGCAGAATTGCAGGAAACAGATTTCAGGACGTAGATACGAATCGCCTTTAAAGCACATGAAAAGCGGCAAAACGTTGACAATGATGCCCTTGGCCAAAAAGGGCGTATGCGTTTTTTCCTGAATATATTCAGGAAAAAACGCATACGCCCTTTTTGGCCAACCAAGCAACCTGGAAAGGCAAATCAGCGCTACAAAGAAGTCTCGCTTCCCATCGGTCAAAAGGGCCATGCTGAAAAAAGTGTCAAAACCAGAAATGCAGGACAGGCCATGGAGAAATGGGAGCCTTGCTACACTGATGGGCGGGATGTAAATTGCCAAGAGCCACTCTGGAGAAGTGTCCGGTGAGTCCTGAAACATCTGAAAAACACAGCTTAGAGAGCATAGGGCACTTCCACTCATGGGGGTATAAATTGGGAAAATTAAAAATCAGCAAGACACAAGCACCCCAAAGTTTAGGGCTGCTCTGTTGACCAGGACCTCCACTTCACTCCACCTTAAATATCCCAGGAAAGAGAAAAATGGATAAAGAAGTTGTGGTCCTTATGTACAATGGAATATCACTCAGCCAGGAAATCAATGTCGTAAGGTTAGTAGCAGCATGATGAGTGGATTTAGGTACGACGATTCTAAGTGAAATAAGTCACACAGAAAAGGACACTTCTCATAAGGTATCACTGATAGAGGGAATGTAAAAACCGTTACACTTGAACTGAATTACAAAACAGAACAGAGTCACACATGCAGAAAACACACTATGGCTGCTTAACGGGAAAGGTGAGGTGGGGTGATACATAAAACAAGGGTATCAAATTAGCTCAGATACCGTTCCATAAACCCAATATGTAATAGACAAGACCTACTCCTTGCTCAGAGAACTGGACTCAACACGCCCTATTCACCGCACAAGAATATATCTGACTAATAATAATCGTAAAACCTATGTATTGATATCTCTCTGTTAGTGTGTCAAGTGGGTGTAAAGCGGCATAAACACAGCAGTGAAAAGCAGCTAAACCCCATTATAAAAATAAATTACTTTGAAACACCCATGAAACAAAGACAGTGAAAGAGAGAGAAATTCTTACACAATGAGTTCAGGGGCTGTGATGCAACCTGGATTGACCATATCTAGATGCACAGCTGGATGAGACATAAGGGTGGACACTCTTGGGGCTGAGAGGTTTGGTGAGGTTGGGTGAGCAAACACAGACCCTTTAAAGTAATACTGCGTGGTACCCATCGCATTGGTCCCAAATCTCCAGGTTCAAGGGCATCTTCCTACATCAAAAACATGCATGAGAAACCCAGAAGATGGTACACTGTGTGATGGGGAAAGGTTTCTAAAACGCACCTCATTTCTCATCTCCTTGTGCCCGGGTTCGCCATTCCAGCCACTTTACTAGCAAGCTCCCTACTTGGAGCATCAGCACCTTTAACCTCCTGTTCCATACAGGTTGTAATTTGTCCTGAGGATAAACGAGAAGACATGGAACCAACGAGAGACTAGCTCTTGGTGTTGGGACAGGCACAGGTCACTCTATTTTCCCATCAGAAAGAAGAATTAACCACAGGCTCAGCCTGCCCCCCGGAACCAGAACAGGGCCTGAAGCCATTCTGCGATTTTGCGGCCAGCTCCCATAAAAACGAGTTGTAAAATGGAGGTTCAGGGCACTGCAATTCACAAACCTGCAGAGTTATAAATGATAACTCTCGTCCACAAATATATTGAGGGAAGGCAAAGAAGAGGATTTGAAATCAAGGCAGAATTGCAGGAAACAGATTTCAGGAGGTAGATACGAATCGCCTTTAAAGCACATGAAAAGCGGCAAAACGTTGACAATGATGCCCTTGGCCAAAAAGGGCGTATGCGTTTTTTCCTGAATATATTCAGGAAAAAACGCATACGCCCTTTTTGGCCAACCAAGCAACCTGGAAAGGCAAATCAGCGCTACAAAGAAGTCTCGCTTCCCATCGGTCAAAAGGGCCATGCTGAAAAAAGTGTCAAAACCAGAAATGCAGGACAGGCCATGGAGAAATGGGAGCCTTGCTACACTGATGGGCGGGATGTAAATTGCCAAGAGCCACTCTGGAGAAGTGTCCGGTGAGTCCTGAAACATCTGAAAAACACAGCTTAGAGAGCATAGGGCACTTCCACTCATGGGGGTATAAATTGGAAAAATTAAAAATCAGCAAGACACAAGCACCCCAAAGTTGAGGGCTGCTCTGTTGACCAGGACCTCCACTTCATTCCACCTTAAATATCCCAGGAAAGAGAAAAATGGATAAAGAAGTTGTGGTCCTTATGTACAATGGAATATCACTCAGCCATGAAATCAATGTCGTAAGGTTAGTAGCAGCATGATGAGTGGATTTAGGTACGATGATTCTAAGTGAAATAAGTCACACAGAAAAGGACACTTCTCATAAGGTATCACTGATAGAGGGAATGTAAAAACCGTTACACTTGAACTGAATTACAAAACAGAACAGAGTCACACATGCAGAAAACACACTATGGCTGCTTAACGGGAAAGGTGAGGTGGGGTGATACATAAAACAAGGGTATCAAATTAGCTCAGATACCATTCCATAAACCCAATATGTAATAGACAAGACCTACTCCTTGCTCAGAGAACTGGACTCAACACGCCCTATTCACCGCACAAGAATATATCTGACTAATAATAATCGTAAAACCTATGTATTGATATCTCTCTGTTAGTGTGTCAAGTGGGTGTAAAGCGGCATAAACACAGCAGTGAAAAGCAGCTAAACCCCATTATAAAAATAAATTACTTTGAAACAACCATGAAACAAAGACAGTGAAAGAGAGAGAAATTCTTACACAATGCGTTCAGGGGCTGTGATGCAACCTGGATTGACCATATCTAGACGCACAGCTGGATGAGACATAAGGGTGGACACTCTTGGGGCTGAGAGGTTTGGTGAGGTTGGGTGAGCAAACGCAGACCCTTTAAAGTAATACTGCGTGGTACCCATCGCATGGGTCCCAAATCTCCAGGTTCAAGGGCATCTTCCTACATCAAAAACATGCATGAGAAACCCAGAAGATGGTACACCGTGTGATGGGGAAAGGTTTCTAAAACGCACCTCATTTCTCATCTCCTTGTGCCCGGGTTCGCCATTCCAGCCGCTTTACTAGCAAGCTCCCTACTTGGAGCATCATCACCTTTAACCTCCTGTTCCATACAGGTTGTAATTTGTCCTGAGGATAAACGAGAAGACGTGGAACCAACGAGAGACTAGCTCTTGGTGTTGGGACAGGCACAGGTCACTCTATTTTCCCATCAGAAAGAAGAATTAACCACAGGCTCAGCCTGCCCCCCGGAACCAGAACAGGGCCTGAAGCCATTCTGCGATTTTACGGCCAGCTCCCATAAAAACGAGTTGTAGAATGGAGGTTCAGGGCACTGCAATTCACAAACCTGCAGAGTTATAAATGATAACTCTCGTCCACAAATATATTGAGGGAAGGCAAAGAAGAGGATTTGAAATCAAGGCAGAATTGCAGGAAACAGATTTCAGGAGGTAGATACGAATCGCCTTTAAAGCACATGAAAAGCGGCAAAACGTTGACAATGATGCCCTTGGCCAAAAAGGGCGTATGCGTTTTTTCCTGAATATATTCAGGAAAAAACGCATACGCCCTTTTTGGCCAACCAAGCAACCTGGAAAGGCAAATCAGCGCTACAAAGAAGTCTCGCTTCCCATCGGTCAAAAGGGCCATGCTGAAAAAAGTGTCAAAACCAGAAATGCAGGACAGGCCATGGAGAAATGGGAGCCTTGCTACACTGATGGGCGGGATGTAAATTGCCAAGAGCCACTCTGGAGAAGTGTCCGGTGAGTCCTGAAACATCTGAAAAACACAGCTTAGAGAGCATAGGGCACTTCCACTCATGGGGGTATAAATTGGGAAAATTAAAAATCAGCAAGACACAAGCACCCCAAAGTTTAGGGCTGCTCTGTTGACCAGGACCTCCACTTCATTCCACCTTAAATATCCCAGGAAAGAGAAAAATGGGTAAAGAAGTTGTGGTCCTTATGTACAATGGAATATCACTCAGCCAGGAAATCAATGTCGTAAGGTTAGTAGCAGCATGATGAGTGGATTTAGGTACGACGATTCTAAGTGAAATAAGTCACACAGAAAAGGACACTTCTCATAAGGTATCACTGATAGAGGGAATGTAAAAACCGTTACACTTGAACTGAATTACAAAACAGAACAGAGTCACACATGCAGAAAACACACTATGGCTGCTTAAAGGGAAAGGTGAGGTGGGGTGATACATAAAACAAGGGTATCAAATTAGCTCGGATACCGTTCCATAAACCCAATATGTAATAGACAAGACCTACTCCTTGCTCAGAGAACTGGACTCAACACGCCCTATTCACCGCACAAGAATATATCTGACTAATAATAATCGTAAAACCTATGTATTGATATCTCTCTGTTAGTGTGTCAAGTGGGTGTAAAGCGGCATAAACACAGCAGTGAAAAGCAGCTAAACCCCATTATAAAAATAAATTACTTTGAAACAACCATGAAACAAAGACAGTGAAAGAGAGAGAAATTCTTACACAATGCGTTCAGGGGCTGTGATGCAACCTGGATTGACCATATCTAGACGCACAGCTGGATGAGACATAAGGGTGGACACTCTTGGGGCTGAGAGGTTTGGTGAGGTTGGGTGAGCAAACGCAGACCCTTTAAAGGAATACTGCGTGGTACCCATCGCATGGGTCCCAAATCTCCAGGTTCAAGGGCATCTTCCTACATCAAAAACATGCATGAGAAACCCAGAAGATGGTACACCGGGTGATGGGGAAAGGTTTCTAAAACGCACCTCATTTCTCATCTCCTTGTGCCCGGGTTCGCCATTCCAGCCGCTTTACTAGCAAGCTCCCTACTTGGAGCATCAGCACCTTTAACCTCCTGTTCCATACAGGTTGCAATTTGTCCTGAGGATAAACGGGAAGACGTGGAACCAACGAGAGACTAGCTCTTGGTGTTGGGACAGGCACAGGTCACTCTATTTTCCCATCAGAAAGAAGAATTAACCACAGGCTCAGCCTGCCCCCCGGAACCAGAACAGGGCCTGAAGCCATTCTGCGATTTTGCGGCCAGCTCCCATAAAAACGAGTTGTAGAATGGAGGTTCAGGGCACTGCAATTCACAAACCTGCAGAGTTATAAATGATAACTCTCGTCCACAAATATATTGAGGGAAGGCAAAGAAGAGGATTTGAAATCAAGGCAGAATTGCAGGAAACAGATTTCAGGAGGTAGATACGAATCGCCTTTAAAGCACATGAAAAGCGGCAAAACGTTGACAATGATGCCCTTGGCCAAAAAGGGCGTATGCGTTTTTTCCTGAATATATTCAGGAAAAAACGCATACGCCCTTTTTGGCCAACCAAGCAACCTGGAAAGGCAAATCAGCGCTACAAAGAAGTCTCGCTTCCCATCGGTCAAAAGGGCCATGCTGAAAAAAGTGTCAAAACCAGAAATGCAGGACAGGCCATGGAGAAATGGGAGCCTTGCTACACTGATGGGCGGGATGTAAATTGCCAAGAGCCACTCTGGAGAAGTGTCCGGTGAGTCCTGAAACATCTGAAAAACACAGCTTAGAGAGCATAGGGCACTTCCACTCATGGGGGTATAAATTGGGAAAATTAAAAATCAGCAAGACACAAGCACCCCAAAGTTTAGGGCTGCTCTGTTGACCAGGACCTCCACTTCATTCCACCTTAAATATCCCAGGAAAGAGAAAAATGGATAAAGAAGTTGTGGTCCTTATGTACAATGGAATATCACTCAGCCATGAAATCAATGTCGTAAGGTTAGTAGCAGCATGATGAGTGGATTTAGGTACGACGATTCTAAGTGAAATAAGTCACACAGAAAAGGACACTTCTCATAAGGTATCACTGATAGAGGGAATGTAAAAACCGTTACACTTGAACTGAATTACAAAACAGAACAGAGTCACACATGCAGAAAACACACTATGGCTGCTTAACGGGAAAGGTGAGGTGGGGTGATACATAAAACAAGGGTATCAAATTAGCTCAGATACCGTTCCATAAACCCAATATGTAATAGACAAGACCTACTCCTTGCTCAGAGAACTGGACTCAACACGCCCTATTCACCGCACAAGAATATATCTGACTAATAATAATCGTAAAACCTATGTATTGATATCTCTCTGTTAGTGTGTCAAGTGGGTGTAAAGCGGCATAAACACAGCAGTGAAAAGCAGCTAAACCCCATTATAAAAATAAATTACTTTGAAACACCCATGAAACAAAGACAGTGAAAGAGAGAGAAATTCTTACACAATGCGTTCAGGGGCTGTGATGCAACCTGGATTGACCATATCTAGACGCACAGCTGGATGAGACATAAGGGTGGACACTCTTGGGGCTGAGAGGTTTGGTGAGGTTGGGTGAGCAAACACAGACCCTTTAAAGTAATACTGCGTGGTACCCATCGCATTGGTCCCAAATCTCCAGGTTCAAGGGCATCTTTCTACATCAAAAACATGCATGAGAAACCCAGAAGATGGTACACTGTGTGATGGGGAAAGGTTTCTAAAACGCACCTCATTTCTCATCTCCTTGTGCCCGGGTTCGCCATTCCAACCAGTTTACTAGCAAGCTCCCTACTTGGAGCATCAGCACCTTTAACCTCCTGTTCCATACAGGTTGTAATTTGTCCTGAGGATAAACGAGAAGACGTGGAACCAACGAGAGACTAGCTCTTGGTGTTGGGACAGGCACAGGTCACTCTATTTTCCCATCAGAAAGAAGAATTAACCACAGGCTCAGCCAGCACCCCGGAACCAGAACAGGGCCTGAAGCCATTCTGCGATTTTGCGGCCAGCTCCCATAAAAACGAGTTGTAAAATGGAGGTTCAGGGCACTGCAATTCACAAACCTGCAGAGTTTTAAATGATAACTCTCGTCCACAAATATATTGAGGGAAGGCAAAGAAGAGGATTTGAAATCAAGGCAGAATTGCAGGAAACAGATTTCAGGACGTAGATACGAATCGCCTTTAAAGCACATGAAAAGCGGCAAAACGTTGACAATGATGCCCTTGGCCAAAAAGGGCGTATGCGTTTTTTCCTGAATATATTCAGGAAAAAACGCATACGCCCTTTTTGGCCAACCAAGCAACCTGGAAAGGCAAATCAGCGCTACAAAGAAGTCTCGCTTCCCATCGGTCAAAAGGGCCATGCTGAAAAAAGTGTCAAAACCAGAAATGCAGGACAGGCCATGGAGAAATGGGAGCCTTGCTACACTGATGGGCGGGATGTAAATTGCCAAGAGCCACTCTGGAGAAGTGTCCGGTGAGTCCTGAAACATCTGAAAAACACAGCTTAGAGAGCATAGGGCACTTCCACTCATGGGGGTATAAATTGGGAAAATTAAAAATCAGCAAGACACAAGCACCCCAAAGTTTAGGGCTGCTCTGTTGACCAGGACCTCCACTTCACTCCACCTTAAATATCCCAGGAAAGAGAAAAATGGATAAAGAAGTTGTGGTCCTTATGTACAATGGAATATCACTCAGCCAGGAAATCAATGTCGTAAGGTTAGTAGCAGCATGATGAGTGGATTTAGGTACGACGATTCTAAGTGAAATAAGTCACACAGAAAAGGACACTTCTCATAAGGTATCACTGATAGAGGGAATGTAAAAACCGTTACACTTGAACTGAATTACAAAACAGAACAGAGTCACACATGCAGAAAACACACTATGGCTGCTTAACGGGAAAGGTGAGGTGGGGTGATACATAAAACAAGGGTATCAAATTAGCTCAGATACCGTTCCATAAACCCAATATGTAATAGACAAGACCTACTCCTTGCTCAGAGAACTGGACTCAACACGCCCTATTCACCGCACAAGAATATATCTGACTAATAATAATCGTAAAACCTATGTATTGATATCTCTCTGTTAGTGTGTCAAGTGGGTGTAAAGCGGCATAAACACAGCAGTGAAAATCAGCTAAACCCCATTATAAAAATAAATTACTTTGAAACACCCATGAAACAAAGACAGTGAAAGAGAGAGAAATTCTTACACAATGCGTTCAGGGGCTGTGATGCAACCTGGATTGACCATATCTAGACGCACAGCTGGATGAGACATAAGGGTGGACACTCTTGGGGCTGAGAGGTTTGGTGAGGTTGGGTGAGCAAACACAGACCCTTTAAAGTAATACTGCGTGGTACCCATCGCATTGGTCCCAAATCTCCAGGTTCAAGGGCATCTTTCTACATCAAAAACATGCATGAGAAACCCAGAAGATGGTACACTGTGTGATGGGGAAAGGTTTCTAAAACGCACCTCATTTCTCATCTCCTTGTGCCCGGGTTCGCCATTCCAACCAGTTTACTAGCAAGCTCCCTACTTGGAGCATCAGCACCTTTAACCTCCTGTTCCATACAGGTTGTAATTTGTCCTGAGGATAAACGAGAAGACGTGGAACCAACGAGAGACTAGCTCTTGGTGTTGGGACAGGCACAGGTCACTCTATTTTCCCATCAGAAAGAAGAATTAACCACAGGCTCAGCCAGCACCCCGGAACCAGAACAGGGCCTGAAGCCATTCTGCGATTTTGCGGCCAGCTCCCATAAAAACGAGTTGTAAAATGGAGGTTCAGGGCACTGCAATTCACAAACCTGCAGAGTTTTAAATGATAACTCTCGTCCACAAATATATTGAGGGAAGGCAAAGAAGAGGATTTGAAATCAAGGCAGAATTGCAGGAAACAGATTTCAGGACGTAGATACGAATCGCCTTTAAAGCACATGAAAAGCGGCAAAACGTTGACAATGATGCCCTTGGCCAAAAAGGGCGTATGCGTTTTTTCCTGAATATATTCAGGAAAAAACGCATACGCCCTTTTTGGCCAACCAAGCAACCTGGAAAGGCAAATCAGCGCTACAAAGAAGTCTCGCTTCCCATCGGTCAAAAGGGCCATGCTGAAAAAAGTGTCAAAACCAGAAATGCAGGACAGGCCATGGAGAAATGGGAGCCTTGCTACACTGATGGGCGGGATGTAAATTGCCAAGAGCCACTCTGGAGAAGTGTCCGGTGAGTCCTGAAACATCTGAAAAACACAGCTTAGAGAGCATAGGGCACTTCCACTCATGGGGGTATAAATTGGGAAAATTAAAAATCAGCAAGACACAAGCACCCCAAAGTTTAGGGCTGCTCTGTTGACCAGGACCTCCACTTCATTCCACCTTAAATATCCCAGGAAAGAGAAAAATGGATAAAGAAGTTGTGGTCCTTATGTACAATGGAATATCACTCAGCCATGAAATCAATGTCGTAAGGTTAGTAGCAGCATGATGAGTGGATTTAGGTACGACGATTCTAAGTGAAATAAGTCACACAGAAAAGGACACTTCTCATAAGGTATCACTGATAGAGGGAATGTAAAAACCGTTACACTTGAACTGAATTACAAAACAGAACAGAGTCACACATGCAGAAAACACACTATGGCTGCTTAACGGGAAAGGTGAGGTGGGGTGATACATAAAACAAGGGTATCAAATTAGCTCAGATACCGTTCCATAAACCCAATATGTAATAGACAAGACCTACTCCTTGCTCAGAGAACTGGACTCAACACGCCCTATTCACCGCACAAGAATATATCTGACTAATAATAATCGTAAAACCTATGTATTGATATCTCTCTGTTAGTGTGTCAAGTGGGTGTAAAGCGGCATAAACACAGCAGTGAAAAGCAGCTAAACCCCATTATAAAAATAAATTACTTTGAAACACCCATGAAACAAAGACAGTGAAAGAGAGAGAAATTCTTACACAATGCGTTCAGGGGCTGTGATGCAACCTGGATTGACCATATCTAGACGCACAGCTGGATGAGACATAAGGGTGGACACTCTTGGGGCTGAGAGGTTTGGTGAGGTTGGGTGAGCAAACACAGACCCTTTAAAGTAATACTGCGTGGTACCCATCGCATTGGTCCCAAATCTCCAGGTTCAAGGGCATCTTTCTACATCAAAAACATGCATGAGAAACCCAGAAGATGGTACACTGTGTGATGGGGAAAGGTTTCTAAAACGCACCTCATTTCTCATCTCCTTGTGCCCGGGTTCGCCATTCCAACCAGTTTACTAGCAAGCTCCCTACTTGGAGCATCAGCACCTTTAACCTCCTGTTCCATACAGGTTGTAATTTGTCCTGAGGATAAACGAGAAGACGTGGAACCAACGAGAGACTAGCTCTTGGTGTTGGGACAGGCACAGGTCACTCTATTTTCCCATCAGAAAGAAGAATTAACCACAGGCTCAGCCAGCACCCCGGAACCAGAACAGGGCCTGAAGCCATTCTGCGATTTTGCGGCCAGCTCCCATAAAAACGAGTTGTAAAATGGAGGTTCAGGGCACTGCAATTCACAAACCTGCAGAGTTTTAAATGATAACTCTCGTCCACAAATATATTGAGGGAAGGCAAAGAAGAGGATTTGAAATCAAGGCAGAATTGCAGGAAACAGATTTCAGGACGTAGATACGAATCGCCTTTAAAGCACATGAAAAGCGGCAAAACGTTGACAATGATGCCCTTGGCCAAAAAGGGCGTATGCGTTTTTTCCTGAATATATTCAGGAAAAAACGCATACGCCCTTTTTGGCCAACCAAGCAACCTGGAAAGGCAAATCAGCGCTACAAAGAAGTCTCGCTTCCCATCGGTCAAAAGGGCCATGCTGAAAAAAGTGTCAAAACCAGAAATGCAGGACAGGCCATGGAGAAATGGGAGCCTTGCTACACTGATGGGCGGGATGTAAATTGCCAAGAGCCACTCTGGAGAAGTGTCCGGTGAGTCCTGAAACATCTGAAAAACACAGCTTAGAGAGCATAGGGCACTTCCACTCATGGGGGTATAAATTGGGAAAATTAAAAATCAGCAAGACACAAGCACCCCAAAGTTTAGGGCTGCTCTGTTGACCAGGACCTCCACTTCACTCCACCTTAAATATCCCAGGAAAGAGAAAAATGGATAAAGAAGTTGTGGTCCTTATGTACAATGGAATATCACTCAGCCAGGAAATCAATGTCGTAAGGTTAGTAGCAGCATGATGAGTGGATTTAGGTACGACGATTCTAAGTGAAATAAGTCACACAGAAAAGGACACTTCTCATAAGGTATCACTGATAGAGGGAATGTAAAAACCGTTACACTTGAACTGAATTACAAAACAGAACAGAGTCACACATGCAGAAAACACACTATGGCTGCTTAACGGGAAAGGTGAGGTGGGGTGATACATAAAACAAGGGTATCAAATTAGCTCAGATACCGTTCCATAAACCCAATATGTAATAGACAAGACCTACTCCTTGCTCAGAGAACTGGACTCAACACGCCCTATTCACCGCACAAGAATATATCTGACTAATAATAATCGTAAAACCTATGTATTGATATCTCTCTGTTAGTGTGTCAAGTGGGTGTAAAGCGGCATAAACACAGCAGTGAAAATCAGCTAAACCCCATTATAAAAATAAATTACTTTGAAACACCCATGAAACAAAGACAGTGAAAGAGAGAGAAATTCTTACACAATGCGTTCAGGGGCTGTGATGCAACCTGGATTGACCATATCTAGACGCACAGCTGGATGAGACATAAGGGTGGACACTCTTGGGGCTGAGAGGTTTGGTGAGGTTGGGTGAGCAAACACAGACCCTTTAAAGTAATACTGCGTGGTACCCATCGCATTGGTCCCAAATCTCCAGGTTCAAGGGCATCTTTCTACATCAAAAACATGCATGAGAAACCCAGAAGATGGTACACTGTGTGATGGGGAAAGGTTTCTAAAACGCACCTCATTTCTCATCTCCTTGTGCCCGGGTTCGCCATTCCAACCAGTTTACTAGCAAGTTCCCTACTTGGAGCATCAGCACCTTTAACCTCCTGTTCCGTATAGGTTGCAATTTGTCCTGAGGATAAACGGGAAGACGTGGAACCAACGAGAGACTAGCTCTTGGTGTTGGGACAGGCACAGGTCACTCTATTTTCCCATCAGAAAGAAGAATTAACCACAGGCTCAGCCTGCCCCCCGGAACCAGAACAGGGCCTGAAGCCATTCTGCGATTTTGCGGCCAGCTCCCATAAAAACGAGTTGTAGAATGGAGGTTCAGGGCACTGCAATTCACAAACCTGCAGAGTTATAAATGATAACTCTCGTCCACAAATATATTGAGGGAAGGCAAAGAAGAGGATTTGAAATCAAGGCAGAATTGCACGAAACAGATTTCAGGAGGTAGATACGAATCGCCTTTAAAGCACATGAAAAGCGGCAAAACGTTGACAATGATGCCCTTGGCCAAAAAGGGCGTATGCGTTTTTTCCTGAATATATTCAGGAAAAAACGCATACGCCCTTTTTGGCCAACCAAGCAACCTGGAAAGGCAAATCAGCGCTAGAAAGAAGTCTCGCTTCCCATCGGTCAAAAGGGCCATGCTGAAAAAAGTGTCAAAACCAGAAATGCAGGACAGGCCATGGAGAAATGGGAGCCTTGCTACACTGATGGGCGGGATGTAAATTGCCAAGAGCCACTCTGGAGAAGTGTCCGGTGAGTCCTGAAACATCTGAAAAACACAGCTTAGAGAGCATAGGGCACTTCCACTCATGGGGGTATAAATTGGGAAAATTAAAAATCAGCAAGACACAAGCACCCCAAAGTTTAGGGCTGCTCTGTTGACCAGGACCTCCACTTCATTCCACCTTAAATATCCCAGGAAAGAGAAAAATGGATAAAGAAGTTGTGGTCCTTATGTACAATGGAATATCACTCAGCCAGGAAATCAATGTCGTAAGGTTAGTAGCAGCATGATGAGTGGATTTAGGTACGACGATTCTAAGTGAAATAAGTCACACAGAAAAGGACACTTCTCATAAGGTATCACTGATAGAGGGAATGTAAAAACCGTTACACTTGAACTGAATTACAAAACAGAACAGAGTCACACATGCAGAAAACACACTATGGCTGCTTAACGGGAAAGGTGAGGTGGGGTGATACATAAAACAAGGGTATCAAATTAGCTCAGATACCGTTCCATAAACCCAATATGTAATAGACAAGACCTACTCCTTGCTCAGAGAACTGGACTCAACACGCCCTATTCACCGCACAAGAATATATCTGACTAATAATAATCGTAAAACCTATGTATTGATATCTCTCTGTTAGTGTGTCAAGTGGGTGTAAAGCGGCATAAACACAGCAGTGAAAAGCAGCTAAACCCCATTATAAAAATAAATTACTTTGAAACACCCATGAAACAAAGACAGTGAAAGAGAGAGAAATTCTTACACAATGAGTTCAGGGGCTGTGATGCAACATGGATTGACCATATCTAGACGCACAGCTGGATGAGACATAAGGGTGGACACTCTTGGGGCTGAGAGGTTTGGTGAGGTTGGGTGAGCAAACGCAGACCCTTTAAAGTAATACTGCGTGGTACCCATCGCATTGGTCCCAAATCTCCAGGTTCAAGGGCATCTTCCTACATCAAAAACATGCATGAGAAACCCAGAAGATGGTACACTGTGTGATGGGGAAAGGTTTCTAAAACGCACCTCATTTCTCATCTCCTTGTGCCCGGGTTCGCCATTCCAGCCACTTTACTAGCAAGCTCCCTACTTGGAGCATCAGCACCTTTAACCTCCTGTTCCATACAGGTTGTAATTTGTCCTGAGGATAAACGAGAAGACATGGAACCAACGAGAGACTAGCTCTTGGTGTTGGGACAGGCACAGGTCACTCTATTTTCCCATCAGAAAGAAGAATTAACCACAGGCTCAGCCTGCCCCCCGGAACCAGAACAGGGCCTGAAGCCATTCTGCGATTTTGCGGCCAGCTCCCATAAAAACGAGTTGTAAAATGGAGGTTCAGGGCACTGCAATTCACAAACCTGCAGAGTTATAAATGATAACTCTCGTCCACAAATATATTGAGGGAAGGCAAAGAAGAGGATTTGAAATCAAGGCAGAATTGCAGGAAACAGATTTCAGGAGGTAGATACGAATCGCCTTTAAAGCACATGAAAAGCGGCAAAACGTTGACAATGATGCCCTTGGCCAAAAAGGGCGTATGCGTTTTTTCCTGAATATATTCAGGAAAAAACGCATACGCCCTTTTTGGCCAACCAAGCAACCTGGAAAGGCAAATCAGCGCTACAAAGAAGTCTCGCTTCCCATCGGTCAAAAGGGCCATGCTGAAAAAAGTGTCAAAACCAGAAATGCAGGACAGGCCATGGAGAAATGGGAGCCTTGCTACACTGATGGGCGGGATGTAAATTGCCAAGAGCCACTCTGGAGAAGTGTCCGGTGAGTCCTGAAACATCTGAAAAACACAGCTTAGAGAGCATAGGGCACTTCCACTCATGGGGGTATAAATTGGAAAAATTAAAAATCAGCAAGACACAAGCACCCCAAAGTTGAGGGCTGCTCTGTTGACCAGGACCTCCACTTCATTCCACCTTAAATATCCCAGGAAAGAGAAAAATGGATAAAGAAGTTGTGGTCCTTATGTACAATGGAATATCACTCAGCCATGAAATCAATGTCGTAAGGTTAGTAGCAGCATGATGAGTGGATTTAGGTACGATGATTCTAAGTGAAATAAGTCACACAGAAAAGGACACTTCTCATAAGGTATCACTGATAGAGGGAATGTAAAAACCCTTACACTTGAACTGAATTACAAAACAGAACAGAGTCACACATGCAGAAAACACACTATGGCTGCTTAACGGGAAAGGTGAGGTGGGGTGATACATAAAACAAGGGTATCAAATTAGCTCAGATACCATTCCATAAACCCAATATGTAATAGACAAGACCTACTCCTTGCTCAGAGAACTGGACTCAACACGCCCTATTCACCGCACAAGAATATATCTGACTAATAATAATCGTAAAACCTATGTATTGATATCTCTCTGTTAGTGTGTCAAGTGGGTGTAAAGCGGCATAAACACAGCAGTGAAAAGCAGCTAAACCCCATTATAAAAATAAATTACTTTGAAACAACCATGAAACAAAGACAGTGAAAGAGAGAGAAATTCTTACACAATGCGTTCAGGGGCTGTGATGCAACCTGGATTGACCATATCTAGACGCACAGCTGGATGAGACATAAGGGTGGACACTCTTGGGGCTGAGAGGTTTGGTGAGGTTGGGTGAGCAAACGCAGACCCTTTAAAGTAATACTGCGTGGTACCCATCGCATGGGTCCCAAATCTCCAGGTTCAAGGGCATCTTCCTACATCAAAAACATGCATGAGAAACCCAGAAGATGGTACACCGTGTGATGGGGAAAGGTTTCTAAAACGCACCTCATTTCTCATCTCCTTGTGCCCGGGTTCGCCATTCCAGCCGCTTTACTAGCAAGCTCCCTACTTGGAGCATCAGCACCTTTAACCTCCTGTTCCATACAGGTTGTAATTTGTCCTGAGGATAAACGAGAAGACGTGGAACCAACGAGAGACTAGCTCTTGGTGTTGGGACAGGCACAGGTCACTCTATTTTCCCATCAGAAAGAAGAATTAACCACAGGCTCAGCCTGCCCCCCGGAACCAGAACAGGGCCTGAAGCCATTCTGCGATTTTACGGCCAGCTCCCATAAAAACGAGTTGTAAAATGGAGGTTCAGGGCACTGCAATTCACAAACCTGCAGAGTTATAAATGATAACTCTCGTCCACAAATATATTGAGGGAAGGCAAAGAAGAGGATTTGAAATCAAGGCAGAATTGCAGGAAACAGATTTCAGGAGGTAGATACGAATCGCCTTTAAAGCACATGAAAAGCGGCAAAACGTTGACAATGATGCCCTTGGCCAAAAAGGGCGTATGCGTTTTTTCCTGAATATATTCAGGAAAAAACGCATACGCCCTTTTTGGCCAACCAAGCAACCTGGAAAGGCAAATCAGCGCTACAAAGAAGTCTCGCTTCCCATCGGTCAAAAGGGCCATGCTGAAAAAAGTGTCAAAACCAGAAATGCAGGACAGGCCATGGAGAAATGGGAGCCTTGCTACACTGATGGGCGGGATGTAAATTGCCAAGAGCCACTCTGGAGAAGTGTCCGGTGAGTCCTGAAACATCTGAAAAACACAGCTTAGAGAGCATAGGGCACTTCCACTCATGGGGGTATAAATTGGGAAAATTAAAAATCAGCAAGACACAAGCACCCCAAAGTTTAGGGCTGCTCTGTTGACCAGGACCTCCACTTCATTCCACCTTAAATATCCCAGGAAAGAGAAAAATGGATAAAGAAGTTGTGGTCCTTATGTACAATGGAATATCACTCAGCCAGGAAATCAATGTCGTAAGGTTAGTAGCAGCATGATGAGTGGATTTAGGTACGACGATTCTAAGTGAAATAAGTCACACAGAAAAGGACACTTCTCATAAGGTATCACTGATAGAGGGAATGTAAAAACCGTTACACTTGAACTGAATTACAAAACAGAACAGAGTCACACATGCAGAAAACACACTATGGCTGCTTAACGGGAAAGGTGAGGTGGGGCGATACATAAAACAAGGGTATCAAATTAGCTCAGATACCGTTCCATAAACCCAATATGTAATAGACAAGACCTACTCCTTGCTCAGAGAACTGGACTCAACACGCCCTATTCACCGCACAAGAATATATCTGACTAATAATAATCGTAAAACCTATGTATTGATATCTCTCTGTTAGTGTGTCAAGTGGGTGTAAAGCGGCATAAACACAGCAGTGAAAAGCAGCTAAACCCCATTATAAAAATAAATTACTTTGAAACACCCATGAAACAAAGACAGTGAAAGAGAGAGAAATTCTTACACAATGAGTTCAGGGGCTGTGATGCAACCTGGATTGACCATATCTAGACGCACAGCTGGATGAGACATAAGGGTGGACACTCTTGGGGCTGAGAGGTTTGGTGAGGTTGGGTGAGCAAACGCAGACCCTTTAAAGTAATACTGCGTGGTACCCATCGCATTGGTCCCAAATCTCCAGGTTCAAGGGCATCTTCCTACATCAAAAACATGCATGAGAAACCCAGAAGATGGTACACTGTGTGATGGGGAAAGGTTTCTAAAACGCACCTCATTTCTCATCTCCTTGTGCCCGGGTTCGCCATTCCAGCCACTTTACTAGCAAGCTCCCTACTTGGAGCATCAGCACCTTTAACCTCCTGTTCCATACAGGTTGTAATTTGTCCTGAGGATAAACGAGAAGACATGGAACCAACGAGAGACTAGCTCTTGGTGTTGGGACAGGCACAGGTCACTCTATTTTCCCATCAGAAAGAAGAATTAACCACAGGCTCAGCCTGCCCCCCGGAACCAGAACAGGGCCTGAAGCCATTCTGCGATTTTGCGGCCAGCTCCCATAAAAACGAGTTGTAAAATGGAGGTTCAGGGCACTGCAATTCACAAACCTGCAGAGTTATAAATGATAACTCTCGTCCACAAATATATTGAGGGAAGGCAAAGAAGAGGATTTGAAATCAAGGCAGAATTGCAGGAAACAGATTTCAGGAGGTAGATACGAATCGCCTTTAAAGCACATGAAAAGCGGCAAAACGTTGACAATGATGCCCTTGGCCAAAAAGGGCGTATGCGTTTTTTCCTGAATATATTCAGGAAAAAACGCATACGCCCTTTTTGGCCAACCAAGCAACCTGGAAAGGCAAATCAGCGCTACAAAGAAGTCTCGCTTCCCATCGGTCAAAAGGGCCATGCTGAAAAAAGTGTCAAAACCAGAAATGCAGGACAGGCCATGGAGAAATGGGAGCCTTGCTACACTGATGGGCGGGATGTAAATTGCCAAGAGCCACTCTGGAGAAGTGTCCGGTGAGTCCTGAAACATCTGAAAAACACAGCTTAGAGAGCATAGGGCACTTCCACTCATGGGGGTATAAATTGGAAAAATTAAAAATCAGCAAGACACAAGCACCCCAAAGTTGAGGGCTGCTCTGTTGACCAGGACCTCCACTTCATTCCACCTTAAATATCCCAGGAAAGAGAAAAATGGATAAAGAAGTTGTGGTCCTTATGTACAATGGAATATCACTCAGCCATGAAATCAATGTCGTAAGGTTAGTAGCAGCATGATGAGTGGATTTAGGTACGATGATTCTAAGTGAAATAAGTCACACAGAAAAGGACACTTCTCATAAGGTATCACTGATAGAGGGAATGTAAAAACCGTTACACTTGAACTGAATTACAAAACAGAACAGAGTCACACATGCAGAAAACACACTATGGCTGCTTAACGGGAAAGGTGAGGTGGGGTGATACATAAAACAAGGGTATCAAATTAGCTCAGATACCATTCCATAAACCCAATATGTAATAGACAAGACCTACTCCTTGCTCAGAGAACTGGACTCAACACGCCCTATTCACCGCACAAGAATATATCTGACTAATAATAATCGTAAAACCTATGTATTGATATCTCTCTGTTAGTGTGTCAAGTGGGTGTAAAGCGGCATAAACACAGCAGTGAAAAGCAGCTAAACCCCATTATAAAAATAAATTACTTTGAAACAACCATGAAACAAAGACAGTGAAAGAGAGAGAAATTCTTACACAATGCGTTCAGGGGCTGTGATGCAACCTGGATTGACCATATCTAGACGCACAGCTGGATGAGACATAAGGGTGGACACTCTTGGGGCTGAGAGGTTTGGTGAGGTTGGGTGAGCAAACGCAGACCCTTTAAAGTAATACTGCGTGGTACCCATCGCATGGGTCCCAAATCTCCAGGTTCAAGGGCATCTTCCTACATCGAAAACATGCATGAGAAACCCAGAAGATGGTACACCGTGTGATGGGGAAAGGTTTCTAAAACGCACCTCATTTCTCATCTCCTTGTGCCCGGGTTCGCCATTCCAGCCGCTTTACTAGCAAGCTCCCTACTTGGAGCATCAGCACCTTTAACCTCCTGTTCCATACAGGTTGTAATTTGTCCTGAGGATAAACGAGAAGACGTGGAACCAACGAGAGACTAGCTCTTGGTGTTGGGACAGGCACAGGTCACTCTATTTTCCCATCAGAAAGAAGAATTAACCACAGGCTCAGCCTGCCCCCCGGAACCAGAACAGGGCCTGAAGCCATTCTGCGATTTTACGGCCAGCTCCCATAAAAACGAGTTGTAAAATGGAGGTTCAGGGCACTGCAATTCACAAACCTGCAGAGTTATAAATGATAACTCTCGTCCACAAATATATTGAGGGAAGGCAAAGAAGAGGATTTGAAATCAAGGCAGAATTGCAGGAAACAGATTTCAGGAGGTAGATACGAATCGCCTTTGAAGCACATGAAAAGCGGCAAAACGTTGACAATGATGCCCTTGGCCAAAAAGGGCGTATGCGTTTTCTCCTGAATATATTCAGGAGAAAACGCATACGCCCTTTTTGGTCAACCAAGCAACCTGGAAAGGCAAATCAGCGCTACAAAGAAGTCTCGCTTCCCATCGGTCAAAAGGGCCATGCTGAAAAAAGTGTCAAAACCAGAAATGCAGGACAGGCCATGGAGAAATGGGAGCCTTGCTACACTGATGGGCGGGATGTAAATTGCCAAGAGCCACTCTGGAGAAGTGTCCGGTGAGTCCTGAAACATCTGAAAAACACAGCTTAGAGAGCATAGGGCACTTCCACTCATGGGGGTATAAATTGGAAAAATTAAAAATCAGCAAGACACAAGCACCCCAAAGTTGAGGGCTGCTCTGTTGACCAGGACCTCCACTTCATTCCACCTTAAATATCCCAGGAAAGAGAAAAATGGATAAAGAAGTTGTGGTCCTTATGTACAATGGAATATCACTCAGCCAGGAAATCAATGTCGTAAGGTTAGTAGCAGCATGATGAGTGGATTTAGGTACGACGATTCTAAGTGAAATAAGTCACACAGAAAAGGACACTTCTCATAAGGTATCACTGATAGAGGGAATGTAAAAACCGTTACACTTGAACTGAATTACAAAACAGAACAGAGTCACACATGCAGAAAACACACTATGGCTGCTTAACGGGAAAGGTGAGGTGGGGTGATACATAAAACAAGGGTATCAAATTAGCTCAGATACCGTTCCATAAACCCAATATGTAATAGACAAGACCTACTCCTTGCTCAGAGAACTGGACTCAACACGCCCTATTCACCGCACAAGAATATATCTGACTAATAATAATCGTAAAACCTATGTATTGATATCTCTCTGTTAGTGTGTCAAGTGGGTGTAAAGCGGCATAAACACAGCAGTGAAAAGCAGCTAAACCCCATTATAAAAATAAATTACTTTGAAACAACCATGAAACAAAGACAGTGAAAGAGAGAGAAATTCTTACACAATGCGTTCAGGGGCTGTGATGCAACCTGGATTGACCATATCTAGACGCACAGCTGGATGAGACATAAGGGTGGACACTCTTGGGGCTGAGAGGTTTGGTGAGGTTGGGTGAGCAAACGCAGACCCTTTAAAGTAATACTGCGTGGTACCCATCGCATGGGTCCCAAATCTCCAGGTTCAAGGGCATCTTCCTACATCAAAAACATGCATGAGAAACCCAGAAGATGGTACACCGTGTGATGGGGAAAGGTTTCTAAAACGCACCTCATTTCTCATCTCCTTGTGCCCGGGTTCGCCATTCCAGCCGCTTTACTAGCAAGCTCCCTACTTGGAGCATCAGCACCTTTAACCTCCTGTTCCATACAGGTTGTAATTTGTCCTGAGGATAAACGAGAAGACGTGGAACCAACGAGAGACTAGCTCTTGGTGTTGGGACAGGCACAGGTCACTCTATTTTCCCATCAGAAAGAAGAATTAACCACAGGCTCAGCCTGCCCCCCGGAACCAGAACAGGGCCTGAAGCCATTCTGCGATTTTACGGCCAGCTCCCATAAAAACGAGTTGTAAAATGGAGGTTCAGGGCACTGCAATTCACAAACCTGCAGAGTTATAAATGATAACTCTCGTCCACAAATATATTGAGGGAAGGCAAAGAAGAGGATTTGAAATCAAGGCAGAATTGCAGGAAACAGATTTCAGGAGGTAGATACGAATCGCCTTTAAAGCACATGAAAAGCGGCAAAACGTTGACAATGATGCCCTTGGCCAAAAAGGGCGTATGCGTTTTTTCCTGAATATATTCAGGAAAAAACGCATACGCCCTTTTTGGCCAACCAAGCAACCTGGAAAGGCAAATCAGCGCTACAAAGAAGTCTCGCTTCCCATCGGTCAAAAGGGCCATGCTGAAAAAAGTGTCAAAACCAGAAATGCAGGACAGGCCATGGAGAAATGGGAGCCTTGCTACACTGATGGGCGGGATGTAAATTGCCAAGAGCCACTCTGGAGAAGTGTCCGGTGAGTCCTGAAACATCTGAAAAACACAGCTTAGAGAGCATAGGGCACTTCCACTCATGGGGGTATAAATTGGGAAAATTAAAAATCAGCAAGACACAAGCACCCCAAAGTTTAGGGCTGCTCTGTTGACCAGGACCTCCACTTCATTCCACCTTAAATATCCCAGGAAAGAGAAAAATGGATAAAGAAGTTGTGGTCCTTATGTACAATGGAATATCACTCAGCCAGGAAATCAATGTCGTAAGGTTAGTAGCAGCATGATGAGTGGATTTAGGTACGACGATTCTAAGTGAAATAAGTCACACAGAAAAGGACACTTCTCATAAGGTATCACTGATAGAGGGAATGTAAAAACCGTTACACTTGAACTGAATTACAAAACAGAACAGAGTCACACATGCAGAAAACACACTATGGCTGCTTAACGGGAAAGGTGAGGTGGGGCGATACATAAAACAAGGGTATCAAATTAGCTCAGATACCGTTCCATAAACCCAATATGTAATAGACAAGACCTACTCCTTGCTCAGAGAACTGGACTCAACACGCCCTATTCACCGCACAAGAATATATCTGACTAATAATAATCGTAAAACCTATGTATTGATATCTCTCTGTTAGTGTGTCAAGTGGGTGTAAAGCGGCATAAACACAGCAGTGAAAAGCAGCTAAACCCCATTATAAAAATAAATTACTTTGAAACACCCATGAAACAAAGACAGTGAAAGAGAGAGAAATTCTTACACAATGAGTTCAGGGGCTGTGATGCAACCTGGATTGACCATATCTAGACGCACAGCTGGATGAGACATAAGGGTGGACACTCTTGGGGCTGAGAGGTTTGGTGAGGTTGGGTGAGCAAACGCAGACCCTTTAAAGTAATACTGCGTGGTACCCATCGCATTGGTCCCAAATCTCCAGGTTCAAGGGCATCTTCCTACATCAAAAACATGCATGAGAAACCCAGAAGATGGTACACTGTGTGATGGGGAAAGGTTTCTAAAACGCACCTCATTTCTCATCTCCTTGTGCCCGGGTTCGCCATTCCAGCCACTTTACTAGCAAGCTCCCTACTTGGAGCATCAGCACCTTTAACCTCCTGTTCCATACAGGTTGTAATTTGTCCTGAGGATAAACGAGAAGACATGGAATCAACGAGAGACTAGCTCTTGGTGTTGGGACAGGCACAGGTCACTCTATTTTCCCATCAGAAAGAAGAATTAACCACAGGCTCAGCCTGCCCCCCGGAACCAGAACAGGGCCTGAAGCCATTCTGCGATTTTGCGGCCAGCTCCCATAAAAACGAGTTGTAAAATGGAGGTTCAGGGCACTGCAATTCACAAACCTGCAGAGTTATAAATGATAACTCTCGTCCACAAATATATTGAGGGAAGGCAAAGAAGAGGATTTGAAATCAAGGCAGAATTGCAGGAAACAGATTTCAGGAGGTAGATACGAATCGCCTTTAAAGCACATGAAAAGCGGCAAAACGTTGACAATGATGCCCTTGGCCAAAAAGGGCGTATGCGTTTTTTCCTGAATATATTCAGGAAAAAACGCATACGCCCTTTTTGGCCAACCAAGCAACCTGGAAAGGCAAATCAGCGCTACAAAGAAGTCTCGCTTCCCATCGGTCAAAAGGGCCATGCTGAAAAAAGTGTCAAAACCAGAAATGCAGGACAGGCCATGGAGAAATGGGAGCCTTGCTACACTGATGGGCGGGATGTAAATTGCCAAGAGCCACTCTGGAGAAGTGTCCGGTGAGTCCTGAAACATCTGAAAAACACAGCTTAGAGAGCATAGGGCACTTCCACTCATGGGGGTATAAATTGGAAAAATTAAAAATCAGCAAGACACAAGCACCCCAAAGTTGAGGGCTGCTCTGTTGACCAGGACCTCCACTTCATTCCACCTTAAATATCCCAGGAAAGAGAAAAATGGATAAAGAAGTTGTGGTCCTTATGTACAATGGAATATCACTCAGCCATGAAATCAATGTCGTAAGGTTAGTAGCAGCATGATGAGTGGATTTAGGTACGATGATTCTAAGTGAAATAAGTCACACAGAAAAGGACACTTCTCATAAGGTATCACTGATAGAGGGAATGTAAAAACCGTTACACTTGAACTGAATTACAAAACAGAACAGAGTCACACATGCAGAAAACACACTATGGCTGCTTAACGGGAAAGGTGAGGTGGGGTGATACATAAAACAAGGGTATCAAATTAGCTCAGATACCATTCCATAAACCCAATATGTAATAGACAAGACCTACTCCTTGCTCAGAGAACTGGACTCAACACGCCCTATTCACCGCACAAGAATATATCTGACTAATAATAATCGTAAAACCTATGTATTGATATCTCTCTGTTAGTGTGTCAAGTGGGTGTAAAGCGGCATAAACACAGCAGTGAAAAGCAGCTAAACCCCATTATAAAAATAAATTACTTTGAAACAACCATGAAACAAAGACAGTGAAAGAGAGAGAAATTCTTACACAATGCGTTCAGGGGCTGTGATGCAACCTGGATTGACCATATCTAGACGCACAGCTGGATGAGACATAAGGGTGGACACTCTTGGGGCTGAGAGGTTTGGTGAGGTTGGGTGAGCAAACGCAGACCCTTTAAAGTAATACTGCGTGGTACCCATCGCATGGGTCCCAAATCTCCAGGTTCAAGGGCATCTTCCTACATCGAAAACATGCATGAGAAACCCAGAAGATGGTACACCGTGTGATGGGGAAAGGTTTCTAAAACGCACCTCATTTCTCATCTCCTTGTGCCCGGGTTCGCCATTCCAGCCGCTTTACTAGCAAGCTCCCTACTTGGAGCATCAGCACCTTTAACCTCCTGTTCCATACAGGTTGTAATTTGTCCTGAGGATAAACGAGAAGACGTGGAACCAACGAGAGACTAGCTCTTGGTGTTGGGACAGGCACAGGTCACTCTATTTTCCCATCAGAAAGAAGAATTAACCACAGGCTCAGCCTGCCCCCCGGAACCAGAACAGGGCCTGAAGCCATTCTGCGATTTTACGGCCAGCTCCCATAAAAACGAGTTGTAAAATGGAGGTTCAGGGCACTGCAATTCACAAACCTGCAGAGTTATAAATGATAACTCTCGTCCACAAATATATTGAGGGAAGGCAAAGAAGAGGATTTGAAATCAAGGCAGAATTGCAGGAAACAGATTTCAGGAGGTAGATACGAATCGCCTTTAAAGCACATGAAAAGCGGCAAAACGTTGACAATGATGCCCTTGGCCAAAAAGGGCGTATGCGTTTTTTCCTGAATATATTCAGGAAAAAACGCATACGCCCTTTTTGGCCAACCAAGCAACCTGGAAAGGCAAATCAGCGCTACAAAGAAGTCTCGCTTCCCATCGGTCAAAAGGGCCATGCTGAAAAAAGTGTCAAAACCAGAAATGCAGGACAGGCCATGGAGAAATGGGAGCCTTGCTACACTGATGGGCGGGATGTAAATTGCCAAGAGCCACTCTGGAGAAGTGTCCGGTGAGTCCTGAAACATCTGAAAAACACAGCTTAGAGAGCATAGGGCACTTCCACTCATGGGGGTATAAATTGGGAAAATTAAAAATCAGCAAGACACAAGCACCCCAAAGTTTAGGGCTGCTCTGTTGACCAGGACCTCCACTTCATTCCACCTTAAATATCCCAGGAAAGAGAAAAATGGATAAAGAAGTTGTGGTCCTTATGTACAATGGAATATCACTCAGCCAGGAAATCAATGTCGTAAGGTTAGTAGCAGCATGATGAGTGGATTTAGGTACGACGATTCTAAGTGAAATAAGTCACACAGAAAAGGACACTTCTCATAAGGTATCACTGATAGAGGGAATGTAAAAACCGTTACACTTGAACTGAATTACAAAACAGAACAGAGTCACACATGCAGAAAACACACTATGGCTGCTTAACGGGAAAGGTGAGGTGGGGTGATACATAAAACAAGGGTATCAAATTAGCTCAGATACCGTTCCATAAACCCAATATGTAATAGACAAGACCTACTCCTTGCTCAGAGAACTGGACTCAACACGCCCTATTCACCGCACAAGAATATATCTGACTAATAATAATCGTAAAACCTATGTATTGATATCTCTCTGTTAGTGTGTCAAGTGGGTGTAAAGCGGCATAAACACAGCAGTGAAAAGCAGCTAAACCCCATTATAAAAATAAATTACTTTGAAACACCCATGAAACAAAGACAGTGAAAGAGAGAGAAATTCTTACACAATGCGTTCAGGGGCTGTGATGCAACCTGGATTGACCATATCTAGACGCACAGCTGGATGAGACATAAGGGTGGACACTCTTGGGGCTGAGAGGTTTGGTGAGGTTGGGTGAGCAAACGCAGACCCTTTAAAGTAATACTGCGTGGTACCCATCGCATGGGTCCCAAATCTCCAGGTTCAAGGGCATCTTCCTACATCAAAAACATGCATGAGAAACCCAGAAGATGGTACACCGTGTGATGGGGAAAGGTTTCTAAAACGCACCTCATTTCTCATCTCCTTGTGCCCGGGTTCGCCATTCCAGCCGCTTTACTAGCAAGCTCCCTACTTGGAGCATCAGCACCTTTAACCTCCTGTTCCATACAGGTTGTAATTTGTCCTGAGGATAAACGAGAAGACGTGGAACCAACGAGAGACTAGCTCTTGGTGTTGGGACAGGCACAGGTCACTCTATTTTCCCATCAGAAAGAAGAATTAACCACAGGCTCAGCCTGCCCCCCGGAACCAGAACAGGGCCTGAAGCCATTCTGCGATTTTACGGCCAGCTCCCATAAAAACGAGTTGTAAAATGGAGGTTCAGGGCACTGCAATTCACAAACCTGCAGAGTTATAAATGATAACTCTCGTCCACAAATATATTGAGGGAAGGCAAAGAAGAGGATTTGAAATCAAGGCAGAATTGCAGGAAACAGATTTCAGGAGGTAGATACGAATCGCCTTTAAAGCACATGAAAAGCGGCAAAACGTTGACAATGATGCCCTTGGCCAAAAAGGGCGTATGCGTTTTTTCCTGAATATATTCAGGAAAAAACGCATACGCCCTTTTTGGCCAACCAAGCAACCTGGAAAGGCAAATCAGCGCTACAAAGAAGTCTCGCTTCCCATCGGTCAAAAGGGCCATGCTGAAAAAAGTGTCAAAACCAGAAATGCAGGACAGGCCATGGAGAAATGGGAGCCTTGCTACACTGATGGGCGGGATGTAAATTGCCAAGAGCCACTCTGGAGAAGTGTCCGGTGAGTCCTGAAACATCTGAAAAACACAGCTTAGAGAGCATAGGGCACTTCCACTCATGGGGGTATAAATTGGGAAAATTAAAAATCAGCAAGACACAAGCACCCCAAAGTTTAGGGCTGCTCTGTTGACCAGGACCTCCACTTCATTCCACCTTAAATATCCCAGGAAAGAGAAAAATGGATAAATAAGTTGTGGTCCATATGTACAATGGAATATCACTCAGCCATGAAATCAATGTCGTAAGGTTAGTAGCAGCATGATGAGTGGATTTAGGTACAACGATTCTAAGTGAAATAAGTCACACAGAAAAGGACACTTCTCATAAGGTATCACTGATAGAGGGAATGTAAAAACCGTTACACTTGAACTGAATTACAAAACAGAACAGAGTCACACATGCAGAAAACACACTATGGCTGCTTAACGGGAAAGGTGAGGTGGGGTGATACATAAAACAAGGGTATCAAATTAGCTCAGATACCGTTCCATAAACCCAATATGTAATAGACAAGACCTACTCCTTGCTCAGAGAACTGGACTCAACACGCCCTATTCACCGCACAAGAATATATCTGACTAATAATAATCGTAAAACCTATGTATTGATATCTCTCTGTTAGTGTGTCAAGTGGGTGTAAAGCGGCATAAACACAGCAGTGAAAAGCAGCTAAACCCCATTATAAAAATAAATTACTTTGAAACACCCATGAAACAAAGACAGTGAAAGAGAGAGAAATTCTTACACAATGCGTTCAGGGGCTGTGATGCAACCTGGATTGACCATATCTAGACGCAGAGCTGGATGAGACATAAGGGTGGACACTCTTGGGGCTGAGAGGTTTGGTGAGGTTGGGTGAGCAAACGCAGACCCTTTAAAGTAATACTGCGTGGTACCCATCGCATGGGTCCCAAATCTCCAGGTTCAAGGGCATCTTCCTACATCAAAAACATGCATGAGAAACCCAGAAGATGGTACACTCTGTGATGGGGAAAGGTTTCTAAAACGCACCTCATTTCTCATCTCCTTGTGCCCGGGTTCGCCATTCCAGCCGCTTTACTAGCAAGCTCCCTACTTGGAGCATCAGCACCTTTAACCTCCTGTTCCATACAGGTTGTAATTTGTCCTGAGGATAAACGAGAAGACGTGGAACCAACGAGAGACTAGCTCTTGGTGTTGGGACAGGCACAGGTCACTCTATTTTCCCATCAGAAAGAAGAATTAACCACAGGCTCAGCCTGCCCCCCGGAACCAGAACAGGGCCTGAAGCCATTCTGCGATTTTACGGCCAGCTCCCATAAAAACGAGTTGTAAAATGGAGGTTCAGGGCACTGCAATTCACAAACCTGCAGAGTTATAAATGATAACTCTCGTCCACAAATATATTGAGGGAAGGCAAAGAAGAGGATTTGAAATCAAGGCAGAATTGCAGGAAACAGATTTCAGGAGGTAGATACGAATCGCCTTTAAAGCACATGAAAAGCGGCAAAACGTTGACAATGATGCCCTTGGCCAAAAAGGGCGTATGCGTTTTTTCCTGAATATATTCAGGAAAAAACGCATACGCCCTTTTTGGCCAACCAAGCAACCTGGAAAGGCAAATCAGCGCTACAAAGAAGTCTCGCTTCCCATCGGTCAAAAGGGCCATGCTGAAAAAAGTGTCAAAACCAGAAATGCAGGACAGGCCATGGAGAAATGGGAGCCTTGCTACACTGATGGGCGGGATGTAAATTGCCAAGAGCCACTCTGGAGAAGTGTCCGGTGAGTCCTGAAACATCTGAAAAACACAGCTTAGAGAGCATAGGGCACTTCCACTCATGGGGGTATAAATTGGGAAAATTAAAAATCAGCAAGACACAAGCACCCCAAAGTTTAGGGCTGCTCTGTTGACCAGGACCTCCACTTCATTCCACCTTAAATATCCCAGGAAAGAGAAAAATGGATAAAGAAGTTGTGGTCCTTATGTACAATGGAATATCACTCAGCCAGGAAATCAATGTCGTAAGGTTAGTAGCAGCATGATGAGTGGATTTAGGTACGACGATTCTAAGTGAAATAAGTCACACAGAAAAGGACACTTCTCATAAGGTATCACTGATAGAGGGAATGTAAAAACCGTTACACTTGAACTGAATTACAAAACAGAACAGAGTCACACATGCAGAAAACACACTATGGCTGCTTAACGGGAAAGGTGAGGTGGGGTGATACATAAAACAAGGGTATCAAATTAGCTCAGATACCGTTCCATAAACCCAATATGTAATAGACAAGACCTACTCCTTGCTCAGAGAACTGGACTCAACACGCCCTATTCACCGCACAAGAATATATCTGACTAATAATAATCGTAAAACCTATGTATTGATATCTCTCTGTTAGTGTGTCAAGTGGGTGTAAAGCGGCATAAACACAGCAGTGAAAAGCAGCTAAACCCCATTATAAAAATAAATTACTTTGAAACACCCATGAAACAAAGACAGTGAAAGAGAGAGAAATTCTTACACAATGCGTTCAGGGGCTGTGATGCAACCTGGATTGACCATATCTAGACGCACAGCTGGATGAGACATAAGGGTGGACACTCTTGGGGCTGAGAGGTTTGGTGAGGTTGGGTGAGCAAACGCAGACCCTTTAAAGTAATACTGCGTGGTACCCATCGCATGGGTCCCAAATCTCCAGGTTCAAGGGCATCTTCCTACATCAAAAACATGCATGAGAAACCCAGAAGATGGTACACCGTGTGATGGGGAAAGGTTTCTAAAACGCACCTCATTTCTCATCTCCTTGTGCCCGGGTTCGCCATTCCAGCCGCTTTACTAGCAAGCTCCCTACTTGGAGCATCAGCACCTTTAACCTCCTGTTCCATACAGGTTGTAATTTGTCCTGAGGATAAACGAGAAGACGTGGAACCAACGAGAGACTAGCTCTTGGTGTTGGGACAGGCACAGGTCACTCTATTTTCCCATCAGAAAGAAGAATTAACCACAGGCTCAGCCTGCCCCCCGGAACCAGAACAGGGCCTGAAGCCATTCTGCGATTTTACGGCCAGCTCCCATAAAAACGAGTTGTAAAATGGAGGTTCAGGGCACTGCAATTCACAAACCTGCAGAGTTATAAATGATAACTCTCGTCCACAAATATATTGAGGGAAGGCAAAGAAGAGGATTTGAAATCAAGGCAGAATTGCAGGAAACAGATTTCAGGAGGTAGATACGAATCGCCTTTAAAGCACATGAAAAGCGGCAAAACGTTGACAATGATGCCCTTGGCCAAAAAGGGCGTATGCGTTTTTTCCTGAATATATTCAGGAAAAAACGCATACGCCCTTTTTGGCCAACCAAGCAACCTGGAAAGGCAAATCAGCGCTACAAAGAAGTCTCGCTTCCCATCGGTCAAAAGGGCCATGCTGAAAAAAGTGTCAAAACCAGAAATGCAGGACAGGCCATGGAGAAATGGGAGCCTTGCTACACTGATGGGCGGGATGTAAATTGCCAAGAGCCACTCTGGAGAAGTGTCCGGTGAGTCCTGAAACATCTGAAAAACACAGCTTAGAGAGCATAGGGCACTTCCACTCATGGGGGTATAAATTGGGAAAATTAAAAATCAGCAAGACACAAGCACCCCAAAGTTTAGGGCTGCTCTGTTGACCAGGACCTCCACTTCATTCCACCTTAAATATCCCAGGAAAGAGAAAAATGGATAAATAAGTTGTGGTCCATATGTACAATGGAATATCACTCAGCCATGAAATCAATGTCGTAAGGTTAGTAGCAGCATGATGAGTGGATTTAGGTACAACGATTCTAAGTGAAATAAGTCACACAGAAAAGGACACTTCTCATAAGGTATCACTGATAGAGGGAATGTAAAAACCGTTACACTTGAACTGAATTACAAAACAGAACAGAGTCACACATGCAGAAAACACACTATGGCTGCTTAACGGGAAAGGTGAGGTGGGGTGATACATAAAACAAGGGTATCAAATTAGCTCAGATACCGTTCCATAAACCCAATATGTAATAGACAAGACCTACTCCTTGCTCAGAGAACTGGACTCAACACGCCCTATTCACCGCACAAGAATATATCTGACTAATAATAATCGTAAAACCTATGTATTGATATCTCTCTGTTAGTGTGTCAAGTGGGTGTAAAGCGGCATAAACACAGCAGTGAAAAGCAGCTAAACCCCATTATAAAAATAAATTACTTTGAAACACCCATGAAACAAAGACAGTGAAAGAGAGAGAAATTCTTACACAATGCGTTCAGGGGCTGTGATGCAACCTGGATTGACCATATCTAGACGCAGAGCTGGATGAGACATAAGGGTGGACACTCTTGGGGCTGAGAGGTTTGGTGAGGTTGGGTGAGCAAACGCAGACCCTTTAAAGTAATACTGCGTGGTACCCATTGCATGGGTCCCAAATCTCCAGGTTCAAGGGCATCTTCCTACATCAAAAACATGCATGAGAAACCCAGAAGATGGTACACTCTGTGATGGGGAAAGGTTTCTAAAACGCACCTCATTTCTCATCTCCTTGTGCCCGGGTTCGCCATTCCAGCCGCTTTACTAGCAAGCTCCCTACTTGGAGCATCAGCACCTTTAACCTCCTGTTCCATACAGGTTGTAATTTGTCCTGAGGATAAACGAGAAGACGTGGAACCAACGAGAGACTAGCTCTTGGTGTTGGGACAGGCACAGGTCACTCTATTTTCCCATCAGAAAGAAGAATTAACCACAGGCTCAGCCTGCCCCCCGGAACCAGAACAGGGCCTGAAGCCATTCTGCGATTTTACGGCCAGCTCCCATAAAAACGAGTTGTAAAATGGAGGTTCAGGGCACTGCAATTCACAAACCTGCAGAGTTATAAATGATAACTCTCGTCCACAAATATATTGAGGGAAGGCAAAGAAGAGGATTTGAAATCAAGGCAGAATTGCAGGAAACAGATTTCAGGAGGTAGATACGAATCGCCTTTAAAGCACATGAAAAGCGGCAAAACGTTGACAATGATGCCCTTGGCCAAAAAGGGCGTATGCGTTTTTTCCTGAATATATTCAGGAAAAAACGCATACGCCCTTTTTGGCCAACCAAGCAACCTGGAAAGGCAAATCAGCGCTACAAAGAAGTCTCGCTTCCCATCGGTCAAAAGGGCCATGCTGAAAAAAGTGTCAAAACCAGAAATGCAGGACAGGCCATGGAGAAATGGGAGCCTTGCTACACTGATGGGCGGGATGTAAATTGCCAAGAGCCACTCTGGAGAAGTGTCCGGTGAGTCCTGAAACATCTGAAAAACACAGCTTAGAGAGCATAGGGCACTTCCACTCATGGGGGTATAAATTGGGAAAATTAAAAATCAGCAAGACACAAGCACCCCAAAGTTTAGGGCTGCTCTGTTGACCAGGACCTCCACTTCATTCCACCTTAAATATCCCAGGAAAGAGAAAAATGGATAAAGAAGTTGTGGTCCTTATGTACAATGGAATATCACTCAGCCATGAAATCAATGTCGTAAGGTTAGTAGCAGCATGATGAGTGGATTTAGGTACGACGATTCTAAGTGAAATAAGTCACACAGAAAAGCACACTTCTCATAAGGTATCACTGATAGAGGGAATGTAAAAACCATTACACTTGAACTGAATTACAAAACAGAACAGAGTCACACATGCAGAAAACACACTATGGCTGCTTAACGGGAAAGGTGAGGTGGGGTGATACATAAAACAAGGGTATCAAATTAGCTCAGATACCGTTCCATAAACCCAATATGTAATAGACAAGACCTACTCCTTGCTCAGAGAACTGGACTCAACACGCCCTATTCACTGCACAAGAATATATCTGACTAATAATAATCGTAAAACCTATGTATTGATATCTCTCTGTTAGTGTGTCAAGTGGGTGTAAAGCGGCATAAACAGAGCAGTGAAAAGCAGCTAAACCCCATTATAAAAATAAATTACTTTGAAACAACCATGAAACAAAGACAGTGAAAGAGAGAGAAATTCTTACACAATGCGTTCAGGGGCTGTGATGCAACCTGGATTGACCATATCTAGACGCACAGCTGGATGAGACATAAGGGTGGACACTCTTGGGGCTGAGAGGTTTGGTGAGGTTGGGTGAGCAAATGCAGACCCTTTAAAGTAATACTGCGTGGTACCCATCGCATGAGTCCCAAATCTCCAGGTTCAAGGGCATCTTCCTACATCAAAAACATGCATGAGAAACCCAGAATTTGGTACACCGTGTGATGGGGAAAGGTTTCTAAAACGCACCTCATTTCTCATCTCCTTGTGCCCGGGTTCGCCATTCCAGCCGCTTTACTAGCAAGCTCCCTAGTTGGAGCATCAGCACCTTTAACCTCCTGTTCCGTACAGGTTGCAATTTGTCCTGAGGATAAACGGGAAGACGTGGAACCAACGAGAGACTAGCTCTTGGTGTTGGGACAGGCACAGGTCACTCTATTTTCCCATCAGAAAGAAGAATTAACCACAGGCTCAGCCTGCCCCCCGGAACCAGAACAGGGCCTGAAGCCATTCTGCGATTTTGCGGCCAGCTCCCATAAAAACGAGTTGTAAAATGGAGGTTCAGGGCACTGCAATTCACAAACCTGCAGAGTTATAAATGATAACTCTCGTCCACAAATATATTGAGGGAAGGCAAAGAAGAGGATTTGAAATCAAGGCAGAATTGCAGGAAACAGATTTCAGGAGGTAGATACGAATCGCCTTTAAAGCACATGAAAAGCGGCAAAACGTTGACAATGATGCCCTTGGCCAAAAAGGGCGTATGTGTTTTTTCCTGAATATATTCAGGAAAAAACGCATACGCCCTTTTTGGCCAACCAAGCAACCTGGAAAGGCAAATCAGCGCTACAAAGAAGTCTCGCTTCCCATCGGTCAAAAGGGCCATGCTGAAAAAAGTGTCAAAACCAGAAATGCAGGACAGGCCATGGAGAAATGGGAGCCTTGCTACACTGATGGGCGGGATGTAAATTGCCAAGAGCCACTCTGGAGAAGTGTCCGGTGAGTCCTGAAACATCTGAAAAACACAGCTCAGAGAGCATAGGGCACTTCCACTCATGGGGGTATAAATTGGGAAAATTAAAAATCAGCAAGACACAAGCACCCAAAAGTTTAGGGCTGCTCTGTTGACCAGGACCTCCACTTCATTCCACCTTAAATATCCCAGGAAAGAGAAAAATGGATAAAGAAGTTGTGGTCCTTATGTACAATGGAATATCACTCAGCCATGAAATCAATGTCGTAAGGTTAGTAGCAGCATGATGAGTGGATTTAGGTACGACGATTCTAAGTGAAATAAGTCACACAGAAAAGGACACTTCTCATAAGGTATCACTGATAGAGGGAATGTAAAAACCGTTACACTTGAACTGAATTACAAAACAGAACAGAGTCACACATGCAGAAAACACACTATGGCTGCTTAACGGGAAAGGTGAGGTGGGGTGATACATAAAACAAGGGTATCAAATTAGCTCAGATACCGTTCCATAAACCCAATATGTAATAGACAAGACCTACTCCTTGCTCAGAGAACTGGACTCAACACGCCCTATTCACCGCACAAGAATATATCTGACTAATAATAATCGTAAAACCTATGTATTGATATCTCTCTGTTAGTGTGTCAAGTGGGTGTAAAGCGGCATAAACACAGCAGTGAAAAGCAGCTAAACCCCATTATAAAAATAAATTACTTTGAAACACCCATGAAACAAAGACAGTGAAAGAGAGAGAAATTCTTACACAATGCGTTCAGGGGCTGTGATGCAACCTGGATTGACCATATCTAGACGCACAGCTGGATGAGACATAAGGGTGGACACTCTTGGGGCTGAGAGGTTTGGTGAGGTTGGGTGAGCAAACGCAGACCCTTTAAAGTAATACTGCGTGGTACCCATCGCATGGGTCCCAAATCTCCAGGTTCAAGGGCATCTTCCTACATCAAAAACATGCATGAGAAACCCAGAAGATGGTACACCGTGTGATGGGGAAAGGTTTCTAAAACGCACCTCATTTCTCATCTCCTTGTGCCCGGGTTCGCCATTCCAGCCGCTTTACTAGCAAGCTCCCTACTTGGAGCATCAGCACCTTTAACCTCCTGTTCCATACAGGTTGTAATTTGTCCTGAGGATAAACGAGAAGACGTGGAACCAACGAGAGACTAGCTCTTGGTGTTGGGACAGGCACAGGTCACTCTATTTTCCCATCAGAAAGAAGAATTAACCACAGGCTCAGCCTGCCCCCCGGAACCAGAACAGGGCCTGAAGCCATTCTGCGATTTTACGGCCAGCTCCCATAAAAACGAGTTGTAAAATGGAGGTTCAGGGCACTGCAATTCACAAACCTGCAGAGTTATAAATGATAACTCTCGTCCACAAATATATTGAGGGAAGGCAAAGAAGAGGATTTGAAATCAAGGCAGAATTGCAGGAAACAGATTTCAGGAGGTAGATACGAATCGCCTTTAAAGCACATGAAAAGCGGCAAAACGTTGACAATGATGCCCTTGGCCAAAAAGGGCGTATGCGTTTTTTCCTGAATATATTCAGGAAAAAACGCATACGCCCTTTTTGGCCAACCAAGCAACCTGGAAAGGCAAATCAGCGCTACAAAGAAGTCTCGCTTCCCATCGGTCAAAAGGGCCATGCTGAAAAAAGTGTCAAAACCAGAAATGCAGGACAGGCCATGGAGAAATGGGAGCCTTGCTACACTGATGGGCGGGATGTAAATTGCCAAGAGCCACTCTGGAGAAGTGTCCGGTGAGTCCTGAAACATCTGAAAAACACAGCTTAGAGAGCATAGGGCACTTCCACTCATGGGGGTATAAATTGGGAAAATTAAAAATCAGCAAGACACAAGCACCCCAAAGTTTAGGGCTGCTCTGTTGACCAGGACCTCCACTTCATTCCACCTTAAATATCCCAGGAAAGAGAAAAATGGATAAATAAGTTGTGGTCCATATGTACAATGGAATATCACTCAGCCATGAAATCAATGTCGTAAGGTTAGTAGCAGCATGATGAGTGGATTTAGGTACAACGATTCTAAGTGAAATAAGTCACACAGAAAAGGACACTTCTCATAAGGTATCACTGATAGAGGGAATGTAAAAACCGTTACACTTGAACTGAATTACAAAACAGAACAGAGTCACACATGCAGAAAACACACTATGGCTGCTTAACGGGAAAGGTGAGGTGGGGTGATACATAAAACAAGGGTATCAAATTAGCTCAGATACCGTTCCATAAACCCAATATGTAATAGACAAGACCTACTCCTTGCTCAGAGAACTGGACTCAACACGCCCTATTCACCGCACAAGAATATATCTGACTAATAATAATCGTAAAACCTATGTATTGATATCTCTCTGTTAGTGTGTCAAGTGGGTGTAAAGCGGCATAAACACAGCAGTGAAAAGCAGCTAAACCCCATTATAAAAATAAATTACTTTGAAACACCCATGAAACAAAGACAGTGAAAGAGAGAGAAATTCTTACACAATGCGTTCAGGGGCTGTGATGCAACCTGGATTGACCATATCTAGACGCAGAGCTGGATGAGACATAAGGGTGGACACTCTTGGGGCTGAGAGGTTTGGTGAGGTTGGGTGAGCAAACGCAGACCCTTTAAAGTAATACTGCGTGGTACCCATTGCATGGGTCCCAAATCTCCAGGTTCAAGGGCATCTTCCTACATCAAAAACATGCATGAGAAACCCAGAAGATGGTACACTCTGTGATGGGGAAAGGTTTCTAAAACGCACCTCATTTCTCATCTCCTTGTGCCCGGGTTCGCCATTCCAGCCGCTTTACTAGCAAGCTCCCTACTTGGAGCATCAGCACCTTTAACCTCCTGTTCCATACAGGTTGTAATTTGTCCTGAGGATAAACGAGAAGACGTGGAACCAACGAGAGACTAGCTCTTGGTGTTGGGACAGGCACAGGTCACTCTATTTTCCCATCAGAAAGAAGAATTAACCACAGGCTCAGCCTGCCCCCCGGAACCAGAACAGGGCCTGAAGCCATTCTGCGATTTTACGGCCAGCTCCCATAAAAACGAGTTGTAAAATGGAGGTTCAGGGCACTGCAATTCACAAACCTGCAGAGTTATAAATGATAACTCTCGTCCACAAATATATTGAGGGAAGGCAAAGAAGAGGATTTGAAATCAAGGCAGAATTGCAGGAAACAGATTTCAGGAGGTAGATACGAATCGCCTTTAAAGCACATGAAAAGCGGCAAAACGTTGACAATGATGCCCTTGGCCAAAAAGGGCGTATGCGTTTTTTCCTGAATATATTCAGGAAAAAACGCATACGCCCTTTTTGGCCAACCAAGCAACCTGGAAAGGCAAATCAGCGCTACAAAGAAGTCTCGCTTCCCATCGGTCAAAAGGGCCATGCTGAAAAAAGTGTCAAAACCAGAAATGCAGGACAGGCCATGGAGAAATGGGAGCCTTGCTACACTGATGGGCGGGATGTAAATTGCCAAGAGCCACTCTGGAGAAGTGTCCGGTGAGTCCTGAAACATCTGAAAAACACAGCTTAGAGAGCATAGGGCACTTCCACTCATGGGGGTATAAATTGGGAAAATTAAAAATCAGCAAGACACAAGCACCCCAAAGTTTAGGGCTGCTCTGTTGACCAGGACCTCCACTTCATTCCACCTTAAATATCCCAGGAAAGAGAAAAATGGATAAAGAAGTTGTGGTCCTTATGTACAATGGAATATCACTCAGCCATGAAATCAATGTCGTAAGGTTAGTAGCAGCATGATGAGTGGATTTAGGTACGACGATTCTAAGTGAAATAAGTCACACAGAAAAGCACACTTCTCATAAGGTATCACTGATAGAGGGAATGTAAAAACCATTACACTTGAACTGAATTACAAAACAGAACAGAGTCACACATGCAGAAAACACACTATGGCTGCTTAACGGGAAAGGTGAGGTGGGGTGATACATAAAACAAGGGTATCAAATTAGCTCAGATACCGTTCCATAAACCCAATATGTAATAGACAAGACCTACTCCTTGCTCAGAGAACTGGACTCAACACGCCCTATTCACTGCACAAGAATATATCTGACTAATAATAATCGTAAAACCTATGTATTGATATCTCTCTGTTAGTGTGTCAAGTGGGTGTAAAGCGGCATAAACAGAGCAGTGAAAAGCAGCTAAACCCCATTATAAAAATAAATTACTTTGAAACAACCATGAAACAAAGACAGTGAAAGAGAGAGAAATTCTTACACAATGCGTTCAGGGGCTGTGATGCAACCTGGATTGACCATATCTAGACGCACAGCTGGATGAGACATAAGGGTGGACACTCTTGGGGCTGAGAGGTTTGGTGAGGTTGGGTGAGCAAATGCAGACCCTTTAAAGTAATACTGCGTGGTACCCATCGCATGAGTCCCAAATCTCCAGGTTCAAGGGCATCTTCCTACATCAAAAACATGCATGAGAAACCCAGAATTTGGTACACCGTGTGATGGGGAAAGGTTTCTAAAACGCACCTCATTTCTCATCTCCTTGTGCCCGGGTTCGCCATTCCAGCCGCTTTACTAGCAAGCTCCCTAGTTGGAGCATCAGCACCTTTAACCTCCTGTTCCGTACAGGTTGCAATTTGTCCTGAGGATAAACGGGAAGACGTGGAACCAACGAGAGACTAGCTCTTGGTGTTGGGACAGGCACAGGTCACTCTATTTTCCCATCAGAAAGAAGAATTAACCACAGGCTCAGCCTGCCCCCCGGAACCAGAACAGGGCCTGAAGCCATTCTGCGATTTTGCGGCCAGCTCCCATAAAAACGAGTTGTAAAATGGAGGTTCAGGGCACTGCAATTCACAAACCTGCAGAGTTATAAATGATAACTCTCGTCCACAAATATATTGAGGGAAGGCAAAGAAGAGGATTTGAAATCAAGGCAGAATTGCAGGAAACAGATTTCAGGAGGTAGATACGAATCGCCTTTAAAGCACATGAAAAGCGGCAAAACGTTGACAATGATGCCCTTGGCCAAAAAGGGCGTATGTGTTTTTTCCTGAATATATTCAGGAAAAAACGCATACGCCCTTTTTGGCCAACCAAGCAACCTGGAAAGGCAAATCAGCGCTACAAAGAAGTCTCGCTTCCCATCGGTCAAAAGGGCCATGCTGAAAAAAGTGTCAAAACCAGAAATGCAGGACAGGCCATGGAGAAATGGGAGCCTTGCTACACTGATGGGCGGGATGTAAATTGCCAAGAGCCACTCTGGAGAAGTGTCCGGTGAGTCCTGAAACATCTGAAAAACACAGCTCAGAGAGCATAGGGCACTTCCACTCATGGGGGTATAAATTGGGAAAATTAAAAATCAGCAAGACACAAGCACCCAAAAGTTTAGGGCTGCTCTGTTGACCAGGACCTCCACTTCATTCCACCTTAAATATCCCAGGAAAGAGAAAAATGGATAAAGAAGTTGTGGTCCTTATGTACAATGGAATATCACTCAGCCATGAAATCAATGTCGTAAGGTTAGTAGCAGCATGATGAGTGGATTTAGGTACGACGATTCTAAGTGAAATAAGTCACACAGAAAAGGACACTTCTCATAAGGTATCACTGATAGAGGGAATGTAAAAACCGTTACACTTGAACTGAATTACAAAACAGAACAGAGTCACACATGCAGAAAACACACTATGGCTGCTTAACGGGAAAGGTGAGGTGGGGTGATACATAAAACAAGGGTATCAAATTAGCTCAGATACCGTTCCATAAACCCAATATGTAATAGACAAGACCTACTCCTTGCTCAGAGAACTGGACTCAACACGCCCTATTCACCGCACAAGAATATATCTGACTAATAATAATCGTAAAACCTATGTATTGATATCTCTCTGTTAGTGTGTCAAGTGGGTGTAAAGCGGCATAAACACAGCAGTGAAAAGCAGCTAAACCCCATTATAAAAATAAATTACTTTGAAACACCCATGAAACAAAGACAGTGAAAGAGAGAGAAATTCTTACACAATGCGTTCAGGGGCTGTGATGCAACCTGGATTGACCATATCTAGACGCAGAGCTGGATGAGACATAAGGGTGGACACTCTTGGGGCTGAGAGGTTTGGTGAGGTTGGGTGAGCAAACGCAGACCCTTTAAAGTAATACTGCGTGGTACCCATCGCATGGGTCCCAAATCTCCAGGTTCAAGGGCATCTTCCTACATCAAAAACATGCATGAGAAACCCAGAAGATGGTACACTCTGTGATGGGGAAAGGTTTCTAAAACGCACCTCATTTCTCATCTCCTTGTGCCCGGGTTCGCCATTCCAGCCGCTTTACTAGCAAGCTCCCTACTTGGAGCATCAGCACCTTTAACCTCCTGTTCCATACAGGTTGTAATTTGTCCTGAGGATAAACGAGAAGACGTGGAACCAACGAGAGACTAGCTCTTGGTGTTGGGACAGGCACAGGTCACTCTATTTTCCCATCAGAAAGAAGAATTAACCACAGGCTCAGCCTGCCCCCCGGAACCAGAACAGGGCCTGAAGCCATTCTGCGATTTTACGGCCAGCTCCCATAAAAACGAGTTGTAAAATGGAGGTTCAGGGCACTGCAATTCACAAACCTGCAGAGTTATAAATGATAACTCTCGTCCACAAATATATTGAGGGAAGGCAAAGAAGAGGATTTGAAATCAAGGCAGAATTGCAGGAAACAGATTTCAGGAGGTAGATACGAATCGCCTTTAAAGCACATGAAAAGCGGCAAAACGTTGACAATGATGCCCTTGGCCAAAAAGGGCGTATGCGTTTTTTCCTGAATATATTCAGGAAAAAACGCATACGCCCTTTTTGGCCAACCAAGCAACCTGGAAAGGCAAATCAGCGCTACAAAGAAGTCTCGCTTCCCATCGGTCAAAAGGGCCATGCTGAAAAAAGTGTCAAAACCAGAAATGCAGGACAGGCCATGGAGAAATGGGAGCCTTGCTACACTGATGGGCGGGATGTAAATTGCCAAGAGCCACTCTGGAGAAGTGTCCGGTGAGTCCTGAAACATCTGAAAAACACAGCTTAGAGAGCATAGGGCACTTCCACTCATGGGGGTATAAATTGGGAAAATTAAAAATCAGCAAGACACAAGCACCCCAAAGTTTAGGGCTGCTCTGTTGACCAGGACCTCCACTTCATTCCACCTTAAATATCCCAGGAAAGAGAAAAATGGATAAAGAAGTTGTGGTCCTTATGTACAATGGAATATCACTCAGCCATGAAATCAATGTCGTAAGGTTAGTAGCAGCATGATGAGTGGATTTAGGTACGACGATTCTAAGTGAAATAAGTCACACAGAAAAGGACACTTCTCATAAGGTATCACTGATAGAGGGAATGTAAAAACCATTACACTTGAACTGAATTACAAAACAGAACAGAGTCACACATGCAGAAAACACACTATGGCTGCTTAACGGGAAAGGTGAGGTGGGGTGATACATAAAACAAGGGTATCAAATTAGCTCAGATACCGTTCCATAAACCCAATATGTAATAGACAAGACCTACTCCTTGCTCAGAGAACTGGACTCAACACGCCCTATTCACTGCACAAGAATATATCTGACTAATAATAATCGTAAAACCTATGTATTGATATCTCTCTGTTAGTGTGTCAAGTGGGTGTAAAGCGGCATAAACAGAGCAGTGAAAAGCAGCTAAACCCCATTATAAAAATAAATTACTTTGAAACAACCATGAAACAAAGACAGTGAAAGAGAGAGAAATTCTTACACAATGCGTTCAGGGGCTGTGATGCAACCTGGATTGACCATATCTAGACGCACAGCTGGATGAGACATAAGGGTGGACACTCTTGGGGCTGAGAGGTTTGGTGAGGTTGGGTGAGCAAATGCAGACCCTTTAAAGTAATACTGCGTGGTACCCATCGCATGAGTCCCAAATCTCCAGGTTCAAGGGCATCTTCCTACATCAAAAACATGCATGAGAAACCCAGAATTTGGTACACCGTGTGATGGGGAAAGGTTTCTAAAACGCACCTCATTTCTCATCTCCTTGTGCCCGGGTTCGCCATTCCAGCCGCTTTACTAGCAAGCTCCCTAGTTGGAGCATCAGCACCTTTAACCTCCTGTTCCGTACAGGTTGCAATTTGTCCTGAGGATAAACGGGAAGACGTGGAACCAACGAGAGACTAGCTCTTGGTGTTGGGACAGGCACAGGTCACTCTATTTTCCCATCAGAAAGAAGAATTAACCACAGGCTCAGCCTGCCCCCCGGAACCAGAACAGGGCCTGAAGCCATTCTGCGATTTTGCGGCCAGCTCCCATAAAAACGAGTTGTAAAATGGAGGTTCAGGGCACTGCAATTCACAAACCTGCAGAGTTATAAATGATAACTCTCGTCCACAAATATATTGAGGGAAGGCAAAGAAGAGGATTTGAAATCAAGGCAGAATTGCAGGAAACAGATTTCAGGAGGTAGATACGAATCGCCTTTAAAGCACATGAAAAGCGGCAAAACGTTGACAATGATGCCCTTGGCCAAAAAGGGCGTATGTGTTTTTTCCTGAATATATTCAGGAAAAAACGCATACGCCCTTTTTGGCCAACCAAGCAACCTGGAAAGGCAAATCAGCGCTACAAAGAAGTCTCGCTTCCCATCGGTCAAAAGGGCCATGCTGAAAAAAGTGTCAAAACCAGAAATGCAGGACAGGCCATGGAGAAATGGGAGCCTTGCTACACTGATGGGCGGGATGTAAATTGCCAAGAGCCACTCTGGAGAAGTGTCCGGTGAGTCCTGAAACATCTGAAAAACACAGCTCAGAGAGCATAGGGCACTTCCACTCATGGGGGTATAAATTGGGAAAATTAAAAATCAGCAAGACACAAGCACCCAAAAGTTTAGGGCTGCTCTGTTGACCAGGACCTCCACTTCATTCCACCTTAAATATCCCAGGAAAGAGAAAAATGGATAAAGAAGTTGTGGTCCTTATGTACAATGGAATATCACTCAGCCATGAAATCAATGTCGTAAGGTTAGTAGCAGCATGATGAGTGGATTTAGGTACGACGATTCTAAGTGAAATAAGTCACACAGAAAAGGACACTTCTCATAAGGTATCACTGATAGAGGGAATGTAAAAACCGTTACACTTGAACTGAATTACAAAACAGAACAGAGTCACAAATGCAGAAAACACACTATGGCTGCTTAACGGGAAAGGTGAGGTGGGGTGATACATAAAACAAGGGTATCAAATTAGCTCAGATACCGTTCCATAAACCCAATATGTAATAGACAAGACCTACTCCTTGCTCAAAGAACTGGACTCAACACGCCCTATTCACCGCACAAGAATATATCTGACTAATAATAATCGTAAAACCTATGTGTTGATATCTCTCTGTTAGTGTGTCAAGTGGGTGTAAAGCGGCATAAACACAGCAGTGAAAAGCAGCTAAACCCCATTATAAAAATAAATTACTTTGAAACACCCATGAAACAAAGACAGTGAAAGAGAGAGAAATTCTTACACAATGCGTTCAGGGGCTGTGATGCAACCTGGATTGACCATATCTAGACGCACAGCTGGATGAGACATAAGGGTGGACACTCTTGGGGCTGAGAGGTTTGGTGAGGTTGGGTGAGCAAACGCAGACCCTTTAAAGTAATACTGCGTGGTACCCATCGCATGGGTCCCAAATCTCCAGGTTCAAGGGCATCTTCCTACATCAAAAACATGCATGAGAAACCCAGAAGATGGTACACCGTGTGATGGGGAAAGGTTTCTAAAACGCACCTCATTTCTCATCTCCTTGTGCCCGGGTTCGCCATTCCAGCCGCTTTACTAGCAAGCTCCCTACTTGGAGCATCAGCACCTTTAACCTCCTGTTCCATACAGGTTGTAATTTGTCCTGAGGATAAACGAGAAGACGTGGAACCAACGAGAGACTAGCTCTTGGTGTTGGGACAGGCACAGGTCACTCTATTTTCCCATCAGAAAGAAGAATTAACTACAGGCTCAGCCTGCCCCCCGGAACCAGAACAGGGCCTGAAGCCATTCTGCGATTTTACGGCCAGCTCCCATAAAAACGAGTTGTAAAATGGAGGTTCAGGGCACTGCAATTCACAAACCTGCAGAGTTATAAATGATAACTCTCGTCCACAAATATATTGAGGGAAGGCAAAGAAGAGGATTTGAAATCAAGGCAGAATTGCAGGAAACAGATTTCAGGAGGTAGATACGAATCGCCTTTAAAGCACATGAAAAGCGGCAAAACGTTGACAATGATGCCCTTGGCCAAAAAGGGCGTATGCGTTTTTTCCTGAATATATTCAGGAAAAAACGCATACGCCCTTTTTGGCCAACCAAGCAACCTGGAAAGGCAAATCAGCGCTACAAAGAAGTCTCGCTTCCCATCGGTCAAAAGGGCCATGCTGAAAAAAGTGTCAAAACCAGAAATGCAGGACAGGCCATGGAGAAATGGGAGCCTTGCTACACTGATGGGCGGGATGTAAATTGCCAAGAGCCACTCTGGAGAAGTGTCCGGTGAGTCCTGAAACATCTGAAAAACACAGCTTAGAGAGCATAGGGCACTTCCACTCATGGGGGTATAAATTGGGAAAATTAAAAATCAGCAAGACACAAGCACCCCAAAGTTTAGGGCTGCTCTGTTGACCAGGACCTCCACTTCATTCCACCTTAAATATCCCAGGAAAGAGAAAAATGGATAAATAAGTTGTGGTCCATATGTACAATGGAATATCACTCAGCCATGAAATCAATGTCGTAAGGTTAGTAGCAGCATGATGAGTGGATTTAGGTACAACGATTCTAAGTGAAATAAGTCACACAGAAAAGGACACTTCTCATAAGGTATCACTGATAGAGGGAATGTAAAAACCGTTACACTTGAACTGAATTACAAAACAGAACAGAGTCACACATGCAGAAAACACACTATGGCTGCTTAACGGGAAAGGTGAGGTGGGGTGATACATAAAACAAGGGTATCAAATTAGCTCAGATACCGTTCCATAAACCCAATATGTAATAGACAAGACCTACTCCTTGCTCAGAGAACTGGACTCAACACGCCCTATTCACCGCACAAGAATATATCTGACTAATAATAATCGTAAAACCTATGTATTGATATCTCTCTGTTAGTGTGTCAAGTGGGTGTAAAGCGGCATAAACACAGCAGTGAAAAGCAGCTAAACCCCATTATAAAAATAAATTACTTTGAAACAACCATGAAACAAAGACAGTGAAAGAGAGAGAAATTCTTACACAATGCGTTCAGGGGCTGTGATGCAACCTGGATTGACCATATCTAGACGCAGAGCTGGATGAGACATAAGGGTGGACACTCTTGGGGCTGAGAGGTTTGGTGAGGTTGGGTGAGCAAACGCAGACCCTTTAAAGTAATACTGCGTGGTACCCATCGCATGGGTCCCAAATCTCCAGGTTCAAGGGCATCTTCCTACATCAAAAACATGCATGAGAAACCCAGAAGATGGTACACTCTGTGATGGGGAAAGGTTTCTAAAACGCACCTCATTTCTCATCTCCTTGTGCCCGGGTTCGCCATTCCAGCCGCTTTACTAGCAAGCTCCCTACTTGGAGCATCAGCACCTTTAACCTCCTGTTCCATACAGGTTGTAATTTGTCCTGAGGATAAACGAGAAGACGTGGAACCAACGAGAGACTAGCTCTTGGTGTTGGGACAGGCACAGGTCACTCTATTTTCCCATCAGAAAGAAGAATTAACCACAGGCTCAGCCTGCCCCCCGGAACCAGAACAGGGCCTGAAGCCATTCTGCGATTTTACGGCCAGCTCCCATAAAAACGAGTTGTAAAATGGAGGTTCAGGGCACTGCAATTCACAAACCTGCAGAGTTATAAATGATAACTCTCGTCCACAAATATATTGAGGGAAGGCAAAGAAGAGGATTTGAAATCAAGGCAGAATTGCAGGAAACAGATTTCAGGAGGTAGATACGAATCGCCTTTAAAGCACATGAAAAGCGGCAAAACGTTGACAATGATGCCCTTGGCCAAAAAGGGCGTATGCGTTTTTTCCTGAATATATTCAGGAAAAAACGCATACGCCCTTTTTGGCCAACCAAGCAACCTGGAAAGGCAAATCAGCGCTACAAAGAAGTCTCGCTTCCCATCGGTCAAAAGGGCCATGCTGAAAAAAGTGTCAAAACCAGAAATGCAGGACAGGCCATGGAGAAATGGGAGCCTTGCTACACTGATGGGCGGGATGTAAATTGCCAAGAGCCACTCTGGAGAAGTGTCCGGTGAGTCCTGAAACATCTGAAAAACACAGCTTAGAGAGCATAGGGCACTTCCACTCATGGGGGTATAAATTGGGAAAATTAAAAATCAGCAAGACACAAGCACCCCAAAGTTTAGGGCTGCTCTGTTGACCAGGACCTCCACTTCATTCCACCTTAAATATCCCAGGAAAGAGAAAAATGGATAAAGAAGTTGTGGTCCTTATGTACAATGGAATATCACTCAGCCATGAAATCAATGTCGTAAGGTTAGTAGCAGCATGATGAGTGGATTTAGGTACGACGATTCTAAGTGAAATAAGTCACACAGAAAAGCACACTTCTCATAAGGTATCACTGATAGAGGGAATGTAAAAACCATTACACTTGAACTGAATTACAAAACAGAACAGAGTCACACATGCAGAAAACACACTATGGCTGCTTAACGGGAAAGGTGAGGTGGGGTGATACATAAAACAAGGGTATCAAATTAGCTCAGATACCGTTCCATAAACCCAATATGTAATAGACAAGACCTACTCCTTGCTCAGAGAACTGGACTCAACACGCCCTATTCACTGCACAAGAATATATCTGACTAATAATAATCGTAAAACCTATGTATTGATATCTCTCTGTTAGTGTGTCAAGTGGGTGTAAAGCGGCATAAACAGAGCAGTGAAAAGCAGCTAAACCCCATTATAAAAATAAATTACTTTGAAACAACCATGAAACAAAGACAGTGAAAGAGAGAGAAATTCTTACACAATGCGTTCAGGGGCTGTGATGCAACCTGGATTGACCATATCTAGACGCACAGCTGGATGAGACATAAGGGTGGACACTCTTGGGGCTGAGAGGTTTGGTGAGGTTGGGTGAGCAAACGCAGACCCTTTAAAGTAATACTGCGTGGTACCCATCGCATGAGTCCCAAATCTCCAGGTTCAAGGGCATCTTCCTACATCAAAAACATGCATGAGAAACCCAGAATTTGGTACACCGTGTGATGGGGAAAGGTTTCTAAAACGCACCTCATTTCTCATCTCCTTGTGCCCGGGTTCGCCATTCCAGCCGCTTTACTAGCAAGCTCCCTAGTTGGAGCATCAGCACCTTTAACCTCCTGTTCCGTACAGGTTGCAATTTGTCCTGAGCATAAACGGGAAGACGTGGAACCAACGAGAGACTAGCTCTTGGTGTTGGGACAGGCACAGGTCACTCTATTTTCCCATCAGAAAGAAGAATTAAGCACAGGCTCAGCCTGCCCCCCGGAACCAGAACAGGGCCTGAAGCCATTCTGCGATTTTGCGGCCAGCTCCCATAAAAACGAGTTGTAAAATGGAGGTTCAGGGCACTGCAATTCACAAACCTGCAGAGTTATAAATGATAACTCTCGTCCACAAATATATTGAGGGAAGGCAAAGAAGAGGATTTGAAATCAAGGCAGAATTGCAGGAAACAGATTTCAGGAGGTAGATACGAATCGCCTTTAAAGCACATGAAAAGCGGCAAAACGTTGACAATGATGCCCTTGGCCAAAAAGGGCGTATGTGTTTTTTCCTGAATATATTCAGGAAAAAACGCATACGCCCTTTTTGGCCAACCAAGCAACCTGGAAAGGCAAATCAGCGCTACAAAGAAGTCTCGCTTCCCATCGGTCAAAAGGGCCATGCTGAAAAAAGTGTCAAAACCAGAAATGCAGGACAGGCCATGGAGAAATGGGAGCCTTGCTACACTGATGGGCGGGATGTAAATTGCCAAGAGCCACTCTGGAGAAGTGTCCGGTGAGTCCTGAAACATCTGAAAAACACAGCTCAGAGAGCATAGGGCACTTCCACTCATGGGGGTATAAATTGGGAAAATTAAAAATCAGCAAGACACAAGCACCCAAAAGTTTAGGGCTGCTCTGTTGACCAGGACCTCCACTTCATTCCACCTTAAATATCCCAGGAAAGAGAAAAATGGATAAAGAAGTTGTGGTCCTTATGTACAATGGAATATCACTCAGCCATGAAATCAATGTCGTAAGGTTAGTAGCAGCATGATGAGTGGATTTAGGTACGACGATTCTAAGTGAAATAAGTCACACAGAAAAGGACACTTCTCATAAGGTATCACTGATAGAGGGAATGTAAAAACCGTTACACTTGAACTGAATTACAAAACAGAACAGAGTCACACATGCAGAAAACACACTATGGCTGCTTAACGGGAAAGGTGAGGTGGGGTGATACATAAAACAAGGGTATCAAATTAGCTCAGATACCGTTCCATAAACCCAATATGTAATAGACAAGACCTACTCCTTGCTCAAAGAACTGGACTCAACACGCCCTATTCACCGCACAAGAATATATCTGACTAATAATAATCGTAAAACCTATGTGTTGATATCTCTCTGTTAGTGTGTCAAGTGGGTGTAAAGCGGCATAAACACAGCAGTGAAAAGCAGCTAAACCCCATTATAAAAATAAATTACTTTGAAACACCCATGAAACAAAGACAGTGAAAGAGAGAGAAATTCTTACACAATGCGTTCAGGGGCTGTGATGCAACCTGGATTGACCATATCTAGACGCACAGCTGGATGAGACATAAGGGTGGACACTCTTGGGGCTGAGAGGTTTGGTGAGGTTGGGTGAGCAAACGCAGACCCTTTAAAGTAATACTGCGTGGTACCCATCGCATGGGTCCCAAATCTCCAGGTTCAAGGGCATCTTCCTACATCAAAAACATGCATGAGAAACCCAGAAGATGGTACACCGTGTGATGGGGAAAGGTTTCTAAAACGCACCTCATTTCTCATCTCCTTGTGCCCGGGTTCGCCATTCCAGCCGCTTTACTAGCAAGCTCCCTACTTGGAGCATCAGCACCTTTAACCTCCTGTTCCATACAGGTTGTAATTTGTCCTGAGGATAAACGAGAAGACGTGGAACCAACGAGAGACTAGCTCTTGGTGTTGGGACAGGCACAGGTCACTCTATTTTCCCATCAGAAAGAAGAATTAACCACAGGCTCAGCCTGCCCCCAGGAACCAGAACAGGGCCTGAAGCCATTCTGCGATTTTGTGGCCAGCTCCCATAAAAACGAGTTGTAAAATGGAGGTTCAGGGCACTGCAATTCACAAACCTGCAGAGTTATAAATGATAACTCTCGTCCACAAATATATTGAGGGAAGGCAAAGAAGAGGATTTGAAATCAAGGCAGAATTGCAGGAAACAGATTTCAGGAGGTAGATACGAATCGCCTTTAAAGCACATGAAAAGCGGCAAAACGTTGACAATGATGCCCTTGGCCAAAAAGGGCGTATGCGTTTTTTCCTGAATATATTCAGGAAAAAACGCATACGCCCTTTTTGGCCAACCAAGCAACCTGGAAAGGCAAATCAGCGCTACAAAGAAGTCTCGCTTCCCATCGGTCAAAAGGGCCATGCTGAAAAAAGTGTCAAAACCAGAAATGCAGGACAGGCCATGGAGAAATGGGAGCCTTGCTACACTGATGGGCGGGATGTAAATTGCCAAGAGCCACTCTGGAGAAGTGTCCGGTGAGTCCTGAAACATCTGAAAAACACAGCTTAGAGAGCATAGGGCACTTCCACTCATGGGGGTATAAATTGGGAAAATTAAAAATCAGCAAGACACAAGCACCCCAAAGTTTAGGGCTGCTCTGTTGACCAGGACCTCCACTTCATTCCACCTTAAATATCCCAGGAAAGAGAAAAATGGATAAAGAAGTTGTGGTCCTTATGTACAATGGAATATCACTCAGCCATGAAATCAATGTCGTAAGGTTAGTAGCAGCATGATGAGTGGATTTAGGTACGACGATTCTAAGTGAAATAAGTCACACAGAAAAGCACACTTCTCATAAGGTATCACTGATAGAGGGAATGTAAAAACCATTACACTTGAACTGAATTACAAAACAGAACAGAGTCACACATGCAGAAAACACACTATGGCTGCTTAACGGGAAAGGTGAGGTGGGGTGATACATAAAACAAGGGTATCAAATTAGCTCAGATACCGTTCCATAAACCCAATATGTAATAGACAAGACCTACTCCTTGCTCAGAGAACTGGACTCAACACGCCCTATTCACTGCACAAGAATATATCTGACTAATAATAATCGTAAAACCTATGTATTGATATCTCTCTGTTAGTGTGTCAAGTGGGTGTAAAGCGGCATAAACAGAGCAGTGAAAAGCAGCTAAACCCCATTATAAAAATAAATTACTTTGAAACAACCATGAAACAAAGACAGTGAAAGAGAGAGAAATTCTTACACAATGCGTTCAGGGGCTGTGATGCAACCTGGATTGACCATATCTAGACGCACAGCTGGATGAGACATAAGGGTGGACACTCTTGGGGCTGAGAGGTTTGGTGAGGTTGGGTGAGCAAACGCAGACCCTTTAAAGTAATACTGCGTGGTACCCATCGCATGAGTCCCAAATCTCCAGGTTCAAGGGCATCTTCCTACATCAAAAACATGCATGAGAAACCCAGAATTTGGTACACCGTGTGATGGGGAAAGGTTTCTAAAACGCACCTCATTTCTCATCTCCTTGTGCCCGGGTTCGCCATTCCAGCCGCTTTACTAGCAAGCTCCCTAGTTGGAGCATCAGCACCTTTAACCTCCTGTTCCGTACAGGTTGCAATTTGTCCTGAGGATAAACGGGAAGACGTGGAACCAACGAGAGACTAGCTCTTGGTGTTGGGACAGGCACAGGTCACTCTATTTTCCCATCAGAAAGAAGAATTAACCACAGGCTCAGCCTGCCCCCCGGAACCAGAACAGGGCCTGAAGCCATTCTGCGATTTTGCGGCCAGCTCCCATAAAAACGAGTTGTAAAATGGAGGTTCAGGGCACTGCAATTCACAAACCTGCAGAGTTATAAATGATAACTCTCGTCCACAAATATATTGAGGGAAGGCAAAGAAGAGGATTTGAAATCAAGGCAGAATTGCAGGAAACAGATTTCAGGAGGTAGATACGAATCGCCTTTAAAGCACATGAAAAGCGGCAAAACGTTGACAATGATGCCCTTGGCCAAAAAGGGCGTATGTGTTTTTTCCTGAATATATTCAGGAAAAAACGCATACGCCCTTTTTGGCCAACCAAGCAACCTGGAAAGGCAAATCAGCGCTACAAAGAAGTCTCGCTTCCCATCGGTCAAAAGGGCCATGCTGAAAAAAGTGTCAAAACCAGAAATGCAGGACAGGCCATGGAGAAATGGGAGCCTTGCTACACTGATGGGCGGGATGTAAATTGCCAAGAGCCACTCTGGAGAAGTGTCCGGTGAGTCCTGAAACATCTGAAAAACACAGCTCAGAGAGCATAGGGCACTTCCACTCATGGGGGTATAAATTGGGAAAATTAAAAATCAGCAAGACACAAGCACCCCAAAGTTTAGGGCTGCTCTGTTGACCAGGACCTCCACTTCATTCCACCTTAAATATCCCAGGAAAGAGAAAAATGGATAAAGAAGTTGTGGTCCTTATGTACAATGGAATATCACTCAGCCATGAAATCAATGTCGTAAGGTTAGTAGCAGCATGATGAGTGGATTTAGGTACGACGATTCTAAGTGAAATAAGTCACACAGAAAAGGACACTTCTCATAAGGTATCACTGATAGAGGGAATGTAAAAACCGTTACACTTGAACTGAATTACAAAACAGAACAGAGTCACACATGCAGAAAACACACTATGGCTGCTTAACGGGAAAGGTGAGGTGGGGTGATACATAAAACAAGGGTATCAAATTAGCTCAGATACCGTTCCATAAACCCAATATGTAATAGACAAGACCTACTCCTTGCTCAAAGAACTGGACTCAACACGCCCTATTCACCGCACAAGAATATATCTGACTAATAATAATCGTAAAACCTATGTGTTGATATCTCTCTGTTAGTGTGTCAAGTGGGTGTAAAGCGGCATAAACACAGCAGTGAAAAGCAGCTAAACCCCATTATAAAAATAAATTACTTTGAAACACCCATGAAACAAAGACAGTGAAAGAGAGAGAAATTCTTACACAATGCGTTCAGGGGCTGTGATGCAACCTGGATTGACCATATCTAGACGCACAGCTGGATGAGACATAAGGGTGGACACTCTTGGGGCTGAGAGGTTTGGTGAGGTTGGGTGAGCAAACGCAGACCCTTTAAAGTAATACTGCGTGGTACCCATCGCATGGGTCCCAAATCTCCAGGTTCAAGGGCATCTTCCTACATCAAAAACATGCATGAGAAACCCAGAAGATGGTACACCGTGTGATGGGGAAAGGTTTCTAAAACGCACCTCATTTCTCATCTCCTTGTGCCCGGGTTCGCCATTCCAGCCGCTTTACTAGCAAGCTCCCTACTTGGAGCATCAGCACCTTTAACCTCCTGTTCCATACAGGTTGTAATTTGTCCTGAGGATAAACGAGAAGACGTGGAACCAACGAGAGACTAGCTCTTGGTGTTGGGACAGGCACAGGTCACTCTATTTTCCCATCAGAAAGAAGAATTAACCACAGGCTCAGCCTGCCCCCCGGAACCAGAACAGGGCCTGAAGCCATTCTGCGATTTTACGGCCAGCTCCCATAAAAACGAGTTGTAAAATGGAGGTTCAGGGCACTGCAATTCACAAACCTGCAGAGTTATAAATGATAACTCTCGTCCACAAATATATTGAGGGAAGGCAAAGAAGAGGATTTGAAATCAAGGCAGAATTGCAGGAAACAGATTTCAGGAGGTAGATACGAATCGCCTTTAAAGCACATGAAAAGCGGCAAAACGTTGACAATGATGCCCTTGGCCAAAAAGGGCGTATGCGTTTTTTCCTGAATATATTCAGGAAAAAACGCATACGCCCTTTTTGGCCAACCAAGCAACCTGGAAAGGCAAATCAGCGCTACAAAGAAGTCTCGCTTCCCATCGGTCAAAAGGGCCATGCTGAAAAAAGTGTCAAAACCAGAAATGCAGGACAGGCCATGGAGAAATGGGAGCCTTGCTACACTGATGGGCGGGATGTAAATTGCCAAGAGCCACTCTGGAGAAGTGTCCGGTGAGTCCTGAAACATCTGAAAAACACAGCTTAGAGAGCATAGGGCACTTCCACTCATGGGGGTATAAATTGGGAAAATTAAAAATCAGCAAGACACAAGCACCCCAAAGTTTAGGGCTGCTCTGTTGACCAGGACCTCCACTTCATTCCACCTTAAATATCCCAGGAAAGAGAAAAATGGATAAAGAAGTTGTGGTCCTTATGTACAATGGAATATCACTCAGCCATGAAATCAATGTCGTAAGGTTAGTAGCAGCATGATGAGTGGATTTAGGTACGACGATTCTAAGTGAAATAAGTCACACAGAAAAGCACACTTCTCATAAGGTATCACTGATAGAGGGAATGTAAAAACCATTACACTTGAACTGAATTACAAAACAGAACAGAGTCACACATGCAGAAAACACACTATGGCTGCTTAACGGGAAAGGTGAGGTGGGGTGATACATAAAACAAGGGTATCAAATTAGCTCAGATACCGTTCCATAAACCCAATATGTAATAGACAAGACCTACTCCTTGCTCAGAGAACTGGACTCAACACGCCCTATTCACTGCACAAGAATATATCTGACTAATAATAATCGTAAAACCTATGTATTGATATCTCTCTGTTAGTGTGTCAAGTGGGTGTAAAGCGGCATAAACAGAGCAGTGAAAAGCAGCTAAACCCCATTATAAAAATAAATTACTTTGAAACAACCATGAAACAAAGACAGTGAAAGAGAGAGAAATTCTTACACAATGCGTTCAGGGGCTGTGATGCAACCTGGATTGACCATATCTAGACGCACAGCTGGATGAGACATAAGGGTGGACACTCTTGGGGCTGAGAGGTTTGGTGAGGTTGGGTGAGCAAACGCAGACCCTTTAAAGTAATACTGCGTGGTACCCATCGCATGAGTCCCAAATCTCCAGGTTCAAGGGCATCTTCCTACATCAAAAACATGCATGAGAAACCCAGAATTTGGTACACCGTGTGATGGGGAAAGGTTTCTAAAACGCACCTCATTTCTCATCTCCTTGTGCCCGGGTTCGCCATTCCAGCCGCTTTACTAGCAAGCTCCCTAGTTGGAGCATCAGCACCTTTAACCTCCTGTTCCGTACAGGTTGCAATTTGTCCTGAGGATAAACGGGAAGACGTGGAACCAACGAGAGACTAGCTCTTGGTGTTGGGACAGGCACAGGTCACTCTATTTTCCCATCAGAAAGAAGAATTAACCACAGGCTCAGCCTGCCCCCCGGAACCAGAACAGGGCCTGAAGCCATTCTGCGATTTTGCGGCCAGCTCCCATAAAAACGAGTTGTAAAATGGAGGTTCAGGGCACTGCAATTCACAAACCTGCAGAGTTATAAATGATAACTCTCGTCCACAAATATATTGAGGGAAGGCAAAGAAGAGGATTTGAAATCAAGGCAGAATTGCAGGAAACAGATTTCAGGAGGTAGATACGAATCGCCTTTAAAGCACATGAAAAGCGGCAAAACGTTGACAATGATGCCCTTGGCCAAAAAGGGCGTATGTGTTTTTTCCTGAATATATTCAGGAAAAAACGCATACGCCCTTTTTGGCCAACCAAGCAACCTGGAAAGGCAAATCAGCGCTACAAAGAAGTCTCGCTTCCCATCGGTCAAAAGGGCCATGCTGAAAAAAGTGTCAAAACCAGAAATGCAGGACAGGCCATGGAGAAATGGGAGCCTTGCTACACTGATGGGCGGGATGTAAATTGCCAAGAGCCACTCTGGAGAAGTGTCCGGTGAGTCCTGAAACATCTGAAAAACACAGCTCAGAGAGCATAGGGCACTTCCACTCATGGGGGTATAAATTGGGAAAATTAAAAATCAGCAAGACACAAGCACCCCAAAGTTTAGGGCTGCTCTGTTGACCAGGACCTCCACTTCATTCCACCTTAAATATCCCAGGAAAGAGAAAAATGGATAAAGAAGTTGTGGTCCTTATGTACAATGGAATATCACTCAGCCATGAAATCAATGTCGTAAGGTTAGTAGCAGCATGATGAGTGGATTTAGGTACGACGATTCTAAGTGAAATAAGTCACACAGAAAAGGACACTTCTCATAAGGTATCACTGATAGAGGGAATGTAAAAACCGTTACACTTGAACTGAATTACAAAACAGAACAGAGTCACACATGCAGAAAACACACTATGGCTGCTTAACGGGAAAGGTGAGGTGGGGTGATACATAAAACAAGGGTATCAAATTAGCTCAGATACCGTTCCATAAACCCAATATGTAATAGACAAGACCTACTCCTTGCTCAGAGAACTGGACTCAACACGCCCTATTCACCGCACAAGAATATATCTGACTAATAATAATCGTAAAACCTATGTGTTGATATCTCTCTGTTAGTGTGTCAAGTGGGTGTAAAGCGGCATAAACACAGCAGTGAAAAGCAGCTAAACCCCATTATAAAAATAAATTACTTTGAAACACCCATGAAACAAAGACAGTGAAAGAGAGAGAAATTCTTACACAATGCGTTCAGGGGCTGTGATGCAACCTGGATTGACCATATCTAGACGCACAGCTGGATGAGACATAAGGGTGGACACTCTTGGGGCTGAGAGGTTTGGTGAGGTTGGGTGAGCAAACGCAGACCCTTTAAAGTAATACTGCGTGGTACCCATCGCATGGGTCCCAAATCTCCAGGTTCAAGGGCATCTTCCTACATCAAAAACATGCATGAGAAACCCAGAAGATGGTACACCGTGTGATGGGGAAAGGTTTCTAAAACGCACCTCATTTCTCATCTCCTTGTGCCCGGGTTCGCCATTCCAGCCGCTTTACTAGCAAGCTCCCTACTTGGAGCATCAGCACCTTTAACCTCCTGTTCCATACAGGTTGTAATTTGTCCTGAGGATAAACGAGAAGACGTGGAACCAACGAGAGACTAGCTCTTGGTGTTGGGACAGGCACAGGTCACTCTATTTTCCCATCAGAAAGAAGAATTAACCACAGGCTCAGCCTGCCCCCAGGAACCAGAACAGGGCCTGAAGCCATTCTGCGATTTTGTGGCCAGCTCCCATAAAAACGAGTTGTAAAATGGAGGTTCAGGGCACTGCAATTCACAAACCTGCAGAGTTATAAATGATAACTCTCGTCCACAAATATATTGAGGGAAGGCAAAGAAGAGGATTTGAAATCAAGGCAGAATTGCAGGAAACAGATTTCAGGAGGTAGATACGAATCGCCTTTAAAGCACATGAAAAGCGGCAAAACGTTGACAATGATGCCCTTGGCCAAAAAGGGCGTATGCGTTTTTTCCTGAATATATTCAGGAAAAAACGCATACGCCCTTTTTGGCCAACCAAGCAACCTGGAAAGGCAAATCAGCGCTACAAAGAAGTCTCGCTTCCCATCGGTCAAAAGGGCCATGCTGAAAAAAGTGTCAAAACCAGAAATGCAGGACAGGCCATGGAGAAATGGGAGCCTTGCTACACTGATGGGCGGGATGTAAATTGCCAAGAGCCACTCTGGAGAAGTGTCCGGTGAGTCCTGAAACATCTGAAAAACACAGCTTAGAGAGCATAGGGCACTTCCACTCATGGGGGTATAAATTGGGAAAATTAAAAATCAGCAAGACACAAGCACCCCAAAGTTTAGGGCTGCTCTGTTGACCAGGACCTCCACTTCATTCCACCTTAAATATCCCAGGAAAGAGAAAAATGGATAAAGAAGTTGTGGTCCTTATGTACAATGGAATATCACTCAGCCATGAAATCAATGTCGTAAGGTTAGTAGCAGCATGATGAGTGGATTTAGGTACGACGATTCTAAGTGAAATAAGTCACACAGAAAAGCACACTTCTCATAAGGTATCACTGATAGAGGGAATGTAAAAACCATTACACTTGAACTGAATTACAAAACAGAACAGAGTCACACATGCAGAAAACACACTATGGCTGCTTAACGGGAAAGGTGAGGTGGGGTGATACATAAAACAAGGGTATCAAATTAGCTCAGATACCGTTCCATAAACCCAATATGTAATAGACAAGACCTACTCCTTGCTCAGAGAACTGGACTCAACACGCCCTATTCACTGCACAAGAATATATCTGACTAATAATAATCGTAAAACCTATGTATTGATATCTCTCTGTTAGTGTGTCAAGTGGGTGTAAAGCGGCATAAACAGAGCAGTGAAAAGCAGCTAAACCCCATTATAAAAATAAATTACTTTGAAACAACCATGAAACAAAGACAGTGAAAGAGAGAGAAATTCTTACACAATGCGTTCAGGGGCTGTGATGCAACCTGGATTGACCATATCTAGACGCACAGCTGGATGAGACATAAGGGTGGACACTCTTGGGGCTGAGAGGTTTGGTGAGGTTGGGTGAGCAAACGCAGACCCTTTAAAGTAATACTGCGTGGTACCCATCGCATGAGTCCCAAATCTCCAGGTTCAAGGGCATCTTCCTACATCAAAAACATGCATGAGAAACCCAGAATTTGGTACACCGTGTGATGGGGAAAGGTTTCTAAAACGCACCTCATTTCTCATCTCCTTGTGCCCGGGTTCGCCATTCCAGCCGCTTTACTAGCAAGCTCCCTAGTTGGAGCATCAGCACCTTTAACCTCCTGTTCCGTACAGGTTGCAATTTGTCCTGAGGATAAACGGGAAGACGTGGAACCAACGAGAGACTAGCTCTTGGTGTTGGGACAGGCACAGGTCACTCTATTTTCCCATCAGAAAGAAGAATTAACCACAGGCTCAGCCTGCCCCCCGGAACCAGAACAGGGCCTGAAGCCATTCTGCGATTTTGCGGCCAGCTCCCATAAAAACGAGTTGTAAAATGGAGGTTCAGGGCACTGCAATTCACAAACCTGCAGAGTTATAAATGATAACTCTCGTCCACAAATATATTGAGGGAAGGCAAAGAAGAGGATTTGAAATCAAGGCAGAATTGCAGGAAACAGATTTCAGGAGGTAGATACGAATCGCCTTTAAAGCACATGAAAAGCGGCAAAACGTTGACAATGATGCCCTTGGCCAAAAAGGGCGTATGTGTTTTTTCCTGAATATATTCAGGAAAAAACGCATACGCCCTTTTTGGCCAACCAAGCAACCTGGAAAGGCAAATCAGCGCTACAAAGAAGTCTCGCTTCCCATCGGTCAAAAGGGCCATGCTGAAAAAAGTGTCAAAACCAGAAATGCAGGACAGGCCATGGAGAAATGGGAGCCTTGCTACACTGATGGGCGGGATGTAAATTGCCAAGAGCCACTCTGGAGAAGTGTCCGGTGAGTCCTGAAACATCTGAAAAACACAGCTCAGAGAGCATAGGGCACTTCCACTCATGGGGGTATAAATTGGGAAAATTAAAAATCAGCAAGACACAAGCACCCCAAAGTTTAGGGCTGCTCTGTTGACCAGGACCTCCACTTCATTCCACCTTAAATATCCCAGGAAAGAGAAAAATGGATAAAGAAGTTGTGGTCCTTATGTACAATGGAATATCACTCAGCCATGAAATCAATGTCGTAAGGTTAGTAGCAGCATGATGAGTGGATTTAGGTACGACGATTCTAAGTGAAATAAGTCACACAGAAAAGGACACTTCTCATAAGGTATCACTGATAGAGGGAATGTAAAAACCGTTACACTTGAACTGAATTACAAAACAGAACAGAGTCACACATGCAGAAAACACACTATGGCTGCTTAACGGGAAAGGTGAGGTGGGGTGATACATAAAACAAGGGTATCAAATTAGCTCAGATACCGTTCCATAAACCCAATATGTAATAGACAAGACCTACTCCTTGCTCAGAGAACTGGACTCAACACGCCCTATTCACTGCACAAGAATATATCTGACTAATAATAATCGTAAAACCTATGTATTGATATCTCTCTGTTAGTGTGTCAAGTGGGTGTAAAGCGGCATAAACAGAGCAGTGAAAAGCAGCTAAACCCCATTATAAAAATAAATTACTTTGAAACAACCATGAAACAAAGACAGTGAAAGAGAGAGAAATTCTTACACAATGCGTTCAGGGGCTGTGATGCAACCTGGATTGACCATATCTAGACGCACAGCTGGATGAGACATAAGGGTGGACACTCTTGGGGCTGAGAGGTTTGGTGAGGTTGGGTGAGCAAACGCAGACCCTTTAAAGTAATACTGCGTGGTACCCATCGCATGAGTCCCAAATCTCCAGGTTCAAGGGCATCTTCCTACATCAAAAACATGCATGAGAAACCCAGAATTTGGTACACCGTGTGATGGGGAAAGGTTTCTAAAACGCACCTCATTTCTCATCTCCTTGTGCCCGGGTTCGCCATTCCAGCCGCTTTACTAGCAAGCTCCCTAGTTGGAGCATCAGCACCTTTAACCTCCTGTTCCGTACAGGTTGCAATTTGTCCTGAGGATAAACGGGAAGACGTGGAACCAACGAGAGACTAGCTCTTGGTGTTGGGACAGGCACAGGTCACTCTATTTTCCCATCAGAAAGAAGAATTAACCACAGGCTCAGCCTGCCCCCCGGAACCAGAACAGGGCCTGAAGCCATTCTGCGATTTTGCGGCCAGCTCCCATAAAAACGAGTTGTAAAATGGAGGTTCAGGGCACTGCAATTCACAAACCTGCAGAGTTATAAATGATAACTCTCGTCCACAAATATATTGAGGGAAGGCAAAGAAGAGGATTTGAAATCAAGGCAGAATTGCAGGAAACAGATTTCAGGAGGTAGATACGAATCGCCTTTAAAGCACATGAAAAGCGGCAAAACGTTGACAATGATGCCCTTGGCCAAAAAGGGCGTATGTGTTTTTTCCTGAATATATTCAGGAAAAAACGCATACGCCCTTTTTGGCCAACCAAGCAACCTGGAAAGGCAAATCAGCGCTACAAAGAAGTCTCGCTTCCCATCGGTCAAAAGGGCCATGCTGAAAAAAGTGTCAAAACCAGAAATGCAGGACAGGCCATGGAGAAATGGGAGCCTTGCTACACTGATGGGCGGGATGTAAATTGCCAAGAGCCACTCTGGAGAAGTGTCCGGTGAGTCCTGAAACATCTGAAAAACACAGCTCAGAGAGCATAGGGCACTTCCACTCATGGGGGTATAAATTGGGAAAATTAAAAATCAGCAAGACACAAGCACCCCAAAGTTTAGGGCTGCTCTGTTGACCAGGACCTCCACTTCATTCCACCTTAAATATCCCAGGAAAGAGAAAAATGGATAAAGAAGTTGTGGTCCTTATGTACAATGGAATATCACTCAGCCATGAAATCAATGTCGTAAGGTTAGTAGCAGCATGATGAGTGGATTTAGGTACGACGATTCTAAGTGAAATAAGTCACACAGAAAAGGACACTTCTCATAAGGTATCACTGATAGAGGGAATGTAAAAACCGTTACACTTGAACTGAATTACAAAACAGAACAGAGTCACACATGCAGAAAACACACTATGGCTGCTTAACGGGAAAGGTGAGGTGGGGTGATACATAAAACAAGGGTATCAAATTAGCTCAGATACCGTTCCATAAACCCAATATGTAATAGACAAGACCTACTCCTTGCTCAAAGAACTGGACTCAACACGCCCTATTCACCGCACAAGAATATATCTGACTAATAATAATCGTAAAACCTATGTGTTGATATCTCTCTGTTAGTGTGTCAAGTGGGTGTAAAGCGGCATAAACACAGCAGTGAAAAGCAGCTAAACCCCATTATAAAAATAAATTACTTTGAAACACCCATGAAACAAAGACAGTGAAAGAGAGAGAAATTCTTACACAATGCGTTCAGGGGCTGTGATGCAACCTGGATTGACCATATCTAGACGCACAGCTGGATGAGACATAAGGGTGGACACTCTTGGGGCTGAGAGGTTTGGTGAGGTTGGGTGAGCAAACGCAGACCCTTTAAAGTAATACTGCGTGGTACCCATCGCATGGGTCCCAAATCTCCAGGTTCAAGGGCATCTTCCTACATCAAAAACATGCATGAGAAACCCAGAAGATGGTACACCGTGTGATGGGGAAAGGTTTCTAAAACGCACCTCATTTCTCATCTCCTTGTGCCCGGGTTCGCCATTCCAGCCGCTTTACTAGCAAGCTCCCTACTTGGAGCATCAGCACCTTTAACCTCCTGTTCCATACAGGTTGTAATTTGTCCTGAGGATAAACGAGAAGACGTGGAACCAACGAGAGACTAGCTCTTGGTGTTGGGACAGGCACAGGTCACTCTATTTTCCCATCAGAAAGAAGAATTAACCACAGGCTCAGCCTGCCCCCAGGAACCAGAACAGGGCCTGAAGCCATTCTGCGATTTTGTGGCCAGCTCCCATAAAAACGAGTTGTAAAATGGAGGTTCAGGGCACTGCAATTCACAAACCTGCAGAGTTATAAATGATAACTCTCGTCCACAAATATATTGAGGGAAGGCAAAGAAGAGGATTTGAAATCAAGGCAGAATTGCAGGAAACAGATTTCAGGAGGTAGATACGAATCGCCTTTAAAGCACATGAAAAGCGGCAAAACGTTGACAATGATGCCCTTGGCCAAAAAGGGCGTATGCGTTTTTTCCTGAATATATTCAGGAAAAAACGCATACGCCCTTTTTGGCCAACCAAGCAACCTGGAAAGGCAAATCAGCGCTACAAAGAAGTCTCGCTTCCCATCGGTCAAAAGGGCCATGCTGAAAAAAGTGTCAAAACCAGAAATGCAGGACAGGCCATGGAGAAATGGGAGCCTTGCTACACTGATGGGCGGGATGTAAATTGCCAAGAGCCACTCTGGAGAAGTGTCCGGTGAGTCCTGAAACATCTGAAAAACACAGCTCAGAGAGCATAGGGCACTTCCACTCATGGGGGTATAAATTGGGAAAATTAAAAATCAGCAAGACACAAGCACCCAAAAGTTTAGGGCTGCTCTGTTGACCAGGACCTCCACTTCATTGCACCTTAAATATCCCAGGAAAGAGAAAAATGGATAAAGAAATTGTGGTCCATATGTACAATGGAATATCACTCAGCCATGAAATCAATGTCGTAAGGTTAGTAGCAGCATGATGAGTGGATTTAGGTACAACGATTCTAAGTGAAATAAGTCACACAGAAAAGGACACTTCTCATAAGGTATCACTGATAGAGGGAATGTAAAAACCGTTACACTTGAACTGAATTACAAAACAGAACAGAGTCACACATGCAGAAAACACACTATGGCTGCTTAACGGGAAAGGTGAGGTGGGGTGATACATAAAACAAGGGTATCAAATTAGCTCAGATACCGTTCCATAAACACAATATGTAATAGACAAGACCTACTCCTTGCTCAAAGAACTGGACTCAACACGCCCTATTCACCGCACAAGAATATATCTGACTAATAATAATCGTAAAACCTATGTATTGATATCTCTCTGTTAGTGTGTCAAGTGGGTGTAAAGCGGCATAAACACAGCAGTGAAAAGCAGCTAAACCCCATTATAAAAATAAATTACTTTGAAACACCCATGAAACAAAGACAGTGAAAGAGAGAGAAATTCTTACACAATGCGTTCAGGGGCTGTGATGCAACCTGGATTGACCATATCTAGACGCACAGCTGGATGAGACATAAGGGTGGACACTCTTGGGGCTGAGAGGTTTGGTGAGGTTGGGTGAGCAAACGCAGACCCTTTAAAGTAATACTGCGTGGTACCCATCGCATTGGTCCCAAATCTCCAGGTTCAAGGGCATCTTTCTACATCAAAAACATGCATGAGAAACCCAGAAGATGGTACACTGTGTGATGGGGAAAGGTTTCTAAAACGCACCTCATTTCTCATCTCCTTGTGCCCGGGTTCGCCATTCCAGCCACTTTACTAGCAAGCTCCCTACTTGGAGCATCAGCACCTTTAACCTCCTGTTCCGTACAGGTTGCAATTTGTCCTGAGGATAAACGAGAAGACATGGAACCAACGAGAGACTAGCTCTTGGTGTTGGCACAGGCACAGGTCACTCTATTTTCCCATCAGAAAGAAGAATTAACCACAGGCTCAGCCTGCCCCCCGGAACCAGAACAGGGCCTGAAGCCATTCTGCGATTTTGCGGCCAGCTCCCATAAAAACGAGTTGTAAAATGGAGGTTCAGGGCACTGCAATTCACAAACCTGCAGAGTTATAAATGATAACTCTCGTCCACAAATATATTGAGGGAAGGCAAAGAAGAGGATTTGAAATCAAGGCAGAATTGCAGGAAACAGATTTCAGGAGGTAGATACGAATCGCCTTTAAAGCACATGAAAAGCGGCAAAACGTTGACAATGATGCCCTTGGCCAAAAAGGGCGTATGCGTTTTTTCCTGAATATATTCAGGAAAAAACGCATACGCCCTTTTTGGCCAACCAAGCAACCTGGAAAGGCAAATCAGCGCTACAAAGAAGTCTCGCTTCCCATCGGTCAAAAGGGCCATGCTGAAAAAAGTGTCAAAACCAGAAATGCAGGACAGGCCATGGAGAAATGGGAGCCTTGCTACACTGATGGGCGGGATGTAAATTGCCAAGAGCCACTCTGGAGAAGTGTCCGGTGAGTCCTGAAACATCTGAAAAACACAGCTTAGAGAGCATAGGGCACTTCCACTCATTGGGGTATAAATTGGGAAAATTAAAAATCAGCAAGACACAAGCACCCCAAAGTTTAGGGCTGCTCTGTTGACCAGGACCTCCACTTCATTCCACCTTAAATATCCCAGGAAAGAGAAAAATGGATAAAGAAGTTGTGGTCCTTATGTACAATGGAATATCACTCAGCCATGAAATCAATGTCGTAAGGTTAGTAGCAGCATGATGAGTGGATTTAGGTACGATGATTCTAAGTGAAATAAGTCACACAGAAAAGGACACTTCTCATAAGGTATCACTGATAGAGGGAATGTAAAAACCGTTACACTTGAACTGAATTACAAAACAGAACAGAGTCACACATGCAGAAAACACACTATGGCTGCTTAACGGGAAAGGTGAGGTGGGGTGATACATAAAACAAGGGTATCAAATTAGCTCAGATACCATTCCATAAACCCAATATGTAATAGACAAGACCTACTCGTTGCTCAGAGAACTGGACTCAACACGCCCTATTCACCGCACAAGAATATATCTGACTAATAATAATCGTAAAACCTATGTATTGATATCTCTCTGTTAGTGTGTCAAGTGGGTGTAAAGCGGCATAAACACAGCAGTGAAAAGCAGCTAAACGCCATTATAAAAATAAATTACTTTGAAACACCCATGAAACAAAGACAGTGAAAGAGAGAGAAATTCTTACACAATGCGTTCAGGGGCTGTGATGCAACCTGGATTGACCATAACTAGACGCACAGCTGGATGAGACATAAGGGTGGACACTCTTGGGGCTGAGAGGTTTGGTGAGGTTGGGTGAGCAAACGCAGACCCTTTAAAGTAATACTGCGTGGTACCCATCGCATGGGTCCCAAATCTCCAGGTTCAAGGGCATCTTCCTACATCAAAAACATGCATGAGAAACCCAGAAGATGGTACACCGTGTGATGGGGAAAGGTTTCTAAAACGCACCTCATTTCTCATCTCCTTGTGCCCGGGTTCGCCATTCCAGCCGCTTTACTAGCAAGCTCCCTACTTGGAGCATCAGCACCTTAACCTCCTGTTCCGTACAGGTTGCAATTTGTCCTGAGGATAAACGGGAAGACGTGGAACCAACGAGAGACTAGCTCTTGGTGTTGGGACAGGCACAGGTCACTCTATTTTCCCATCAGAAAGAAGAATTAACCACAGGCTCAGCCTGCCCCCCGGAACCAGAACAGGGCCTGAAGCCATTCTGTGATTTTGCGGCCAGCTCCCATAAAAACGAGTTGTAGAATGGAGGTTCAGGGCACTGCAATTCACAAACCTGCAGAGTTATAAATGATAACTCTCGTCCACAAATATATTGAGGGAAGGCAAAGAAGAGGATTTGAAATCAAGGCAGAATTGCACGAAACAGATTTCAGGAGGTAGATACGAATCGCCTTTAAAGCACATGAAAAGCGGCAAAACGTTGACAATGATGCCCTTGGCCAAAAAGGGCGTATGCGTTTTTTCCTGAATATATTCAGGAAAAAACGCATACGCCCTTTTTGGCCAACCAAGCAACCTGGAAAGGCAAATCAGCGCTACAAAGAAGTCTCGCTTCCCATCGGTCAAAAGGGCCATGCTGAAAAAAGTGTCAAAACCAGAAATGCAGGACAGGCCATGGAGAAATGGGAGCCTTGCTACACTGATGGGCGGGATGTAAATTGCCAAGAGCCACTCTGGAGAAGTGTCCGGTGAGTCCTGAAACATCTGAAAAACACAGCTTAGAGAGCATAGGGCACTTCCACTCATGGGGGTATAAATTGGGAAAATTAAAAATCAGCAAGACACAAGCACCCCAAAGTTTAGGGCTGCTCTGTTGACCAGGACCTCCACTTCATTCCACCTTAAATATCCCAGGAAAGAGAAAAATGGATAAAGAAGTTGTGGTCCTTATGTACAATGGAATATCACTCAGCCAGGAAATCAATGTCGTAAGGTTAGTAGCAGCATGATGAGTGGATTTAGGTACGACGATTCTAAGTGAAATAAGTCACACAGAAAAGGACACTTCTCATAAGGTATCACTGATAGAGGGAATGTAAAAACCGTTACACTTGAACTGAATTACAAAACAGAACAGAGTCACACATGCAGAAAACACACTATGGCTGCTTAAAGGGAAAGGTGAGGTGGGGTGATACATAAAACAAGGGTATCAAATTAGCTCAGATACCGTTCCATAAACCCAATATGTAATAGACAAGACCTACTCCTTGCTCAGAGAACTGGACTCAACACGCCCTATTCACCGCACAAGAATATATCTGACTAATAATAATCGTAAAACCTATGTATTGATATCTCTCTGTTAGTGTGTCAAGTGGGTGTAAAGCGGCATAAAGACAGCAGTGAAAAGCAGCTAAACCCCATTATAAAAATAAATTACTTTGAAACACCCATGAAACAAAGACAGTGAAAGAGAGAGAAATTCTTACACAATGCGTTCAGGGGTTGTGATGCAACCTGGATTGACCATATCTAGACGCACAGCTGGATGAGACATAAGGGTGGACACTCTTGGGGCTGAGAGGTTTGGTGAGGTTGGGTGAGCAAACGCAGACCCTTTAAAGTAATACTGCGTGGTACCCATCGCATGGGTCCCAAATCTCCAGGTTCAAGGGCATCTTCCTACATCAAAAACATGCATGAGAAACCCAGAAGATGGTACACTGTGTGATGGGGAAAGGTTTCTAAAACGCACCTCATTTCTCATCTCCTTGTGCCCGGGTTCGCCATTCCAGCCACTTTACTAGCAAGCTCCCTACTTGGAGCATCAGCACCTTTAACCTCCTGTTCCATACAGGTTGTAATTTGTCCTGAGGATAAACGAGAAGACGTGGAACCAACGAGAGACTAGCTCTTGGTGTTGGGACAGGCACAGGTCACTCTATTTTCCCATCAGAAAGAAGAATTAACCACAGGCTCAGCCAGCACCCCGGAACCAGAACAGGGCCTGAAGCCATTCTGCGATTTTGCGGCCAGCTCCCATAAAAACGAGTTGTAAAATGGAGGTTCAGGGCACTGCAATTCACAAACCTGCAGAGTTATAAATGATAACTCTCGTCCACAAATATATTGAGGGAAGGCAAAGAAGAGGATTTGAAATCAAGGCAGAATTGCAGGAAACAGATTTCAGGAGGTAGATACGAATCGCCTTTAAAGCACATGAAAAGCGGCAAAACGTTGACAATGATGCCCTTGGCCAAAAAGGGCGTATGCGTTTTTTCCTGAATATATTCAGGAAAAAACGCATACGCCCTTTTTGGCCAACCAAGCAACCTGGAAAGGCAAATCAGCGCTACAAAGAAGTCTCGCTTCCCATCGGTCAAAAGGGCCATGCTGAAAAAAGTGTCAAAACCAGAAATGCAGGACAGGCCATGGAGAAATGGGAGCCTTGCTACACTGATGGGCGGGATGTAAATTGCCAAGAGCCACTCTGGAGAAGTGTCCGGTGAGTCCTGAAACATCTGAAAAACACAGCTTAGAGAGCATAGGGCACTTCCACTCATGGGGGTATAAATTGGGAAAATTAAAAATCAGCAAGACACAAGCACCCCAAAGTTTAGGGCTGCTCTGTTGACCAGGACCTCCACTTCATTGCACCTTAAATATCCCAGGAAAGAGAAAAATGGATAAAGAAGTTGTGGTCCTTATGTACAATGGAATATCACTCAGCCATGAAATCAATGTCGTAAGGTTAGTAGCAGCATGATGAGTGGATTTAGGTACGACGTTTCTAAGTGAAATAAGTCACAGAAAAGGACACTTCTCATAAGGTATCACTGATAGAGGGAATGTAAAAACCGTTACACTTGAACTGAATTACAAAACAGAACAGAGTCACACATGCAGAAAACACACTATGGCTGCTTAACGGGAAAGGTGAGGTGGGGTGATACATAAAACAAGGGTATCAAATTAGCTCAGATACCGTTCCATAAACCCAATATGTAATAGAGAAGACCTACTCCTTGCTCAAAGAACTGGACTCAACACGCCCTATTCACCGCACAAGAATATATCTGACTAATAATAATCGTAAAACCTATGTGTTGATATCTCTCTGTTAGTGTGTCAAGTGGGTGTAAAGCGGCATAAACACAGCAGTGAAAAGCAGCTAAACCCCATTATAAAAATAAATTACTTTGAAACACCCATGAAACAAAGACAGTGAAAGAGAGAGAAATTCTTACACAATGCGTTCAGGGGCTGTGATGCAACCTGGATTGACCATATCTAGACGCACAGCTGGATGAGACATAAGGGTGGACACTCTTGGGGCTGAGAGGTTTGGTGAGGTTGGGTGAGCAAACGCAGACCCTTTAAAGTAATACTGCGTGGTACCCATCGCATGGGTCCCAAATCTCCAGGTTCAAGGGCATCTTCCTACATCAAAAACATGCATGAGAAACCCAGAAGATGGTACACCGTGTGATGGGGAAAGGTTTCTAAAACGCACCTCATTTCTCATCTCCTTGTGCCCGGGTTCGCCATTCCAGCCACTTTACTAGCAAGCTCCCTACTTGGAGCATCAGCACCTTTAACCTCCTGTTCCATACAGGTTGTAATTTGTCCTGAGGATAAACGAGAAGACGTGGAACCAACGAGAGACTAGCTCTTGGTGTTGGGACAGGCACAGGTCACTCTATTTTCCCATCAGAAAGAAGAATTAACCACAGGCTCAGCCTGCCCCCAGGAACCAGAACAGGGCCTGAAGCCATTCTGCGATTTTGTGGCCAGCTCCCATAAAAACGAGTTGTAAAATGGAGGTTCAGGGCACTGCAATTCACAAACCTGCAGAGTTATAAATGATAACTCTCGTCCACAAATATATTGAGGGAAGGCAAAGAAGAGGATTTGAAATCAAGGCAGAATTGCAGGAAACAGATTTCAGGAGGTAGATACGAATCGCCTTTAAAGCACATGAAAAGCGGCAAAACGTTGACAATGATGCCCTTGGCCAAAAAGGGCGTATGCGTTTTTTCCTGAATATATTCAGGAAAAAACGCATACGCCCTTTTTGGCCAACCAAGCAACCTGGAAAGGCAAATCAGCGCTACAAAGAAGTCTCGCTTCCCATCGGTCAAAAGGGCCATGCTGAAAAAAGTGTCAAAACCAGAAATGCAGGACAGGCCATGGAGAAATGGGAGCCTTGCTACACTGATGGGCGGGATGTAAATTGCCAAGAGCCACTCTGGAGAAGTGTCCGGTGAGTCCTGAAACATCTGAAAAACACAGCTTAGAGAGCATAGGGCACTTCCACTCATGGGGGTATAAATTGGGAAAATTAAAAATCAGCAAGACACAAGCACCCCAAAGTTTAGGGCTGCTCTGTTGACCAGGACCTCCACTTCATTGCACCTTAAATATCCCAGGAAAGAGAAAAATGGATAAAGAAATTGTGGTCCATATGTACAATGGAATATCACTCAGCCATGAAATCAATGTCGTAAGGTTAGTAGCAGCATGATGAGTGGATTTAGGTACAACGATTCTAAGTGAAATAAGTCACACAGAAAAGGACACTTCTCATAAGGTATCACTGATAGAGGGAATGTAAAAACCGTTACACTTGAACTGAATTACAAAACAGAACAGAGTCACACATGCAGAAAACACACTATGGCTGCTTAACGGGAAAGGTGAGGTGGGGTGATACATAAAACAAGGGTATCAAATTAGCTCAGATACCGTTCCATAAACCCAATATGTAATAGACAAGACCTACTCCTTGCTCAGAGAACTGGACTCAACACGCCCTATTCACCGCACAAGAATATATCTGACTAATAATAATCGTAAAACCTATGTATTGATATCTCTCTGTTAGTGTGTCAAGTGGGTGTAAAGCGGCATAAACACAGCAGTGAAAAGCAGCTAAACCCCATTATAAAAATAAATTACTTTGAAACACCCATGAAACAAAGACAGTGAAAGAGAGAGACATTCTTACACAATGAGTTCAGGGGCTGTGATGCAACCTGGATTGACCATATCTAGACGCACAGCTGGATGAGACATAAGGGTGGACACTCTTGGGGCTGAGAGGTTTGGTGAGGTTGGGTGAGCAAACGCAGACCCTTTAAAGTAATACTGCGTGGTACCCATCGCATTGGTCCCAAATCTCCAGGTTCAAGGGCATCTTCCTACATCAAAAACATGCATGAGAAACCCAGAAGATGGTACACTGTGTGATGGGGAAAGGTTTCTAAAACGCACCTCATTTCTCATCTCCTTGTGCCCGGGTTCGCCATTCCAGCCGCTTTACTAGCAAGCTCCCTACTTGGAGCATCAGCACCTTTAACCTCCTGTTCCATACAGGTTGTAATTTGTCCTGAGGATAAACGAGAAGACATGGAACCAACGAGAGACTAGCTCTTGGTGTTGGGACAGGCACAGGTCACTCTATTTTCCCATCAGAAAGAAGAATTAACCACAGGCTCAGCCTGCCCCCCGGAACCAGAACAGGGCCTGAAGCCATTCTGCGATTTTGCGGCCAGCTCCCATAAAAACGAGTTGTAAAATGGAGGTTCAGGGCACTGCAATTCACAAACCTGCAGAGTTATAAATGATAACTCTCGTCCACAAATATATTGAGGGAAGGCAAAGAAGAGGATTTGAAATCAAGGCAGAATTGCAGGAAACAGATTTCAGGAGGTAGATACGAATCGCCTTTAAAGCACATGAAAAGCGGCAAAACGTTGACAATGATGCCCTTGGCCAAAAAGGGCGTATGCGTTTTTTCCTGAATATATTCAGGAAAAAACGCATACGCCCTTTTTGGCCAACCAAGCAACCTGGAAAGGCAAATCAGCGCTACAAAGAAGTCTCGCTTCCCATCGGTCAAAAGGGCCATGCTGAAAAAAGTGTCAAAACCAGAAATGCAGGACAGGCCATGGAGAAATGGGAGCCTTGCTACACTGATGGGCGGGATGTAAATTGCCAAGAGCCACTCTGGAGAAGTGTCCGGTGAGTCCTGAAACATCTGAAAAACACAGCTTAGAGAGCATAGGGCACTTCCACTCATGGGGGTATAAATTGGGAAAATTAAAAATCAGCAAGACACAAGCACCCCAAAGTTTAGGGCTGCTCTGTTGACCAGGACCTCCACTTCATTCCACCTTAAATATCCCAGGAAAGAGAAAAATGGATAAAGAAGTTGTGGTCCTTATGTACAATGGAATATCACTCAGCCAGGAAATCAATGTCGTAAGGTTAGTAGCAGCATGATGAGTGGATTTAGGTACGACGATTCTAAGTGAAATAAGTCACACAGAAAAGGACACTTCTCATAAGGTATCACTGATAGAGGGAATGTAAAAACCGTTACACTTGAACTGAATTACAAAACAGAACAGAGTCACACATGCAGAAAACACACTATGGCTGCTTAAAGGGAAAGGTGAGGTGGGGTGATACATAAAACAAGGGTATCAAATTAGCTCAGATACCGTTCCATAAACCCAATATGTAATAGACAAGACCTACTCCTTGCTCAGAGAACTGGACTCAACACGCCCTATTCACCGCACAAGAATATATCTGACTAATAATAATCGTAAAACCTATGTATTGATATCTCTCTGTTAGTGTGTCAAGTGGGTGTAAAGCGGCATAAAGACAGCAGTGAAAAGCAGCTAAACCCCATTATAAAAATAAATTACTTTGAAACACCCATGAAACAAAGACAGTGAAAGAGAGAGAAATTCTTACACAATGCGTTCAGGGGTTGTGATGCAACCTGGATTGACCATATCTAGACGCACAGCTGGATGAGACATAAGGGTGGACACTCTTGGGGCTGAGAGGTTTGGTGAGGTTGGGTGAGCAAACGCAGACCCTTTAAAGTAATACTGCGTGGTACCCATCGCATGGGTCCCAAATCTCCAGGGTCAAGGGCATCTTCCTACATCAAAAACATGCATGAGAAACCCAGAAGATGGTACACTGTGTGATGGGGAAAGGTTTCTAAAACGCACCTCATTTCTCATCTCCTTGTGCCCGGGTTCGCCATTCCAGCCACTTTACTAGCAAGCTCCCTACTTGGAGCATCAGCACCTTTAACCTCCTGTTCCATACAGGTTGTAATTTGTCCTGAGGATAAACGAGAAGACGTGGAACCAACGAGAGACTAGCTCTTGGTGTTGGGACAGGCACAGGTCACTCTATTTTCCCATCAGAAAGAAGAATTAACCACAGGCTCAGCCAGCACCCCGGAACCAGAACAGGGCCTGAAGCCATTCTGCGATTTTGCGGCCAGCTCCCATAAAAACGAGTTGTAAAATGGAGGTTCAGGGCACTGCAATTCACAAACCTGCAGAGTTATAAATGATAACTCTCGTCCACAAATATATTGAGGGAAGGCAAAGAAGAGGATTTGAAATCAAGGCAGAATTGCAGGAAACAGATTTCAGGAGGTAGATACGAATCGCCTTTAAAGCACATGAAAAGCGGCAAAACGTTGACAATGATGCCCTTGGCCAAAAAGGGCGTATGCGTTTTTTCCTGAATATATTCAGGAAAAAACGCATACGCCCTTTTTGGCCAACCAAGCAACCTGGAAAGGCAAATCAGCGCTACAAAGAAGTCTCGCTTCCCATCGGTCAAAAGGGCCATGCTGAAAAAAGTGTCAAAACCAGAAATGCAGGACAGGCCATGGAGAAATGGGAGCCTTGCTACACTGATGGGCGGGATGTAAATTGCCAAGAGCCACTCTGGAGAAGTGTCCGGTGAGTCCTGAAACATCTGAAAAACACAGCTTAGAGAGCATAGGGCACTTCCACTCATGGGGGTATAAATTGGGAAAATTAAAAATCAGCAAGACACAAGCACCCCAAAGTTTAGGGCTGCTCTGTTGACCAGGACCTCCACTTCATTGCACCTTAAATATCCCAGGAAAGAGAAAAATGGATAAAGAAGTTGTGGTCCTTATGTACAATGGAATATCACTCAGCCATGAAATCAATGTCGTAAGGTTAGTAGCAGCATGATGAGTGGATTTAGGTACGACGTTTCTAAGTGAAATAAGTCACAGAAAAGGACACTTCTCATAAGGTATCACTGATAGAGGGAATGTAAAAACCGTTACACTTGAACTGAATTACAAAACAGAACAGAGTCACACATGCAGAAAACACACTATGGCTGCTTAACGGGAAAGGTGAGGTGGGGTGATACATAAAACAAGGGTATCAAATTAGCTCAGATACCGTTCCATAAACCCAATATGTAATAGAGAAGACCTACTCCTTGCTCAAAGAACTGGACTCAACACGCCCTATTCACCGCACAAGAATATATCTGACTAATAATAATCGTAAAACCTATGTGTTGATATCTCTCTGTTAGTGTGTCAAGTGGGTGTAAAGCGGCATAAACACAGCAGTGAAAAGCAGCTAAACCCCATTATAAAAATAAATTACTTTGAAACACCCATGAAACAAAGACAGTGAAAGAGAGAGAAATTCTTACACAATGCGTTCAGGGGCTGTGATGCAACCTGGATTGACCATATCTAGACGCACAGCTGGATGAGACATAAGGGTGGACACTCTTGGGGCTGAGAGGTTTGGTGAGGTTGGGTGAGCAAACGCAGACCCTTTAAAGTAATACTGCGTGGTACCCATCGCATGGGTCCCAAATCTCCAGGTTCAAGGGCATCTTCCTACATCAAAAACATGCATGAGAAACCCAGAAGATGGTACACCGTGTGATGGGGAAAGGTTTCTAAAACGCACCTCATTTCTCATCTCCTTGTGCCCGGGTTCGCCATTCCAGCCACTTTACTAGCAAGCTCCCTACTTGGAGCATCAGCACCTTTAACCTCCTGTTCCATACAGGTTGTAATTTGTCCTGAGGATAAACGAGAAGACGTGGAACCAACGAGAGACTAGCTCTTGGTGTTGGGACAGGCACAGGTCACTCTATTTTCCCATCAGAAAGAAGAATTAACCACAGGCTCAGCCTGCCCCCAGGAACCAGAACAGGGCCTGAAGCCATTCTGCGATTTTGCGGCCAGCTCCCATAAAAACGAGTTGTAAAATGGAGGTTCAGGGCACTGCAATTCACAAACCTGCAGAGTTATAAATGATAACTCTCGTCCACAAATATATTGAGGGAAGGCAAAGAAGAGGATTTGAAATCAAGGCAGAATTGCAGGAAACAGATTTCAGGAGGTAGATACGAATCGCCTTTAAAGCACATGAAAAGCGGCAAAACGTTGACAATGATGCCCTTGGCCAAAAAGGGCGTATGCGTTTTTTCCTGAATATATTCAGGAAAAAACGCATACGCCCTTTTTGGCCAACCAAGCAACCTGGAAAGGCAAATCAGCGCTACAAAGAAGTCTCGCTTCCCATCGGTCAAAAGGGCCATGCTGAAAAAAGTGTCAAAACCAGAAATGCAGGACAGGCCATGGAGAAATGGGAGCCTTGCTACACTGATGGGCGGGATGTAAATTGCCAAGAGCCACTCTGGAGAAGTGTCCGGTGAGTCCTGAAACATCTGAAAAACACAGCTTAGAGAGCATAGGGCACTTCCACTCATGGGGGTATAAATTGGGAAAATTAAAAATCAGCAAGACACAAGCACCCCAAAGTTTAGGGCTGCTCTGTTGACCAGGACCTCCACTTCATTGCACCTTAAATATCCCAGGAAAGAGAAAAATGGATAAAGAAATTGTGGTCCATATGTACAATGGAATATCACTCAGCCATGAAATCAATGTCGTAAGGTTAGTAGCAGCATGATGAGTGGATTTAGGTACAACGATTCTAAGTGAAATAAGTCACACAGAAAAGGACACTTCTCATAAGGTATCACTGATAGAGGGAATGTAAAAACCGTTACACTTGAACTGAATTACAAAACAGAACAGAGTCACACATGCAGAAAACACACTATGGCTGCTTAACGGGAAAGGTGAGGTGGGGTGATACATAAAACAAGGGTATCAAATTAGCTCAGATACCGTTCCATAAACCCAATATGTAATAGACAAGACCTACTCCTTGCTCAGAGAACTGGACTCAACACGCCCTATTCACCGCACAAGAATATATCTGACTAATAATAATCGTAAAACCTATGTATTGATATCTCTCTGTTAGTGTGTCAAGTGGGTGTAAAGCGGCATAAACACAGCAGTGAAAAGCAGCTAAACCCCATTATAAAAATAAATTACTTTGAAACACCCATGAAACAAAGACAGTGAAAGAGAGAGAAATTCTTACACAATGCGTTCAGGGGCTGTGATGCAACCTGGATTGACCATATCTAGACGCACAGCTGGATGAGACATAAGGGTGGACACTCTTGGGGCTGAGAGGTTTGGTGAGGTTGGGTGAGCAAACGCAGACCCTTTAAAGTAATACTGCGTGGTACCCATCGCATTGGTCCCAAATCTCCAGGTTCAAGGGCATCTTTCTACATCAAAAACATGCATGAGAAACCCAGAAGATGGTACACTGTGTGATGGGGAAAGGTTTCTAAAACGCACCTCATTTCTCATCTCCTTGTGCCCGGGTTCGCCATTCCAGCCACTTTACTAGCAAGCTCCCTACTTGGAGCATCAGCACCTTTAACCTCCTGTTCCGTACAGGTTGCAATTTGTCCTGAGGATAAACGAGAAGACATGGAACCAACGAGAGACTAGCTCTTGGTGTTGGCACAGGCACAGGTCACTCTATTTTCCCATCAGAAAGAAGAATTAACCACAGGCTCAGCCTGCCCCCCGGAACCAGAACAGGGCCTGAAGCCATTCTGCGATTTTGCGGCCAGCTCCCATAAAAACGAGTTGTAAAATGGAGGTTCAGGGCACTGCAATTCACAAACCTGCAGAGTTATAAATGATAACTCTCGTCCACAAATATATTGAGGGAAGGCAAAGAAGAGGATTTGAAATCAAGGCAGAATTGCAGGAAACAGATTTCAGGAGGTAGATACGAATCGCCTTTAAAGCACATGAAAAGCGGCAAAACGTTGACAATGATGCCCTTGGCCAAAAAGGGCGTATGCGTTTTTTCCTGAATATATTCAGGAAAAAACGCATACGCCCTTTTTGGCCAACCAAGCAACCTGGAAAGGCAAATCAGCGCTACAAAGAAGTCTCGCTTCCCATCGGTCAAAAGGGCCATGCTGAAAAAAGTGTCAAAACCAGAAATGCAGGACAGGCCATGGAGAAATGGGAGCCTTGCTACACTGATGGGCGGGATGTAAATTGCCAAGAGCCACTCTGGAGAAGTGTCCGGTGAGTCCTGAAACATCTGAAAAACACAGCTTAGAGAGCATAGGGCACTTCCACTCATGGGGGTATAAATTGGGAAAATTAAAAATCAGCAAGACACAAGCACCCCAAAGTTTAGGGCTGCTCTGTTGACCAGGACCTCCACTTCATTGCACCTTAAATATCCCAGGAAAGAGAAAAATGGATAAAGAAGTTGTGGTCCTTATGTACAATGGAATATCACTCAGCCATGAAATCAATGTCGTAAGGTTAGTAGCAGCATGATGAGTGGATTTAGGTACGACGTTTCTAAGTGAAATAAGTCACAGAAAAGGACACTTCTCATAAGGTATCACTGATAGAGGGAATGTAAAAACCGTTACACTTGAACTGAATTACAAAACAGAACAGAGTCACACATGCAGAAAACACACTATGGCTGCTTAACGGGAAAGGTGAGGTGGGGTGATACATAAAACAAGGGTATCAAATTAGCTCAGATACCGTTCCATAAACCCAATATGTAATAGAGAAGACCTACTCCTTGCTCAAAGAACTGGACTCAACACGCCCTATTCACCGCACAAGAATATATCTGACTAATAATAATCGTAAAACCTATGTGTTGATATCTCTCTGTTAGTGTGTCAAGTGGGTGTAAAGCGGCATAAACACAGCAGTGAAAAGCAGCTAAACCCCATTATAAAAATAAATTACTTTGAAACACCCATGAAACAAAGACAGTGAAAGAGAGAGAAATTCTTACACAATGCGTTCAGGGGCTGTGATGCAACCTGGATTGACCATATCTAGACGCACAGCTGGATGAGACATAAGGGTGGACACTCTTGGGGCTGAGAGGTTTGGTGAGGTTGGGTGAGCAAACGCAGACCCTTTAAAGTAATACTGCGTGGTACCCATCGCATGGGTCCCAAATCTCCAGGTTCAAGGGCATCTTCCTACATCAAAAACATGCATGAGAAACCCAGAAGATGGTACACCGTGTGATGGGGAAAGGTTTCTAAAACGCACCTCATTTCTCATCTCCTTGTGCCCGGGTTCGCCATTCCAGCCACTTTACTAGCAAGCTCCCTACTTGGAGCATCAGCACCTTTAACCTCCTGTTCCATACAGGTTGTAATTTGTCCTGAGGATAAACGAGAAGACGTGGAACCAACGAGAGACTAGCTCTTGGTGTTGGGACAGGCACAGGTCACTCTATTTTCCCATCAGAAAGAAGAATTAACCACAGGCTCAGCCTGCCCCCAGGAACCAGAACAGGGCCTGAAGCCATTCTGCGATTTTGCGGCCAGCTCCCATAAAAACGAGTTGTAAAATGGAGGTTCAGGGCACTGCAATTCACAAACCTGCAGAGTTATAAATGATAACTCTCGTCCACAAATATATTGAGGGAAGGCAAAGAAGAGGATTTGAAATCAAGGCAGAATTGCAGGAAACAGATTTCAGGAGGTAGATACGAATCGCCTTTAAAGCACATGAAAAGCGGCAAAACGTTGACAATGATGCCCTTGGCCAAAAAGGGCGTATGCGTTTTTTCCTGAATATATTCAGGAAAAAACGCATACGCCCTTTTTGGCCAACCAAGCAACCTGGAAAGGCAAATCAGCGCTACAAAGAAGTCTCGCTTCCCATCGGTCAAAAGGGCCATGCTGAAAAAAGTGTCAAAACCAGAAATGCAGGACAGGCCATGGAGAAATGGGAGCCTTGCTACACTGATGGGCGGGATGTAAATTGCCAAGAGCCACTCTGGAGAAGTGTCCGGTGAGTCCTGAAACATCTGAAAAACACAGCTTAGAGAGCATAGGGCACTTCCACTCATGGGGGTATAAATTGGGAAAATTAAAAATCAGCAAGACACAAGCACCCCAAAGTTTAGGGCTGCTCTGTTGACCAGGACCTCCACTTCATTGCACCTTAAATATCCCAGGAAAGAGAAAAATGGATAAAGAAATTGTGGTCCATATGTACAATGGAATATCACTCAGCCATGAAATCAATGTCGTAAGGTTAGTAGCAGCATGATGAGTGGATTTAGGTACAACGATTCTAAGTGAAATAAGTCACACAGAAAAGGACACTTCTCATAAGGTATCACTGATAGAGGGAATGTAAAAACCGTTACACTTGAACTGAATTACAAAACAGAACAGAGTCACACATGCAGAAAACACACTATGGCTGCTTAACGGGAAAGGTGAGGTGGGGTGATACATAAAACAAGGGTATCAAATTAGCTCAGATACCGTTCCATAAACCCAATATGTAATAGACAAGACCTACTCCTTGCTCAGAGAACTGGACTCAACACGCCCTATTCACCGCACAAGAATATATCTGACTAATAATAATCGTAAAACCTATGTATTGATATCTCTCTGTTAGTGTGTCAAGTGGGTGTAAAGCGGCATAAACACAGCAGTGAAAAGCAGCTAAACCCCATTATAAAAATAAATTACTTTGAAACACCCATGAAACAAAGACAGTGAAAGAGAGAGAAATTCTTACACAATGCGTTCAGGGGCTGTGATGCAACCTGGATTGACCATATCTAGACGCACAGCTGGATGAGACATAAGGGTGGACACTCTTGGGGCTGAGAGGTTTGGTGAGGTTGGGTGAGCAAACGCAGACCCTTTAAAGTAATACTGCGTGGTACCCATCGCATTGGTCCCAAATCTCCAGGTTCAAGGGCATCTTTCTACATCAAAAACATGCATGAGAAACCCAGAAGATGGTACACTGTGTGATGGGGAAAGGTTTCTAAAACGCACCTCATTTCTCATTTCCTTGTGCCCGGGTTCGCCATTCCAGCCACTTTACTAGCAAGCTCCCTACTTGGAGCATCAGCACCTTTAACCTCCTGTTCCGTACAGGTTGCAATTTGTCCTGAGGATAAACGAGAAGACATGGAACCAACGAGAGACTAGCTCTTGGTGTTGGCACAGGCACAGGTCACTCTATTTTCCCATCAGAAAGAAGAATTAACCACAGGCTCAGCCTGCCCCCCGGAACCAGAACAGGGCCTGAAGCCATTCTGCGATTTTGCGGCCAGCTCCCATAAAAACGAGTTGTAAAATGGAGGTTCAGGGCACTGCAATTCACAAACCTGCAGAGTTATAAATGATAACTCTCGTCCACAAATATATTGAGGGAAGGCAAAGAAGAGGATTTGAAATCAAGGCAGAATTGCAGGAAACAGATTTCAGGAGGTAGATACGAATCGCCTTTAAAGCACATGAAAAGCGGCAAAACGTTGACAATGATGCCCTTGGCCAAAAAGGGCGTATGCGTTTTTTCCTGAATATATTCAGGAAAAAACGCATACGCCCTTTTTGGCCAACCAAGCAACCTGGAAAGGCAAATCAGCGCTACAAAGAAGTCTCGCTTCCCATCGGTCAAAAGGGCCATGCTGAAAAAAGTGTCAAAACCAGAAATGCAGGACAGGCCATGGAGAAATGGGAGCCTTGCTACACTGATGGGCGGGATGTAAATTGCCAAGAGCCACTCTGGAGAAGTGTCCGGTGAGTCCTGAAACATCTGAAAAACACAGCTTAGAGAGCATAGGGCACTTCCACTCATTGGGGTATAAATTGGGAAAATTAAAAATCAGCAAGACACAAGCACCCCAAAGTTTAGGGCTGCTCTGTTGACCAGGACCTCCACTTCATTCCACCTTAAATATCCCAGGAAAGAGAAAAATGGATAAAGAAGTTGTGGTCCTTATGTACAATGGAATATCACTCAGCCATGAAATCAATGTCGTAAGGTTAGTAGCAGCATGATGAGTGGATTTAGGTACGATGATTCTAAGTGAAATAAGTCACACAGAAAAGGACACTTCTCATAAGGTATCACTGATAGAGGGAATGTAAAAACCATTACACTTGAACTGAATTACAAAACAGAACAGAGTCACACATGCAGAAAACACACTATGGCTGCTTAACGGGAAAGGTGAGGTGGGGTGATACATAAAACAAGGGTATCAAATTAGCTCAGATACCATTCCATAAACCCAATATGTAATAGACAAGACCTACTCGTTGCTCAGAGAACTGGACTCAACACGCCCTATTCACCGCACAAGAATATATCTGACTAATAATAATCGTAAAACCTATGTATTGATATCTCTCTGTTAGTGTGTCAAGTGGGTGTAAAGCGGCATAAACACAGCAGTGAAAAGCAGCTAAACGCCATTATAAAAATAAATTACTTTGAAACACCCATGAAACAAAGACAGTGAAAGAGAGAGAAATTCTTACACAATGCGTTCAGGGGCTGTGATGCAACCTGGATTGACCATAACTAGACGCACAGCTGGATGAGACATAAGGGTGGACACTCTTGGGGCTGAGAGGTTTGGTGAGGTTGGGTGAGCAAACGCAGACCCTTTAAAGTAATACTGCGTGGTACCCATCGCATGGGTCCCAAATCTCCAGGTTCAAGGGCATCTTCCTACATCAAAAACATGCATGAGAAACCCAGAAGATGGTACACCGTGTGATGGGGAAAGGTTTCTAAAACGCACCTCATTTCTCATCTCCTTGTGCCCGGGTTCGCCATTCCAGCCGCTTTACTAGCAAGCTCCCTACTTGGAGCATCAGCACCTTAACCTCCTGTTCCGTACAGGTTGCAATTTGTCCTGAGGATAAACGGGAAGACGTGGAACCAACGAGAGACTAGCTCTTGGTGTTGGGACAGGCACAGGTCACTCTATTTTCCCATCAGAAAGAAGAATTAACCACAGGCTCAGCCTGCCCCCCGGAACCAGAACAGGGCCTGAAGCCATTCTGTGATTTTGCGGCCAGCTCCCATAAAAACGAGTTGTAGAATGGAGGTTCAGGGCACTGCAATTCACAAACCTGCAGAGTTATAAATGATAACTCTCGTCCACAAATATATTGAGGGAAGGCAAAGAAGAGGATTTGAAATCAAGGCAGAATTGCACGAAACAGATTTCAGGAGGTAGATACGAATCGCCTTTAAAGCACATGAAAAGCGGCAAAACGTTGACAATGATGCCCTTGGCCAAAAAGGGCGTATGCGTTTTTTCCTGAATATATTCAGGAAAAAACGCATACGCCCTTTTTGGCCAACCAAGCAACCTGGAAAGGCAAATCAGCGCTACAAAGAAGTCTCGCTTCCCATCGGTCAAAAGGGCCATGCTGAAAAAAGTGTCAAAACCAGAAATGCAGGACAGGCCATGGAGAAATGGGAGCCTTGCTACACTGATGGGCGGGATGTAAATTGCCAAGAGCCACTCTGGAGAAGTGTCCGGTGAGTCCTGAAACATCTGAAAAACACAGCTTAGAGAGCATAGGGCACTTCCACTCATGGGGGTATAAATTGGGAAAATTAAAAATCAGCAAGACACAAGCACCCCAAAGTTTAGGGCTGCTCTGTTGACCAGGACCTCCACTTCATTCCACCTTAAATATCCCAGGAAAGAGAAAAATGGATAAAGAAGTTGTGGTCCTTATGTACAATGGAATATCACTCAGCCAGGAAATCAATGTCGTAAGGTTAGTAGCAGCATGATGAGTGGATTTAGGTACGACGATTCTAAGTGAAATAAGTCACACAGAAAAGGACACTTCTCATAAGGTATCACTGATAGAGGGAATGTAAAAACCGTTACACTTGAACTGAATTACAAAACAGAACAGAGTCACACATGCAGAAAACACACTATGGCTGCTTAAAGGGAAAGGTGAGGTGGGGTGATACATAAAACAAGGGTATCAAATTAGCTCAGATACCGTTCCATAAACCCAATATGTAATAGACAAGACCTACTCCTTGCTCAGAGAACTGGACTCAACACGCCCTATTCACCGCACAAGAATATATCTGACTAATAATAATCGTAAAACCTATGTATTGATATCTCTCTGTTAGTGTGTCAAGTGGGTGTAAAGCGGCATAAAGACAGCAGTGAAAAGCAGCTAAACCCCATTATAAAAATAAATTACTTTGAAACACCCATGAAACAAAGACAGTGAAAGAGAGAGAAATTCTTACACAATGCGTTCAGGGGTTGTGATGCAACCTGGATTGACCATATCTAGACGCACAGCTGGATGAGACATAAGGGTGGACACTCTTGGGGCTGAGAGGTTTGGTGAGGTTGGGTGAGCAAACGCAGACCCTTTAAAGTAATACTGCGTGGTACCCATCGCATGGGTCCCAAATCTCCAGGTTCAAGGGCATCTTCCTACATCAAAAACATGCATGAGAAACCCAGAAGATGGTACACTGTGTGATGGGGAAAGGTTTCTAAAACGCACCTCATTTCTCATCTCCTTGTGCCCGGGTTCGCCATTCCAGCCACTTTACTAGCAAGCTCCCTACTTGGAGCATCAGCACCTTTAACCTCCTGTTCCATACAGGTTGTAATTTGTCCTGAGGATAAACGAGAAGACGTGGAACCAACGAGAGACTAGCTCTTGGTGTTGGGACAGGCACAGGTCACTCTATTTTCCCATCAGAAAGAAGAATTAACCACAGGCTCAGCCAGCACCCCGGAACCAGAACAGGGCCTGAAGCCATTCTGCGATTTTGCGGCCAGCTCCCATAAAAACGAGTTGTAAAATGGAGGTTCAGGGCACTGCAATTCACAAACCTGCAGAGTTATAAATGATAACTCTCGTCCACAAATATATTGAGGGAAGGCAAAGAAGAGGATTTGAAATCAAGGCAGAATTGCAGGAAACAGATTTCAGGAGGTAGATACGAATCGCCTTTAAAGCACATGAAAAGCGGCAAAACGTTGACAATGATGCCCTTGGCCAAAAAGGGCGTATGCGTTTTTTCCTGAATATATTCAGGAAAAAACGCATACGCCCTTTTTGGCCAACCAAGCAACCTGGAAAGGCAAATCAGCGCTACAAAGAAGTCTCGCTTCCCATCGGTCAAAAGGGCCATGCTGAAAAAAGTGTCAAAACCAGAAATGCAGGACAGGCCATGGAGAAATGGGAGCCTTGCTACACTGATGGGCGGGATGTAAATTGCCAAGAGCCACTCTGGAGAAGTGTCCGGTGAGTCCTGAAACATCTGAAAAACACAGCTTAGAGAGCATAGGGCACTTCCACTCATGGGGGTATAAATTGGGAAAATTAAAAATCAGCAAGACAGAAGCACCCCAAAGTTTAGGGCTGCTCTGTTGACCAGGACCTCCACTTCATTGCACCTTAAATATCCCAGGAAAGAGAAAAATGGATAAAGAAGTTGTGGTCCTTATGTACAATGGAATATCACTCAGCCATGAAATCAATGTCGTAAGGTTAGTAGCAGCATGATGAGTGGATTTAGGTACGACGTTTCTAAGTGAAATAAGTCACAGAAAAGGACACTTCTCATAAGGTATCACTGATAGAGGGAATGTAAAAACCGTTACACTTGAACTGAATTACAAAACAGAACAGAGTCACACATGCAGAAAACACACTATGGCTGCTTAACGGGAAAGGTGAGGTGGGGTGATACATAAAACAAGGGTATCAAATTAGCTCAGATACCGTTCCATAAACCCAATATGTAATAGAGAAGACCTACTCCTTGCTCAAAGAACTGGACTCAACACGCCCTATTCACCGCACAAGAATATATCTGACTAATAATAATCGTAAAACCTATGTGTTGATATCTCTCTGTTAGTGTGTCAAGTGGGTGTAAAGCGGCATAAACACAGCAGTGAAAAGCAGCTAAACCCCATTATAAAAATAAATTACTTTGAAACACCCATGAAACAAAGACAGTGAAAGAGAGAGAAATTCTTACACAATGCGTTCAGGGGCTGTGATGCAACCTGGATTGACCATATCTAGACGCACAGCTGGATGAGACATAAGGGTGGACACTCTTGGGGCTGAGAGGTTTGGTGAGGTTGGGTGAGCAAACGCAGACCCTTTAAAGTAATACTGCGTGGTACCCATCGCATGGGTCCCAAATCTCCAGGTTCAAGGGCATCTTCCTACATCAAAAACATGCATGAGAAACCCAGAAGATGGTACACCGTGTGATGGGGAAAGGTTTCTAAAACGCACCTCATTTCTCATCTCCTTGTGCCCGGGTTCGCCATTCCAGCCACTTTACTAGCAAGCTCCCTACTTGGAGCATCAGCACCTTTAACCTCCTGTTCCATACAGGTTGTAATTTGTCCTGAGGATAAACGAGAAGACGTGGAACCAACGAGAGACTAGCTCTTGGTGTTGGGACAGGCACAGGTCACTCTATTTTCCCATCAGAAAGAAGAATTAACCACAGGCTCAGCCTGCCCCCAGGAACCAGAACAGGGCCTGAAGCCATTCTGCGATTTTGTGGCCAGCTCCCATAAAAACGAGTTGTAAAATGGAGGTTCAGGGCACTGCAATTCACAAACCTGCAGAGTTATAAATGATAACTCTCGTCCACAAATATATTGAGGGAAGGCAAAGAAGAGGATTTGAAATCAAGGCAGAATTGCAGGAAACAGATTTCAGGAGGTAGATACGAATCGCCTTTAAAGCACATGAAAAGCGGCAAAACGTTGACAATGATGCCCTTGGCCAAAAAGGGCGTATGCGTTTTTTCCTGAATATATTCAGGAAAAAACGCATACGCCCTTTTTGGCCAACCAAGCAACCTGGAAAGGCAAATCAGCGCTACAAAGAAGTCTCGCTTCCCATCGGTCAAAAGGGCCATGCTGAAAAAAGTGTCAAAACCAGAAATGCAGGACAGGCCATGGAGAAATGGGAGCCTTGCTACACTGATGGGCGGGATGTAAATTGCCAAGAGCCACTCTGGAGAAGTGTCCGGTGAGTCCTGAAACATCTGAAAAACACAGCTTAGAGAGCATAGGGCACTTCCACTCATGGGGGTATAAATTGGGAAAATTAAAAATCAGCAAGACACAAGCACCCCAAAGTTTAGGGCTGCTCTGTTGACCAGGACCTCCACTTCATTGCACCTTAAATATCCCAGGAAAGAGAAAAATGGATAAAGAAATTGTGGTCCATATGTACAATGGAATATCACTCAGCCATGAAATCAATGTCGTAAGGTTAGTAGCAGCATGATGAGTGGATTTAGGTACAACGATTCTAAGTGAAATAAGTCACACAGAAAAGGACACTTCTCATAAGGTATCACTGATAGAGGGAATGTAAAAACCGTTACACTTGAACTGAATTACAAAACAGAACAGAGTCACACATGCAGAAAACACACTATGGCTGCTTAACGGGAAAGGTGAGGTGGGGTGATACATAAAACAAGGGTATCAAATTAGCTCAGATACCGTTCCATAAACCCAATATGTAATAGACAAGACCTACTCCTTGCTCAGAGAACTGGACTCAACACGCCCTATTCACCGCACAAGAATATATCTGACTAATAATAATCGTAAAACCTATGTATTGATATCTCTCTGTTAGTGTGTCAAGTGGGTGTAAAGCGGCATAAACACAGCAGTGAAAAGCAGCTAAACCCCATTATAAAAATAAATTACTTTGAAACACCCATGAAACAAAGACAGTGAAAGAGAGAGACATTCTTACACAATGAGTTCAGGGGCTGTGATGCAACCTGGATTGACCATATCTAGACGCACAGCTGGATGAGACATAAGGGTGGACACTCTTGGGGCTGAGAGGTTTGGTGAGGTTGGGTGAGCAAACGCAGACCCTTTAAAGTAATACTGCGTGGTACCCATCGCATTGGTCCCAAATCTCCAGGTTCAAGGGCATCTTCCTACATCAAAAACATGCATGAGAAACCCAGAAGATGGTACACTGTGTGATGGGGAAAGGTTTCTAAAACGCACCTCATTTCTCATCTCCTTGTGCCCGGGTTCGCCATTCCAGCCGCTTTACTAGCAAGCTCCCTACTTGGAGCATCAGCACCTTTAACCTCCTGTTCCATACAGGTTGTAATTTGTCCTGAGGATAAACGAGAAGACATGGAACCAACGAGAGACTAGCTCTTGGTGTTGGGACAGGCACAGGTCACTCTATTTTCCCATCAGAAAGAAGAATTAACCACAGGCTCAGCCTGCCCCCCGGAACCAGAACAGGGCCTGAAGCCATTCTGCGATTTTGCGGCCAGCTCCCATAAAAACGAGTTGTAAAATGGAGGTTCAGGGCACTGCAATTCACAAACCTGCAGAGTTATAAATGATAACTCTCGTCCACAAATATATTGAGGGAAGGCAAAGAAGAGGATTTGAAATCAAGGCAGAATTGCAGGAAACAGATTTCAGGAGGTAGATACGAATCGCCTTTAAAGCACATGAAAAGCGGCAAAACGTTGACAATGATGCCCTTGGCCAAAAAGGGCGTATGCGTTTTTTCCTGAATATATTCAGGAAAAAACGCATACGCCCTTTTTGGCCAACCAAGCAACCTGGAAAGGCAAATCAGCGCTACAAAGAAGTCTCGCTTCCCATCGGTCAAAAGGGCCATGCTGAAAAAAGTGTCAAAACCAGAAATGCAGGACAGGCCATGGAGAAATGGGAGCCTTGCTACACTGATGGGCGGGATGTAAATTGCCAAGAGCCACTCTGGAGAAGTGTCCGGTGAGTCCTGAAACATCTGAAAAACACAGCTTAGAGAGCATAGGGCACTTCCACTCATGGGGGTATAAATTGGGAAAATTAAAAATCAGCAAGACACAAGCACCCCAAAGTTTAGGGCTGCTCTGTTGACCAGGACCTCCACTTCATTCCACCTTAAATATCCCAGGAAAGAGAAAAATGGATAAAGAAGTTGTGGTCCTTATGTACAATGGAATATCACTCAGCCAGGAAATCAATGTCGTAAGGTTAGTAGCAGCATGATGAGTGGATTTAGGTACGACGATTCTAAGTGAAATAAGTCACACAGAAAAGGACACTTCTCATAAGGTATCACTGATAGAGGGAATGTAAAAACCGTTACACTTGAACTGAATTACAAAACAGAACAGAGTCACACATGCAGAAAACACACTATGGCTGCTTAAAGGGAAAGGTGAGGTGGGGTGATACATAAAACAAGGGTATCAAATTAGCTCAGATACCGTTCCATAAACCCAATATGTAATAGACAAGACCTACTCCTTGCTCAGAGAACTGGACTCAACACGCCCTATTCACCGCACAAGAATATATCTGACTAATAATAATCGTAAAACCTATGTATTGATATCTCTCTGTTAGTGTGTCAAGTGGGTGTAAAGCGGCATAAAGACAGCAGTGAAAAGCAGCTAAACCCCATTATAAAAATAAATTACTTTGAAACACCCATGAAACAAAGACAGTGAAAGAGAGAGAAATTCTTACACAATGCGTTCAGGGGTTGTGATGCAACCTGGATTGACCATATCTAGACGCACAGCTGGATGAGACATAAGGGTGGACACTCTTGGGGCTGAGAGGTTTGGTGAGGTTGGGTGAGCAAACGCAGACCCTTTAAAGTAATACTGCGTGGTACCCATCGCATGGGTCCCAAATCTCCAGGGTCAAGGGCATCTTCCTACATCAAAAACATGCATGAGAAACCCAGAAGATGGTACACTGTGTGATGGGGAAAGGTTTCTAAAACGCACCTCATTTCTCATCTCCTTGTGCCCGGGTTCGCCATTCCAGCCACTTTACTAGCAAGCTCCCTACTTGGAGCATCAGCACCTTTAACCTCCTGTTCCATACAGGTTGTAATTTGTCCTGAGGATAAACGAGAAGACGTGGAACCAACGAGAGACTAGCTCTTGGTGTTGGGACAGGCACAGGTCACTCTATTTTCCCATCAGAAAGAAGAATTAACCACAGGCTCAGCCAGCACCCCGGAACCAGAACAGGGCCTGAAGCCATTCTGCGATTTTGCGGCCAGCTCCCATAAAAACGAGTTGTAAAATGGAGGTTCAGGGCACTGCAATTCACAAACCTGCAGAGTTATAAATGATAACTCTCGTCCACAAATATATTGAGGGAAGGCAAAGAAGAGGATTTGAAATCAAGGCAGAATTGCAGGAAACAGATTTCAGGAGGTAGATACGAATCGCCTTTAAAGCACATGAAAAGCGGCAAAACGTTGACAATGATGCCCTTGGCCAAAAAGGGCGTATGCGTTTTTTCCTGAATATATTCAGGAAAAAACGCATACGCCCTTTTTGGCCAACCAAGCAACCTGGAAAGGCAAATCAGCGCTACAAAGAAGTCTCGCTTCCCATCGGTCAAAAGGGCCATGCTGAAAAAAGTGTCAAAACCAGAAATGCAGGACAGGCCATGGAGAAATGGGAGCCTTGCTACACTGATGGGCGGGATGTAAATTGCCAAGAGCCACTCTGGAGAAGTGTCCGGTGAGTCCTGAAACATCTGAAAAACACAGCTTAGAGAGCATAGGGCACTTCCACTCATGGGGGTATAAATTGGGAAAATTAAAAATCAGCAAGACACAAGCACCCCAAAGTTTAGGGCTGCTCTGTTGACCAGGACCTCCACTTCATTGCACCTTAAATATCCCAGGAAAGAGAAAAATGGATAAAGAAGTTGTGGTCCTTATGTACAATGGAATATCACTCAGCCATGAAATCAATGTCGTAAGGTTAGTAGCAGCATGATGAGTGGATTTAGGTACGACGTTTCTAAGTGAAATAAGTCACAGAAAAGGACACTTCTCATAAGGTATCACTGATAGAGGGAATGTAAAAACCGTTACACTTGAACTGAATTACAAAACAGAACAGAGTCACACATGCAGAAAACACACTATGGCTGCTTAACGGGAAAGGTGAGGTGGGGTGATACATAAAACAAGGGTATCAAATTAGCTCAGATACCGTTCCATAAACCCAATATGTAATAGAGAAGACCTACTCCTTGCTCAAAGAACTGGACTCAACACGCCCTATTCACCGCACAAGAATATATCTGACTAATAATAATCGTAAAACCTATGTGTTGATATCTCTCTGTTAGTGTGTCAAGTGGGTGTAAAGCGGCATAAACACAGCAGTGAAAAGCAGCTAAACCCCATTATAAAAATAAATTACTTTGAAACACCCATGAAACAAAGACAGTGAAAGAGAGAGAAATTCTTACACAATGCGTTCAGGGGCTGTGATGCAACCTGGATTGACCATATCTAGACGCACAGCTGGATGAGACATAAGGGTGGACACTCTTGGGGCTGAGAGGTTTGGTGAGGTTGGGTGAGCAAACGCAGACCCTTTAAAGTAATACTGCGTGGTACCCATCGCATGGGTCCCAAATCTCCAGGTTCAAGGGCATCTTCCTACATCAAAAACATGCATGAGAAACCCAGAAGATGGTACACCGTGTGATGGGGAAAGGTTTCTAAAACGCACCTCATTTCTCATCTCCTTGTGCCCGGGTTCGCCATTCCAGCCACTTTACTAGCAAGCTCCCTACTTGGAGCATCAGCACCTTTAACCTCCTGTTCCATACAGGTTGTAATTTGTCCTGAGGATAAACGAGAAGACGTGGAACCAACGAGAGACTAGCTCTTGGTGTTGGGACAGGCACAGGTCACTCTATTTTCCCATCAGAAAGAAGAATTAACCACAGGCTCAGCCTGCCCCCAGGAACCAGAACAGGGCCTGAAGCCATTCTGCGATTTTGCGGCCAGCTCCCATAAAAACGAGTTGTAAAATGGAGGTTCAGGGCACTGCAATTCACAAACCTGCAGAGTTATAAATGATAACTCTCGTCCACAAATATATTGAGGGAAGGCAAAGAAGAGGATTTGAAATCAAGGCAGAATTGCAGGAAACAGATTTCAGGAGGTAGATACGAATCGCCTTTAAAGCACATGAAAAGCGGCAAAACGTTGACAATGATGCCCTTGGCCAAAAAGGGCGTATGCGTTTTTTCCTGAATATATTCAGGAAAAAACGCATACGCCCTTTTTGGCCAACCAAGCAACCTGGAAAGGCAAATCAGCGCTACAAAGAAGTCTCGCTTCCCATCGGTCAAAAGGGCCATGCTGAAAAAAGTGTCAAAACCAGAAATGCAGGACAGGCCATGGAGAAATGGGAGCCTTGCTACACTGATGGGCGGGATGTAAATTGCCAAGAGCCACTCTGGAGAAGTGTCCGGTGAGTCCTGAAACATCTGAAAAACACAGCTTAGAGAGCATAGGGCACTTCCACTCATGGGGGTATAAATTGGGAAAATTAAAAATCAGCAAGACACAAGCACCCCAAAGTTTAGGGCTGCTCTGTTGACCAGGACCTCCACTTCATTGCACCTTAAATATCCCAGGAAAGAGAAAAATGGATAAAGAAATTGTGGTCCATATGTACAATGGAATATCACTCAGCCATGAAATCAATGTCGTAAGGTTAGTAGCAGCATGATGAGTGGATTTAGGTACAACGATTCTAAGTGAAATAAGTCACACAGAAAAGGACACTTCTCATAAGGTATCACTGATAGAGGGAATGTAAAAACCGTTACACTTGAACTGAATTACAAAACAGAACAGAGTCACACATGCAGAAAACACACTATGGCTGCTTAACGGGAAAGGTGAGGTGGGGTGATACATAAAACAAGGGTATCAAATTAGCTCAGATACCGTTCCATAAACCCAATATGTAATAGACAAGACCTACTCCTTGCTCAGAGAACTGGACTCAACACGCCCTATTCACCGCACAAGAATATATCTGACTAATAATAATCGTAAAACCTATGTATTGATATCTCTCTGTTAGTGTGTCAAGTGGGTGTAAAGCGGCATAAACACAGCAGTGAAAAGCAGCTAAACCCCATTATAAAAATAAATTACTTTGAAACACCCATGAAACAAAGACAGTGAAAGAGAGAGAAATTCTTACACAATGCGTTCAGGGGCTGTGATGCAACCTGGATTGACCATATCTAGACGCACAGCTGGATGAGACATAAGGGTGCACACTCTTGGGGCTGAGAGGTTTGGTGAGGTTGGGTGAGCAAACGCAGACCCTTTAAAGTAATACTGCGTGGTACCCATCGCATGGGTCCCAAATCTCCAGGTTCAAGGGCATCTTCCTACATCAAAAACATGCATGAGAAACCCAGAAGATGGTACACTGTGTGATGGGGAAAGGTTTCTAAAACGCACCTCATTTCTCATCTCCTTGTGCCCGGGTTCGCCATTCCAGCCACTTTACTAGCAAGCTCCCTACTTGGAGCATCAGCACCTTTAACCTCCTGTTCCATACAGGTTGTAATTTGTCCTGAGGATAAACGAGAAGACGTGGAACCAACGAGAGACTAGCTCTTGGTGTTGGGACAGGCACAGGTCACTCTATTTTCCCATCAGAAAGAAGAATTAACCACAGGCTCAGCCTGCCCCCCGGAACCAGAACAGGGCCTGAAGCCATTCTGCGATTTTGCGGCCAGCTCCCATAAAAACGAGTTGTAAAATGGAGGTTCAGGGCACTGCAATTCACAAACCTGCAGAGTTATAAATGATAACTCTCGTCCACAAATATATTGAGGGAAGGCAAAGAAGAGGATTTGAAATCAAGGCAGAATTGCAGGAAACAGATTTCAGGAGGTAGATACGAATCGCCTTTAAAGCACATGAAAAGCGGCAAAACGTTGACAATGATGCCCTTGGCCAAAAAGGGCGTATGCGTTTTTTCCTGAATATATTCAGGAAAAAACGCATACGCCCTTTTTGGCCAACCAAGCAACCTGGAAAGGCAAATCAGCGCTAGAAAGAAGTCTCGCTTCCCATCGGTCAAAAGGGCCATGCTGAAAAAAGTGTCAAAACCAGAAATGCAGGACAGGCCATGGAGAAATGGGAGCCTTGCTACACTGATGGGCGGGATGTAAATTGCCAAGAGCCACTCTGGAGAAGTGTCCGGTGAGTCCTGAAACATCTGAAAAACACAGCTTAGAGAGCATAGGGCACTTCCACTCATGGGGGTATAAATTGGGAAAATTAAAAATCAGCAAGACACAAGCACCCCAAAGTTTAGGGCTGCTCTGTTGACCAGGACCTCCACTTCATTCCACCTTAAATATCCCAGGAAAGAGAAAAATGGATAAAGAAGTTGTGGTCCTTATGTACAATGGAATATCACTCAGCCATGAAATCAATGTCGTAAGGTTAGTAGCAGCATGATGAGTGGATTTAGGTACGACGATTCTAAGTGAAATAAGTCACAGAAAAGGACACTTCTCATAAGGTATCACTGATAGAGGGAATGTAAAAACCGTTACAATTGAACTGAATTACAAAACAGAACAGAGTCACACATGCAGAAAACACACTATGGCTGCTTAACGGGAAAGGTGAGGTGGGGTGATACATAAAACAAGGGTATCAAATTAGCTCATATACCGTTCCATAAACCCAATATGTAATAGACAAGACCTACTCCTTGCTCAAAGAACTGGACTCAACACGCCCTATTCACCGCACAAGAATATATCTGACTAATAATAATCGTAAAACCTATGTGTTGATATCTCTCTGTTAGTGTGTCAAGTGGGTGTAAAGCGGCATAAACACAGCAGTGAAAAGCAGCTAAACCCCATTACAAAAATAAATTACTTTGAAACACCCATGAAACAAAGACAGTGAAAGAGAGAGAAATTCTTACACAATGCGTTCAGGGGCTGTGATGCAACCTGGATTGACCATATCTAGACGCACAGCTGGATGAGACATAAGGGTGGACACTCTTGGGGCTGAGAGGTTTGGTGAGGTTGGGTGAGCAAACGCAGACCCTTTAAAGTAATACTGCGTGGTACCCATCGCATGGGTCCCAAATCTCCAGGTTCAAGGGCACCTTCCTACATCAAAAACATGCATGAGAAACCCAGAAGATGGTACACCGTGTGATGGGGAAAGGTTTCTAAAACGCACCTCATTTCTCATCTCCTTGTGCCCGGGTTCGCCATTCCAGCCGCTTTACTAGCAAGCTCCCTACTTGGAGCATCAGCACCTTTAACCTCCTGTTCCATACAGGTTGTAATTTGTCCTGAGGATAAACGAGAAGACGTGGAACCAACGAGAGACTAGCTCTTGGTGTTGGGACAGGCACAGGTCACTCTATTTTCCCATCAGAAAGAAGAATTAACCACAGGCTCAGCCTGCCCCCAGGAACCAGAACAGGGCCTGAAGCCATTCTGCGATTTTGCGGCCAGCTCCCATAAAAACGAGTTGTAAAATGGAGGTTCAGGGCACTGCAATTCACAAACCTGCAGAGTTATAAATGATAACTCTCGTCCACAAATATATTGAGGGAAGGCAAAGAAGAGGATTTGAAATCAAGGCAGAATTGCAGGAAACAGATTTCAGGAGGTAGATACGAATCGCCTTTAAAGCACATGAAAAGCGGCAAAACGTTGACAATGATGCCCTTGGCCAAAAAGGGCGTATGCGTTTTTTCCTGAATATATTCAGGAAAAAACGCATACGCCCTTTTTGGCCAACCAAGCAACCTGGAAAGGCAAATCAGCGCTACAAAGAAGTCTCGCTTCCCATCGGTCAAAAGGGCCATGCTGAAAAAAGTGTCAAAACCAGAAATGCAGGACAGGCCATGGAGAAATGGGAGCCTTGCTACACTGATGGGCGGGATGTAAATTGCCAAGAGCCACTCTGGAGAAGTGTCCGGTGAGTCCTGAAACATCTGAAAAACACAGCTTAGAGAGCATAGGGCACTTCCACTCATGGGGGTATAAATTGGGAAAATTAAAAATCAGCAAGACACAAGCACCCCAAAGTTTAGGGCTGCTCTGTTGACCAGGACCTCCACTTCATTCCACCTTAAATATCCCAGGAAAGAGAAAAATGGATAAAGAAGTTGTGGTCCATATGTACAATGTAATATCACTCAGCCATGAAATCAATGTCATAAGGTTAGTAGCAGCATGATGAGTGGATTTAGGTACAACGATTCTAAGTGAAATAAGTCACACAGAAAAGGACACTTCTCATAAGGTATCACTGATAGAGGGAATGTAAAAACCGTTACACTTGAACTGAATTACAAAACAGAACAGAGTCACACATGCAGAAAACACACTATGGCTGCTTAACGGGAAAGGTGAGGTGGGGTGATACATAAAACAAGGGTATCAAATTAGCTCAGATACCGTTCCATAAACCCAATATGTAATAGACAAGACCTACTCCTTGCTCAGAGATCTGGACTCAACGCGCCCTATTCACCGCACAAGAATATATCTGACTAATAATAATCGTAAAACCTATGTATTGATATCTCTCTGTTAGTGTGTCAAGTGGGTGTAAAGCGGCATAAACACAGCAGTGAAAAGCAGCTAAACCCCATTATAAAAATAAATTACTTTGAAACACCCATGAAACAAAGACAGTGAAAGAGAGAGAAATTCTTACACAATGCGTTCAGGGGCTGTTATGCAACCTGGATTGACCATATCTAGACGCACAGCTGGATGAGACATAAGGGTGGACACTCTTGGGGCTGAGAGGTTTGGTGAGGTTGGGTGAGCAAACGCAGACCCTTTAAAGTAATACTGCGTGGTACCCATCGCATTGGTCCCAAATCTCCAGGTTCAAGGGTATCTTCCTACATCAAAAACATGCATGAGAAACCCAGAAGATGGTACACTGTGTGATGGGGAAAGGTTTCTAAAACGCACCTCATTTCTCATCTCCTTGTGCCCGGGTTCGCCATTCCAGCCACTTTACTAGCAAGCTCCCTACTTGGAGCATCAGCACCTTTAACCTCCTGTTCCATACAGGTTGTAATTTGTCCTGAGGATAAACGAGAAGACGTGGAACCAACGAGAGACTAGCTCTTGGTGTTGGGACAGGCACAGGTCACTCTATTTTCCCATCAGAAAGAAGAATTAACCACAGGCTCAGCCTGCCCCCCGGAACCAGAAGAGGGCCTGAAGCCATTCTGCGATTTTGCGGCCAGCTCCCATAAAAACGAGTTGTAAAATGGAGGTTCAGGGCACTGCAATTCACAAACCTGCAGAGTTATAAATGATAACTCTCGTCCACAAATATATTGAGGGAAGGCAAAGAAGAGGATTTGAAATCAAGGCAGAATTGCAGGAAACAGATTTCAGGAGGTAGATACGAATCGCCTTTAAAGCACATGAAAAGCGGCAAAACGTTGACAATGATGCCCTTGGCCAAAAAGGGCGTATGCGTTTTTTCCTGAATATATTCAGGAAAAAACGCATACGCCCTTTTTGGCCAACCAAGCAACCTGGAAAGGCAAATCAGCGCTACAAAGAAGTCTCGCTTCCCATCGGTCAAAAGGGCCATGCTGAAAAAAGTGTCAAAACCAGAAATGCAGGACAGGCCATGGAGAAATGGGAGCCTTGCTACACTGATGGGCGGGATGTAAATTGCCAAGAGCCACTCTGGAGAAGTGTCCGGTGAGTCCTGAAACATCTGAAAAACACAGCTTAGAGAGCATAGGGCACTTCCACTCATGGGGGTATAAATTGGGAAAATTGAAAATCAGCAAGACACAAGCACCCCAAAGTTGAGGGCTGCTCTGTTGACCAGGACCTCCACTTCATTCCACCTTAAATATCCCAGGAAAGAGAAAAATGGATAAAGAAGTTGTGGTCCATATGTACAATGGAATATCACTCAGCCATGAAATCAATGTCGTAAGGTTAGTAGCAGCATGATGAGTGGATTTAGGTACAACGATTCTAAGTGAAATAAGTCACACAGAAAAGGACACTTCTCATAAGGTATCACTGATAGAGGGAATGTAAAAACCGTTACACTTGAACTGAATTACAAAACAGAACAGAGTCACACATGCAGAAAACACACTATGGCTGCTTAACGGGAAAGGTGAGGTGGGGTGATACATAAAACAAGGGTATCAAATTAGCTCAGATACCGTTCCATAAACCCAATATGTAATAGACAAGACCTACTCCTTGCTCAGAGAACTGGACTCAACACGCCCTATTCACTGCACAAGAATATATCTGACTAATAATAATCGTAAAACCTATGTATTGATATCTCTCTGTTAGTGTGTCAAGTGGGTGTAAAGCGGCATAAACAGAGCAGTGAAAAGCAGCTAAACCCCATTATAAAAATAAATTACTTTGAAACAACCATGAAACAAAGACAGTGAAAGAGAGAGAAATTCTTACACAATGCGTTCAGGGGCTGTGATGCAACCTGGATTGACCATATCTAGACGCACAGCTGGATGAGACATAAGGGTGGACACTCTTGGGGCTGAGAGGTTTGGTGAGGTTGGGTGAGCAAACGCAGACCCTTTAAAGTAATACAGCGTGGTACCCATCGCATGAGTCCCAAATCTCCAGGTTCAAGGGCATCTTCCTACATCAAAAACATGCATGAGAAACCCAGAATTTGGTACACCGTGTGATGGGGAAAGGTTTCTAAAACGCACCTCATTTCTCATCTCCTTGTGCCCGGGTTCGCCATTCCAGCCGCTTTACTAGCAAGCTCCCTAGTTGGAGCATCAGCACCTTTAACCTCCTGTTCCGTACAGGTTGCAATTTGTCCTGAGGATAAACGGGAAGACGTGGAACCAACGAGAGACTAGCTCTTGGTGTTGGGACAGGCACAGGTCACTCTATTTTCCCATCAGAAAGAAGAATTAACCACAGGCTCAGCCTGCCCCCAGGAACCAGAACAGGGCCTGAAGCCATTCTGCGATTTTGCGGCCAGCTCCCATAAAAACGAGTTGTAAAATGGAGGTTCAGGGCACTGCAATTCACAAACCTGCAGAGTTATAAATGATAACTCTCGTCCACAAATATATTGAGGGAAGGCAAAGAAGAGGATTTGAAATCAAGGCAGAATTGCAGGAAACAGATTTCAGGAGGTAGATACGAATCGCCTTTAAAGCACATGAAAAGCGGCAAAACGTTGACAATGATGCCCTTGGCCAAAAAGGGCGTATGCGTTTTTTCCTGAATATATTCAGGAAAAAACGCATACGCCCTTTTTGGCCAACCAAGCAACCTGGAAAGGCAAATCAGCGCTACAAAGAAGTCTCGCTTCCCATCGGTCAAAAGGGCCATGCTGAAAAAAGTGTCAAAACCAGAAATGCAGGACAGGCCATGGAGAAATGGGAGCCTTGCTACACTGATGGGCGGGATGTAAATTGCCAAGAGCCACTCTGGAGAAGTGTCCGGTGAGTCCTGAAACATCTGAAAAACACAGCTCAGAGAGCATAGGGCACTTCCACTCATGGGGGTATAAATTGGGAAAATTAAAAATCAGCAAGACACAAGCACCCCAAAGTTTAGGGCTGCTCTGTTGACCAGGACCTCCACTTCATTCCACCTTAAATATCCCAGGAAAGAGAAAAATGGATAAAGAAGTTGTGGTCCTTATGTACAATGGAATATCACTCAGCCATGAAATCAATGTCGTAAGGTTAGTAGCAGCATGATGAGTGGATTTAGGTACGACGATTCTAAGTGAAATAAGTCACACAGAAAAGGACACTTCTCATAAGGTATCACTGATAGAGGGAATGTAAAAACCGTTACACTTGAACTGAATTACAAAACAGAACAGAGTCACACATGCAGAAAACACACTATGGCTGCTTAACGGGAAAGGTGAGGTGGGGTGATACATAAAACAAGGGTATCAAATTAGCTCAGATACCGTTCCATAAACCCAATATGTAATAGACAAGACCTACTCCTTGCTCAAAGAACTGGACTCAACACGCCCTATTCACCGCACAAGAATATATCTGACTAATAATAATCGTAAAACCTATGTGTTGATATCTCTCTGTTAGTGTGTCAAGTGGGTGTAAAGCGGCATAAACACAGCAGTGAAAAGCAGCTAAACCCCATTATAAAAATAAATTACTTTGAAACACCCATGAAACAAAGACAGTGAAAGAGAGAGAAATTCTTACACAATGCGTTCAGGGGCTGTGATGCAACCTGGATTGACCATATCTAGACGCACAGCTGGATGAGACATAAGGGTGGACACTCTTGGGGCTGAGAGGTTTGGTGAGGTTGGGTGAGCAAACGCAGACCCTTTAAAGTAATACTGCGTGGTACCCATCGCATGGGTCCCAAATCTCCAGGTTCAAGGGCATCTTCCTACATCAAAAACATGCATGAGAAACCCAGAAGATGGTACACCGTGTGATGGGGAAAGGTTTCTAAAACGCACCTCATTTCTCATCTCCTTGTGCCCGGGTTCGCCATTCCAGCCGCTTTACTAGCAAGCTCCCTACTTGGAGCATCAGCACCTTTAACCTCCTGTTCCATACAGGTTGTAATTTGTCCTGAGGATAAACGAGAAGACGTGGAACCAATGAGAGACTAGCTCTTGGTGTTGGGACAGGCACAGGTCACTCTATTTTCCCATCAGAAAGAAGAATTAACTACAGGCTCAGCCTGCCCCCCGGAACCAGAACAGGGCCTGAAGCCATTCTGCGATTTTACGGCCAGCTCCCATAAAAACGAGTTGTAAAATGGAGGTTCAGGGCACTGCAATTCACAAACCTGCAGAGTTATAAATGATAACTCTCGTCCACAAATATATTGAGGGAAGGCAAAGAAGAGGATTTGAAATCAAGGCAGAATTGCAGGAAACAGATTTCAGGAGGTAGATACGAATCGCCTTTAAAGCACATGAAAAGCGGCAAAACGTTGACAATGATGCCCTTGGCCAAAAAGGGCGTATGCGTTTTTTCCTGAATATATTCAGGAAAAAACGCATACGCCCTTTTTGGCCAACCAAGCAACCTGGAAAGGCAAATCAGCGCTACAAAGAAGTCTCGCTTCCCATCGGTCAAAAGGGCCATGCTGAAAAAAGTGTCAAAACCAGAAATGCAGGACAGGCCATGGAGAAATGGGAGCCTTGCTACACTGATGGGCGGGATGTAAATTGCCAAGAGCCACTCTGGAGAAGTGTCCGGTGAGTCCTGAAACATCTGAAAAACACAGCTTAGAGAGCATAGGGCACTTCCACTCATGGGGGTATAAATTGGGAAAATTAAAAATCAGCAAGACACAAGCACCCCAAAGTTTAGGGCTGCTCTGTTGACCAGGACCTCCACTTCATTCCACCTTAAATATCCCAGGAAAGAGAAAAATGGATAAAGAAGTTGTGGTCCATATGTACAATGGAATATCACTCAGCCATGAAATCAATGTCGTAAGGTTAGTAGCAGCATGATGAGTGGATTTAGGTACAACGATTCTAAGTGAAATAAGTCACACAGAAAAGGACACTTCTCATAAGGTATCACTGATAGAGGGAATGTAAAAACCGTTACACTTGAACTGAATTACAAAACAGAACAGAGTCACACATGCAGAAAACACACTATGGCTGCTTAACGGGAAAGGTGAGGTGGGGTGATACATAAAACAAGGGTATCAAATTAGCTCAGATACCGTTCCATAAACCCAATATGTAATAGACAAGACCTACTCCTTGCTCAGAGAACTGGACTCAACACGCCCTATTCACCGCACAAGAATATATCTGACTAATAATAATCGTAAAACCTATGTATTGATATCTCTCTGTTAGTGTGTCAAGTGGGTGTAAAGCGGCATAAACACAGCAGTGAAAAGCAGCTAAACCCCATTATAAAAATAAATTACTTTGAAACACCCATGAAACAAAGACAGTGAAAGAGAGAGAAATTCTTACACAATGCGTTCAGGGGCTGTGATGCAACCTGGATTGACCATATCTAGACGCAGAGCTGGATGAGACATAAGGGTGGACACTCTTGGGGCTGAGAGGTTTGGTGAGGTTGGGTGAGCAAACGCAGACCCTTTAAAGTAATACTGCGTGGTACCCATCGCATGGGTCCCAAATCTCCAGGTTCAAGGGCATCTTCCTACATCAAAAACATGCATGAGAAACCCAGAAGATGGTACACTCTGTGATGGGGAAAGGTTTCTAAAACGCACCTCATTTCTCATCTCCTTGTGCCCGGGTTCGCCATTCCAGCCGCTTTACTAGCAAGCTCCCTACTTGGAGCATCAGCACCTTTAACCTCCTGTTCCATACAGGTTGTAATTTGTCCTGAGGATAAACGAGAAGACGTGGAACCAACGAGAGACTAGCTCTTGGTGTTGGGACAGGCACAGGTCACTCTATTTTCCCATCAGAAAGAAGAATTAACCACAGGCTCAGCCTGCCCCCCGGAACCAGAACAGGGCCTGAAGCCATTCTGCGATTTTACGGCCAGCTCCCATAAAAACGAGTTGTAAAATGGAGGTTCAGGGCACTGCAATTCACAAACCTGCAGAGTTATAAATGATAACTCTCGTCCACAAATATATTGAGGGAAGGCAAAGAAGAGGATTTGAAATCAAGGCAGAATTGCAGGAAACAGATTTCAGGAGGTAGATACGAATCGCCTTTAAAGCACATGAAAAGCGGCAAAACGTTGACAATGATGCCCTTGGCCAAAAAGGGCGTATGCGTTTTTTCCTGAATATATTCAGGAAAAAACGCATACGCCCTTTTTGGCCAACCAAGCAACCTGGAAAGGCAAATCAGCGCTACAAAGAAGTCTCGCTTCCCATCGGTCAAAAGGGCCATGCTGAAAAAAGTGTCAAAACCAGAAATGCAGGACAGGCCATGGAGAAATGGGAGCCTTGCTACACTGATGGGCGGGATGTAAATTGCCAAGAGCCACTCTGGAGAAGTGTCCGGTGAGTCCTGAAACATCTGAAAAACACAGCTTAGAGAGCATAGGGCACTTCCACTCATGGGGGTATAAATTGGGAAAATTAAAAATCAGCAAGACACAAGCACCCCAAAGTTTAGGGCTGCTCTGTTGACCAGGACCTCCACTTCATTCCACCTTAAATATCCCAGGAAAGAGAAAAATGGATAAAGAAGTTGTGGTCCTTATGTACAATGGAATATCACTCAGCCATGAAATCAATGTCGTAAGGTTAGTAGCAGCATGATGAGTGGATTTAGGTACGACGATTCTAAGTGAAATAAGTCACACAGAAAAGCACACTTCTCATAAGGTATCACTGATAGAGGGAATGTAAAAACCATTACACTTGAACTGAATTACAAAACAGAACAGAGTCACACATGCAGAAAACACACTATGGCTGCTTAACGGGAAAGGTGAGGTGGGGTGATACATAAAACAAGGGTATCAAATTAGCTCAGATACCGTTCCATAAACCCAATATGTAATAGACAAGACCTACTCCTTGCTCAGAGAACTGGACTCAACACGCCCTATTCACTGCACAAGAATATATCTGACTAATAATAATCGTAAAACCTATGTATTGATATCTCTCTGTTAGTGTGTCAAGTGGGTGTAAAGCGGCATAAACAGAGCAGTGAAAAGCAGCTAAACCCCATTATAAAAATAAATTACTTTGAAACAACCATGAAACAAAGACAGTGAAAGAGAGAGAAATTCTTACACAATGCGTTCAGGGGCTGTGATGCAACCTGGATTGACCATATCTAGACGCACAGCTGGATGAGACATAAGGGTGGACACTCTTGGGGCTGAGAGGTTTGGTGAGGTTGGGTGAGCAAACGCAGACCCTTTAAAGTAATACTGCGTGGTACCCATCGCATTGGTCCCAAATCTCCAGGTTCAAGGGCATCTTCCTACATCAAAAACATGCATGAGAAACCCAGAAGATGGTACACCGTGTGATGGGGAAAGGTTTCTAAAACGCACCTCATTTCTCATCTCCTTGTGCCCGGGTTCGCCATTCCAGCCGCTTTACTAGCAAGCTCCCTACTTGGAGCATCAGCACCTTTAACCTCCTGTTCCATACAGGTTGTAATTTGTCCTGAGGATAAACGAGAAGACATGGAACCAACGAGAGACTAGCTCTTGGTGTTGGGACAGGCACAGGTCACTCTATTTTCCCATCAGAAAGAAGAATTAACCACAGGCTCAGCCTGCCCCCCGGAACCAGAACAGGGCCTGAAGCCATTCTGCGATTTTGTGGCCAGCTCCCATAAAAACGAGTTGTAAAATGGAGGTTCAGGGCACTGCAATTCACAAACCTGCAGAGTTATAAATGATAACTCTCGTCCACAAATATATTGAGGGAAGGCAAAGAAGAGGATTTGAAATCAAGGCAGAATTGCAGGAAACAGATTTCAGGAGGTAGATACGAATCGCCTTTAAAGCACATGAAAAGCGGCAAAACGTTGACAATGATGCCCTTGGCCAAAAAGGGCGTATGCGTTTTTTCCTGAATATATTCAGGAAAAAACGCATACGCCCTTTTTGGCCAACCAAGCAACCTGGAAAGGCAAATCAGCGCTACAAAGAAGTCTCGCTTCCCATCGGTCAAAAGGGCCATGCTGAAAAAAGTGTCAAAACCAGAAATGCAGGACAGGCCATGGAGAAATGGGAGCCTTGCTACACTGATGGGCGGGATGTAAATTGCCAAGAGCCACTCTGGAGAAGTGTCCGGTGAGTCCTGAAACATCTGAAAAACACAGCTCAGAGAGCATAGGGCACTTCCACTCATGGGGGTATAAATTGGGAAAATTAAAAATCAGCAAGACACAAGCACCCAAAAGTTTAGGGCTGCTCTGTTGACCAGGACCTCCACTTCATTCCACCTTAAATATCCCAGGAAAGAGAAAAATGGATAAAGAAGTTGTGGTCCTTATGTACAATGGAATATCACTCAGCCAGGAAATCAATGTCGTAAGGTTAGTAGCAGCATGATGAGTGGATTTAGGTACGACGATTCTAAGTGAAATAAGTCACACAGAAAAGGACACTTCTCATAAGGTATCACTGATAGAGGGAATGTAAAAACCGTTACACTTGAACTGAATTACAAAACAGAACAGAGTCACACATGCAGAAAACACACTATGGCTGCTTAACGGGAAAGGTGAGGTGGGGTGATACATAAAACAAGGGTATCAAATTAGCTCAGATACCGTTCCATAAACCCAATATGTAATAGACAAGACCTACTCCTTGCTCAGAGAACTGGACTCAACACGCCCTATTCACCGCACAAGAATATATCTGACTAATAATAATCGTAAAACCTATGTATTGATATCTCTCTGTTAGTGTGTCAAGTGGGTGTAAAGCGGCATAAACACAGCAGTGAAAAGCAGCTAAACCCCATTATAAAAATAAATTACTTTGAAACACCCATGAAACAAAGACAGTGAAAGAGAGAGAAATTCTTACACAATGCGTTCAGGGGCTGTGATGCAACCTGGATTGACCATATCTAGACGCACAGCTGGATGAGACATAAGGGTGGACACTCTTGGGGCTGAGAGGTTTGGTGAGGTTGGGTGAGCAAACGCAGACCCTTTAAAGTAATACTGCGTGGTACCCATCGCATTGGTCCCAAATCTCCAGGTTCAAGGGCATCTTCCTACATCAAAAACATGCATGAGAAACCCAGAAGATGGTACACCGTGTGATGGGGAAAGGTTTCTAAAACGCACCTCATTTCTCATCTCCTTGTGCCCGGGTTCGCCATTCCAGCCGCTTTACTAGCAAGCTCCCTACTTGGAGCATCAGCACCTTTAACCTCCTGTTCCATACAGGTTGTAATTTGTCCTGAGGATAAACGAGAAGACATGGAACCAACGAGAGACTAGCTCTTGGTGTTGGGACAGGCACAGGTCACTCTATTTTCCCATCAGAAAGAAGAATTAACCACAGGCTCAGCCTGCCCCCCGGAACCAGAACAGGGCCTGAAGCCATTCTGCGATTTTGTGGCCAGCTCCCATAAAAACGAGTTGTAAAATGGAGGTTCAGGGCACTGCAATTCACAAACCTGCAGAGTTATAAATGATAACTCTCGTCCACAAATATATTGAGGGAAGGCAAAGAAGAGGATTTGAAATCAAGGCAGAATTGCAGGAAACAGATTTCAGGAGGTAGATACGAATCGCCTTTAAAGCACATGAAAAGCGGCAAAACGTTGACAATGATGCCCTTGGCCAAAAAGGGCGTATGCGTTTTTTCCTGAATATATTCAGGAAAAAACGCATACGCCCTTTTTGGCCAACCAAGCAACCTGGAAAGGCAAATCAGCGCTACAAAGAAGTCTCGCTTCCCATCGGTCAAAAGGGCCATGCTGAAAAAAGTGTCAAAACCAGAAATGCAGGACAGGCCATGGAGAAATGGGAGCCTTGCTACACTGATGGGCGGGATGTAAATTGCCAAGAGCCACTCTGGAGAAGTGTCCGGTGAGTCCTGAAACATCTGAAAAACACAGCTTAGAGAGCATAGGGCACTTCCACTCATGGGGGTATAAATTGGGAAAATTAAAAATCAGCAAGACACAAGCACCCCAAAGTTTAGGGCTGCTCTGTTGACCAGGACCTCCACTTCATTCCACCTTAAATATCCCAGGAAAGAGAAAAATGGATAAAGAAGTTGTGGTCCATATGTACAATGGAATATCACTCAGCCATGAAATCAATGTCGTAAGGTTAGTAGCAGCATGATGAGTGGATTTAGGTACAACGATTCTAAGTGAAATAAGTCACACAGAAAAGGACACTTCTCATAAGGTATCACTGATAGAGGGAATGTAAAAACCGTTACACTTGAACTGAATTACAAAACAGAACAGAGTCACACATGCAGAAAACACACTATGGCTGCTTAACGGGAAAGGTGAGGTGGGGTGATACATAAAACAAGGGTATCAAATTAGCTCAGATACCGTTCCATAAACCCAATATGTAATAGACAAGACCTACTCCTTGCTCAGAGAACTGGACTCAACACGCCCTATTCACCGCACAAGAATATATCTGACTAATAATAATCGTAAAACCTATGTATTGATATCTCTCTGTTAGTGTGTCAAGTGGGTGTAAAGCGGCATAAACACAGCAGTGAAAAGCAGCTAAACCCCATTATAAAAATAAATTACTTTGAAACAACCATGAAACAAAGACAGTGAAAGAGAGAGAAATTCTTACACAATGAGTTCAGGGGCTGTGATGCAACCTGGATTGACCATATCTAGACGCACAGCTGGATGAGACATAAGGGTGGACACTCTTGGGGCTGAGAGGTTTGGTGAGGTTGGGTGAGCAAACGCAGACCCTTTAAAGTAATACTGCGTGGTACCCATCGCATGAGTCCCAAATCTCCAGTTTCAAGGGCATCTTCCTACATCAAAAACATGCATGAGAAACCCAGAAGATGGTACACCGTGTGATGGGGAAAGGTTTCTAAAACGCACCTCATTTCTCATCTCCTTGTGCCCGGGTTCGCCATTCCAGCCGCTTTACTAGCAAGCTCCCTACTTGGAGCATCAGCACCTTTAACCTCCTGTTCCATACAGGTTGTAATTTGTCCTGAGGATAAACGAGAAGACGTGGAACCAACGAGAGACTAGCTCTTGGTGTTGGGACAGGCACAGGTCACTCTATTTTCCCATCAGAAAGAAGAATTAACCACAGGCTCAGCCTGCCCCCAGGAACCAGAACAGGGCCTGAAGCCATTCTGCGATTTTGCGGCCAGCTCCCATAAAAACGAGTTGTAAAATGGAGGTTCAGGGCACTGCAATTCACAAACCTGCAGAGTTATAAATGATAACTCTCGTCCACAAATATATTGAGGGAAGGCAAAGAAGAGGATTTGAAATCAAGGCAGAATTGCAGGAAACAGATTTCAGGAGGTAGATACGATTCGCCTTTAAAGCACATGAAAAGCGGCAAAACGTTGACAATGATGCCCTTGGCCAAAAAGGGCGTATGCGTTTTTTCCTGAATATATTCAGGAAAAAACGCATACGCCCTTTTTGGCCAACCAAGCAACCTGGAAAGGCAAATCAGCGCTACAAAGAAGTCTCGCTTCCCATCGGTCAAAAGGGCCATGCTGAAAAAAGTGTCAAAACCAGAAATGCAGGACAGGCCATGGAGAAATGGGAGCCTTGCTACACTGATGGGCGGGATGTAAATTGCCAAGAGCCACTCTGGAGAAGTGTCCGGTGAGTCCTGAAACATCTGAAAAACACAGCTCAGAGAGCATAGGGCACTTCCACTCATGGGGGTATAAATTGGGAAAATTAAAAATCAGCAAGACACAAGCACCCCAAAGTTTAGGGCTGCTCTGTTGACCAGGACCTCCACTTCATTCCACCTTAAATATCCCAGGAAAGAGAAAAATGGATAAAGAAGTTGTGGTCCATATGTACAATGGAATATCACTCAGCCATGAAATCAATGTCGTAAGGTTAGTAGCAGCATGATGAGTGGATTTAGGTACGACGATTCTAAGTGAAATAAGTCACACAGAAAAGGACACTTCTCATAAGGTATCACTGATAGAGGGAATGTAAAAACCGTTACACTTGAACTGAATTACAAAACAGAACAGAGTCACACATGCAGAAAACACACTATGGCTGCTTAACGGGAAAGGTGAGGTGGGGTGATACATAAAACAAGGGTATCAAATTAGCTCAGATACCGTTCCATAAACCCAATATGTAATAGACAAGACCTACTCCTTGCTCAGAGAACTGGACTCAACACGCCCTATTCACCGCACAAGAATATATCTGACTAATAATAATCGTAAAACCTATGTGTTGATATCTCTCTGTTAGTGTGTCAAGTGGGTGTAAAGCGGCATAAACACAGCAGTGAAAAGCAGCTAAACCCCATTATAAAAATAAATTACTTTGAAACACCCATGAAACAAAGACAGTGAAAGAGAGAGAAATTCTTACACAATGCGTTCAGGGGCTGTGATGCAACCTGGATTGACCATATCTAGACGCAGAGCTGGATGAGACATAAGGGTGGACACTCTTGGGGCTGAGAGGTTTGGTGAGGTTGGGTGAGCAAACGCAGACCCTTTAAAGTAATACTGCGTGGTACCCATCGCATGGGTCCCAAATCTCCAGGTTCAAGGGCATCTTCCTACATCAAAAACATGCATGAGAAACCCAGAAGATGGTACACCGTGTGATGGGGAAAGGTTTCTAAAACGCACCTCATTTCTCATCTCCTTGTGCCCGGGTTTGCCATTCCAGCCGCTTTACTAGCAAGCTCCCTACTTGGAGCATCAGCACCTTTAACCTCCTGTTCCATACAGGTTGTAATTTGTCCTGAGGATAAACGAGAAGACGTGGAACCAACGAGAGACTAGCTCTTGGTGTTGGGACAGGCACAGGTCACTCTATTTTCCCATCAGAAAGAAGAATTAACCACAGGCTCAGCCTGCCCCCCGGAACCAGAACAGGGCCTGAAGCCATTCTGCGATTTTACGGCCAGCTCCCATAAAAACGAGTTGTAAAATGGAGGTTCAGGGCACTGCAATTCACAAACCTGCAGAGTTATAAATGATAACTCTCGTCCACAAATATATTGAGGGAAGGCAAAGAAGAGGATTTGAAATCAAGGCAGAATTGCAGGAAACAGATTTCAGGAGGTAGATACGAATCGCCTTTAAAGCACATGAAAAGCGGCAAAACGTTGACAATGATGCCCTTGGCCAAAAAGGGCGTATGCGTTTTTTCCTGAATATATTCAGGAAAAAACGCATACGCCCTTTTTGGCCAACCAAGCAACCTGGAAAGGCAAATCAGTGCTACAAAGAAGTCTCGCTTCCCATCGGTCAAAAGGGCCATGCTGAAAAAAGTGTCAAAACCAGAAATGCAGGACAGGCCATGGAGAAATGGGAGCCTTGCTACACTGATGGGCGGGATGTAAATTGCCAAGAGCCACTCTGGAGAAGTGTCCGGTGAGTCCTGAAACATCTGAAAAACACAGCTTAGAGAGCATAGGGCACTTCCACTCATGGGGGTATAAATTGGGAAAATTAAAAATCAGCAAGACACAAGCACCCCAAAGTTTAGGGCTGCTCTGTTGACCAGGACCTCCACTTCATTCCACCTTAAATATCCCAGGAAAGAGAAAAATGGATAAAGAAGTTGTGGTCCTTATGTACAATGGAATATCACTCAGCCATGAAATCAATGTCGTAAGGTTAGTAGCAGCATGATGAGTGGATTTAGGTACGACGATTCTAAGTGAAATAAGTCACACAGAAAAGGACACTTCTCATAAGGTATCACTGATAGAGGGAATGTAAAAACCATTACACTTGAACTGAATTACAAAACAGAACAGAGTCACACATGCAGAAAACACACTATGGCTGCTTAACGGGAAAGGTGAGGTGGGGTGATACATAAAACAAGGGTATCAAATTAGCTCACATACCGTTCCATAAACCCAATATGTAATAGACAAGACCTACTCCTTGCTCAGAGAACTGGACTCAACACGCCCTATTCACTGCACAAGAATATATCTGACTAATAATAATCGTAAAACCTATGTATTGATATCTCTCTGTTAGTGTGTCAAGTGGGTGTAAAGCGGCATAAACAGAGCAGTGAAAAGCAGCTAAACCCCATTATAAAAATAAATTACTTTGAAACAACCATGAAACAAAGACAGTGAAAGAGAGAGAAATTCTTACACAATGCGTTCAGGGGCTGTGATGCAACCTGGATTGACCATATCTAGACGCACAGCTGGATGAGACATAAGGGTGGACACTCTTGGGGCTGAGAGGTTTGGTGAGGTTGGGTGAGCAAACGCAGACCCTTTAAAGTAATACTGCGTGGTACCCATCGCATGAGTCCCAAATCTCCAGGTTCAAGGGCATCTTCCTACATCAAAAACATGCATGAGAAACCCAGAAGTTGGTACACCGTGTGATGGGGAAAGGTTTCTAAAACGCACCTCATTTCTCATCTCCTTGTGCCCGGGTTCGCCATTCCAGCCGCTTTACTAGCAAGCTCCCTACTTGGAGCATCAGCACCTTTAACCTCCTGTTCCGTACAGGTTGCAATTTGTCCTGAGGATAAACGGGAAGACGTGGAACCAACGAGAGACTAGCTCTTGGTGTTGGGACAGGCACAGGTCACTCTATTTTCCCATCAGAAAGAAGAATTAACCACAGGCTCAGCCTGCCCCCCGGAACCAGAACAGGGCCTGAAGCCATTCTGCGATTTTGTGGCCAGCTCCCATAAAAACGAGTTGTAAAATGGAGGTTCAGGGCACTGCAATTCACAAACCTGCAGAGTTATAAATGATAACTCTCGTCCACAAATATATTGAGGGAAGGCAAAGAAGAGGATTTGAAATCAAGGCAGAATTGCAGGAAACAGATTTCAGGAGGTAGATACGAATCGCCTTTAAAGCACATGAAAAGCGGCAAAACGTTGACAATGATGCCCTTGGCCAAAAAGGGCGTATGCGTTTTTTCCTGAATATATTCAGGAAAAAACACATACGCCCTTTTTGGCCAACCAAGCAACCTGGAAAGGCAAATCAGCGCTACAAAGAAGTCTCGCTTCCCATCGGTCAAAAGGGCCATGCTGAAAAAAGTGTCAAAACCAGAAATGCAGGACAGGCCATGGAGAAATGGGAGCCTTGCTACACTGATGGGCGGGATGTAAATTGCCAAGAGCCACTCTGGAGAAGTGTCCGGTGAGTCCTGAAACATCTGAAAAACACAGCTCAGAGAGCATAGGGCACTTCCACTCATGGGGGTATAAATTGGGAAAATTAAAAATCAGCAAGACACAAGCACCCAAAAGTTTAGGGCTGCTCTGTTGACCAGGACCTCCACTTCATTCCACCTTAAATATCCCAGGAAAGAGAAAAATGGATAAAGAAGTTGTGGTCCTTATGTACAATGGAATATCACTCAGCCATGAAATCAATGTCGTAAGGTTAGTAGCAGCATGATGAGTGGATTTAGGTACGACGATTCTAAGTGAAATAAGTCACACAGAAAAGGACACTTCTCATAAGGTATCACTGATAGAGGGAATGTAAAAACCGTTACACTTGAACTGAATTACAAAACAGAACAGAGTCACACATGCAGAAAACACACTATGGCTGCTTAACGGGAAAGGTGAGGTGGGGTGATACATAAAACAAGGGTATCAAATTAGCTCAGATACCGTTCCATAAACCCAATATGTAATAGACAAGACCTACTCCTTGCTCAAAGAACTGGACTCAACACGCCCTATTCACCGCACAAGAATATATCTGACTAATAATAATCGTAAAACCTATGTGTTGATATCTCTCTGTTAGTGTGTCAAGTGGGTGTAAAGCGGCATAAACACAGCAGTGAAAAGCAGCTAAACCCCATTATAAAAATAAATTACTTTGAAACACCCATGAAACAAAGACAGTGAAAGAGAGAGAAATTCTTACACAATGCGTTCAGGGGCTGTGATGCAACCTGGATTGACCATATCTAGACGCACAGCTGGATGAGACATAAGGGTGGACACTCTTGGGGCTGAGAGGTTTGGTGAGGTTGGGTGAGCAAACGCAGACCCTTTAAAGTAATACTGCGTGGTACCCATCGCATGGGTCCCAAATCTCCAGGTTCAAGGGCATCTTCCTACATCAAAAACATGCATGAGAAACCCAGAAGATGGTACACCGTGTGATGGGGAAAGGTTTCTAAAACGCACCTCATTTCTCATCTCCTTGTGCCCGGGTTCGCCATTCCAGCCGCTTTACTAGCAAGCTCCCTACTTGGAGCATCAGCACCTTTAACCTCCTGTTCCATACAGGTTGTAATTTGTCCTGAGGATAAACGAGAAGACGTGGAACCAACGAGAGACTAGCTCTTGGTGTTGGGACAGGCACAGGTCACTCTATTTTCCCATCAGAAAGAAGAATTAACCACAGGCTCAGCCTGCCCCCAGGAACCAGAACAGGGCCTGAAGCCATTCTGCGATTTTGCGGCCAGCTCCCATAAAAACGAGTTGTAAAATGGAGGTTCAGGGCACTGCAATTCACAAACCTGCAGAGTTATAAATGATAACTCTCGTCCACAAATATATTGAGGGAAGGCAAAGAAGAGGATTTGAAATCAAGGCAGAATTGCAGGAAACAGATTTCAGGAGGTAGATACGAATCGCCTTTAAAGCACATGAAAAGCGGCAAAACGTTGACAATGATGCCCTTGGCCAAAAAGGGCGTATGCGTTTTTTCCTGAATATATTCAGGAAAAAACGCATACGCCCTTTTTGGCCAACCAAGCAACCTGGAAAGGCAAATCAGCGCTACAAAGAAGTCTCGCTTCCCATCGGTCAAAAGGGCCATGCTGAAAAAAGTGTCAAAACCAGAAATGCAGGACAGGCCATGGAGAAATGGGAGCCTTGCTACACTGATGGGCGGGATGTAAATTGCCAAGAGCCACTCTGGAGAAGTGTCCGGTGAGTCCTGAAACATCTGAAAAACACAGCTTAGAGAGCATAGGGCACTTCCACTCATGGGGGTATAAATTGGGAAAATTAAAAATCAGCAAGACACAAGCACCCCAAAGTTTAGGGCTGCTCTGTTGACCAGGACCTCCACTTCATTCCACCTTAAATATCCCAGGAAAGAGAAAAATGGATAAAGAAATTGTGGTCCATATGTACAATGGAATATCACTCAGCCATGAAATCAATGTCGTAAGGTTAGTAGCAGCATGATGAGTGGATTTAGGTACAACGATTCTAAGTGAAATAAGTCACACAGAAAAGGACACTTCTCATAAGGTATCACTGATAGAGGGAATGTAAAAACCGTTACACTTGAACTGAATTACAAAACAGAACAGAGTCACACATGCAGAAAACACACTATGGCTGCTTAACGGGAAAGGTGAGGTGGGGTGATACATAAAACAAGGGTATCAAATTAGCTCAGATACCGTTCCATAAACCCAATATGTAATAGACAAGACCTACTCCTTGCTCAGAGAACTGGACTCAACACGCCCTATTCACCGCACAAGAATATATCTGACTAATAATAATCGTAAAACCTATGTATTGATATCTCTCTGTTAGTGTGTCAAGTGGGTGTAAAGCGGCATAAACACAGCAGTGAAAAGCAGCTAAACCCCATTATAAAAATAAATTACTTTGAAACACCCATGAAACAAAGACAGTGAAAGAGAGAGAAATTCTTACACAATGAGTTCAGGGGCTGTGATGCAACCTGGATTGACCATATCTAGACGCACAGCTGGATGAGACATAAGGGTGGACACTCTTGGGGCTGAGAGGTTTGGTGAGGTTGGGTGAGCAAACGCAGACCCTTTAAAGTAATACTGCGTGGTACCCATCGCATTGGTCCCAAATCTCCAGGTTCAAGGGCATCTTCCTACATCAAAAACATGCATGAGAAACCCAGAAGATGGTACACTGTGTGATGGGGAAAGGTTTCTAAAACGCACCTCATTTCTCATCTCCTTGTGCCCGGGTTCGCCATTCCAGCCACTTTACTAGCAAGCTCCCTACTTGGAGCATCAGCACCTTTAACCTCCTGTTCCATACAGGTTGTAATTTGTCCTGAGGATAAACGAGAAGACATGGAACCAACGAGAGACTAGCTCTTGGTGTTGGGACAGGCACAGGTCACTCTATTTTCCCATCAGAAAGAAGAATTAACCACAGGCTCAGCCTGCCCCCCGGAACCAGAACAGGGCCTGAAGCCATTCTGCGATTTTGCGGCCAGCTCCCATAAAAACGAGTTGTAAAATGGAGGTTCAGGGCACTGCAATTCACAAACCTGCAGAGTTATAAATGATAACTCTCGTCCACAAATATATTGAGGGAAGGCAAAGAAGAGGATTTGAAATCAAGGCAGAATTGCAGGAAACAGATTTCAGGAGGTAGATACGAATCGCCTTTAAAGCACATGAAAAGCGGCAAAACGTTGACAATGATGCCCTTGGCCAAAAAGGGCGTATGCGTTTTTTCCTGAATATATTCAGGAAAAAACGCATACGCCCTTTTTGGCCAACCAAGCAACCTGGAAAGGCAAATCAGCGCTACAGAGAAGTCTCGCTTCCCATCGGTCAAAAGGGCCATGCTGAAAAAAGTGTCAAAACCAGAAATGCAGGACAGGCCATGGAGAAATGGGAGCCTTGCTACACTGATGGGCGGGATGTAAATTGCCAAGAGCCACTCTGGAGAAGTGTCCGGTGAGTCCTGAAACATCTGAAAAACACAGCTTAGAGAGCATAGGGCACTTCCACTCATGGGGGTATAAATTGGGAAAATTAAAAATCAGCAAGACACAAGCACCCCAAAGTTTAGGGCTGCTCTGTTGACCAGGACCTCCACTTCATTCCACCTTAAATATCCCAGGAAAGAGAAAAATGGATAAAGAAATTGTGGTCCATATGTACAATGGAATATCACTCAGCCATGAAATCAATGTCGTAAGGTTAGTAGCAGCATGATGAGTGGATTTAGGTACAACGATTCTAAGTGAAATAAGTCACACAGAAAAGGACACTTCTCATAAGGTATCACTGATAGAGGGAATGTAAAAACCGTTACACTTGAACTGAATTACAAAACAGAACAGAGTCACACATGCAGAAAACACACTATGGCTGCTTAACGGGAAAGGTGAGGTGGGGTGATACATAAAACAAGGGTATCAAATTAGCTCAGATACCGTTCCATAAACCCAATATGTAATAGACAAGACCTACTCCTTGCTCAGAGAACTAGACTCAACACGCCCTATTCACCGCACAAGAATATATCTGACTAATAATAATCGTAAAACCTATGTATTGATATCTCTCTGTTAGTGTGTCAAGTGGGTGTAAAGCGGCATAAACACAGCAGTGAAAAGCAGCTAAACCCCATTATAAAAATAAATTACTTTGAAACACCCATGAAACAAAGACAGTGAAAGAGAGAGAAATTCTTACACAATGAGTTCAGGGGCTGTGATGCAACCTGGATTGACCATATCTAGACGCACAGCTGGATGAGACATAAGGGTGGACACTCTTGGGGCTGAGAGGTTTGGTGAGGTTGGGTGAGCAAACGCAGACCCTTTAAAGTAATACTGCGTGGTACCCATCGCATTGGTCCCAAATCTCCAGGTTCAAGGGCATCTTCCTACATCAAAAACATGCATGAGAAACCCAGAAGATGGTACACTGTGTGATGGGGAAAGGTTTCTAAAACGCACCTCATTTCTCATCTCCTTGTGCCCGGGTTCGCCATTCCAGCCACTTTACTAGCAAGCTCCCTACTTGGAGCATCAGCACCTTTAACCTCCTGTTCCATACAGGTTGTAATTTGTCCTGAGGATAAACGAGAAGACATGGAACCAACGAGAGACTAGCTCTTGGTGTTGGGACAGGCACAGGTCACTCTATTTTCCCATCAGAAAGAAGAATTAACCACAGGCTCAGCCTGCCCCCCGGAACCAGAACAGGGCCTGAAGCCATTCTGCGATTTTGCGGCCAGCTCCCATAAAAACGAGTTGTAAAATGGAGGTTCAGGGCACTGCAATTCACAAACCTGCAGAGTTATAAATGATAACTCTCGTCCACAAATATATTGAGGGAAGGCAAAGAAGAGGATTTGAAATCAAGGCAGAATTGCAGGAAACAGATTTCAGGAGGTAGATACGAATCGCCTTTAAAGCACATGAAAAGCGGCAAAACGTTGACAATGATGCCCTTGGCCAAAAAGGGCGTATGCGTTTTTTCCTGAATATATTCAGGAAAAAACGCATACGCCCTTTTTGGCCAACCAAGCAACCTGGAAAGGCAAATCAGCGCTACAAAGAAGTCTCGCTTCCCATCGGTCAAAAGGGCCATGCTGAAAAAAGTGTCAAAACCAGAAATGCAGGACAGGCCATGGAGAAATGGGAGCCTTGCTACACTGATGGGCGGGATGTAAATTGCCAAGAGCCACTCTGGAGAAGTGTCCGGTGAGTCCTGAAACATCTGAAAAACACAGCTTAGAGAGCATAGGGCACTTCCACTCATGGGGGTATAAATTGGGAAAATTAAAAATCAGCAAGACACAAGCACCCCAAAGTTTAGGGCTGCTCTGTTGACCAGGACCTCCACTTCATTCCACCTTAAATATCCCAGGAAAGAGAAAAATGGATAAAGAAGTTGTGGTCCTTATGTACAATGGAATATCACTCAGCCATGAAATCAATGTCGTAAGGTTAGTAGCAGCATGATGAGTGGATTTAGGTACGACGATTCTAAGTGAAATAAGTCACACAGAAAAGGACACTTCTCATAAGGTATCACTGATAGAGGGAATGTAAAAACCGATACACTTGAACTGAATTACAAAACAGAACAGAGTCACACATGCAGAAAACACACTATGGCTGCTTAACGGGAAAGGTGAGGTGGGGTGATACATAAAACAAGGGTTTCAAATTAGCTCAGATACCGTTCCATAAACCCAATATGTAATAGACAAGACCTACTCCTTGCTCAGAGAACTGGACTCAACACGCCCTATTCACCGCACAAGAATATATCTGACTAATAATAATCGTAAAACCTATGTATTGATATCTCTCTGTTAGTGTGTCAAGTGGGTGTAAAGCGGCATAAACACAGCAGTGAAAAGCAGCTAAACCCCATTATAAAAATAAATTACTTTGAAACAACCATGAAACAAAGACAGTGAAAGAGAGAGAAATTCTTACACAATGCGTTCAGGGGCTGTGATGCAACCTGGATTGACCATATCTAGACGCACAGCTGGATGAGACATAAGGGTGGACACTCTTGGGGCTGAGAGGTTTGGTGAGGTTGGGTGAGCAAACGCAGACCCTTTAAAGTAATACTGCGTGGTACCCATCGCATGGGTCCCAAATCTCCAGGTTCAAGGGCATCTTCCTACATCAAAAACATGCATGAGAAACCCAGAAGATGGTACACCGTGTGATGGGGAAAGGTTTCTAAAACGCACCTCATTTCTCATCTCCTTGTGCCCGGGTTCGCCATTCCAGCCGCTTTACTAGCAAGCTCCCTACTTGGAGCATCAGCACCTTTAACCTCCTGTTCCATACAGGTTGTAATTTGTCCTGAGGATAAACGAGAAGACGTGGAACCAACGAGAGACTAGCTCTTGGTGTTGGGACAGGCACAGGTCACTCTATTTTCCCATCAGAAAGAAGAATTAACCACAGGCTCAGCCTTCCCCCAGGAACCAGAACAGGGCCTGAAGCCATTCTGCGATTTTGCGGCCAGCTCCCATAAAAACGAGTTGTAAAATGGAGGTTCAGGGCACTGCAATTCACAAACCTGCAGAGTTATAAATGATAACTCTCGTCCACAAATATATTGAGGGAAGGCAAAGAAGAGGATTTGAAATCAAGGCAGAATTGCAGGAAACAGATTTCAGGAGGTAGATACGATTCGCCTTTAAAGCACATGAAAAGCGGCAAAACGTTGACAATGATGCCCTTGGCCAAAAAGGGCGTATGCGTTTTTTCCTGAATATATTCAGGAAAAAACGCATACGCCCTTTTTGGCCAACCAAGCAACCTGGAAAGGCAAATCAGCGCTACAAAGAAGTCTCGCTTCCCATCGGTCAAAAGGGCCATGCTGAAAAAAGTGTCAAAACCAGAAATGCAGGACAGGCCATGGAGAAATGGGAGCCTTGCTACACTGATGGGCGGGATGTAAATTGCCAAGAGCCACTCTGGAGAAGTGTCCGGTGAGTCCTGAAACATCTGAAAAACACAGCTTAGAGAGCATAGGGCACTTCCACTCATGGGGGTATAAATTGGGAAAATTAAAAATCAGCAAGACACAAGCACCCCAAAGTTTAGGGCTGCTCTGTTGACCAGGACCTCCACTTCATTCCACCTTAAATATCCCAGGAAAGAGAAAAATGGATAAAGAAGTTGTGGTCCATATGTACAATGGAATATCACTCAGCCATGAAATCAATGTCGTAAGGTTAGTAGCAGCATGATGAGTGGATTTAGGTACAACGATTCTAAGTGAAATAAGTCACACAGAAAAGGACACTTCTCATAGGGTATCACTGATAGAGGGAATGTAAAAACCGTTACACTTGAACTGAATTACAAAACAGAACAGAGTCACACATGCAGAAAACACACTATGGCTGCTTAACGGGAAAGGTGAGGTGGGGTGATACATAAAACAAGGGTATCAAATTAGCTCAGATACCGTTCCATAAACCCAATATGTAATAGACAAGACCTACTCCTTGCTCAGAGAACTGGACTCAACACGCCCTATTCACCGCACAAGAATATATCTGACTAATAATAATCGTAAAACCTATGTATTGATATCTCTCTGTTAGTGTGTCAAGTGGGTGTAAAGCGGCATAAACACAGCAGTGAAAAGCAGCTAAACCCCATTATAAAAATAAATTACTTTGAAACACCCATGAAACAAAGACAGTGAAAGAGAGAGAAATTCTTACACAATGCGTTCAGGGGCTGTGATGCAACCTGGATTGACCATATCTAGACGCACAGCTGGATGAGACATAAGGGTGGACACTCTTGGGGCTGAGAGGTTTGGTGAGGTTGGGTGAGCAAACGCAGACCCTTTAAAGTAATACTGCGTGGTACCCATCGCATGGGTCCCAAATCTCCAGGTTCAAGGGCATCTTCCTACATCAAAAACATCCATGAGAAACCCAGAAGATGGTACACTCTGTGATGGGGAAAGGTTTCTAAAACGCACCTCATTTCTCATCTCCTTGTGCCCGGGTTTGCCATTCCAGCCGCTTTACTAGCAAGCTCCCTACTTGGAGCATCAGCACCTTTAACCTCCTGTTCCATACAGGTTGTAATTTGTCCTGAGGATAAACGAGAAGACGTGGAACCAACGAGAGACTAGCTCTTGGTGTTGGGACAGGCACAGGTCACTCTATTTTCCCATCAGAAAGAAGAATTAACCACAGGCTCAGCCTGCCCCCCGGAACCAGAACAGGGCCTGAAGCCATTCTGCGATTTTACGGCCAGCTCCCATAAAAACGAGTTGTAAAATGGAGGTTCAGGGCACTGCAATTCACAAACCTGCAGAGTTATAAATGATAACTCTCGTCCACAAATATATTGAGGGAAGGCAAAGAAGAGGATTTGAAATCAAGGCAGAATTGCAGGAAACAGATTTCAGGAGGTAGATACGAATCGCCTTTAAAGCACATGAAAAGCGGCAAAACGTTGACAATGATGCCCTTGGCCAAAAAGGGCGTATGCGTTTTTTCCTGAATATATTCAGGAAAAAACGCATACGCCCTTTTTGGCCAACCAAGCAACCTGGAAAGGCAAATCAGCGCTACAAAGAAGTCTCGCTTCCCATCGGTCAAAAGGGCCATGCTGAAAAAAGTGTCAAAACCAGAAATGCAGGACAGGCCATGGAGAAATGGGAGCCTTGCTACACTGATGGGCGGGATGTAAATTGCCAAGAGCCACTCTGGAGAAGTGTCCGGTGAGTCCTGAAACATCTGAAAAACACAGCTTAGAGAGCATAGGGCACTTCCACTCATGGGGGTATAAATTGGGAAAATTAAAAATCAGCAAGACACAAGCACCCCAAAGTTTAGGGCTGCTCTGTTGACCAGGACCTCCACTTCATTCCACCTTAAATATCCCAGGAAAGAGAAAAATGGATAAAGAAGTTGTGGTCCTTATGTACAATGGAATATCACTCAGCCATGAAATCAATGTCGTAAGGTTAGTAGCAGCATGATGAGTGGATTTAGGTACGACGATTCTAAGTGAAATAAGTCACACAGAAAAGGACACTTCTCATAAGGTATCACTGATAGAGGGAATGTAAAAACCATTACACTTGAACTGAATTACAAAACAGAACAGAGTCACACATGCAGAAAACACACTATGGCTGCTTAACGGGAAAGGTGAGGTGGGGTGATACATAAAACAAGGGTATCAAATTAGCTCACATACCGTTCCATAAACCCAATATGTAATAGACAAGACCTACTCCTTGCTCAGAGAACTGGACTCAACACGCCCTATTCACTGCACAAGAATATATCTGACTAATAATAATCGTAAAACCTATGTATTGATATCTCTCTGTTAGTGTGTCAAGTGGGTGTAAAGCGGCATAAACAGAGCAGTGAAAAGCAGCTAAACCCCATTATAAAAATAAATTACTTTGAAACAACCATGAAACAAAGACAGTGAAAGAGAGAGAAATTCTTACACAATGCGTTCAGGGGCTGTGATGCAACCTGGATTGACCATATCTAGACGCACAGCTGGATGAGACATAAGGGTGGACACTCTTGGGGCTGAGAGGTTTGGTGAGGTTGGGTGAGCAAACGCAGACCCTTTAAAGTAATACTGCGTGGTACCCATCGCATGAGTCCCAAATCTCCAGGTTCAAGGGCATCTTCCTACATCAAAAACATGCATGAGAAACCCAGAAGTTGGTACACCGTGTGATGGGGAAAGGTTTCTAAAACGCACCTCATTTCTCATCTCCTTGTGCCCGGGTTCGCCATTCCAGCCGCTTTACTAGCAAGCTCCCTACTTGGAGCATCAGCACCTTTAACCTCCTGTTCCGTACAGGTTGCAATTTGTCCTGAGGATAAACGGGAAGACGTGGAACCAACGAGAGACTAGCTCTTGGTGTTGGGACAGGCACAGGTCACTCTATTTTCCCATCAGAAAGAAGAATTAACCACAGGCTCAGCCTGCCCCCCGGAACCAGAACAGGGCCTGAAGCCATTCTGCGATTTTGTGGCCAGCTCCCATAAAAACGAGTTGTAAAATGGAGGTTCAGGGCACTGCAATTCACAAACCTGCAGAGTTATAAATGATAACTCTCGTCCACAAATATATTGAGGGAAGGCAAAGAAGAGGATTTGAAATCAAGGCAGAATTGCAGGAAACAGATTTCAGGAGGTAGATACGAATCGCCTTTAAAGCACATGAAAAGCGGCAAAACGTTGACAATGATGCCCTTGGCCAAAAAGGGCGTATGCGTTTTTTCCTGAATATATTCAGGAAAAAACACATACGCCCTTTTTGGCCAACCAAGCAACCTGGAAAGGCAAATCAGCGCTACAAAGAAGTCTCGCTTCCCATCGGTCAAAAGGGCCATGCTGAAAAAAGTGTCAAAACCAGAAATGCAGGACAGGCCATGGAGAAATGGGAGCCTTGCTACACTGATGGGCGGGATGTAAATTGCCAAGAGCCACTCTGGAGAAGTGTCCAGTGAGTCCTGAAACATCTGAAAAACACAGCTCAGAGAGCATAGGGCACTTCCACTCATGGGGGTATAAATTGGGAAAATTAAAAATCAGCAAGACACAAGCACCCAAAAGGTTAGGGCTGCTCTGTTGACCAGGACCTCCACTTCATTCCACCTTAAATATCCCAGGAAAGAGAAAAATGGATAAAGAAGTTGTGGTCCTTATGTACAATGGAATATCACTCAGCCATGAAATCAATGTCGTAAGGTTAGTAGCAGCATGATGAGTGGATTTAGGTACGACGATTCTAAGTGAAATAAGTCACACAGAAAAGGACACTTCTCATAAGGTATCACTGATAGAGGGAATGTAAAAACCGTTACACTTGAACTGAATTACAAAACAGAACAGAGTCACACATGCAGAAAACACACTATGGCTGCTTAACGGGAAAGGTGAGGTGGGGTGATACATAAAACAAGGGTATCAAATTAGCTCAGATACCGTTCCATAAACCCAATATGTAATAGACAAGACCTACTCCTTGCTCAAAGAACTGGACTCAACACGCCCTATTCACTGCACAAGAATATATCTGACTAATAATAATCGTAAAACCTATGTGTTGATATCTCTCTGTTAGTGTGTCAAGTGGGTGTAAAGCGGCATAAACACAGCAGTGAAAAGCAGCTAAACCCCATTATAAAAATAAATTACTTTGAAACACCCATGAAACAAAGACAGTGAAAGAGAAATTCTTACACAATGCGTTCAGGGGCTGTGATGCAACCTGGATTGACCATATCTAGACGCACAGCTGGATGAGACATAAGGGTGGACACTCTTGGGGCTGAGAGGTTTGGTGAGGTTGGGTGAGCAAACGCAGACCCTTTAAAGTAATACTGCGTGGTACCCATCGCATGGGTCCCAAATCTCCAGGTTCAAGGGCATCTTCCTACATCAAAAACATGCATGAGAAACCCAGAAGATGGTACACCGTGTGATGGGGAAAGGTTTCTAAAACGCACCTCATTTCTCATCTCCTTGTGCCCGGGTTCGCCATTCCAGCCGCTTTACTAGCAAGCTCCCTACTTGGAGCATCAGCACCTTTAACCTCCTGTTCCATACAGGTTGTAATTTGTCCTGAGGATAAACGAGAAGACGTGGAACCAACGAGAGACTAGCTCTTGGTGTTGGGACAGGCACAGGTCACTCTATTTTCCCATCAGAAAGAAGAATTAACCACAGGCTCAGCCTGCCCCCAGGAACCAGAACAGGGCCTGAAGCCATTCTGCGATTTTGCGGCCAGCTCCCATAAAAACGAGTTGTAAAATGGAGGTTCAGGGCACTGCAATTCACAAACCTGCAGAGTTATAAATGATAACTCTCGTCCACAAATATATTGAGGGAAGGCAAAGAAGAGGATTTGAAATCAAGGCAGAATTGCAGGAAACAGATTTCAGGAGGTAGATACGAATCGCCTTTAAAGCACATGAAAAGCGGCAAAACGTTGACAATGATGCCCTTGGCCAAAAAGGGCGTATGCGTTTTTTCCTGAATATATTCAGGAAAAAACGCATACGCCCTTTTTGGCCAACCAAGCAACCTGGAAAGGCAAATCAGCGCTACAAAGAAGTCTCGCTTCCCATCGGTCAAAAGGGCCATGCTGAAAAAAGTGTCAAAACCAGAAATGCAGGACAGGCCATGGAGAAATGGGAGCCTTGCTACACTGATGGGCGGGATGTAAATTGCCAAGAGCCACTCTGGAGAAGTGTCCGGTGAGTCCTGAAACATCTGAAAAACACAGCTTAGAGAGCATAGGGCACTTCCACTCATGGGGGTATAAATTGGGAAAATTAAAAATCAGCAAGACACAAGCACCCCAAAGTTTAGGGCTGCTCTGTTGACCAGGACCTCCACTTCATTCCACCTTAAATATCCCAGGAAAGAGAAAAATGGATAAAGAAATTGTGGTCCATATGTACAATGGAATATCACTCAGCCATGAAATCAATGTCGTAAGGTTAGTAGCAGCATGATGAGTGGATTTAGGTACAACAATTCTAAGTGAAATAAGTCACACAGAAAAGGACACTTCTCATAAGGTATCACTGATAGAGGGAATGTAAAAACCGTTACACTTGAACTGAATTACAAAACAGAACAGAGTCACACATGCAGAAAACACACTATGGCTGCTTAACGGGAAAGGTGAGGTGGGGTGATACATAAAACAAGGGTATCAAATTAGCTCAGATACCGTTCCATAAACCCAATATGTAATAGACAAGACCTACTCCTTGCTCAGAGAACTGGACTCAACACGCCCTATTCACCGCACAAGAATATATCTGACTAATAATAATCGTAAAACCTATGTATTGATATCTCTCTGTTAGTGTGTCAAGTGGGTGTAAAGCGGCATAAACACAGCAGTGAAAAGCAGCTAAACCCCATTATAAAAATAAATTACTTTGAAACACCCATGAAACAAAGACAGTGAAAGAGAGAGAAATTCTTACACAATGAGTTCAGGGGCTGTGATGCAACCTGGATTGACCATATCTAGACGCACAGCTGGATGAGACATAAGGGTGGACACTCTTGGGGCTGAGAGGTTTGGTGAGGTTGGGTGAGCAAACGCAGACCCTTTAAAGTAATACTGCGTGGTACCCATCGCATGGGTCCCAAATCTCCAGGTTCAAGGGCATCTTCCTACATCAAAAACATGCATGAGAAACCCAGAAGATGGTACACTGTGTGATGGGGAAAGGTTTCTAAAACGCACCTCATTTCTCATCTCCTTGTGCCCGGGTTCGCCATTCCAGCCACTTTACTAGCAAGCTCCCTACTTGGAGCATCAGCACCTTTAACCTCCTGTTCCATACAGGTTGTAATTTGTCCTGAGGATAAACGAGAAGACATGGAACCAACGAGAGACTAGCTCTTGGTGTTGGGACAGGCACAGGTCACTCTATTTTCCCATCAGAAAGAAGAATTAACCACAGGCTCAGCCTGCCCCCCGGAACCAGAACAGGGCCTGAAGCCATTCTGCGATTTTGCGGCCAGCTCCCATAAAAACGAGTTGTAAAATGGAGGTTCAGGGCACAGCAATTCACAAACCTGCAGAGTTATAAATGATAACTCTCGTCCACAAATATATTGAGGGAAGGCAAAGAAGAGGATTTGAAATCAAGGCAGAATTGCAGGAAACAGATTTCAGGAGGTAGATACGAATCGCCTTTAAAGCACATGAAAAGCGGCAAAACGTTGACAATGATGCCCTTGGCCAAAAAGGGCGTATGCGTTTTTTCCTGAATATATTCAGGAAAAAACGCATACGCCCTTTTTGGCCAACCAAGCAACCTGGAAAGGCAAATCAGCGCTACAAAGAAGTCTCGCTTCCCATCGGTCAAAAGGGCCATGCTGAAAAAAGTGTCAAAACCAGAAATGCAGGACAGGCCATGGAGAAATGGGAGCCTTGCTACACTGATGGGCGGGATGTAAATTGCCAAGAGCCACTCTGGAGAAGTGTCCGGTGAGTCCTGAAACATCTGAAAAACACAGCTTAGAGAGCATAGGGCACTTCCACTCATGGGGGTATAAATTGGGAAAATTAAAAATCAGCAAGACACAAGCACCCCAAAGTTTAGGGCTGCTCTGTTGACCAGGACCTCCACTTCATTCCACCTTAAATATCCCAGGAAAGAGAAAAATGGATAAAGAAGTTGTGGTCCTTATGTACAATGGGATATCACTCAGCCATGAAATCAATGTCGTAAGGTTAGTAGCAGCATGATGAGTGGATTTAGGTACGACGATTCTAAGTGAAATAAGTCACACAGAAAAGGACACTTCTCATAAGGTATCACTGATAGAGGGAATGTAAAAACCGTTACACTTGAACTGAATTACAAAACAGAACAGAGTCACACATGCAGAAAACACACTATGGCTGCTTAACGGGAAAGGTGAGGTGGGGTGATACATAAAACAAGGGTATCAAATTAGCTCAGATACCGTTCCATAAACCCAATATGTAATAGACAAGACCTACTCCTTGCTCAGAGAACTGGACTCAACACGCCCTATTCACCGCACAAGAATATATCTGACTAATAATAATCGTAAAACCTATGTATTGATATCTCTCTGTTAGTGTGTCAAGTGGGTGTAAAGCGGCATAAACACAGCAGTGAAAAGCAGCTAAACCCCATTATAAAAATAAATTACTTCGAAACACCCATGAAACAAAGACAGTGAAAGAGAGAGAAATTCTTACACAATGCGTTCAGGGGCTGTGATGCAACCTGGATTGACCATATCTAGACGCACAGCTGGATGAGACATAAGGGTGGACACTCTTGGGGCTGAGAGGTTTGGTGAGGTTGGGTGAGCAAACGCAGACCCTTTAAAGTAATACTGCGTGGTACCCATCGCATGGGTCCCAAATCTCCAGGTTCAAGGGCATCTTCCTACATCAAAAACATGCATGAGAAACCCAGAAGATGGTACACTGTGTGATGGGGAAAGGTTTCTAAAACGCACCTCATTTCTCATCTCCTTGTGCCCGGGTTCGCCATTCCAGCCACTTTACTAGCAAGCTCCCTACTTGGAGCATCAGCACCTTTAACCTCCTGTTCCATACAGGTTGTAATTTGTCCTGAGGATAAACGAGAAGACGTGGAACCAACGAGAGACTAGCTCTTGGTGTTGGGACAGGCACAGGTCACTCTATTTTCCCATCAGAAAGAAGAATTAACCACAGGCTCAGCCTGCCCCCCGGAACCAGAACAGGGCCTGAAGCCATTCTGCGATTTTGCGGCCAGCTCCCATAAAAACGAGTTGTAAAATGGAGGTTCAGGGCACTGCAATTCACAAACCTGCAGAGTTATAAATGATAACTCTCGTCCACAAATATATTGAGGGAAGGCAAAGAAGAGGATTTGAAATCAAGGCAGAATTGCAGGAAACAGATTTCAGGAGGTAGATACGAATCGCCTTTAAAGCACATGAAAAGCGGCAAAACGTTGACAATGATGCCCTTGGCCAAAAAGGGCGTATGCGTTTTTTCCTGAATATATTCAGGAAAAAACGCATACGCCCTTTTTGGCCAACCAAGCAACCTGGAAAGGCAAATCAGCGCTACAAAGAAGTCTCGCTTCCCATCGGTCAAAAGGGCCATGCTGAAAAAAGTGTCAAAACCAGAAATGCAGGACAGGCCATGGAGAAATGGGAGCCTTGCTACACTGATGGGCGGGATGTAAATTGCCAAGAGCCACTCTGGAGAAGTGTCCGGTGAGTCCTGAAACATCTGAAAAACACAGCTTAGAGAGCATAGGGCACTTCCACTCATGGGGGTATAAATTGGGAAAATTAAAAATCAGCAAGACACAAGCACCCCAAAGTTTAGGGCTGCTCTGTTGACCAGGACCTCCACTTCATTCCACCTTAAATATCCCAGGAAAGAGAAAAATGGATAAAGAAGTTGTGGTCCTTATGTACAATGGAATATCACTCAGCCATGAAATCAATGTCGTAAGGTTAGTAGCAGCATGATGAGTGGATTTAGGTACGACGATTCTAAGTGAAATAAGTCACACAGAAAAGGACACTTCTCATAAGGTATCACTGATAGAGGGAATGTAAAAACCGTTACACTTGAACTGAATTACAAAACAGAACAGAGTCACACATGCAGAAAACACACTATGGCTGCTTAACGGGAAAGGTGAGGTGGGGTGATACATAAAACAAGGGTATCAAATTAGCTCAGATACCGTTCCATAAACCCAATATGTAATAGACAAGACCTACTCCTTGCTCAAAGAACTGGACTCAACACGCCCTATTCACCGCACAAGAATATATCTGACTAATAATAATCGTAAAACCTATGTGTTGATATCTCTCTGTTAGTGTGTCAAGTGGGTGTAAAGCGGCATAAACACAGCAGTGAAAAGCAGCTAAACCCCATTATAAAAATAAATTACTTTGAAACACCCATGAAACAAAGACAGTGAAAGAGAGAGAAATTCTTACACAATGCGTTCAGGGGCTGTGATGCAACCTGGATTGACCATATCTAGACGCACAGCTGGATGAGACATAAGGGTGGACACTCTTGGGGCTGAGAGGTTTGGTGAGGTTGGGTGAGCAAACGCAGACCCTTTAAAGTAATACTGCGTGGTACCCATCGCATGGGTCCCAAATCTCCAGGTTCAAGGGCATCTTCCTACATCAAAAACATGCATGAGAAACCCAGAAGATGGTACACCGTGTGATGGGGAAAGGTTTCTAAAACGCACCTCATTTCTCATCTCCTTGTGCCCGGGTTCGCCATTCCAGCCGCTTTACTAGCAAGCTCCCTACTTGGAGCATCAGCACCTTTAACCTCCTGTTCCATACAGGTTGTAATTTGTCCTGAGGATAAACGAGAAGACGTGGAACCAACGAGAGACTAGCTCTTGGTGTTGGGACAGGCACAGGTCACTCTATTTTCCCATCAGAAAGAAGAATTAACCACAGGCTCAGCCTGCCCCCCGGAACCAGAACAGGGCCTGAAGCCATTCTGCGATTTTGCGGCCAGCTCCCATAAAAACGAGTTGTAAAATGGAGGTTCAGGGCACTGCAATTCACAAACCTGCAGAGTTATAAATGATAACTCTCGTCCACAAATATATTGAGGGAAGGCAAAGAAGAGGATTTGAAATCAAGGCAGAATTGCAGGAAACAGATTTCAGGAGGTAGATACGAATCGCCTTTAAAGCACATGAAAAGCGGCAAAACGTTGACAATGATGCCCTTGGCCAAAAAGGGCGTATGCGTTTTTTCCTGAATATATTCAGGAAAAAACGCATACGCCCTTTTTGGCCAACCAAGCAACCTGGAAAGGCAAATCAGCGCTACAAAGAAGTCTCGCTTCCCATCGGTCAAAAGGGCCATGCTGAAAAAAGTGTCAAAACCAGAAATGCAGGACAGGCCATGGAGAAATGGGAGCCTTGCTACACTGATGGGCGGGATGTAAATTGCCAAGAGCCACTCTGGAGAAGTGTCCGGTGAGTCCTGAAACATCTGAAAAACACAGCTTAGAGAGCATAGGGCACTTCCACTCATGGGGGTATAAATTGGGAAAATTAAAAATCAGCAAGACACAAGCACCCCAAAGTTTAGGGCTGCTCTGTTGACCAGGACCTCCACTTCATTCCACCTTAAATATCCCAGGAAAGAGAAAAATGGATAAAGAAATTGTGGTCCATATGTACAATGGAATATCACTCAGCCATGAAATCAATGTCGTAAGGTTAGTAGCAGCATGATGAGTGGATTTAGGTACAACGATTCTAAGTGAAATAAGTCACACAGAAAAGGACACTTCTCATAAGGTATCACTGATAGAGGGAATGTAAAAACCGTTACACTTGAACTGAATTACAAAACAGAACAGAGTCACACATGCAGAAAACACACTATGGCTGCTTAACGGGAAAGGTGAGGTGGGGTGATACATAAAACAAGGGTATCAAATTAGCTCAGATACCGTTCCATAAACCCAATATGTAATAGACAAGACCTACTCCTTGCTCAGAGAACTGGACTCAACACGCCCTATTCACCGCACAAGAATATATCTGACTAATAATAATCGTAAAACCTATGTATTGATATCTCTCTGTTAGTGTGTCAAGTGGGTGTAAAGCGGCATAAACACAGCAGTGAAAAGCAGCTAAACCCCATTATAAAAATAAATTACTTTGAAACACCCATGAAACAAAGACAGTGAAAGAGAGAGAAATTCTTACACAATGAGTTCAGGGGCTGTGATGCAACCTGGATTGACCATATCTAGATGCACAGCTGGATGAGACATAAGGGTGGACACTCTTGGGGCTGAGAGGTTTGGTGAGGTTGGGTGAGCAAACGCAGACCCTTTAAAATAATACTGCGTGGTACCCATCGCATTGGTCCCAAATCTCCAGGTTCAAGGGCATCTTCCTACATCAAAAACATGCATGAGAAACCCAGAAGATGGTACACTGTGTGATGGGGAAAGGTTTCTAAAACGTACCTCATTTCTCATCTCCTTGTGCCCGGGTTCGCCATTCCAGCCACTTTACTAGCAAGCTCCCTACTTGGAGCATCAGCACCTTTAACCTCCTGTTCCATACAGGTTGTAATTTGTCCTGAGGATAAACGAGAAGACATGGAACCAACGAGAGACTAGCTCTTGGTGTTGGGACAGGCACAGGTCACTCTATTTTCCCATCAGAAAGAAGAATTAACCACAGGCTCAGCCTGCCCCCCGGAACCAGAACAGGGCCTGAAGCCATTCTGCGATTTTGCGGCCAGCTCCCATAAAAACGAGTTGTAAAATGGAGGTTCAGGGCACTGCAATTCACAAACCTGCAGAGTTATAAATGATAACTCTCGTCCACAAATATATTGAGGGAAGGCAAAGAAGAGGATTTGAAATCAAGGCAGAATTGCAGGAAACAGATTTCAGGAGGTAGATACGAATCGCCTTTAAAGCACATGAAAAGCGGCAAAACGTTGACAATGATGCCCTTGGCCAAAAAGGGCGTATGCGTTTTTTCCTGAATATATTCAGGAAAAAACGCATACGCCCTTTTTGGCCAACCAAGCAACCTGGAAAGGCAAATCAGCGCTACAAAGAAGTCTCGCTTCCCATCGGTCAAAAGGGCCATGCTGAAAAAAGTGTCAAAACCAGAAATGCAGGACAGGCCATGGAGAAATGGGAGCCTTGCTACACTGATGGGCGGGATGTAAATTGCCAAGAGCCACTCTGGAGAAGTGTCCGGTGAGTCCTGAAACATCTGAAAAACACAGCTTAGAGAGCATAGGGCACTTCCACTCATGGGGGTATAAATTGGGAAAATGAAAAATCAGCAAGACACAAGCACCCCAAAGTTTAGGGCTGCTCTGTTGACAAGGACCTCCACTTCATTCCACCTTAAATATCCCAGGAAAGAGAAAAATGGATAAAGAAGTTGTGGTCCTTATGTACAATGGAATATCACTCAGCCATGAAATCAATGTCGTAAGGTTAGTAGCAGCATGATGAGTGGATTTAGGTACGACGATTCTAAGTGAAATAAGTCACACAGAAAAGGACACTTCTCATAAGGTATCACTGATAGAGGGAATGTAAAAACCGTTACACTTGAACTGAATTACAAAACAGAACAGAGTCACACATGCAGAAAACACACTATGGCTGCTTAACGGGAAAGGTGAGGTGGGGTGATACATAAAACAAGGGTATCAAATTAGCTCAGATACCGTTCCATAAACCCAATATGTAATAGACAAGACCTACTCCTTGCTCAGAGAACTGGACTCAACACGCCCTATTCACCGCACAAGAATATATCTGACTAATAATAATCGTAAAACCTATGTATTGATATCTCTCTGTTAGTGTGTCAAGTGGGTGTAAAGCGGCATAAACACAGCAGTGAAAAGCAGCTAAACCCCATTATAAAAATAAATTACTTTGAAACACCCATGAAACAAAGACAGTGAAAGAAAGAGAAATTCTTACACAATGAGTTCAGGGGCTGTGATGCAACCTGGATTGACCATATCTAGACGCACAGCTGGATGAGACATAAGGGTGGACACTCTTGGGGCTGAGAGGTTTGGTGAGGTTGGGTGAGCAAACGCAGACCCTTTAAAGTAATACTGCGTGGTACCCATCGCATTGGTCCCAAATCTCCAGGTTCAAGGGCATCTTCCTACATCAAAAACATGCATGAGAAACCCAGAAGATGGTACACTGTGTGATGGGGAAAGGTTTCTAAAACGCACCTCATTTCTCATCTCCTTGTGCCCGGGTTCGCCATTCCAGCCACTTTACTAGCAAGCTCCCTACTTGGAGCATCAGCACCTTTAACCTCCTGTTCCATACAGGTTGTAATTTGTCCTGAGGATAAACGAGAAGACATGGAACCAACGAGAGACTAGCTCTTGGTGTTGGGACAGGCACAGGTCACTCTATTTTCCCATCAGAAAGAAGAATTAACCACAGGCTCAGCCTGCCCCCCGGAACCAGAACAGGGCCTGAAGCCATTCTGCGATTTTGCGGCCAGCTCCCATAAAAACGACTTGTAAAATGGAGGTTCAGGGCACTGCAATTCACAAACCTGCAGAGTTATAAATGATAACTCTCGTCCACAAATATATTGAGGGAAGGCAAAGAAGAGGATTTGAAATCAAGGCAGAATTGCAGGAAACAGATTTCAGGAGGTAGATACGAATCGCCTTTAAAGCACATGAAAAGCGGCAAAACGTTGACAATGATGCCCTTGGCCAAAAAGGGCGTATGCATTTTTTCCTGAATATATTCAGGAAAAAACGCATACGCCCTTTTTGGCCAACCAAGCAACCTGGAAAGGCAAATCAGCGCTACAAAGAAGTCTCGCTTCCCATTGGTCAAAAGGGCCATGCTGAAAAAAGTGTCAAAACCAGAAATGCAGGACAGGCCATGGAGAAATGGGAGCCTTGCTACACTGATGGGCGGGATGTAAATTGCCAAGAGCCACTCTGGAGAAGTGTCCGGTGAGTCCTGAAACATCTGAAAAACACAGCTTAGAGAGCATAGGGCACTTCCACTCATGGGGGTATAAATTGGGAAAATTAAAAATCAGCAAGACACAAGCACCCCAAAGTTGAGGGCTGCTCTGTTGACCAGGACCTCCACTTCATTCCACCTTAAATATCCCAGGAAAGAGAAAAATGGATAAAGAAGTTGTGGTCCTTATGTACAATGGGATATCACTCAGCCATGAAATCAATGTCGTAAGGTTAGTAGCAGCATGATGAGTGGATTTAGGTACGACGATTCTAAGTGAAATAAGTCACACAGAAAAGGACACTTCTCATAAGGTATCACTGATAGAGGGAATGTAAAAACCGTTACACTTGAACTGAATTACAAAACAGAACAGAGTCACACATGCAGAAAACACACTATGGCTGCTTAACGGGAAAGGTGAGGTGGGGTGATACATAAAACAAGGGTATCAAATTAGCTCAGATACCGTTCCATAAACCCAATATGTAATAGACAAGACCTACTCCTTGCTCAGAGAACTGGACTCAACACGCCCTATTCACCGCACAAGAATATATCTGACTAATAATAATCGTAAAACCTATGTATTGATATCTCTCTGTTAGTGTGTCAAGTGGGTGTAAAGCGGCATAAACACAGCAGTGAAAAGCAGCTAAACCCCATTATAAAAATAAATTACTTTGAAACACCCATGAAACAAAGACAGTGAAAGAGAGAGAAATTCTTACACAATGCGTTCAGGGGCTGTGATGCAACCTGGATTGACCATATCTAGACGCACAGCTGGATGAGACATAAGGGTGGACACTCTTGGGGCTGAGAGGTTTGGTGAGGTTGGGTGAGCAAACGCAGACCCTTTAAAGTAATACTGCGTGGTACCCATCGCATGGGTCCCAAATCTCCAGGTTCAAGGGCATCTTCCTACATCAAAAACATGCATGAGAAACCCAGAAGATGGTACACTGTGTGATGGGGAAAGGTTTCTAAAACGCACCTCATTTCTCATCTCCTTGTGCCCGGGTTCGCCATTCCAGCCACTTTACTAGCAAGCTCCCTACTTGGAGCATCAGCACCTTTAACCTCCTGTTCCATACAGGTTGTAATTTGTCCTGAGGATAAACGAGAAGACGTGGAACCAACGAGAGACTAGCTCTTGGTGTTGGGACAGGCACAGGTCACTCTATTTTCCCATCAGAAAGAAGAATTAACCACAGGCTCAGCCTGCCCCCCGGAACCAGAACAGGGCCTGAAGCCATTCTGCGATTTTGCGGCCAGCTCCCATAAAAACGAGTTGTAAAATGGAGGTTCAGGGCACTGCAATTCACAAACCTGCAGAGTTATAAATGATAACTCTCGTCCACAAATATATTGAGGGAAGGCAAAGAAGAGGATTTGAAATCAAGGCAGAATTGCAGGAAACAGATTTCAGGAGGTAGATACGAATCGCCTTTAAAGCACATGAAAAGCGGCAAGACGTTGACAATGATGCCCTTGGCCAAAAAGGGCGTATGCGTTTTTTCCTGAATATATTCAGGAAAAAACGCATACGCCCTTTTTGGCCAACCAAGCAACCTGGAAAGGCAAATCAGCGCTACAAAGAAGTCTCGCTTCCCATCGGTCAAAAGGGCCATGCTGAAAAAAGTGTCAAAACCAGAAATGCAGGACAGGCCATGGAGAAATGGGAGCCTTGCTACACTGATGGGCGGGATGTAAATTGCCAAGAGCCACTCTGGAGAAGTGTCCGGTGAGTCCTGAAACATCTGAAAAACACAGCTTAGAGAGCATAGGGCACTTCCACTCATGGGGGTATAAATTGGGAAAATTAAAAATCAGCAAGACACAAGCACCCCAAAGTTTAGGGCTGCTCTGTTGACCAGGACCTCCACTTCATTCCACCTTAAATATCCCAGGAAAGAGAAAAATGGATAAAGAAGTTGTGGTCCTTATGTACAATGGAATATCACTCAGCCAGGAAATCAATGTCGTAAGGTTAGTAGCAGCATGATGAGTGGATTTAGGTACGACGATTCTAAGTGAAATAAGTCACACAGAAAAGGACACTTCTCATAAGGTATCACTGATAGAGGGAATGTAAAAACCGTTACAATTGAACTGAATTACAAAACAGAACAGAGTCACACATGCAGAAAACACACTATGGCTGCTTAACGGGAAAGGTGAGGTGGGGTGATACATAAAACAAGGGTGTCAAATTAGCTCAGATACCGTTCCATAAACCCAATATGTAATAGACAAGACCTACTCCTTGCTCAAAGAACTGGACTCAACACGCCCTATTCACCGCACAAGAATATATCTGACTAATAATAATCGTAAAACCTATGTGTTGATATCTCTCTGTTAGTGTGTCAAGTGGGTGTAAAGCGGCATTAACACAGCAGTGAAAAGCAGCTAAACCCCATTATGAAAATAAATTACTTTGAAACACCCATGAAACAAAGACAGTGAAAGAGAGAGAAATACTTACACAAGGCGTTCAGGGGCTGTGATGCAACCTGGATTGACCATATCTAGACGCACAGCTGGATGAGACATAAGGGTGGACACTCTTGGGGCTGAGAGGTTTGGTGAGGTTGGGTGAGCAAACGCAGACCCTTTAAAGTAATACTGCGTGGTACCCATCGCATGGGTCCCAAATCTCCAGGTTCAAGGGCACCTTCCTACATCAAAAACATGCATGAGAAACCCAGAAGATGGTACACCGTGTGATGGGGAAAGGTTTCTAAAACGCACCTCATTTCTCATCTCCTTGTGCCCGGGTTCGCCATTCCAGCCGCTTTACTAGCAAGCTCCCTACTTGGAGCATCAGCACCTTTAACCTCCTGTTCCATACAGGTTGTAATCTGTCCTGAGGATAAACGAGAAGACGTGGAACCAACGAGAGACTAGCTCTTGGTGTTGGGACAGGCACAGGTCACTCTATTTTCCCATCAGAAAGAAGAATTAACCACAGGCTCAGCCTGCCCCCAGGAACCAGAACAGGGCCTGAAGCCATTCTGCGATTTTGCGGCCAGCTCCCATAAAAACGAGTTGTAAAATGGAGGTTCAGGGCACTGCAATTCACAAACCTGCAGAGTTATAAATGATAACTCTCGTCCACAAATATATTGAGGGAAGGCAAAGAAGAGGATTTGAAATCAAGGCAGAATTGCAGGAAACAGATTTCAGGAGGTAGATACGAATCGCCTTTAAAGCACATGAAAAGCGGCAAAACGTTGACAATGATGCCCTTGGCCAAAAAGGGCGTATGCGTTTTTTCCTGAATATATTCAGGAAAAAACGCATACGCCCTTTTTGGCCAACCAAGCAACCTGGAAAGGCAAATCAGCGCTACAAAGAAGTCTCGCTTCCCATCGGTCAAAAGGGCCATGCTGAAAAAAGTGTCAAAACCAGAAATGCAGGACAGGCCATGGAGAAATGGGAGCCTTGCTACACTGATGGGCGGGATGTAAATTGCCAAGAGCCACTCTGGAGAAGTGTCCGGTGAGTCCTGAAACATCTGAAAAACACAGCTTAGAGAGCATAGGGCACTTCCACTCATGGGGGTATAAATTGGGAAAATGAAAAATCAGCAAGACACAAGCACCCCAAAGTTTAGGGCTGCTCTGTTGACAAGGACCTCCACTTCATTCCACCTTAAATATCCCAGGAAAGAGAAAAATGGATAAAGAAGTTGTGGTCCATATGTACAATGGAATATCACTCAGCCATGAAATCAATGTCGTAAGGTTAGTAGCAGCATGATGAGTGGATTTAGGTACAACGATTCTAAGTGAAATAAGTCACACAGAAAAGGACACTTCTCATAAGGTATCACTGATAGAGGGAATGTAAAAACCGTTACACTTGAACTGAATTACAAAACAGAACAGAGTCACACATGCAGAAAACACACTATGGCTGCTTAACGGGAAAGGTGAGGTGGGGTGATACATAAAACAAGGGTATCAAATTAGCTCAGATACCGTTCCATAAACCCAATATGTAATAGACAAGACCTACTCCTTGCTCAGAGAACTGGACTCAACACGCCCTATTCACCGCACAAGAATATATCTGACTAATAATAATCGTAAAACCTATGTATTGATATCTCTCTGTTAGTGTGTCAAGTGGGTGTAAAGCGGCATAAACACAGCAGTGAAAAGCAGCTAAACCCCATTATAAAAATAAATTACTTTGAAACACCCATGAAACAAAGACAGTGAAAGAGAGAGAAATTCTTACACAATGCGTTCAGGGGCTGTGATGCAACCTGGATTGACCATATCTAGACGCACAGCTGGATGAGACATAAGGGTGGACACTCTTGGGGCTGAGAGGTTTGGTGAGGTTGGGTGAGCAAACGCAGACCCTTTAAAGTAATACTGCGTGGTACCCATCGCATGGGTCCCAAATCTCCAGGTTCAAGGGCATCTTCCTACATCAAAAACATGCATGAGAAACCCAGAAGATGGTACACTGTGTGATGGGGAAAGGTTTCTAAAACGCACCTCATTTCTCATCTCCTTGTGCCCGGGTTCGCCATTCCAGCCACTTTACTAGCAAGCTCCCTACTTGGAGCATCAGCACCTTTAACCTCCTGTTCCATACAGGTTGTAATTTGTCCTGAGGATAAACGAGAAGACGTGGAACCAACGAGAGACTAGCTCTTGGTGTTGGGACAGGCACAGGTCACTCTATTTTCCCATCAGAAAGAAGAATTAACCACAGGCTCAGCCTGCCCCCCGGAACCAGAACAGGGCCTGAAGCCATTCTGCGATTTTGCGGCCAGCTCCCATAAAAACGAGTTGTAAAATGGAGGTTCAGGGCACTGCAATTCACAAACCTGCAGAGTTATAAATGATAACTCTCGTCCACAAATATATTGAGGGAAGGCAAAGAAGAGGATTTGAAATCAAGGCAGAATTGCAGGAAACAGATTTCAGGAGGTAGATACGAATCGCCTTTAAAGCACATGAAAAGCGGCAAGACGTTGACAATGATGCCCTTGGCCAAAAAGGGCGTATGCGTTTTTTCCTGAATATATTCAGGAAAAAACGCATACGCCCTTTTTGGCCAACCAAGCAACCTGGAAAGGCAAATCAGCGCTACAAAGAAGTCTCGCTTCCCATCGGTCAAAAGGGCCATGCTGAAAAAAGTGTCAAAACCAGAAATGCAGGACAGGCCATGGAGAAATGGGAGCCTTGCTACACTGATGGGCGGGATGTAAATTGCCAAGAGCCACTCTGGAGAAGTGTCCGGTGAGTCCTGAAACATCTGAAAAACACAGCTTAGAGAGCATAGGGCACTTCCACTCATGGGGGTATAAATTGGGAAAATTAAAAATCAGCAAGACACAAGCACCCCAAAGTTTAGGGCTGCTCTGTTGACCAGGACCTCCACTTCATTCCACCTTAAATATCCCAGGAAAGAGAAAAATGGATAAAGAAGTTGTGGTCCTTATGTACAATGGAATATCACTCAGCCAGGAAATCAATGTCGTAAGGTTAGTAGCAGCATGATGAGTGGATTTAGGTACGACGATTCTAAGTGAAATAAGTCACACAGAAAAGGACACTTCTCATAAGGTATCACTGATAGAGGGAATGTAAAAACCGTTACAATTGAACTGAATTACAAAACAGAACAGAGTCACACATGCAGAAAACACACTATGGCTGCTTAACGGGAAAGGTGAGGTGGGGTGATACATAAAACAAGGGTGTCAAATTAGCTCAGATACCGTTCCATAAACCCAATATGTAATAGACAAGACCTACTCCTTGCTCAAAGAACTGGACTCAACACGCCCTATTCACCGCACAAGAATATATCTGACTAATAATAATCGTAAAACCTATGTGTTGATATCTCTCTGTTAGTGTGTCAAGTGGGTGTAAAGCGGCATTAACACAGCAGTGAAAAGCAGCTAAACCCCATTATGAAAATAAATTACTTTGAAACACCCATGAAACAAAGACAGTGAAAGAGAGAGAAATACTTACACAAGGCGTTCAGGGGCTGTGATGCAACCTGGATTGACCATATCTAGACGCACAGCTGGATGAGACATAAGGGTGGACACTCTTGGGGCTGAGAGGTTTGGTGAGGTTGGGTGAGCAAACGCAGACCCTTTAAAGTAATACTGCGTGGTACCCATCGCATGGGTCCCAAATCTCCAGGTTCAAGGGCACCTTCCTACATCAAAAACATGCATGAGAAACCCAGAAGATGGTACACCGTGTGATGGGGAAAGGTTTCTAAAACGCACCTCATTTCTCATCTCCTTGTGCCCGGGTTCGCCATTCCAGCCGCTTTACTAGCAAGCTCCCTACTTGGAGCATCAGCACCTTTAACCTCCTGTTCCATACAGGTTGTAATTTGTCCTGAGGATAAACGAGAAGACGTGGAACCAACGAGAGACTAGCTCTTGGTGTTGGGACAGGCACAGGTCACTCTATTTTCCCATCAGAAAGAAGAATTAACCACAGGCTCAGCCTGCCCCCAGGAACCAGAACAGGGCCTGAAGCCATTCTGCGATTTTGCGGCCAGCTCCCATAAAAACGAGTTGTAAAATGGAGGTTCAGGGCACTGCAATTCACAAACCTGCAGAGTTATAAATGATAACTCTCGTCCACAAATATATTGAGGGAAGGCAAAGAAGAGGATTTGAAATCAAGGCAGAATTGCAGGAAACAGATTTCAGGAGGTAGATACGAATCGCCTTTAAAGCACATGAAAAGCGGCAAAACGTTGACAATGATGCCCTTGGCCAAAAAGGGCGTATGCGTTTTTTCCTGAATATATTCAGGAAAAAACGCATACGCCCTTTTTGGCCAACCAAGCAACCTGGAAAGGCAAATCAGCGCTACAAAGAAGTCTCGCTTCCCATCGGTCAAAAGGGCCATGCTGAAAAAAGTGTCAAAACCAGAAATGCAGGACAGGCCATGGAGAAATGGGAGCCTTGCTACACTGATGGGCGGGATGTAAATTGCCAAGAGCCACTCTGGAGAAGTGTCCGGTGAGTCCTGAAACATCTGAAAAACACAGCTTAGAGAGCATAGGGCACTTCCACTCATGGGGGTATAAATTGGGAAAATGAAAAATCAGCAAGACACAAGCACCCCAAAGTTTAGGGCTGCTCTGTTGACAAGGACCTCCACTTCATTCCACCTTAAATATCCCAGGAAAGAGAAAAATGGATAAAGAAGTTGTGGTCCATATGTACAATGGAATATCACTCAGCCATGAAATCAATGTCGTAAGGTTAGTAGCAGCATGATGAGTGGATTTAGGTACAACGATTCTAAGTGAAATAAGTCACACAGAAAAGGACACTTCTCATAAGGTATCACTGATAGAGGGAATGTAAAAACCGTTACACTTGAACTGAATTACAAAACAGAACAGAGTCACACATGCAGAAAACACACTATGGCTGCTTAACGGGAAAGGTGAGGTGGGGTGATACATAAAACAAGGGTATCAAATTAGCTCAGATACCGTTCCATAAACCCAATATGTAATAGACAAGACCTACTCCTTGCTCAGAGAACTGGACTCAACACGCCCTATTCACCGCACAAGAATATATCTGACTAATAATAATCGTAAAACCTATGTATTGATATCTCTCTGTTAGTGTGTCAAGTGGGTGTAAAGCGGCATAAACACAGCAGTGAAAAGCAGCTAAACCCCATTATAAAAATAAATTACTTTGAAACACCCATGAAACAAAGACAGTGAAAGAGAGAGAAATTCTTACACAATGCGTTCAGGGGCTGTGATGCAACCTGGATTGACCATATCTAGACGCACAGCTGGATGAGACATAAGGGTGGACACTCTTGGGGCTGAGAGGTTTGGTGAGGTTGGGTGAGCAAACGCAGACCCTTTAAAGTAATACTGCGTGGTACCCATCGCATTGGTCCCAAATCTCCAGGTTCAAGGGTATCTTCCTACATTAAAAACATGCATGAGAAACCCAGAAGATGGTACACTGTGTGATGGGGAAAGGTTTCTAAAATGCACCTCATTTCTCATCTCCTTGTGCCCGGGTTCGCCATTCCAGCCACTTTACTAGCAAGCTCCCTACTTGGAGCATCAGCACCTTTAACCTCCTGTTCCATACAGGTTGTAATTTGTCCTGAGGATAAACGAGAAGACATGGAACCAACGAGAGACTAGCTCTTGGTGTTGGGACAGGCACAGGTCACTCTATTTTCCCATCAGAAAGAAGAATTAACCACAGGCTCAGCCTGCCCCCCGGAACCAGAACAGGGCCTGAAGCCATTCTGCGATTTTGCGGCCGGCTCCCATAAAAACGAGTTGTAAAATGGAGGTTCAGGGCACTGCAATTCACAAACCTGCAGAGTTATAAATGATAACTCTCGTCCACAAATATATTGAGGGAAGGCAAAGAAGAGGATTTGAAATCAAGGCAGAATTGCAGGAAACAGATTTCAGGAGGTAGATACGAATCGCCTTTAAAGCACATGAAAAGCGGCAAAACGTTGACAATGATGCCCTTGGCCAAAAAGGGCGTATGCGTTTTTTCCTGAATATATTCAGGAAAAAACGCATACGCCCTTTTTGGCCAACCAAGCAACCTGGAAAGGCAAATCAGCGCTACAAAGAAGTCTCGCTTCCCATCGGTCAAAAGGGCCATGCTGAAAAAAGTGTCAAAACCAGAAATGCAGGACAGGCCATGGAGAAATGGGAGCCTTGCTACACTGATGGGCGGGATGTAAATTGCCAAGAGCCACTCTGGAGAAGTGTCCGGTGAGTCCTGAAACATCTGAAAAACACAGCTTAGAGAGCATAGGGCACTTCCACTCATGGGGGTATAAATTGGGAAAATAAAAATCAGCAAGACACAAGCACCCCAAAGTTGAGGGCTGCTCTGTTGACCAGGACCTCCACTTCATTCCACCTTAAATATCCCAGGAAAGAGAAAAATGGATAAAGAAGTTGTGGTCCTTATGTACAATGGAATATCACTCAGCCATGAAATCAATGTCGTAAGGTTAGTAGCAGCATGATGAGTGGATTTAGGTACGATGATTCTAAGTGAAATAAGTCACACAGAAAAGGACACTTCTCATAAAGTATCACTGATAGAGGGAATGTAAAAACCGTTACACTTGAACTGAATTACAAAACAGAACAGAGTCACACATGCAGAAAACACACTATGGCTGCTTAACGGGAAAGGTGAGGTGGGGTGATACATAAAACAAGGGTATCAAATTAGCTCAGATACCGTTCCATAAACCCAATATGTAATAGACAAGACCTACTCCTTGCTCAGAGAACTGGACTCAACACGCCCTATTCACTGCACAAGAATATATCTGACTAATAATAATCGTAAAACCTATGTATTGATATCTCTCTGTTAGTGTGTCAAGTGGGTGTAAAGCGGCATAAACACAGCAGTGAAAAGCAGCTAAACCCCATTATAAAAATAAATTACTTTGAAACAACCATGAAACAAAGACAGTGAAAGAGAGAGAAATTCTTACACAATGCGTTCAGGGGCTGTGATGCAACCTGGATTGACCATATCTAGACGCACAGCTGGATGAGACATAAGGGTGGACACTCTTGGGGCTGAGAGGTTTGGTGAGCTTGGGTGAGCAAACGCAGACCCTTTAAAGTAATACTGCGTGGTACCCATCGCATGAGTCCCAAATCTCCAGGTTCAAGGGCATCTTCCTACATCAAAAACATGCATGAGAAACCCAGAAGTTGGTACACCGTGTGATGGGGAAAGGTTTCTAAAACGCACCTCATTTCTCATCTCCTTGTGCCCGGGTTCGCAATTCCAGCCGCTTTACTAGCAAGCTCCCTACTTGGAGCATCAGCACCTTTAACCTCCTGTTCCGTACAGGTTGCAATTTGTCCTGAGGATAAACGGGAAGACGTGGAACCAACGAGAGACTAGCTCTTGGTGTTGGGACAGGCACAGGTCACTCTATTTTCCCATCAGAAAGAAGAATTAACCACAGGCTCAGCCTGCCCCCCGGAACCAGAACAGGGCCTGAAGCCATTCTGCGATTTTGCGGCCAGCTCCCATAAAAACGAGTTGTAAAATGGAGGTTCAGGGCACTGCAATTCACAAAACTGCAGAGTTATAAATGATAACTCTCGTCCATAAATATATTGAGGGAAGGCAAAGAAGAGGATTTGAAATCAAGGCAGAATTGCAGGAAACAGATTTCAGGAGGTAGATACGAATCGCCTTTAAAGCACATGAAAAGCGGCAAAATGTTGACAATGATGCCCTTGGCCAAAAAGGGCGTATGCGTTTTTTCCTGAATATATTCAGGAAAAAACGCATACGCCCTTTTTGGCCAACCAAGCAACCTGGAAAGGCAAATCAGCGCTACAAAGAAGTCTCGCTTCCCATCGGTCAAAAGGGCCATGCTGAAAAAAGTGTCAAAACCAGAAATGCAGGACAGGCCATGGAGAAATGGGAGCCTTGCTACACTGATGGGCGGGATGTAAATTGCCAAGAGCCACTCTGGAGAAGTGTCCGGTGAGTCCTGAAACATCTGAAAAACACAGCTCAGAGAGCATAGGGCACTTCCACTCATGGGGGTATAAATTGGGAAAATTAAAAATCAGCAAGACACAAGCACCCAAAAGTTTAGGGCTGCTCTGTTGACCAGGACCTCCACTTCATTCCACCTTAAATATCCCAGGAAAGAGAAAAATGGATAAAGAAGTTGTGGTCCTTATGTACAATGGAATATCACTCAGCCAGGAAATCAATGTCGTAAGGTTAGTAGCAGCATGATGAGTGGATTTAGGTACGACGATTCTAAGTGAAATAAGTCACACAGAAAAGGACATTTCTCATAAGGTATCACTGATAGAGGGAATGTAAAAACCATTACACTTGAACTGAATTACAAAACAGAACAGAGTCACACATGCAGAAAACACACTACGGCTGCTTAACGGGAAAGGTGAGGTGGGGTGATACATAAAAGAAGGGTATCAAATTAGCTCACATACCGTTCCATAAACCCAATATGTAATAGACAAGACCTACTCCTTGCTCAGAGAACTGGACTCAACACGCCCTATTCACCGCACAAGAATATATCTGACTAATAATAATCGTAAAACCTATGTATTGATATCTCTCTGTTAGTGTGTCAAGTGGGTGTAAAGCGGCATAAACACAGCAGTGAAAAGAAGCTAAACCCCATTATAAAAATAAATTACTTTGAAACACCCATGAAACAAAGACAGTGAAAGAGAGAGAAACTCTTACACAATGCGTTCAGGGGCTGTGATGCAACCTGGATTGACCATATCTAGACGCACAGCTGGATGAGACATAAGGGTGGACACTCTTGGGGCTGAGAGGTTTGGTGAGGTTGGGTGAGCAAACGCAGACCCTTTAAAGTAATACTGCGTGGTACCCATCGCATGGGTCCCAAATCTCCAGGTTCAAGGGCATCTTCCTACATCAAAAACATGCATGAGAAACCCAGAAGATGGTACACTGTGTGATGGGGAAAGGTTTCTAAAACGCACCTCATTTCTCATCTCCTTGTGCCCGGGTTCGCCATTCCAGCCGCTTTACTAGCAAGCTCCCTACTTGGAGCATGAGCACCTTTAACCTCCTGTTCCGTACAGGTTGCAATTTGTCCTGAGGATAAACGGGAAGACGTGGAACCAACGAGAGACTAGCTCTTGGTGTTGGGACAGGCACAGGTCACTCTATTTTCTCATCAGAAAGAAGAATTAACCACAGGCTCAGCCTGCCCCCCGGAACCAGAACAGGGCCTGAAGCCATTCTGCAATTTTGCGGCCAGCTCCCATAAAAACGAGTTGTAAAATGGAGGTTCAGGGCACTGCAATTCACAAACCTGCAGAGTTATAAATGATAACTCTCGTCCACAAATATATTGAGGGAAGGCAAAGAAGAGGATTTGAAATCAAGGCAGAATTGCAGGAAACAGATTTCAGGAGGTAGATACGAATCGCCTTTAAAGCACATGAAAAGCGGCAAAACGTTGACAATGATGCCCTTGGCCAAAAAGGGCGTATGCGTTTTTTCCTGAATATATTCAGGAAAAAACGCATACGCACTTTTTGGCCAACCAAGCAACCTGGAAAGGCAAATCAGCGCTACAAAGAAGTCTCGCTTCCCATCGGTCAAAAGGGCCATGCTGAAAAAAGTGTCAAAACCAGAAATGCAGGACAGGCCATGGAGAAATGGGAGCCTTGCTACACTGATGGGCGGGATGTAAATTGCCAAGAGCCACTCTGGAGAAGTGTCCGGTGAGTCCTGAAACATCTGAAAAACACAGCTTAGAGAGCATAGGGCACTTCCACTCATGGGGGTATAAATTGGGAAAATGAAAAATCAGCAAGACACAAGCACCCCAAAGTTTAGGGCTGCTCTGTTGACCAGGACCTCCACTTCATTCCACCTTAAATATCCCAGGAAAGAGAAAAATGGATAAAGAAGTTGTGGTCCATATGTACAATGGAATATCACTCAGCCATGAAATCAATGTCGTAAGGTTAGTAGCAGCATGATGAGTGGATTTAGGTACGACGATTCTAAGTGAAATAAGTCACACAGAAAAGGACACTTCTCATAAGGTATCACTGATAGAGGGAATGTAAAAACCGTTACACTTGAACTGAATTACAAAACAGAACAGAGTCACACATGCAGAAAACACACTATGGCTGCTTAACGGGAAAGGTGAGGTGGGGTGATACATAAAACAAGGGTATCAAATTAGCTCAGATACCGTTCCATAAACCCAATATGTAATAGACAAGACCTACTCCTTGCTCAGAGAACTGGACTCAACACGCCCTATTCACCGCACAAGAATATATCTGACTAATAATAATCGTAAAACCTATGTGTTGATATCTCTCTGTTAGTGTGTCAAGTGGGTGTAAAGCGGCATTAACACAGCAGTGAAAAGCAGCTAAACCCCATTATGAAAATAAATTACTTTGAAACACCCATGAAACAAAGACAGTGAAAGAGAGAGAAATACTTACACAAGGCGTTCAGGGGCTGTGATGCAACCTGGATTGACCATATCTAGACGCACAGCTGGATGAGACATAAGGGTGGACACTCTTGGGGCTGAGAGGTTTGGTGAGGTTGGGTGAGCAAACGCAGACCCTTTAAAGTAATACTGCGTGGTACCCATCGCATGGGTCCCAAATCTCCAGGTTCAAGGGCACCTTCCTACATCAAAAACATGCATGAGAAACCCAGAAGATGGTACACCGTGTGATGGGGAAAGGTTTCTAAAACGCACCTCATTTCTCATCTCCTTGTGCCCGGGTTCGCCATTCCAGCCGCTTTACTAGCAAGCTCCCTACTTGGAGCATCAGCACCTTTAACCTCCTGTTCCATACAGGTTGTAATCTGTCCTGAGGATAAACGAGAAGACGTGGAACCAACGAGAGACTAGCTCTTGGTGTTGGGACAGGCACAGGTCACTCTATTTTCCCATCAGAAAGAAGAATTAACCACAGGCTCAGCCTGCCCCCAGGAACCAGAACAGGGCCTGAAGCCATTCTGCGATTTTGCGGCCAGCTCCCATAAAAACGAGTTGTAAAATGGAGGTTCAGGGCACTGCAATTCACAAACCTGCAGAGTTATAAATGATAACTCTCGTCCACAAATATATTGAGGGAAGGCAAAGAAGAGGATTTGAAATCAAGGCAGAATTGCAGGAAACAGATTTCAGGAGGTAGATACGAATCGCCTTTAAAGCACATGAAAAGCGGCAAAACGTTGACAATGATGCCCTTGGCCAAAAAGGGCGTATGCGTTTTTTCCTGAATATATTCAGGAAAAAACGCATACGCCCTTTTTGGCCAACCAAGCAACCTGGAAAGGCAAATCAGCGCTACAAAGAAGTCTCGCTTCCCATCGGTCAAAAGGGCCATGCTGAAAAAAGTGTCAAAACCAGAAATGCAGGACAGGCCATGGAGAAATGGGAGCCTTGCTACACTGATGGGCGGGATGTAAATTGCCAAGAGCCACTCTGGAGAAGTGTCCGGTGAGTCCTGAAACATCTGAAAAACACAGCTTAGAGAGCATAGGGCACTTCCACTCATGGGGGTATAAATTGGGAAAATGAAAAATCAGCAAGACACAAGCACCCCAAAGTTTAGGGCTGCTCTGTTGACAAGGACCTCCACTTCATTCCACCTTAAATATCCCAGGAAAGAGAAAAATGGATAAAGAAGTTGTGGTCCATATGTACAATGGAATATCACTCAGCCATGAAATCAATGTCGTAAGGTTAGTAGCAGCATGATGAGTGGATTTAGGTACAACGATTCTAAGTGAAATAAGTCACACAGAAAAGGACACTTCTCATAAGGTATCACTGATAGAGGGAATGTAAAAACCGTTACACTTGAACTGAATTACAAAACAGAACAGAGTCACACATGCAGAAAACACACTATGGCTGCTTAACGGGAAAGGTGAGGTGGGGTGATACATAAAACAAGGGTATCAAATTAGCTCAGATACCGTTCCATAAACCCAATATGTAATAGACAAGACCTACTCCTTGCTCAGAGAACTGGACTCAACACGCCCTATTCACCGCACAAGAATATATCTGACTAATAATAATCGTAAAACCTATGTATTGATATCTCTCTGTTAGTGTGTCAAGTGGGTGTAAAGCGGCATAAACACAGCAGTGAAAAGCAGCTAAACCCCATTATAAAAATAAATTACTTTGAAACACCCATGAAACAAAGACAGTGAAAGAGAGAGAAATTCTTACACAATGCGTTCAGGGGCTGTGATGCAACCTGGATTGACCATATCTAGACGCACAGCTGGATGAGACATAAGGGTGGACACTCTTGGGGCTGAGAGGTTTGGTGAGGTTGGGTGAGCAAACGCAGACCCTTTAAAGTAATACTGCGTGGTACCCATCGCATTGGTCCCAAATCTCCAGGTTCAAGGGTATCTTCCTACATTAAAAACATGCATGAGAAACCCAGAAGATGGTACACTGTGTGATGGGGAAAGGTTTCTAAAATGCACCTCATTTCTCATCTCCTTGTGCCCGGGTTCGCCATTCCAGCCACTTTACTAGCAAGCTCCCTACTTGGAGCATCAGCACCTTTAACCTCCTGTTCCATACAGGTTGTAATTTGTCCTGAGGATAAACGAGAAGACATGGAACCAACGAGAGACTAGCTCTTGGTGTTGGGACAGGCACAGGTCACTCTATTTTCCCATCAGAAAGAAGAATTAACCACAGGCTCAGCCTGCCCCCCGGAACCAGAACAGGGCCTGAAGCCATTCTGCGATTTTGCGGCAGGCTCCCATAAAAACGAGTTGTAAAATGGAGGTTCAGGGCACTGCAATTCACAAACCTGCAGAGTTATAAATGATAACTCTCGTCCACAAATATATTGAGGGAAGGCAAAGAAGAGGATTTGAAATCAAGGCAGAATTGCAGGAAACAGATTTCAGGAGGTAGATACGAATCGCCTTTAAAGCACATGAAAAGCGGCAAAACGTTGACAATGATGCCCTTGGCCAAAAAGGGCGTATGCGTTTTTTCCTGAATATATTCAGGAAAAAACGCATACGCCCTTTTTGGCCAACCAAGCAACCTGGAAAGGCAAATCAGCGCTACAAAGAAGTCTCGCTTCCCATCGGTCAAAAGGGCCATGCTGAAAAAAGTGTCAAAACCAGAAATGCAGGACAGGCCATGGAGAAATGGGAGCCTTGCTACACTGATGGGCGGGATGTAAATTGCCAAGAGCCACTCTGGAGAAGTGTCCGGTGAGTCCTGAAACATCTGAAAAACACAGCTTAGAGAGCATAGGGCACTTCCACTCATGGGGGTATAAATTGGGAAAATAAAAATCAGCAAGACACAAGCACCCCAAAGTTGAGGGCTGCTCTGTTGACCAGGACCTCCACTTCATTCCACCTTAAATATCCCAGGAAAGAGAAAAATGGATAAAGAAGTTGTGGTCCTTATGTACAATGGAATATCACTCAGCCATGAAATCAATGTCGTAAGGTTAGTAGCAGCATGATGAGTGGATTTAGGTACGATGATTCTAAGTGAAATAAGTCACACAGAAAAGGACACTTCTCATAAAGTATCACTGATAGAGGGAATGTAAAAACCGTTACACTTGAACTGAATTACAAAACAGAACAGAGTCACACATGCAGAAAACACACTATGGCTGCTTAACGGGAAAGGTGAGGTGGGGTGATACATAAAACAAGGGTATCAAATTAGCTCAGATACCGTTCCATAAACCCAATATGTAATAGACAAGACCTACTCCTTGCTCAGAGAACTGGACTCAACACGCCCTATTCACTGCACAAGAATATATCTGACTAATAATAATCGTAAAACCTATGTATTGATATCTCTCTGTTAGTGTGTCAAGTGGGTGTAAAGCGGCATAAACACAGCAGTGAAAAGCAGCTAAACCCCATTATAAAAATAAATTACTTTGAAACAACCATGAAACAAAGACAGTGAAAGAGAGAGAAATTCTTACACAATGCGTTCAGGGGCTGTGATGCAACCTGGATTGACCATATCTAGACGCACAGCTGGATGAGACATAAGGGTGGACACTCTTGGGGCTGAGAGGTTTGGTGAGCTTGGGTGAGCAAACGCAGACCCTTTAAAGTAATACTGCGTGGTACCCATCGCATGAGTCCCAAATCTCCAGGTTCAAGGGCATCTTCCTACATCAAAAACATGCATGAGAAACCCAGAAGTTGGTACACCGTGTGATGGGGAAAGGTTTCTAAAACGCACCTCATTTCTCATCTCCTTGTGCCCGGGTTCGCAATTCCAGCCGCTTTACTAGCAAGCTCCCTACTTGGAGCATCAGCACCTTTAACCTCCTGTTCCGTACAGGTTGCAATTTGTCCTGAGGATAAACGGGAAGACGTGGAACCAACGAGAGACTAGCTCTTGGTGTTGGGACAGGCACAGGTCACTCTATTTTCCCATCAGAAAGAAGAATTAACCACAGGCTCAGCCTGCCCCCCGGAACCAGAACAGGGCCTGAAGCCATTCTGCGATTTTGCGGCCAGCTCCCATAAAAACGAGTTGTAAAATGGAGGTTCAGGGCACTGCAATTCACAAAACTGCAGAGTTATAAATGATAACTCTCGTCCATAAATATATTGAGGGAAGGCAAAGAAGAGGATTTGAAATCAAGGCAGAATTGCAGGAAACAGATTTCAGGAGGTAGATACGAATCGCCTTTAAAGCACATGAAAAGCGGCAAAATGTTGACAATGATGCCCTTGGCCAAAAAGGGCGTATGCGTTTTTTCCTGAATATATTCAGGAAAAAACGCATACGCCCTTTTTGGCCAACCAAGCAACCTGGAAAGGCAAATCAGCGCTACAAAGAAGTCTCGCTTCCCATCGGTCAAAAGGGCCATGCTGAAAAAAGTGTCAAAACCAGAAATGCAGGACAGGCCATGGAGAAATGGGAGCCTTGCTACACTGATGGGCGGGATGTAAATTGCCAAGAGCCACTCTGGAGAAGTGTCCGGTGAGTCCTGAAACATCTGAAAAACACAGCTCAGAGAGCATAGGGCACTTCCACTCATGGGGGTATAAATTGGGAAAATTAAAAATCAGCAAGACACAAGCACCCAAAAGTTTAGGGCTGCTCTGTTGACCAGGACCTCCACTTCATTCCACCTTAAATATCCCAGGAAAGAGAAAAATGGATAAAGAAGTTGTGGTCCTTATGTACAATGGAATATCACTCAGCCAGGAAATCAATGTCGTAAGGTTAGTAGCAGCATGATGAGTGGATTTAGGTACGACGATTCTAAGTGAAATAAGTCACACAGAAAAGGACATTTCTCATAAGGTATCACTGATAGAGGGAATGTAAAAACCATTACACTTGAACTGAATTACAAAACAGAACAGAGTCACACATGCAGAAAACACACTACGGCTGCTTAACGGGAAAGGTGAGGTGGGGTGATACATAAAACAAGGGTATCAAATTAGCTCACATACCGTTCCATAAACCCAATATGTAATAGACAAGACCTACTCCTTGCTCAGAGAACTGGACTCAACACGCCCTATTCACCGCACAAGAATATATCTGACTAATAATAATCGTAAAACCTATGTATTGATATCTCTCTGTTAGTGTGTCAAGTGGGTGTAAAGCGGCATAAACACAGCAGTGAAAAGAAGCTAAACCCCATTATAAAAATAAATTACTTTGAAACACCCATGAAACAAAGACAGTGAAAGAGAGAGTAATTCTTACACAATGCGTTCAGGGGCTGTGATGCAACCTGGATTGACCATATCTAGACGCACAGCTGGATGAGACATAAGGGTGGACACTCTTGGGGCTGAGAGGTTTGGTGAGGTTGGGTGAGCAAACGCAGACCCTTTAAAGTAATACTGCGTGGTACCCATCGCATGGGTCCCAAATCTCCAGGTTCAAGGGCATCTTCCTACATCAAAAACATGCATGAGAAACCCAGAAGATGGTACACTGTGTGATGGGGAAAGGTTTCTAAAACGCACCTCATTTCTCATCTCCTTGTGCCCGGGTTCGCCATTCCAGCCGCTTTACTAGCAAGCTCCCTACTTGGAGCATGAGCACCTTTAACCTCCTGTTCCGTACAGGTTGCAATTTGTCCTGAGGATAAACGGGAAGACGTGGAACCAACGAGAGACTAGCTCTTGGTGTTGGGACAGGCACAGGTCACTCTATTTTCTCATCAGAAAGAAGAATTAACCACAGGCTCAGCCTGCCCCCCGGAACCAGAACAGGGCCTGAAGCCATTCTGCAATTTTGCGGCCAGCTCCCATAAAAACGAGTTGTAAAATGGAGGTTCAGGGCACTGCAATTCACAAACCTGCAGAGTTATAAATGATAACTCTCGTCCACAAATATATTGAGGGAAGGCAAAGAAGAGGATTTGAAATCAAGGCAGAATTGCAGGAAACAGATTTCAGGAGGTAGATACGAATCGCCTTTAAAGCACATGAAAAGCGGCAAAACGTTGACAATGATGCCCTTGGCCAAAAAGGGCGTATGCGTTTTTTCCTGAATATATTCAGGAAAAAACGCATACGCACTTTTTGGCCAACCAAGCAACCTGGAAAGGCAAATCAGCGCTACAAAGAAGTCTCGCTTCCCATCGGTCAAAAGGGCCATGCTGAAAAAAGTGTCAAAACCAGAAATGCAGGACAGGCCATGGAGAAATGGGAGCCTTGCTACACTGATGGGCGGGATGTAAATTGCCAAGAGCCACTCTGGAGAAGTGTCCGGTGAGTCCTGAAACATCTGAAAAACACAGCTTAGAGAGCATAGGGCACTTCCACTCATGGGGGTATAAATTGGGAAAATGAAAAATCAGCAAGACACAAGCACCCCAAAGTTTAGGGCTGCTCTGTTGACCAGGACCTCCACTTCATTCCACCTTAAATATCCCAGGAAAGAGAAAAATGGATAAAGAAGTTGTGGTCCATATGTACAATGGAATATCACTCAGCCATGAAATCAATGTCGTAAGGTTAGTAGCAGCATGATGAGTGGATTTAGGTACGACGATTCTAAGTGAAATAAGTCACACAGAAAAGGACACTTCTCATAAGGTATCACTGATAGAGGGAATGTAAAAACCGTTACACTTGAACTGAATTACAAAACAGAACAGAGTCACACATGCAGAAAACACACTATGGCTGCTTAACGGGAAAGGTGAGGTGGGGTGATACATAAAACAAGGGTATCAAATTAGCTCAGATACCGTTCCATAAACCCAATATGTAATAGACAAGACCTACTCCTTGCTCAGAGAACTGGACTCAACACGCCCTATTCACCGCACAAGAATATATCTGACTAATAATAATCGTAAAACCTATGTATTGATATCTCTCTGTTAGTGTGTCAAGTGGGTGTAAAGCGGCATAAACACAGCAGTGAAAAGCAGCTAAACCCCATTATAAAAATAAATTACTTTGAAACACCCATGAAACAAAGACAGTGAAAGAGAGAGAAATTCTTACACAATGCGTTCAGGGGCTGTGATGCAACCTGGATTGACCATATCTAGACGCACAGCTGGATGAGACATAAGGGTGGACACTCTTGGGGCTGAGAGGTTTGGTGAGGTTGGGTGAGCAAACGCAGACCCTTTAAAGTAATACTGCGTGGTACCCATCGCATGGGTCCCAAATCTCCAGGTTCAAGGGCATCTTCCTACATCAAAAACATGCATGAGAAACCCAGAAGATGGTACACTGTGTGATGGGGAAAGGTTTCTAAAACGCACCTCATTTCTCATCTCCTTGTGCCCGGGTTCGCCATTCCAGCCACTTTACTAGCAAGCTCCCTACTTGGAGCATCAGCACCTTTAACCTCCTGTTCCATACAGGTTGTAATTTGTCCTGAGGATAAACGAGAAGACGTGGAACCAACGAGAGACTAGCTCTTGGTGTTGGGACAGGCACAGGTCACTCTATTTTCCCATCAGAAAGAAGAATTAACCACAGGCTCAGCCTGCCCCCCGGAACCAGAACAGGGCCTGAAGCCATTCTGCGATTTTGCGGCCAGCTCCCATAAAAACGAGTTGTAAAATGGAGGTTCAGGGCACTGCAATTCACAAACCTGCAGAGTTATAAATGATAACTCTCGTCCACAAATATATTGAGGGAAGGCAAAGAAGAGGATTTGAAATCAAGGCAGAATTGCAGGAAACAGATTTCAGGAGGTAGATACGAATCGCCTTTAAAGCACATGAAAAGCGGCAAGACGTTGACAATGATGCCCTTGGCCAAAAAGGGCGTATGCGTTTTTTCCTGAATATATTCAGGAAAAAACGCATACGCCCTTTTTGGCCAACCAAGCAACCTGGAAAGGCAAATCAGCGCTACAAAGAAGTCTCGCTTCCCATCGGTCAAAAGGGCCATGCTGAAAAAAGTGTCAAAACCAGAAATGCAGGACAGGCCATGGAGAAATGGGAGCCTTGCTACACTGATGGGCGGGATGTAAATTGCCAAGAGCCACTCTGGAGAAGTGTCCGGTGAGTCCTGAAACATCTGAAAAACACAGCTTAGAGAGCATAGGGCACTTCCACTCATGGGGGTATAAATTGGGAAAATGAAAAATCAGCAAGACACAAGCACCCCAAAGTTTAGGGCTGCTCTGTTGACCAGGACCTCCACTTCATTCCACCTTAAATATCCCAGGAAAGAGAAAAATGGATAAAGAAGTTGTGGTCCTTATGTACAATGGAATATCACTCAGCCAGGAAATCAATGTCGTAAGGTTAGTAGCAGCATGATGAGTGGATTTAGGTACGACGATTCTAAGTGAAATAAGTCACACAGAAAAGGACACTTCTCATAAGGTATCACTGATAGAGGGAATGTAAAAACCGTTACAATTGAACTGAATTACAAAACAGAACAGAGTCACACATGCAGAAAACACACTATGGCTGCTTAACGGGAAAGGTGAGGTGGGGTGATACATAAAACAAGGGTGTCAAATTAGCTCAGATACCGTTCCATAAACCCAATATGTAATAGACAAGACCTACTCCTTGCTCAAAGAACTGGACTCAACACGCCCTATTCACCGCACAAGAATATATCTGACTAATAATAATCGTAAAACCTATGTGTTGATATCTCTCTGTTAGTGTGTCAAGTGGGTGTAAAGCGGCATTAACACAGCAGTGAAAAGCAGCTAAACCCCATTATGAAAATAAATTACTTTGAAACACCCATGAAACAAAGACAGTGAAAGAGAGAGAAATACTTACACAATGCGTTCAGGGGCTGTGATGCAACCTGGATTGACCATATCTAGACGCACAGCTGGATGAGACATAAGGGTGGACACTCTTGGGGCTGAGAGGTTTGGTGAGGTTGGGTGAGCAAACGCAGACCCTTTAAAGTAATACTGCGTGGTACCCATCGCATGGGTCCCAAATCTCCAGGTTCAAGGGCACCTTCCTACATCAAAAACATGCATGAGAAACCCAGAAGATGGTACACCGTGTGATGGGGAAAGGTTTCTAAAACGCACCTCATTTCTCATCTCCTTGTGCCCGGGTTCGCCATTCCAGCCGCTTTACTAGCAAGCTCCCTACTTGGAGCATCAGCACCTTTAACCTCCTGTTCCATACAGGTTGTAATCTGTCCTGAGGATAAACGAGAAGACGTGGAACCAACGAGAGACTAGCTCTTGGTGTTGGGACAGGCACAGGTCACTCTATTTTCCCATCAGAAAGAAGAATTAACCACAGGCTCAGCCTGCCCCCAGGAACCAGAACAGGGCCTGAAGCCATTCTGCGATTTTGCGGCCAGCTCCCATAAAAACGAGTTGTAAAATGGAGGTTCAGGGCACTGCAATTCACAAACCTGCAGAGTTATAAATGATAACTCTCGTCCACAAATATATTGAGGGAAGGCAAAGAAGAGGATTTGAAATCAAGGCAGAATTGCAGGAAACAGATTTCAGGAGGTAGATACGAATCGCCTTTAAAGCACATGAAAAGCGGCAAAACGTTGACAATGATGCCCTTGGCCAAAAAGGGCGTATGCGTTTTTTCCTGAATATATTCAGGAAAAAACGCATACGCCCTTTTTGGCCAACCAAGCAACCTGGAAAGGCAAATCAGCGCTACAAAGAAGTCTCGCTTCCCATCGGTCAAAAGGGCCATGCTGAAAAAAGTGTCAAAACCAGAAATGCAGGACAGGCCATGGAGAAATGGGAGCCTTGCTACACTGATGGGCGGGATGTAAATTGCCAAGAGCCACTCTGGAGAAGTGTCCGGTGAGTCCTGAAACATCTGAAAAACACAGCTTAGAGAGCATAGGGCACTTCCACTCATGGGGTATAAATTGGGAAAATTAAAAATCAGCAAGACACAAGGACCCCAAAGTTGAGGGCTGCTCTGTTGACCAGGACCTCCACTTCATTGCACCTTAAATATCCCAGGAAAGAGAAAAATGGATAAAGAAGTTGTGGTCCATATGTACAATGGAATATCACTCAGCCATGAAATCAATGTCGTAAGGTTAGTAGCAGCATGATGAGTGGATTTAGGTACAACGATTCTAAGTGAAATAAGTCACACAGAAAAGGACACTTCTCATAAGGTATCACTGATAGAGGGAATGTAAAAACCGTTACACTTGAACTGAATTACAAAACAGAACAGAGTCACACATGCAGAAAACACACTATGGCTGCTTAACGGGAAAGGTGAGGTGGGGTGATACATAAAACAAGGGTATCAAATTAGCTCAGATACCGTTCCATAAACCCAATATGTAATAGACAAGACCTACTCCTTGCTCAGAGAACTGGACTCAACACGCCCTATTACCCGCACAAGAATATATCTGACTAATAATAATCGTAAAACCTATGTATTGATATCTCTCTGTTAGTGTGTCAAGTGGGTGTAAAGCGGCATAAACACAGCAGTGAAAAGCAGCTAAACCCCATTATAAAAATAAATTACTTTGAAACACCCATGAAACAAAGACAGTGAAAGAGAGAGAAATTCTTACACAATGCGTTCAGGGGCTGTGATGCAACCTGGATTGACCATATCTAGACGCACAGCTGGATGAGACATAAGGGTGGACACTCTTGGGGCTGAGAGGTTTGGTGAGGTTGGGTGAGCAAACGCAGACCCTTTAAAGTAATACTGCGTGGTAACCATCGCATTGGTCCCAAATCTCCAGGTTCAAGGGTATCTTCCTACATCAAAAACATGCATGAGAAACCCAGAAGATGGTACACTGTGTGATGGGGAAAGGTTTCTAAAATGCACCTCATTTCTCATCTCCTTGTGCCCGGGTTCGCCATTCCAGCCACTTTACTAGCAAGCTCCCTACTTGGAGCATCAGCACCTTTAACCTCCTGTTCCATACAGGTTGTAATTTGTCCTGAGGATAAACGAGAAGACATGGAACCAACGAGAGACTAGCTCTTGGTGTTGGGACAGGCACAGGTCACTCTATTTTCCCATCAGAAAGAAGAATTAACCACAGGCTCAGCCTGCCCCCCGGAACCAGAACAGGGCCTGAAGCCATTCTGCGATTTTGCGGCCAGCTCCCATAAAAACGAGTTGTAAAATGGAGGTTCAGGGCACTGCAATTCACAAACCTGCAGAGTTATAAATGATAACTCTCGTCCACAAATATATTGAGGGAAGGCAAAGAAGAGGATTTGAAATCAAGGCAGAATTGCAGGAAACAGATTTCAGGAGGTAGATACGAATCGCCTTTAAAGCACATGAAAAGCGGCAAAACGTTGACAATGATGCCCTTGGCCAAAAAGGGCGTATGCGTTTTTTCCTGAATATATTCAGGAAAAAACGCATACGCCCTTTTTGGCCAACCAAGCAACCTGGAAAGGCAAATCAGCGCTACAAAGAAGTCTCGCTTCCCATCGGTCAAAAGGGCCATGCTGAAAAAAGTGTCAAAACCAGAAATGCAGGACAGGCCATGGAGAAATGGGAGCCTTGCTACACTGATGGGCGGGATGTAAATTGCCAAGAGCCACTCTGGAGAAGTGTCCGGTGAGTCCTGAAACATCTGAAAAACACAGCTTAGAGAGCATAGGGCACTTCCACTCATGGGGGTATAAATTGGGAGAATAAAAATCAGCAAGACACAAGCACCCCAGAGTTGAGGGCTGCTCTGTTGACCAGTACCTCCACTTCATTCCACCTTAAATATCCCAGGAAAGAGAAAAATGGATAAAGAAGTTGTGGTCCTTATGTACAATGGAATATCACTCAGCCATGAAATCAATGTCGTAAGGTTAGTAGCAGCATGATGAGTGGATTTAGGTACGATGATTCTAAGTGAAATAAGTCACACAGAAAAGGACACTTCTCATAAGGTATCACTGATAGAGGGAATGTAAAAACCGTTACACTTGAACTGAATTACAAAACAGAACAGAGTCACACATGCAGAAAACACACTATGGCTGCTTAACGGGAAAGGTGAGGTGGGGTGATACATAAAACAAGGGTATCAAATTAGCTCAGATACCGTTCCATAAACCCAATATGTAATAGACAAGACCTACTCCTTGCTCAGAGAACTGGACTCAACACGCCCTATTCACTGCACAAGAATATATCTGACTAATAATAATCGTAAAACCTATGTATTGATATCTCTCTGTTAGTGTGTCAAGTGGGTGTAAAGCGGCATAAACACAGCAGTGAAAAGCAGCTAAACCCCATTATAAAAATAAATTACTTTGAAACAACCATGAAACAAAGACAGTGAAAGAGAGAGAAATTCTTACACAATGCGTTCAGGGGCTGTGATGCAACCTGGATTGACCATATCTAGACGCACAGCTGGATGAGACATAAGGGTGGACACTCTTGGGGCTGAGAGGTTTGGTGAGGTTGGGTGAGCAAACGCAGACCCTTTAAAGTAATACTGCGTGGTACCCATCGCATGAGTCCCAAATCTCCAGGTTCAAGGGCATCTTCCTACATCAAAAACATGCATGAGAAACCCAGAAGTTGGTACACCGTGTGATGGGGAAAGGTTTCTAAAACGCACCTCATTTCTCATCTCCTTGTGCCCGGGTTCGCCATTCCAGCCGCTTTACTAGCAAGCTCCCTACTTGGAGCATCAGCACCTTTAACCTCCTGTTCCGTACAGGTTGCAATTTGTCCTGAGGATAAACGGGAAGACGTGGAACCAACGAGAGACTAGCTCTTGGTGTTGGGACAGGCACAGGTCACTCTATTTTCCCATCAGAAAGAAGAATTAACCACAGGCTCAGCCTGCCCCCCGGAACCAGAACAGGGCCTGAAGCCATTCTGCGATTTTGCGGCCAGCTCCCATAAAAACGAGTTGTAAAATGGAGGTTCAGGGCACTGCAATTCACAAACCTGCAGAGTTATAAATGATAACTCTCGTCCATAAATATATTGAGGGAAGGCAAAGAAGAGGATTTGAAATCAAGGCAGAATTGCAGGAAACAGATTTCAGGAGGTAGATACGAATCGCCTTTAAAGCACATGAAAAGCGGCAAAATGTTGACAATGATGCCCTTGGCCAAAAAGGGCGTATGCGTTTTTTCCTGAATATATTCAGGAAAAAACGCATACGCCCTTTTTGGCCAACCAAGCAACCTGGAAAGGCAAATCAGCGCTACAAAGAAGTCTCGCTTCCCATCGGTCAAAAGGGCCATGCTGAAAAAAGTGTCAAAACCAGAAATGCAGGACAGGCCATGGAGAAATGGGAGCCTTGCTACACTGATGGGCGGGATGTAAATTGCCAAGAGCCACTCTGGAGAAGTGTCCGGTGAGTCCTGAAACATCTGAAAAACACAGCTCAGAGAGCATAGGGCACTTCCACTCATGGGGGTATAAATTGGGAAAATTAAAAATCAGCAAGACACAAGCACCCAAAAGTTTAGGGCTGCTCTGTTGACCAGGACCTCCACTTCATTCCACCTTAAATATCCCAGGAAAGAGAAAAATGGATAAAGAAGTTGTGGTCCTTATGTACAATGGAATATCACTCAGCCAGGAAATCAATGTCGTAAGGTTAGTAGCAGCATGATGAGTGGATTTAGGTACGACGATTCTAAGTGAAATAAGTCACACAGAAAAGGACATTTCTCATAAGGTATCACTGATAGAGGGAATGTAAAAACCATTACACTTGAACTGAATTACAAAACAGAACAGAGTCACACATGCAGAAAACACACTACGGCTGCTTAACGGGAAAGGTGAGGTGGGGTGATACATAAAACAAGGGTATCAAATTAGCTCACATACCGTTCCATAAACCCAATATGTAATAGACAAGACCTACTCCTTGCTCAGAGAACTGGACTCAACACGCCCTATTCACCGCACAAGAATATATCTGACTAATAATAATCGTAAAACCTATGTATTGATATCTCTCTGTTAGTGTGTCAAGTGGGTGTAAAGCGGCATAAACACAGCAGTGAAAAGCAGCTAAACCCCATTATAAAAATAAATTACTTTGAAACACCCATGAAACAAAGACAGTGAAAGAGAGAGAAACTCTTACACAATGCGTTCAGGGGCTGTGATGCAACCTGGATTGACCATATCTAGACGCACAGCTGGATGAGACATAAGGGTGGACACTCTTGGGGCTGAGAGGTTTGGTGAGGTTGGGTGAGCAAACGCAGACCCTTTAAAGTAATACTGCGTGGTACCCATCGCATGGGTCCCAAATCTCCAGGTTCAAGGGCATCTTCCTACATCAAAAACATGCATGAGAAACCCAGAAGATGGTACACCGTGTGATGGGGAAAGGTTTCTAAAACGCACCTCATTTCTCATCTCCTTGTGCCCGGGTTCGCCATTCCAGCTGCTTTACTAGCAAGCTCCCTACTTGGAGCATGAGCACCTTTAACCTCCTGTTCCGTACAGGTTGCAATTTGTCCTGAGGATAAACGGGAAGACGTGGAACCAACGAGAGACTAGCTCTTGGTGTTGGGACAGGCACAGGACACTCTATTTTCCCATCAGAAAGAAGAATTAACCACAGGCTCAGCCTGCCCCCCGGAACCAGAACAGGGCCTGAAGCCATTCTGCAATTTTGCGGCCAGCTCCCATAAAAACGAGTTGTAAAATGGAGGTTCAGGGCACTGCAATTCACAAACCTGCAGAGTTATAAATGATAACTCTCGTCCACAAATATATTGAGGGAAGGCAAAGAAGAGGATTTGAAATCAAGGCAGAATTGCAGGAAACAGATTTCAGGAGGTAGATACGAATCGCCTTTAAAGCACATGAAAAGCGGCAAAACGTTGACAATGATGCCCTTGGCCAAAAAGGGCGTATGCGTTTTTTCCTGAATATATTCAGGAAAAAACGCATACGCCCTTTTTGGCCAACCAAGCAACCTGGAAAGGCAAATCAGCGCTACAAAGAAGTCTCGCTTCCCATCGGTCAAAAGGGCCATGCTGAAAAAAGTGTCAAAACCAGAAATGCAGGACAGGCCATGGAGAAATGGGAGCCTTGCTACACTGATGGGCGGGATGTAAATTGCCAAGAGCCACTCTGGAGAAGTGTCCGGTGAGTCCTGAAACATCTGAAAAACACAGCTTAGAGAGCATAGGGCACTTCCACTCATGGGGGTATAAATTGGGAAAATGAAAAATCAGCAAGACACAAGCACCCCAAAGTTTAGGGCTGCTCTGTTGACCAGGACCTCCACTTCATTCCACCTTAAATATCCCAGGAAAGAGAAAAATGGATAAAGAAGTTGTGGTCCTTATGTACAATGGAATATCACTCAGCCATGAAATCAATGTCGTAAGGTTAGTAGCAGCATGATGAGTGGATTTAGGTACGACGATTCTAAGTGAAATAAGTCACACAGAAAAGGACACTTCTCATAAGGTATCACTGATAGAGGGAATGTAAAAACCGTTACACTTGAACTGAATTACAAAACAGAACAGAGTCACACATGCAGAAAACACACTATGGCTGCTTAACGGGAAAGGTGAGGTGGGGTGATACATAAAACAAGGGTATCAAATTAGCTCAGATACCGTTCCATAAAACCAATATGTAATAGACAAGACCTACTCCTTGCTCAGAGAACTGGACTCAACATGCCCTATTCACCGCACAAGAATATATCTGATTAATAATAATCGTAAAACCTATGTATTGATATCTCTCTGTTAGTGTGTCAAGTGGGTGTAAAGCGGCATAAACACAGCAGTGAAAAGCAGCTAAACCCCATTATAAAAATAAATTACTTTGAAACACCCATGAAACAAAGACAGTGAAAGAGAGAGAAACTCTTACACAATGCGTTCAGGGGCTGTGATGCAACCTGGATTGACCATATCTAGACGCACAGCTGGATGAGACATAAGGGTGGACACTCTTGGGGCTGAGAGGTTTGGTGAGGTTGGGTGAGCAAACGCAGACCCTTTAAAGTAATACTGCGTGGTACCCATCGCATGGGTCCCAAATCTCCAGGTTCAAGGGCATCTTCCTACATCAAAAACATGCATGAGAAACCAGATGATGGTACACTGTGTGATGGGGAAAGGTTTCTAAAACGCACCTCATTTCTCATTTCCTTGTGCCCGGGTTCGCCATTCCAGCTGCTTTACTAGCAAGCTCCCTACTTGGAGCATCAGCACCTTTAACCTCCTGTTCCGTACAGGTTGCAATTTGTCCTGAGGATAAACGGGAAGACGTGGAACCAACGAGAGACTAGCTCTTGGTGTTGGGACAGGCACAGGTCACTCTATTTTCCCATCAGAAAGAAGAATTAACCACAGGCTCAGCCTGCCCCCCGGAACCAGAACAGGGCCTGAAGCCATTCTGCGATTTTGCGGCCAGCTCCCATAAAAACGAGTTGTAAAATGGAGGTTCAGGGCACTGCAATTCACAAACCTGCAGAGTTATAAATGATAACTCTCGTCCACAAATATATTGAGGGAAGGCAAAGAAGAGGATTTGAAATCAAGGCAGAATTGCAGGAAACAGATTTCAGGAGGTAGATACGAATCGCCTTTAAAGCACATGAAAAGCGGCAAAACGTTGACAATGATGCCCTTGGCCAAAAAGGGCGTATGCGTTTTTTCCTGAATATATTCAGGAAAAAACGCATACGCCCTTTTTGGCCAACCAAGCAACCTGGAAAGGCAAATCAGCGCTACAAAGAAGTCTCGCTTCCCATCGGTCAAAAGGGCCATGCTGAAAAATGTGTCAAAACCAGAAATGCAGGACAGGCCATGGAGAAATGGGAGCCTTGCTACACTGATGGGCGGGATGTAAATTGCCAAGAGCCACTCCGGAGAAGTGTCCGGTGAGTCCTGAAACATCTGAAAAACACAGCTTAGAGAGCATAGGGCACTTCCACTCATGGGGGTATAAATTGGGAAAATGAAAAATCAGCAAGACACAAGCACCCCAAAGTTTAGGGCTGCTCTGTTGACCAGGACCTCCACTTCATTCCACCTTAAATATCCCAGGAAAGAGAAAAATGGATAAAGAAGTTGTGGTCCTTATGTATAATGGAATATCACTCAGCCATGAAATCAATGTCGTAAGGTTAGTAGCAGCATGATGAGTGGATTTAGGTACGACGATTCTAAGTGAAATAAGTCACAGAAAAGGACACTTCTCATAAGGTATCACTGATAGAGGGAATGTAAAAACCGTTACACTTGAACTGAATTACAAAACAGAACAGAGTCACACATGCAGAAAACACACTATGGCTGCTTAACGGGAAAGGTGAGGTGGGGTGATACATAAAACAAGGGTATCAAATTAGCTCAGATACCGTTCCATAAAACCAATATGTAATAGACAAGACCTACTCCTTGCTCAGAGAACTGGACTCAACATGCCCTATTCACCGCACAAGAATATATCTGACTAATAATAATCGTAAAACCTATGTATTGATATCTCTCTGTTAGTGTGTCAAGTGGGTGTAAAGCGGCATAAACACAGCAGTGAAAAGCAGCTAAACCCCATTATAAAAATAAATTACTTTGAAACACCCATGAAACAAAGACAGTGAAAGAGAGAGAAACTCTTACACAATGCGTTCAGGGGCTGTGATGCAACCTGGATTGACCATATCTAGACGCACAGCTGGATGAGACATAAGGGTGGACACTCTTGGGGCTGAGAGGTTTGGTGAGGTTGGGTGAGCAAACGCAGACCCTTTAAAGTAATACTGCGTGGTACCCATCGCATGGGTCCCAAATCTCCAGGTTCAAGGGCATCTTCCTACATCAAAAACATGCATGAGAAACCAGATGATGGTACACTGTGTGATGGGGAAAGGTTTCTAAAACGCACCTCATTTCTCATTTCCTTGTGCCCGGGTTCGCCATTCCAGCTGCTTTACTAGCAAGCTCCCTACTTGGAGCATCAGCACCTTTAACCTCCTGTTCCGTACAGGTTGCAATTTGTCCTGAGGATAAACGGGAAGACGTGGAACCAACGAGAGACTAGCTCTTGGTGTTGGGACAGGCACAGGTCACTCTATTTTCCCATCAGAAAGAAGAATTAACCACAGGCTCAGCCTGCCCCCCGGAACCAGAACAGGGCCTGAAGCCATTCTGCGATTTTGCGGCCAGCTCCCATAAAAACGAGTTGTAAAATGGAGGTTCAGGGCACTGCAATTCACAAACCTGCAGAGTTATAAATGATAACTCTCGTCCACAAATATATTGAGGGAAGGCAAAGAAGAGGATTTGAAATCAAGGCAGAATTGCAGGAAACAGATTTCAGGAGGTAGATACGAATCGCCTTTAAAGCACATGAAAAGCGGCAAAACGTTGACAATGATGCCCTTGGCCAAAAAGGGCGTATGCGTTTTTTCCTGAATATATTCAGGAAAAAACGCATACGCCCTTTTTGGCCAATCAAGCAACCTGGAAAGGCAAATCAGCGCTACAAAGAAGTCTCGCTTCCCATCGGTCAAAAGGGCCATGCTGAAAAATGTGTCAAAACCAGAAATGCAGGACAGGCCATGGAGAAATGGGAGCCTTGCTACACTGATGGGCGGGATGTAAATTGCCAAGAGCCACTCCGGAGAAGTGTCCGGTGAGTCCTGAAACATCTGAAAAACACAGCTTAGAGAGCATAGGGCACTTCCACTCATGGGGGTATAAATTGGGAAAATGAAAAATCAGCAAGACACAAGCACCCCAAAGTTTAGGGCTGCTCTGTTGACCAGGACCTCCACTTCATTCCACCTTAAATATCCCAGGAAAGAGAAAAATGGATAAAGAAGTTGTGGTCCTTATGTACAATGGAATATCACTCAGCCATGAAATCAATGTCGTAAGGTTAGTAGCAGCATGATGAGTGGATTTAGGTACGACGATTCTAAGTGAAATAAGTCACAGAAAAGGACACTTCTCATAAGGTATCACTGATAGAGGGAATGTAAAAACCGTTACAATTGAACTGAATTACAAAACAGAACAGAGTCACACATGCAGAAAACACACTATGGCTGCTTAACGGGAAAGGTGAGGTGGGGTGATACATAAAACAAGGGTATCAAATTAGCTCAGATACCGTTCCATAAACCCAATATGTAATAGAGAAGACCTACTCCTTGCTCAAAGAACTGGACTCAACACGCCCTATTCACCGCACAAGAATATATCTGACTAATAATAATCGTAAAACCTATGTGTTGATATCTCTCTGTTAGTGTGTCAAGTGGGTGAAAAGCGGCATAAACACAGCAGTGAAAAGCAGCTAAACCCCATTATGAAAATAAATTACTTTGAAACACCCATGAAACAAAGACAGTGAAAGAGAGAGAAATTCTTACACAATGCGTTCAGGGGCTGTGATGCAACCTGGATTGACCATATCTAGACGCACAGCTGGATGAGACATAAGGGTGGAGACTCTTGGGGCTGAGAGGTTTGGTGAGGTTGGGTGAGCAAACGCAGACCCTTTAAAGTAATACTGCGTGGTACCCATCGCATGGGTCCCAAATCTCCAGGTTCAAGGGCACCTTCCTACATCAAAAACATGCATGAGAAACCCAGAAGATGGTACACCGTGTGATGGGGAAAGGTTTCTAAAACGCACCTCATTTCTCATCTCCTTGTGCCTGGGTTCGCCATTCCAGCCGCTTTACTAGCAAGCTCCCTACTTGGAGCATCAGCACCTTTAACCTCCTGTTCCATACAGGTTGTAATTTGTCCTGAGGATAAACGAGAAGACGTGGAACCAACGAGAGACTAGCTCTTGGTGTTGGGACAGGCACAGGTCACTCTATTTTCCCATCAGAAAGAAGAATTAACCACAGGCTCAGCCTGCCCCCAGGAACCAGAACAGGGCCTGAAGCCATTCTGCGATTTTGCGGCCAGCTCCCATAAAAACGAGTTGTAAAATGGAGGTTCAGGGCACTGCAATTCACAAACCTGCAGAGTTATAAATGATAACTCTCGTCCACAAATATATTGAGGGAAGGCAAAGAAGAGGATTTGAAATCAAGGCAGAATTGCAGGAAACAGATTTCAGGAGGTAGATACGAATCGCCTTTAAAGCACATGAAAAGCGGCAAAACGTTGACAATGATGCCCTTGGCCAAAAAGGGCGTATGCGTTTTTTCCTGAATATATTCAGGAAAAAACGCATACGCCCTTTTTGGCCAACCAAGCAACCTGGAAAGGCAAATCAGCACTACAAAGAAGTCTCGCTTCCCATCGGTCAAAAGGGCCATGCTGAAAAAAGTGTCAAAACCAGAAATGCAGGACAGGCCATGGAGAAATGGGAGCCTTGCTACACTGATGGGCGGGATGTAAATTGCCAAGAGCCACTCTGGAGAAGTGTCCGGTGAGTCCTGAAACATCTGAAAAACACAGCTTAGAGAGCATAGGGCACTTCCACTCATGGGGGTATAAATTGGGAAAATTAAAAATCAGCAAGACACAAGCACCCCAAAGTTTAGGGCTGCTCTGTTGACCAGGACCTCCACTTCATTCCACCTTAAATATCCCAGGAAAGAGAAAAATGGATAAAGAAGTTGTGGTCCATATGTACAATGAAATATCACTCAGCCATGAAATCAATGTCGTAAGGTTAGTAGCAGCATGATGAGTGGATTTAGGTACAACGATTCTAAGTGAAATAAGTCACACAGAAAAGGACACTTCTCATAAGGTATCACTGATAGAGGGAATGTAAAAACCGTTACACTTGAACTGAATTACAAAACAGAACAGAGTCACACATGCAGAAAACACACTATGGCTGCTTAACGGGAAAGGTGAGGTGGGGTGATACATAAAACAAGGGTATCAAATTAGCTCAGATACCGTTCCATAAACCCAATATGTAATAGACAAGACCTACTCCTTGCTCAGAGAACTGGACTCAACACGCCCTATTCACCGCACAAGAATATATCTGACTAATAATAATCGTAAAACCTATGTATTGATATCTCTCTGTTAGTGTGTCAAGTGGGTGTAAAGCGGCATAAACACAGCAGTGAAAAGCAGCTAAACCCCATTATAAAAATAAATTACTTTGAAACACCCATGAAACAAAGACAGTGAAAGAGAGAGAAATTCTTACACAATGCGTTCAGGGGCTGTGATGCAACCTGGATTGACCATATCTAGACGCACAGCTGGATGAGACATAAGGGTGGACACTCTTGGGGCTGAGAGGTTTGGTGAGGTTGGGTGAGCAAACGCAGACCCTTTAAAGTAATACTGCGTGGTACCCATCGCATGGGTCCCAAATCTCCAGGTTCAAGGGCATCTTCCTACATCAAAAACATGCATGAGAAACCAGATGATGGTACACTGTGTGATGGGGAAAGGTTTCTAAAACGCACCTCATTTCTCATTTCCTTGTGCCCGGGTTCGCCATTCCAGCTGCTTTACTAGCAAGCTCCCTACTTGGAGCATCAGCACCTTTAACCTCCTGTTCCGTACAGGTTGCAATTTGTCCTGAGGATAAACGGGAAGACGTGGAACCAACGAGAGACTAGCTCTTGGTGTTGGGACAGGCACAGGTCACTCTATTTTCCCATCAGAAAGAAGAATTAACCACAGGCTCAGCCTGCCCCCCGGAACCAGAACAGGGCCTGAAGCCATTCTGCGATTTTGCGGCCAGCTCCCATAAAAACGAGTTGTAAAATGGAGGTTCAGGGCACTGCAATTCACAAACCTGCAGAGTTTTAAATGATAACTCTCGTCCACAAATATATTGAGGGAAGGCAAAGAAGAGGATTTGAAATCAAGGCAGAATTGCAGGAAACAGATTTCAGGAGGTAGATACGAATCGCCTTTAAAGCACATGAAAAGCGGCAAAACGTTGACAATGATGCCCTTGGCCAAAAAGGGCGTATGCGTTTTTTCCTGAATATATTCAGGAAAAAACGCATACGCCCTTTTTGGCCAACCAAGCAACCTGGAAAGGCAAATCAGCGCTACAAAGAAGTCTCGCTTCCCATCGGTCAAAAGGGCCATGCTGAAAAATGTGTCAAAACCAGAAATGCAGGACAGGCCATGGAGAAATGGGAGCCTTGCTACACTGATGGGCGGGATGTAAATTGCCAAGAGCCACTCCGGAGAAGTGTCCGGTGAGTCCTGAAACATCTGAAAAACACAGCTTAGAGAGCATAGGGCACTTCCACTCATGGGGGTATAAATTGGGAAAATGAAAAATCAGCAAGACACAAGCACCCCAAAGTTTAGGTCTGCTCTGTTGACCAGGACCTCCACTTCATTCCACCTTAAATATCCCAGGAAAGAGAAAAATGGATAAAGAAGTTGTGGTCCTTATGTACAATGGAATATCACTCAGCCATGAAATCAATGTCGTAAGGTTAGTAGCAGCATGATGAGTGGATTTAGGTACGACGATTCTAAGTGAAATAAGTCACAGAAAAGGACACTTCTCATAAGGTATCACTGATAGAGGGAATGTAAAAACCGTTACAATTGAACTGAATTACAAAACAGAACAGAGTCACACATGCAGAAAACACACTATGGCTGCTTAACGGGAAAGGTGAGGTGGGGTGATACATAAAACAAGGGTATCAAATTAGCTCAGATACCGTTCCATAAACCCAATATGTAATAGAGAAGACCTACTCCTTGCTCAAAGAACTGGACTCAACACGCCCTATTCACCGCACAAGAATATATCTGACTAATAATAATCGTAAAACCTATGTGTTGATATCTCTCTGTTAGTGTGTCAAGTGGGTGAAAAGCGGCATAAACACAGCAGTGAAAAGCAGCTAAACCCCATTATGAAAATAAATTACTTTGAAACACCCATGAAACAAAGACAGTGAAAGAGAGAGAAATTCTTACACAATGCGTTCAGGGGCTGTGATGCAACCTGGATTGACCATATCTAGACGCACAGCTGGATGAGACATAAGGGTGGAGACTCTTGGGGCTGAGAGGTTTGGTGAGGTTGGGTGAGCAAATGCAGACCCTTTAAAGTAATACTGCGTGGTACCCATCGCATGGGTCCCAAATCTCCAGGTTCAAGGGCACCTTCCTACATCAAAAACATGCATGAGAAACCCAGAAGATGGTACACCGTGTGATGGGGAAAGGTTTCTAAAACGCACCTCATTTCTCATCTCCTTGTGCCTGGGTTCGCCATTCCAGCCGCTTTACTAGCAAGCTCCCTACTTGGAGCATCAGCACCTTTAACCTCCTGTTCCATACAGGTTGTAATTTGTCCTGAGGATAAACGAGAAGACGTGGAACCAACGAGAGACTAGCTCTTGGTGTTGGGACAGGCACAGGTCACTCTATTTTCCCATCAGAAAGAAGAATTAACCACAGGCTCAGCCTGCCCCCAGGAACCAGAACAGGGCCTGAAGCCATTCTGCGATTTTGCGGCCAGCTCCCATAAAAACGAGTTGTAAAATGGAGGTTCAGGGCACTGCAATTCACAAACCTGCAGAGTTATAAATGATAACTCTCGTCCACAAATATATTGAGGGAAGGCAAAGAAGAGGATTTGAAATCAAGGCAGAATTGCAGGAAACAGATTTCAGGAGGTAGATACGAATCGCCTTTAAAGCACATGAAAAGCGGCAAAACGTTGACAATGATGCCCTTGGCCAAAAAGGGCGTATGCGTTTTTTCCTGAATATATTCAGGAAAAAACGCATACGCCCTTTTTGGCCATCCAAGCAACCTGGAAAGGCAAATCAGCGCTACAAAGAAGTCTCGCTTCCCATCGGTCAAAAGGGCCATGCTGAAAAATGTGTCAAAACCAGAAATGCAGGACAGGCCATGGAGAAATGGGAGCCTTGCTACACTGATGGGCGGGATGTAAATTGCCAAGAGCCACTCCGGAGAAGTGTCCGGTGAGTCCTGAAACATCTGAAAAACACAGCTTAGAGAGCATAGGGCACTTCCACTCATGGGGGTATAAATTGGGAAAATGAAAAATCAGCAAGACACAAGCACCCCAAAGTTTAGGGCTGCTCTGTTGACCAGGACCTCCACTTCATTCCACCTTAAATATCCCAGGAAAGAGAAAAATGGATAAAGAAGTTGTGGTCCTTATGTATAATGGAATATCACTCAGCCATGAAATCAATGTCGTAAGGTTAGTAGCAGCATGATGAGTGGATTTAGGTACGACGATTCTAAGTGAAATAAGTCACAGAAAAGGACACTTCTCATAAGGTATCACTGATAGAGGGAATGTAAAAACCGTTACACTTGAACTGAATTACAAAACAGAACAGAGTCACACATGCAGAAAACACACTATGGCTGCTTAACGGGAAAGGTGAGGTGGGGTGATACATAAAACAAGGGTATCAAATTAGCTCAGATACCGTTCCATAAAACCAATATGTAATAGACAAGACCTACTCCTTGCTCAGAGAACTGGACTCAACATGCCCTATTCACCGCACAAGAATATATCTGACTAATAATAATCGTAAAACCTATGTATTGATATCTCTCTGTTAGTGTGTCAAGTGGGTGTAAAGCGGCATAAACACAGCAGTGAAAAGCAGCTAAACCCCATTATAAAAATAAATTACTTTGAAACACCCATGAAACAAAGACAGTGAAAGAGAGAGAAACTCTTACACAATGCGTTCAGGGGCTGTGATGCAACCTGGATTAACCATATCTAGACGCACAGCTGGATGAGACATAAGGGTGGACACTCTTGGGGCTGAGAGGTTTGGTGAGGTTGGGTGAGCAAACGCAGACCCTTTAAAGTAATACTGCGTGGTACCCATCGCATGGGTCCCAAATCTCCAGGTTCAAGGGCACCTTCCTACATCAAAAACATGCATGAGAAACCCAGAAGATGGTACACCGTGTGATGGGGAAAGGTTTCTAAAACGCACCTCATTTCTCATCTCCTTGTGCCTGGGTTCGCCATTCCAGCCGCTTTACTAGCAAGCTCCCTACTTGGAGCATCAGCACCTTTAACCTCCTGTTCCATACAGGTTGTAATTTGTCCTGAGGATAAACGAGAAGACGTGGAACCAACGAGAGACTAGCTCTTGGTGTTGGGACAGGCACAGGTCACTCTATTTTCCCATCAGAAAGAAGAATTAACCACAGGCTCAGCCTGCCCCCAGGAACCAGAACAGGGCCTGAAGCCATTCTGCGATTTTGCGGCCAGCTCCCATAAAAACGAGTTGTAAAATGGAGGTTCAGGGCACTGCAATTCACAAACCTGCAGAGTTATAAATGATAACTCTCGTCCACAAATATATTGAGGGAAGGCAAAGAAGAGGATTTGAAATCAAGGCAGAATTGCAGGAAACAGATTTCAGGAGGTAGATACGAATCGCCTTTAAAGCACATGAAAAGCGGCAAAACGTTGACAATGATGCCCTTGGCCAAAAAGGGCGTATGCGTTTTTTCCTGAATATATTCAGGAAAAAACGCATACGCCCTTTTTGGCCAACCAAGCAACCTGGAAAGGCAAATCAGCACTACAAAGAAGTCTCGCTTCCCATCGGTCAAAAGGGCCATGCTGAAAAAAGTGTCAAAACCAGAAATGCAGGACAGGCCATGGAGAAATGGGAGCCTTGCTACACTGATGGGCGGGATGTAAATTGCCAAGAGCCACTCTGGAGAAGTGTCCGGTGAGTCCTGAAACATCTGAAAAACACAGCTTAGAGAGCATAGGGCACTTCCACTCATGGGGGTATAAATTGGGAAAATTAAAAATCAGCAAGACACAAGCACCCCAAAGTTTAGGGCTGCTCTGTTGACCAGGACCTCCACTTCATTCCACCTTAAATATCCCAGGAAAGAGAAAAATGGATAAAGAAGTTGTGGTCCATATGTACAATGAAATATCACTCAGCCATGAAATCAATGTCGTAAGGTTAGTAGCAGCATGATGAGTGGATTTAGGTACAACGATTCTAAGTGAAATAAGTCACACAGAAAAGGACACTTCTCATAAGGTATCACTGATAGAGGGAATGTAAAAACCGTTACACTTGAACTGAATTACAAAACAGAACAGAGTCACACATGCAGAAAACACACTATGGCTGCTTAACGGGAAAGGTGAGGTGGGGTGATACATAAAACAAGGGTATCAAATTAGCTCAGATACCGTTCCATAAACCCAATATGTAATAGACAAGACCTACTCCTTGCTCAGAGAACTGGACTCAACACGGCCTATTCACCGCACAAGAATATATCTGACTAATAATAATCGTAAAACCTATGTATTGATATCTCTCTGTTAGTGTGTCAAGTGGGTGTAAAGCGGCATAAACACAGCAGTGAAAAGCAGCTAAACCCCATTATAAAAATAAATTACTTTGAAACACCCATGAAACAAAGACAGTGAAAGAGAGAGAAATTCTTACACAATGCGTTCAGGGGCTGTGATGCAACCTGGATTGACCATATCTAGACGCACAGCTGGATGAGACATAAGGGTGGACACTCTTGGGGCTGAGAGGTTTGGTGAGGTTGGGTGAGCAAACGCAGACCCTTTAAAGTAATACTGCGTGGTACCCATCGCATGGGTCCCAAATCTCCAGGTTCAAGGGCATCTTCCTACATCAAAAACATGCATGAGAAACCAGATGATGGTACACTGTGTGATGGGGAAAGGTTTCTAAAACGCACCTCATTTCTCATTTCCTTGTGCCCGGGTTCGCCATTCCAGCTGCTTTACTAGCAAGCTCCCTACTTGGAGCATCAGCACCTTTAACCTCCTGTTCCGTACAGGTTGCAATTTGTCCTGAGGATAAACGGGAAGACGTGGAACCAACGAGAGACTAGCTCTTGGTGTTGGGACAGGCACAGGTCACTCTATTTTCCCATCAGAAAGAAGAATTAACCACAGGCTCAGCCTGCCCCCCGGAACCAGAACAGGGCCTGAAGCCATTCTGCGATTTTGCGGCCAGCTCCCATAAAAACGAGTTGTAAAATGGAGGTTCAGGGCACTGCAATTCACAAACCTGCAGAGTTATAAATGATAACTCTCGTCCACAAATATATTGAGGGAAGGCAAAGAAGAGGATTTGAAATCAAGGCAGAATTGCAGGAAACAGATTTCAGGAGGTAGATACGAATCGCCTTTAAAGCACATGAAAAGCGGCAAAACGTTGACAATGATGCCCTTGGCCAAAAAGGGCGTATGCGTTTTTTCCTGAATATATTCAGGAAAAAACGCATACGCCCTTTTTGGCCAACCAAGCAACCTGGAAAGGCAAATCAGCGCTACAAAGAAGTCTCGCTTCCCATCGGTCAAAAGGGCCATGCTGAAAAATGTGTCAAAACCAGAAATGCAGGACAGGCCATGGAGAAATGGGAGCCTTGCTACACTGATGGGCGGGATGTAAATTGCCAAGAGCCACTCCGGAGAAGTGTCCGGTGAGTCCTGAAACATCTGAAAAACACAGCTTAGAGAGCATAGGGCACTTCCACTCATGGGGGTATAAATTGGGAAAATGAAAAATCAGCAAGACACAAGCACCCCAAAGTTTAGGTCTGCTCTGTTGACCAGGACCTCCACTTCATTCCACCTTAAATATCCCAGGAAAGAGAAAAATGGATAAAGAAGTTGTGGTCCTTATGTACAATGGAATATCACTCAGCCATGAAATCAATGTCGTAAGGTTAGTAGCAGCATGATGAGTGGATTTAGGTACGACGATTCTAAGTGAAATAAGTCACAGAAAAGGACACTTCTCATAAGGTATCACTGATAGAGGGAATGTAAAAACCGTTACAATTGAACTGAATTACAAAACAGAACAGAGTCACACATGCAGAAAACACACTATGGCTGCTTAACGGGAAAGGTGAGGTGGGGTGATACATAAAACAAGGGTATCAAATTAGCTCACATACCGTTCCATAAACCCAATATGTAATAGACAAGACCTACTCCTTGCTCAGAGAACTGGACTCAACACGCCCTATTCACTGCACAAGAATATATCTGACTAATAATAATCGTAAAACCTATGTATTGATATCTCTCTGTTAGTGTGTCAAGTGGGTGTAAAGCGGCATAAACACAGCAGTGAAAAGCAGCTAAACCCCATTATAAAAATAAATTACTTTGAAACAACCATGAAACAAAGACAGTGAAAGAGAGAGAAACTCTTACACAATGCGTTCAGGGGCTGTGATGCAACCTGGATTGACCATATCTAGACGCACAGCTGGATGAGACATAAGGGTGGACACTCTTGGGGCTGAGAGGTTTGGTGAGGTTGGGTGAGCAAACGCAGACCCTTTAAAGTAATACTGCGTGGTACCCATCGCATGGGTCCCAAATCTCCAGGTTCAAGGGCATCTTCCTACATCAAAAACATGCATGAGAAACCCAGAAGATGGTACACCGTGTGATGGGGAAAGGTTTCTAAAACGCACCTCATTTCTCATCTCCTTGTGCCCGGGTTCGCCATTCCAGCCGCTTTACTAGCAAGCTCCCTACTTGGAGCATCAGCACCTTTAACCTCCTGTTCCGTACAGGTTGCAATTTGTCCTGAGGATAAACGGGAAGACGTGGAACCAACGAGAGACTAGCTCTTGGTGTTGGGACAGGCACAGGTCACTCTATTTTCCCATCAGAAAGAAGAATTAACCACAGGCTCAGCCTGCCCCCCGGAACCAGAACAGGGCCTGAAGCCATTCTGCGATTTTGCGGCCAGCTCCCATAAAAACGAGTTGTAAAATGGAGGTTCAGGGCACTGCAATTCACAAACCTGCAGAGTTATAAATGATAACTCTCGTCCACAAATATATTGAGGGAAGGCAAAGAAGAGGATTTGAAATCAAGGCAGAATTGCAGGAAACAGATTTCAGGAGGTAGATACGAATCGCCTTTAAAGCACATGAAAAGCGGCAAAACGTTGACAATGATGCCCTTGGCCAAAAAGGGCGTATGCGTTTTTTCCTGAATATATTCAGGAAAAAACGCATACGCCCTTTTTGGCCAACCAAGCAACCTGGAAAGGCAAATCAGCGCTACAAAGAAGTCTCGCTTCCCATCGGTCAAAAGGGCCATGCTGAAAAAAGTGTCTAAACCAGAAATGCAGGACAGGCCATGGAGAAATGGGAGCCTTGCTACACTGATGGGCGGGATGTAAATTGCCAAGAGCCACTCTGGAGAAGTGTCCGGTGAGTCCTGAAACATCTGAAAAACACAGCTTAGAGAGCATAGGGCACTTCCACTCATGGGGGTATAAATTGGGAAAATGAAAAATCAGCAAGACACAAGCACCCCAAAGTTTAGGGCTGCTCTGTTGACCAGGACCTCCACTTCATTCCACCGTAAATATCCCAGGAAAGAGAAAAATGGATAAAGAAGTTGTGGTCCTTATGTACAATGGAATATCACTCAGCCAGGAAATCAATGTCGTAAGGTTAGTAGCAGCATGATGAGTGGATTTAGGTACGACGATTCTAAGTGAAATAAGTCACACAGAAAAGGACACTTCTCATAAGGTATCACTGATAGAGGGAATGTAAAAACCGTTACACTTGAACTGAATTACAAAACAGAACAGAGTCACACATGCAGAAAACACACTATGGCTGCTTAACGGGAAAGGTGAGGTGGGGTGATACATAAAACAAGGGTATCAAATTAGCTCAGATACCATTCCATAAACCCAATATGTAATAGACAAGACCTACTCCTTGCTCAGAGAACTGGACTCAACACGCCCTATTCACCGCACAAGAATATATCTGACTAATAATAATCGTAAAACCTATGTATTGATATCTCTCTGTTAGTGTGTCAAGTGGGTGTAAAGCGGCATAAACACAGCAGTGAAAAGCAGCTAAACCCCATTATAAAAATAAATTACTTTGAAACAACCATGAAACAAAGACAGTGAAAGAGAGAGAAATTCTTACACAATGCGTTCAGGGGCTGTGAGGCAACCTGGATTGACCATATCTAGACGCACAGCTGGATGAGACATAAGGTTAGACACTCTTGGGGCTGAGAGGTTTGGTGAGGTTGGGTGAGCAAACGCAGACCCTTTAAAGTAATACTGCGTGGTACCCATCGCATGGGTCCCAAATCTCCAGGTTCAAGGGCATCTTCCTACATCAAAAACATGCATGAGAAACCCAGAAGATGGTACACTGTGTGATGGGGAAAGGTTTCTAAAACGCACCTCATTTCTCATCTCCTTGTGCCCGGGTTCGCCATTCCAGCCACTTTACTAGCAAGCTCCCTACTTGGAGCATCAGCACCTTTAACCTCCAGTTCCATACAGGTTGTAATTTGTCCTGAGGATAAATGGGAAGACGTGGAACCAACGAGAGACTAGCTCTTGGTGTTGGGACAGGCACAGGTCACTCTATTTTCCCATCAGGAAGAAGAATTAACCACAGGCTCAGCCTGACCCCCGGAACCAGAACAGGGCCTGAAGCCATTCTGCGATTTTGCGGCCAGCTCCCATAAAAACGAGTTGTAAAATGGAGGTTCAGGGCACTGCAATTCACAAACCTGCAGAGTTATAAATGATAACTCTCGTCCACAAATATATTGAGGGAAGGCAAAGAAGAGGATTTGAAATCAAGGCAGAATTGCAGGAAACAGATTTCAGGAGGTAGATTCGAATCGCCTTTAAAGCACATGAAAAGCGGCAAAACGTTGACAATGATGCCCTTGGCCAAAAAGGGCGTATGCGTTTTTTCCTGAATATATTCAGGAAAAAACGCATACGCCCTTTTTGGCCAACCAAGCAACCTGGAAAGGCAAATCAGCGCTACAAAGAAGTCTCGCTTCCCATCGGTCAAAAGGGCCATGCTGAAAAAAGTGTCAAAACCAGAAATGCAGGACAGGCCATGGAGAAATGGGAGCCTTGCTACACTGATGGGCGGGATGTAAATTGCCAAGAGCCACTCTGGAGAAGTGTCCGGTGAGTCCTGAAACATCTGAAAAACACAGCTTAGAGAGCATAGGGCACTTCCACTCATGGGGGTATAAATTGGGAAAATTAAAAATCAGCAAGACACAAGCACCCCAAAGTTTAGGGCTGCTCTGTTGACCAGGACCTCCACTTCATTCCACCTTAAATATCCCAGGAAAGAGAAAAATGGATAAAGAAGTTGTGGTCCTTATGTACAATGGAATATCACTCAGCCATGAAATCAATGTCGTAAGGTTAGTAGCAGCATGATTAGTGGATTTAGGTACGACGATTCTAAGTGAAATAAGTCACACAGAAAAGGACACTTCTCATAAGGTATCACTGATAGAGGGAATGTAAAAACCGTTACACTTGAACTGAATTACAAAACAGAACAGAGTCACACATGCAGAAAACACACTATGGCTGCTTAACGGGAAAGGTGAGGTGGGGTGATACATAAAACAAGGGTATCAAATTAGCTCAGATACCGTTCCATAAAACCAATATGTAATAGACAAGACCTACTCCTTGCTCAGAGAACTGGACTCAACATGCCCTATTCACCGCACAAGAATATATCTGACTAATAATAATCGTAAAACCTATGTATTGATATCTCTCTGTTAGTGTGTCAAGTGGGTGTAAAGCGGCATAAACACAGCAGTGAAAAGCAGCTAAACCCCATTATAAAAATAAATTACTTTGAAACACCCATGAAACAAAGACAGTGAAAGAGAGAGAAACTCTTACACAATGCGTTCAGGGGATGTGATGCAACCTGGATTAACCATATATAGACGCACAGCTGGATGAGACATAAGGGTGGACACTCTTGGGGCTGAGAGGTTTGGTGAGGTTGGGTGAGCAAACGCAGACCCTTTAAAGTAATACTGCGTGGTACCCATCGCATGGGTCCCAAATCTCCAGGTTCAAGGGCATCTTCCTACATCAAAAACATGCATGAGAAACCAGATGATGGTACACTGTGTGATGGGGAAAGGTTTCTAAAACGCACCTCATTTCTCATTTCCTTGTGCCCGGGTTCGCCATTCCAGCTGCTTTACTAGCAAGCTCCCTACTTGGAGCATCAGCACCTTTAACCTCCTGTTCCGTACAGGTTGCAATTTGTCCTGAGGATAAACGGGAAGACGTGGAACCAACGAGAGACTAGCTCTTGGTGTTGGGACAGGCACAGGTCACTCTATTTTCCCATCAGAAAGAAGAATTAACCACAGGCTCAGCCTGCCCCCCGGAACCAGAACAGGGCCTGAAGCCATTCTGCGATTTTGCGGCCAGCTCCCATAAAAACGAGTTGTAAAATGGAGGTTCAGGGCACTGCAATTCACAAACCTGCAGAGTTTTAAATGATAACTCTCGTCCACAAATATATTGAGGGAAGGCAAAGAAGAGGATTTGAAATCAAGGCAGAATTGCAGGAAACAGATTTCAGGAGGTAGATACGAATCGCCTTTAAAGCACATGAAAAGCGGCAAAACGTTGACAATGATGCCCTTGGCCAAAAAGGGCGTATGCGTTTTTTCCTGAATATATTCAGGAAAAAACGCATACGCCCTTTTTGGCCAACCAAGCAAACTGGAAAGGCAAATCAGCGCTACAAAGAAGTCTCGCTTCCCATCGGTCAAAAGGGCCATGCTGAAAAAAGTGTCAAAACCAGAAATGCAGGACAGGCCATGGAGAAATGGGAGCCTTGCTACACTGATGGGCGGGATGTAAATTGCCAAGAGCCACTCTGGAGAAGTGTCCGGTGAGTCCTGAAACATCTGAAAAACACAGCTTAGAGAGCATAGGGCACTTCCACTCATGGGGGTATAAATTGGGAAAATTAAAAATCAGCAAGACACAAGCACCCCAAAGTTTAGGGCTGCTCTGTTGACCAGGACCTCCACTTCATTCCACCTTAAATATCCCAGGAAAGAGAAAAATGGATAAAGAAGTTGTGGTCCATATGTACAATGTAATATCACTCAGCCATGAAATCAATGTCATAAGGTTAGTAGCAGCATGATGAGTGGATTTAGGTACAACGATTCTAAGTGAAATAAGTCACACAGAAAAGGACACTTCTCATAAGGTATCACTGATAGAGGGAATGTAAAAACCGTTACACTTGAACTGAATTACAAAACAGAACAGAGTCACACATGCAGAAAACACACTATGGCTGCTTAACGGGAAAGGTGAGGTGGGGTGATACATAAAACAAGGGTATCAAATTAGCTCACATACCGTTCCATAAACCCAATATGTAATAGACAAGACCTACTCCTTGCTCAGAGAACTGGACTCAACACGCCCTATTCACTGCACAAGAATATATCTGACTAATAATAATCGTAAAACCTATGTATTGATATCTCTCTGTTAGTGTGTCAAGTGGGTGTAAAGCGGCATAAACACAGCAGTGAAAAGCAGCTAAACCCCATTATAAAAATAAATTACTTTGAAACAACCATGAAACAAAGACAGTGAAAGAGAGAGAAACTCTTACACAATGCGTTCAGGGGCTGTGATGCAACCTGGATTGACCATATCTAGACGCACAGCTGGATGAGACATAAGGGTGGACACTCTTGGGGCTGAGAGGTTTGGTGAGGTTGGGTGAGCAAACGCAGACCCTTTAAAGTAATACTGCGTGGTACCCATCGCATGGGTCCCAAATCTCCAGGTTCAAGGGCATCTTCCTACATCAAAAACATGCATGAGAAACCCAGAAGATGGTACACCGTGTGATGGGGAAAGGTTTCTAAAACGCACCTCATTTCTCATCTCCTTGTGCCCGGGTTCGCCATTCCAGCCGCTTTACTAGCAAGCTCCCTACTTGGAGCATCAGCACCTTTAACCTCCTGTTCCGTACAGGTTGCAATTTGTCCTGAGGATAAACGGGAAGACGTGGAACCAACGAGAGACTAGCTCTTGGTGTTGGGACAGGCACAGGTCACTCTATTTTCCCATCAGAAAGAAGAATTAACCACAGGCTCAGCCTGCCCCCCGGAACCAGAACAGGGCCTGAAGCCATTCTGCGATTTTGCGGCCAGCTCCCATAAAAACGAGTTGTAAAATGGAGGTTCAGCGCACTGCAATTCACAAACCTGCAGAGTTATAAATGATAACTCTCGTCCACAAATATATTGAGGGAAGGCAAAGAAGAGGATTTGAAATCAAGGCAGAATTGCAGGAAACAGATTTCAGGAGGTAGATACGAATCGCCTTTAAAGCACATGAAAAGCGGCAAAACGTTGACAATGATGCCCTTGGCCAAAAAGGGCGTATGCGTTTTTTCCTGAATATATTCAGGAAAAAACGCATACGCCCTTTTTGGCCAACCAAGCAACCTGGAAAGGCAAATCAGCGCTACAAAGAAGTCTCGCTTCCCATCGGTCAAAAGGGCCATGCTGAAAAAAGTGTCTAAACCAGAAATGCAGGACAGGCCATGGAGAAATGGGAGCCTTGCTACACTGATGGGCGGGATGTAAATTGCCAAGAGCCACTCTGGAGAAGTGTCCGGTGAGTCCTGAAACATCTGAAAAACACAGCTTAGAGAGCATAGGGCACTTCCACTCATGGGGGTATAAATTGGGAAAATGAAAAATCAGCAAGACACAAGCACCCCAAAGTTTAGGGCTGCTCTGTTGACCAGGACCTCCACTTCATTCCACCGTAAATATCCCAGGAAAGAGAAAAATGGATAAAGAAGTTGTGGTCCTTATGTACAATGGAATATCACTCAGCCAGGAAATCAATGTCGTAAGGTTAGTAGCAGCATGATGAGTGGATTTAGGTACGACGATTCTAAGTGAAATAAGTCACACAGAAAAGGACACTTCTCATAAGGTATCACTGATAGAGGGAATGTAAAAACCGTTACACTTGAACTGAATTACAAAACAGAACAGAGTCACACATGCAGAAAACACACTATGGCTGCTTAACGGGAAAGGTGAGGTGGGGTGATACATAAAACAAGGGTATCAAATTAGCTCAGATACCATTCCATAAACCCAATATGTAATAGACAAGACCTACTCCTTGCTCAGAGAACTGGACTCAACACGCCCTATTCACCGCACAAGAATATATCTGACTAATAATAATCGTAAAACCTATGTATTGATATCTCTCTGTTAGTGTGTCAAGTGGGTGTAAAGCGGCATAAACACAGCAGTGAAAAGCAGCTAAACCCCATTATAAAAATAAATTACTTTGAAACAACCATGAAACAAAGACAGTGAAAGAGAGAGAAATTCTTACACAATGCGTTCAGGGGCTGTGAGGCAACCTGGATTGACCATATCTAGACGCACAGCTGGATGAGACATAAGGTTAGACACTCTTGGGGCTGAGAGGTTTGGTGAGGTTGGGTGAGCAAACGCAGACCCTTTAAAGTAATACTGCGTGGTACCCATCGCATGGGTCCCAAATCTCCAGGTTCAAGGGCATCTTCCTACATCAAAAACATGCATGAGAAACCCAGAAGATGGTACACTGTGTGATGGGGAAAGGTTTCTAAAACGCACCTCATTTCTCATCTCCTTGTGCCCGGGTTCGCCATTCCAGCCACTTTACTAGCAAGCTCCCTACTTGGAGCATCAGCACCTTTAACCTCCAGTTCCATACAGGTTGTAATTTGTCCTGAGGATAAATGGGAAGACGTGGAACCAACGAGAGACTAGCTCTTGGTGTTGGGACAGGCACAGGTCACTCTATTTTCCCATCAGGAAGAAGAATTAACCACAGGCTCAGCCTGACCCCCGGAACCAGAACAGGGCCTGAAGCCATTCTGCGATTTTGCGGCCAGCTCCCATAAAAACGAGTTGTAAAATGGAGGTTCAGGGCACTGCAATTCACAAACCTGCAGAGTTATAAATGATAACTCTCGTCCACAAATATATTGAGGGAAGGCAAAGAAGAGGATTTGAAATCAAGGCAGAATTGCAGGAAACAGATTTCAGGAGGTAGATTCGAATCGCCTTTAAAGCACATGAAAAGCGGCAAAACGTTGACAATGATGCCCTTGGCCAAAAAGGGCGTATGCGTTTTTTCCTGAATATATTCAGGAAAAAACGCATACGCCCTTTTTGGCCAACCAAGCAACCTGGAAAGGCAAATCAGCGCTACAAAGAAGTCTCGCTTCCCATCGGTCAAAAGGGCCATGCTGAAAAAAGTGTCAAAACCAGAAATGCAGGACAGGCCATGGAGAAATGGGAGCCTTGCTACACTGATGGGCGGGATGTAAATTGCCAAGAGCCACTCTGGAGAAGTGTCCGGTGAGTCCTGAAACATCTGAAAAACACAGCTTAGAGAGCATAGGGCACTTCCACTCATGGGGGTATAAATTGGGAAAATTAAAAATCAGCAAGACACAAGCACCCCAAAGTTTAGGGCTGCTCTGTTGACCAGGACCTCCACTTCATTCCACCTTAAATATCCCAGGAAAGAGAAAAATGGATAAAGAAGTTGTGGTCCTTATGTACAATGGAATATCACTCAGCCATGAAATCAATGTCGTAAGGTTAGTAGCAGCATGATTAGTGGATTTAGGTACGACGATTCTAAGTGAAATAAGTCACACAGAAAAGGACACTTCTCATAAGGTATCACTGATAGAGGGAATGTAAAAACCGTTACACTTGAACTGAATTACAAAACAGAACAGAGTCACACATGCAGAAAACACACTATGGCTGCTTAACGGGAAAGGTGAGGTGGGGTGATACATAAAACAAGGGTATCAAATTAGCTCAGATACCGTTCCATAAAACCAATATGTAATAGACAAGACCTACTCCTTGCTCAGAGAACTGGACTCAACATGCCCTATTCACCGCACAAGAATATATCTGACTAATAATAATCGTAAAACCTATGTATTGATATCTCTCTGTTAGTGTGTCAAGTGGGTGTAAAGCGGCATAAACACAGCAGTGAAAAGCAGCTAAACCCCATTATAAAAATAAATTACTTTGAAACACCCATGAAACAAAGACAGTGAAAGAGAGAGAAACTCTTACACAATGCGTTCAGGGGATGTGATGCAACCTGGATTAACCATATATAGACGCACAGCTGGATGAGACATAAGGGTGGACACTCTTGGGGCTGAGAGGTTTGGTGAGGTTGGGTGAGCAAACGCAGACCCTTTAAAGTAATACTGCGTGGTACCCATCGCATGGGTCCCAAATCTCCAGGTTCAAGGGCATCTTCCTACATCAAAAACATGCATGAGAAACCAGATGATGGTACACTGTGTGATGGGGAAAGGTTTCTAAAACGCACCTCATTTCTCATTTCCTTGTGCCCGGGTTCGCCATTCCAGCTGCTTTACTAGCAAGCTCCCTACTTGGAGCATCAGCACCTTTAACCTCCTGTTCCGTACAGGTTGCAATTTGTCCTGAGGATAAACGGGAAGACGTGGAACCAACGAGAGACTAGCTCTTGGTGTTGGGACAGGCACAGGTCACTCTATTTTCCCATCAGAAAGAAGAATTAACCACAGGCTCAGCCTGCCCCCCGGAACCAGAACAGGGCCTGAAGCCATTCTGCGATTTTGCGGCCAGCTCCCATAAAAACGAGTTGTAAAATGGAGGTTCAGGGCACTGCAATTCACAAACCTGCAGAGTTTTAAATGATAACTCTCGTCCACAAATATATTGAGGGAAGGCAAAGAAGAGGATTTGAAATCAAGGCAGAATTGCAGGAAACAGATTTCAGGAGGTAGATACGAATCGCCTTTAAAGCACATGAAAAGCGGCAAAACGTTGACAATGATGCCCTTGGCCAAAAAGGGCGTATGCGTTTTTTCCTGAATATATTCAGGAAAAAACGCATACGCCCTTTTTGGCCAACCAAGCAAACTGGAAAGGCAAATCAGCGCTACAAAGAAGTCTCGCTTCCCATCGGTCAAAAGGGCCATGCTGAAAAAAGTGTCAAAACCAGAAATGCAGGACAGGCCATGGAGAAATGGGAGCCTTGCTACACTGATGGGCGGGATGTAAATTGCCAAGAGCCACTCTGGAGAAGTGTCCGGTGAGTCCTGAAACATCTGAAAAACACAGCTTAGAGAGCATAGGGCACTTCCACTCATGGGGGTATAAATTGGGAAAATTAAAAATCAGCAAGACACAAGCACCCCAAAGTTTAGGGCTGCTCTGTTGACCAGGACCTCCACTTCATTCCACCTTAAATATCCCAGGAAAGAGAAAAATGGATAAAGAAGTTGTGGTCCATATGTACAATGTAATATCACTCAGCCATGAAATCAATGTCATAAGGTTAGTAGCAGCATGATGAGTGGATTTAGGTACAACGATTCTAAGTGAAATAAGTCACACAGAAAAGGACACTTCTCATAAGGTATCACTGATAGAGGGAATGTAAAAACCGTTACACTTGAACTGAATTACAAAACAGAACAGAGTCACACATGCAGAAAACACACTATGGCTGCTTAACGGGAAAGGTGAGGTGGGGTGATACATAAAACAAGGGTATCAAATTAGCTCAGATACCGTTCCATAAACCCAATATGTTATAGACAAGACCTACTCCTTGCTCAGAGAACTGGACTCAACACGCCCTATTCACCGCACAAGAATATATCTGACTAATAATAATCGTAAAACCTATGTATTGATATCTCTCTGTTAGTGTGTCAAGTGGGTGTAAAGCGGCATAAACACAGCAGTGAAAATCAGGTAAACCCCATTATAAAAATAAATTACTTTGAAACACCCATGAAACAAAGACAGTGAAAGAGAGAGAAATTCTTACACAATGCGTTCAGGGGCTGTGATGCAACCTGGATAGACCATATCTAGACGCACAGCTGGATGAGACATAAGGGTGGACACTCTTGGGGCTGAGAGGTTTGGTGAGGTTGGGTGAGCAAACGCAGACCCTTTAAAGTAATACTGCGTGGTACCCATCGCATTGGTCCCAAATCTCCAGGTTCAAGGGCATCTTCCTACATCAAAAACATGCATGAGAAACCCAGAAGATGGTACACTGTGTGATGGGGAAAGGTTTCTAAAACGCACCTCATTTCTCATCTCCTTGTGCCCGGGTTCGCCATTCCAGCCACTTTACTAGCAAGCTCCCTACTTGGAGCATCAGCACCTTTAACCTCCTGTTCCATACAGGTTGTAATTTGTCCTGAGGATAAACGAGAAGACATGGAACCAACGAGAGACTAGCTCTTGGTGTTGGGACAGGCACAGGTCACTCTATTTTCCCATCAGGAAGAAGAATTAACCACAGGCTCAGCCTGCCCCCCGGAACCAGAACAGGGCCTGAAGCCATTCTGCGATTTTGCGGCCAGCTCCCATAAAAACGAGTTGTAAAATGGAGGTTCAGGGCACTGCAATTCACAAACCTGCAGAGTTATAAATGATAACTCTCGTCCACAAATATATTGAGGGAAGGCAAAGAAGAGGATTTGAAATCAAGGCAGAATTGCAGGAAACAGATTTCAGGAGGTAGATTCGAATCGCCTTTAAAGCACATGAAAAGCGGCAAAACGTTGACAATGATGCCCTTGGCCAAAAAGGGCGTATGCGTTTTTTCCTGAATATATTCAGGAAAAAACGCATACGCCCTTTTTGGCCAACCAAGCAACCTGGAAAGGCAAATCAGCGCTACAAAGAAGTCTCGCTTCCCATCGGTCAAAAGGGCCATGCTGAAAAAAGTGTCAAAACCAGAAATGCAGGACAGGCCATGGAGAAATGGGAGCCTTGCTACACTGATGGGCGGGATGTAAATTGCCAAGAGCCACTCTGGAGAAGTGTCCGGTGAGTCCTGAAACATCTGAAAAACACAGCTTAGAGAGCATAGGGCACTTCCACTCATGGGGGTATAAATTGGGAAAATTAAAAATCAGCAAGACACAAGCACCCCAAAGTTTAGGGCTGCTCTGTTGACCAGGACCTCCACTTCATTCCACCTTAAATATCCCAGGAAAGAGAAAAATGGATAAAGAAGTTGTGGTCCTTATGTACAATGGAATATCACTCAGCCAGGAAATCAATGTCGTAAGGTTAGTAGCAGCATGATTAGTGGATTTAGGTACGACGATTCTAAGTGAAATAAGTCACACAGAAAAGGACACTTCTCATAAGGTATCACTGATAGAGGGAATGTAAAAACCGTTACACTTGAACTGAATTACAAAACAGAACAGAGTCACACATGCAGAAAACACACTATGGCTGCTTAACGGGAAAGGTGAGGTGGGGTGATACATAAAACAAGGGTATCAAATTAGCTCAGATACCGTTCCATAAAACCAATATGTAATAGACAAGACCTACTCCTTGCTCAGAGAACTGGACTCAACATGCCCTATTCACCGCACAAGAATATATCTGACTAATAATAATCGTAAAACCTATGTATTGATATCTCTCTGTTAGTGTGTCAAGTGGGTGTAAAGCGGCATAAACACAGCAGTGAAAAGCAGCTAAACCCCATTATAAAAATAAATTACTTTGAAACACCCATGAAACAAAGACAGTGAAAGAGAGAGAAACTCTTACACAATGCGTTCAGGGGATGTGATGCAACCTGGATTAACCATATATAGACGCACAGCTGGATGAGACATAAGGGTGGACACTCTTGGGGCTGAGAGGTTTGGTGAGGTTGGGTGAGCAAACGCAGACCCTTTAAAGTAATACTGCGTGGTACCCATCGCATGGGTCCCAAATCTCCAGGTTCAAGGGCATCTTCCTACATCAAAAACATGCATGAGAAACCAGATGATGGTACACTGTGTGATGGGGAAAGGTTTCTAAAACGCACCTCATTTCTCATCTCCTTGTGCCCGGGTTCGCCATTCCAGCTGCTTTACTAGCAAGCTCCCTACTTGGAGCATCAGCACCTTTAACCTCCTGTTCCGTACAGGTTGCAATTTGTCCTGAGGATAAACGGGAAGACGTGGAACCAACGAGAGACTAGCTCTTGGTGTTGGGACAGGCACAGGTCACTCTATTTTCCCATCAGAAAGAAGAATTAACCACAGGCTCAGCCTGCCCCCCGGAACCAGAACAGGGCCTGAAGCCATTCTGCGATTTTGCGGCCAGCTCCCATAAAAACGAGTTGTAAAATGGAGGTTCAGGGCACTGCAATTCACAAACCTGCAGAGTTTTAAATGATAACTCTCGTCCACAAATATATTGAGGGAAGGCAAAGAAGAGGATTTGAAATCAAGGCAGAATTGCAGGAAACAGATTTCAGGAGGTAGATACGAATCGCCTTTAAAGCACATGAAAAGCGGCAAAACGTTGACAATGATGCCCTTGGCCAAAAAGGGCGTATGCGTTTTTTCCTGAATATATTCAGGAAAAAACGCATACGCCCTTTTTGGCCAACCAAGCAAACTGGAAAGGCAAATCAGCGCTACAAAGAAGTCTCGCTTCCCATCGGTCAAAAGGGCCATGCTGAAAAAAGTGTCAAAACCAGAAATGCAGGACAGGCCATGGAGAAATGGGAGCCTTGCTACACTGATGGGCGGGATGTAAATTGCCAAGAGCCACTCTGGAGAAGTGTCCGGTGAGTCCTGAAACATCTGAAAAACACAGCTTAGAGAGCATAGGGCACTTCCACTCATGGGGGTATAAATTGGGAAAATTAAAAATCAGCAAGACACAAGCACCCCAAAGTTTAGGGCTGCTCTGTTGACCAGGACCTCCACTTCATTCCACCTTAAATATCCCAGGAAAGAGAAAAATGGATAAAGAAGTTGTGGTCCATATGTACAATGTAATATCACTCAGCCATGAAATCAATGTCATAAGGTTAGTAGCAGCATGATGAGTGGATTTAGGTACAACGATTCTAAGTGAAATAAGTCACACAGAAAAGGACACTTCTCATAAGGTATCACTGATAGAGGGAATGTAAAAACCGTTACACTTGAACTGAATTACAAAACAGAACAGAGTCACACATGCAGAAAACACACTATGGCTGCTTAACGGGAAAGGTGAGGTGGGGTGATACATAAAACAAGGGTATCAAATTAGCTCAGATACCGTTCCATAAACCCAATATGTTATAGACAAGACCTACTCCTTGCTCAGAGAACTGGACTCAACACGCCCTATTCACCGCACAAGAATATATCTGACTAATAATAATCGTAAAACCTATGTATTGATATCTCTCTGTTAGTGTGTCAAGTGGGTGTAAAGCGGCATAAACACAGCAGTGAAAATCAGGTAAACCCCATTATAAAAATAAATTACTTTGAAACACCCATGAAACAAAGACAGTGAAAGAGAGAGAAATTCTTACACAATGCGTTCAGGGGCTGTGATGCAACCTGGATAGACCATATCTAGACGCACAGCTGGATGAGACATAAGGGTGGACACTCTTGGGGCTGAGAGGTTTGGTGAGGTTGGGTGAGCAAACGCAGACCCTTTAAAGTAATACTGCGTGGTACCCATCGCATTGGTCCCAAATCTCCAGGTTCAAGGGCATCTTCCTACATCAAAAACATGCATGAGAAACCCAGAAGATGGTACACTGTGTGATGGGGAAAGGTTTCTAAAACGCACCTCATTTCTCATCTCCTTGTGCCCGGGTTCGCCATTCCAGCCGCTTTACTAGCAAGCTCCCTACTTGGAGCATCAGCACCTTTAACCTCCTGTTCCATACAGGTTGTAATTTGTCCTGAGGATAAACGAGAAGACATGGAACCAACGAGAGACTAGCTCTTGGTGTTGGGACAGGCACAGGTCACTCTATTTTCCCATCAGAAAGAAGAATTAACCACAGGCTCAGCCTGCCCCCCGGAACCAGAACAGGGCCTGAAGCCATTCTGCGATTTTGCGGCCAGCTCCCATAAAAACGAGTTGTAAAATGGAGGTTCAGGGCACTGCAATTCACAAACCTGCAGAGTTATAAATGATAACTCTCGTCCACAAATATATTGAGGGAAGGCAAAGAAGAGGATTTGAAATCAAGGCAGAATTGCAGGAAACAGATTTCAGGAGGTAGATACGAATCGCCTTTAAAGCACATGAAAAGCGGCAAAACGTTGACAATGATGCCCTTGGCCAAAAAGGGCGTATGCGTTTTTTCCTGAATATATTCAGGAAAAAACGCATACGCCCTTTTTGGCCAACCAAGCAACCTGGAAAGGCAAATCAGCGCTACAAAGAAGTCTCGCTTCCCATCGGTCAAAAGGGCCATGCTGAAAAAAGTGTCAAAACCAGAAATGCAGGACAGGCCATGGAGAAATGGGAGCCTTGCTACACTGATGGGCGGGATGTAAATTGCCAAGAGCCACTCTGGAGAAGTGTCCGGTGAGTCCTGAAACATCTGAAAAACACAGCTTAGAGAGCATAGGGCACTTCCACTCATGGGGGTATAAATTGGGAAAATTAAAAATCAGCAAGACACAAGCACCCCAAAGTTTAGGGCTGCTCTGTTGACCAGGACCTCCACTTCATTCCACCTTAAATATCCCAGGAAAGAGAAAAATGGATAAAGAAGTTGTGGTCCTTATGTACAATGGAATATCACTCAGCCAGGAAATCAATGTCGTAAGGTTAGTAGCAGCATGATGAGTGGATTTAGGTACGACGATTCTAAGTGAAATAAGTCACACAGAAAAGGACACTTCTCATAAGGTATCACTGATAGAGGGAATGTAAAAACCGTTACACTTGAACTGAATTACAAAACAGAACAGAGTCACACATGCAGAAAACACACTATGGCTGCTTAACGGGAAAGGTGAGGTGGGGTGATACATAAAACAAGGGTATCAAATTAGCTCACATACCGTTCCATAAACCCAATATGTAATAGACAAGACCTACTCCTTGCTCAGAGAACTGGACTCAACACGCCCTATTCACTGCACAAGAATATATCTGACTAATAATAATCGTAAAACCTATGTATTGATATCTCTCTGTTAGTGTGTCAAGTGGGTGTAAAGCGGCATAAACACAGCAGTGAAAAGCAGCTAAACCCCATTATAAAAATAAATTACTTTGAAACACCCATGAAACAAAGACAGTGAAAGAGAGAGAAATTCTTACACAATGCGTTCAGGGGCTGTGATGCAACCTGGATTGACCATATCTTGACGCACAGCTGGATGAGACATAAGGGTGGACACTCTTGGGGCTGAGAGGTTTGGTGAGGTTGGGTGAGCAAACGCAGACCCTTTAAAGTAATACTGCGTGGTACCCATCGCATGGGTCCCAAATCTCCAGGTTCAAGGGCATCTTCCTACATCAAAAACATGCATGAGAAACCCAGAAGATGGTACACTGTGTGATGGGGAAAGGTTTCTAAAACGCACCTCATTTCTCATCTCCTTGTGCCTGGGTTCGCCATTCCAGCCACTTTACTAGCAAGCTCCCTACTTGGAGCATCAGCACCTTTAACCTCCAGTTCCATACAGGTTGTAATTTGTCCTGAGGATAAATGGGAAGACGTGGAACCAAGGAGAGACTAGCTCTTGGTGTTGGGACAGGCACAGGTCACTCTATTTTCCCATCAGGAAGAAGAATTAACCACAGGCTCAGCCTGCCTCCCGGAACCAGAACAGGGCCTGAAGCCATTCTGCGATTTTGCGGCCAGCTCCCATAAAAACGAGTTGTAAAATGGAGGTTCAGGGCACTGCAATTCACAAACCTGCAGAGTTATAAATGATAACTCTCGTCCACAAATATATTGAGGGAAGGCAAAGAAGAGGATTTGAAATCAAGGCAGAATTGCAGGAAACAGATTTCAGGAGGTAGATTCGAATCGCCTTTAAAGCACATGAAAAGCGGCAAAACGTTGACAATGATGCCCTTGGCCAAAAAGGCGTATGCGTTTTTTCCTGAATATATTCAGGAAAAAACGCATACGCCCTTTTTGGCCAACCAAGCAACCTGGAAAGGCAAATCAGCGCTACAAAGAAGTCTCGCTTCCCATCGGTCAAAAGGGCCATGCTGAAAAAAGTGTCAAAACCAGAAATGCAGGACAGGCCATGGAGAAATGGGAGCCTTGCTACACTGATGGGCGGGATGTAAATTGCCAAGAGCCACTCTGGAGAAGTGTCCGGTGAGTCCTGAAACATCTGAAAAACACAGCTTAGAGAGCATAGGGCACTTCCACTCATGGGGGTATAAATTGGGAAAATTAAAAATCAGCAAGACACAAGCACCCCAATGTTTAGGGCTGCTCTGTTGACCAGGACCTCCACTTCATTCCACCTTAAATATCCCAGGAAAGAGAAAAATGGATAAAGAAGTTGTGGTCCTTATGTACAATGGAATATCACTCAGCCATGAAATCAATGTCGTAAGGTTAGTAGCAGCATGATTAGTGGATTTAGGTACGACGATTCTAAGTGAAATAAGTCACACAGAAAAGGACACTTCTCATAAGGTATCACTGATAGAGGGAATGTAAAAACCCTTACACTTGAACTGAATTACAAAACAGAACAGAGTCACACATGCAGAAAACACACTATGGCTGCTTAACGGGAAAGGTGAGGTGGGGTGATACATAAAACAAGGGTATCAAATTAGCTCAGATACCGTTCCATAAAACCAATATGTAATAGACAAGACCTACTCCTTGCTCAGAGAACTGGACTCAACATGCCCTATTCACCGCACAAGAATATATCTGACTAATAATAATCGTAAAACCTATGTATTGATATCTCTCTGTTAGTGTGTCAAGTGGGTGTAAAGCGGCATAAACACAGCAGTGAAAAGCAGCTAAACCCCATTATAAAAATAAATTACTTTGAAACACCCATGAAACAAAGACAGTGAAAGAGAGAGAAACTCTTACACAATGCGTTCAGGGGCTGTGATGCAACCTGGATTAACCATATCTAGACGCACAGCTGGATGAGACATAAGGGTGGACACTCTTGGGGCTGAGAGGTTTGGTGAGGTTGGGTGAGCAAACGCAGACCCTTTAAAGTAATACTGCGTGGTACCCATCGCATGGGTCCCAAATCTCCAGGTTCAAGGGCATCTTCCTACATCAAAAACATGCATGAGAAACCAGATGATGGTACACTGTGTGATGGGGAAAGGTTTCTAAAACGCACCTCATTTCTCATTTCCTTGTGCCAGGGTTCGCCATTCTAGCTGCTTTACTAGCAAGCTCCCTACTTGGAGCATCAGCACCTTTAACCTCCTGTTCCGTACAGGTTGCAATTTGTCCTGAGGATAAACGGGAAGACGTGGAACCAACGAGAGACTAGCTCTTGGTGTTGGGACAGGCACAGGTCACTCTATTTTCCCATCAGAAAGAAGAATTAACCACAGGCTCAGCCTGCCCCCCGGAACCAGAACAGGGCCTGAAGCCATTCTGTGATTTTGCGGCCAGCTCCCATAAAAACGAGTTGTAAAATGGAGGTTCAGGGCACTGCAATTCACAAACCTGCAGAGTTTTAAATGATAACTCTCGTCCACAAATATATTGAGGGAAGGCAAAGAAGAGGATTTGAAATCAAGGCAGAATTGCAGGAAACAGATTTCAGGAGGTAGATACGAATCGCCTTTAAAGCACATGAAAAGCGGCAAAACGTTGACAATGATGCCCTTGGCCAAAAAGGGCGTATGCGTTTTTTCCTGAATATATTCAGGAAAAAACGCATACGCCCTTTTTGGCCAACCAAGCAACCTGGAAAGGCAAATCAGCACTACAAAGAAGTCTCGCTTCCCATCGGTCAAAAGGGCCAGGCTGAAAAAAGTGTCAAAACCAAAAATGCAGGACAGGCCATGGAGAAATGGGAGCCTTGCTACACTGATGGGCGGGATGTAAATTGCCAAGAGCCACTCTGGAGAAGTGTCCGGTGAGTCCTGAAACATCTGAAAAACACAGCTTAGAGAGCATAGGGCACTTCCACTCATGGGGGTATAAATTGGGAAAATTAAAAATCAGCAAGACACAAGCACCCCAAAGTTTAGGGCTGCTCTGTTGACCAGGACCTCCACTTCATTCCACCTTAAATATCCCAGGAAAGAGAAAAATGGATAAAGAAGTTGTGGTCCTTATGTACAATGGAATATCACTCAGCCAGGAAATCAATGTCGTAAGGTTAGTAGCAGCATGATGAGTGGATTTAGGTACGACGATTCTAAGTGAAATAAGTCACACAGAAAAGGACACTTCTCATAAGGTATCACTGATAGAGGGAATGTAAAAACCGTTACACTTGAACTGAATTACAAAACAGAACAGAGTCACACATGCAGAAAACACACTATGGCTGCTTAACGGGAAAGGTGAGGTGGGGTGATACATAAAACAAGGGTATCAAATTAGCTCAGATACCATTCCATAAACCCAATATGTAATAGACAAGACCTACTCCTTGCTCAGAGAACTGGACTCAACACGCCCTATTCACCGCACAAGAATATATCTGACTAATAATAATCGTAAAACCTATGTATTGATATCTCTCTGTTAGTGTGTCAAGTGGGTGTAAAGCGGCATAAACACAGCAGTGAAAAGCAGCTAAACCCCATTATAAAAATAAATTACTTTGAAACACCCATGAAACAAAGACAGTGAAAGAGAGAGAAATTCTTACACAATGCGTTCAGGGGCTGTGATGCAACCTGGATTGACCATATCTTGACGCACAGCTGGATGAGACATAAGGGTGGACACTCTTGGGGCTGAGAGGTTTGGTGAGGTTGGGTGAGCAAACGCAGACCCTTTAAAGTAATACTGCGTGGTACCCATCGCATGGGTCCCAAATCTCCAGGTTCAAGGGCATCTTCCTACATCAAAAACATGCATGAGAAACCCAGAAGATGGTACACCGTGTGATGGGGAAAGGTTTCTAAAACGCACCTCATTTCTCATCTCCTTGTGCCCAGGTTCGCCATTCCAGGCACTTTACTAGTAAGCTCCCTACTTGGAGCATCAGCACCTTTAACCTCCTGTTCCGTACAGGTTGCAATTTGTCCTGAGGATAAACGGGAAGACGTGGAACCAACGAGAGACTAGCTCTTGGTGTTGGGACAGGCACAGGTCACTCTATTTTCCCATCAGGAATAAGAATTAACCACAGGCTCAGCCTGCCCCCCGGAACCAGAACAGGGCCTGAAGCCATTCTGCGATTTTGCGGCCAGCTCCCATAAAAACGAGTTGTAGAATGGAGGTTCAGGGCACTGCAATTCACAAACCTGCAGAGTTATAAATGATAACTCTCGTCCACAAATATATTGAGGGAAGGCAAAGAAGAGGATTTGAAATCAAGGCAGAATTGCAGGAAACAGATTTCAGGAGGTAGATACGAATCGCCTTTAAAGCACATGAAAAGCGGCAAAACGTTGACAATGATGCCCTTGGCCAAAAAGGGCGTATGCGTTTTTTCCTGAATATATTCAGGAGAAAACGCATACGCCCTTTTTGGCCAACCAAGCAACCTGGAAAGGCAAATCAGCGCTACAAAGAAGTCTCGCTTCCCATCGGTCAAAAGGGCCATGCTGAAAAAAGTGTCAAAACCAGAAATGCAGGACAGGCCATGGAGAAATGGGAGCCTTGCTACACTGATGGGCGGGATGTAAATTGCCAAGAGCCACTCTGGAGAAGTGTCCGGTGAGTCCTGAAACATCTGAAAAACACAGCTTAGAGAGCATAGGGCACTTCCACTCATGGGGGTATAAATTGGGAAAATTAAAAATCAGCAAGACACAAGCACCCCAAAGTTTAGGGCTGCTCTGTTGACCAGGACCTCCACTTCATTCCACCTTAAATATCCCAGGAAAGAGAAAAATGGATAAAGAAGTTGTGGTCCTTATGTACAATGGAATATCACTCAGCCATGAAATCAATGTCGTAAGGTTAGTAGCAGCATGATGAGTGGATTTAGGTACGACGATTCTAAGTGAAATAAGTCACACAGAAAAGGACACTTCTCATAAGGTATCACTGATAGAGGGAATGTAAAAACCGTTACACTTGAACTGAATTACAAAACAGAACAGAGTCACACATGCAGAAAACACACTATGGCTGCTTAACGGGAAAGGTGAGGTGGGGTGATACATAAAACAAGGGTATCAAATTAGCTCAGATACCGTTCCATAAACCCAATATGTAATAGACAAGACCTACTCCTTGCTCAGAGAACTGGACTCAACACGCCCTATTCACCGCACAAGAATATATCTGACTAATAATAATCGTAAAACCTATGTATTGATATCTCTCTGTTAGTGTGTCAAGTGGGTGTAAAGCGGCATAAACACAGCAGTGAAAAGCAGCTAAACCCCATTATAAAAATAAATTACTTTGAAACACCCATGAAACAAAGACAGTGAAAGAGAGAGAAATTCTTACACAATGCGTTCAGGGGCTGTGATGCAACCTGGATTGACCATATCTAGACGCACAGCTGGATGAGACATAAGGGTGGACACTCTTGGGGCTGAGAGGTTTGGTGAGGTTGGGTGAGCAAACGCAGACCCTTTAAAGTAATACTGCGTGGTACCCATCGCATGGGTCCCAAATCTCCAGGTTCAAGGGCATCTTCCTACATCAAAAACATGCATGAGAAACCCAGAAGATGGTACACTGTGTGATGGGGAAAGGTTTCTAAAACGCACCTCATTTCTCATCTCCTTGTGCCCGGGTTCGCCATTCCAGCCACTTTATTAGCAAGCTCCCTACTTGGAGCATCAGCACCTTTAACCTCCTGTTCCATACAGGTTGTAATTTGTCCTGAGGATAAACGAGAAGACATGGAACCAACGAGAGACTAGCTCTTGGTGTTGGGACAGGCACAGGTCACTCTATTTTCCCATCAGAAAGAAGAATTAACCACAGGCTCAGCCTGCCCCCCGGAACCAGAACAGGGCCTGAAGCCATTCTGCAATTTTGCGGCCAGCTCCCATAAAAACGAGCTGTAAAATGGAGGTTCAGGGCACTGCAATTCACAAACCTGCAGAGTTATAAATGATAACTCTCGTCCACAAATATATTGAGGGAAGGCAAAGAAGAGGATTTGAAATCAAGGCAGAATTGCAGGAAACAGATTTCAGGAGGTAGATACGAATCGCCTTTAAAGCACATGAAAAGCGGCAAAACGTTGACAATGATGCCCTTGGCCAAAAAGGGCGTATGCGTTTTTTCCTGAATATATTCAGGAAAAAACGCATACGCCCTTTTTGGCCAACCAAGCAACCTGGAAAGGCAAATCAGCGCTACAAAGAAGTCTCGCTTCCCATCGGTCAAAAGGGCCATGCTGAAAAAAGTGTCAAAACCAGAAATGCAGGACAGGCCATGGAGAAATGGGAGCCTTGCTACACTGATGGGCGGGATGTAAATTGCCAAGAGCCACTCTGGAGAAGTGTCCGGTGAGTCCTGAAACATCTGAAAAACACAGCTTAGAGAGCATAGGGCACTTCCACTCATGGGGGTATAAATTGGGAAAATTAAAAATCAGCAAGACACAAGCACCCCAAAGTTTAGGGCTGCTCTGTTGACCAGGACCTCCACTTCATTCCACCTTAAATATCCCAGGAAAGAGAAAAATGGATAAAGAAGTTGTGGTCCTTATGTACAATGGAATATCACTCAGCCATGAAATCAATGTCGTAAGGTTAGTAGCAGCATGATTAGTGGATTTAGGTACGACGATTCTAAGTGAAATAAGTCACACAGAAAAGGACACTTCTCATAAGGTATCACTGATAGAGGGAATGTAAAAACCCTTACACTTGAACTGAATTACAAAACAGAACAGAGTCACACATGCAGAAAACACACTATGGCTGCTTAACGGGAAAGGTGAGGTGGGGTGATACATAAAACAAGGGTATCAAATTAGCTCAGATACCGTTCCATAAAACCAATATGTAATAGACAAGACCTACTCCTTGCTCAGAGAACTGGACTCAACATGCCCTATTCACCGCACAAGAATATATCTGACTAATAATAATCGTAAAACCTATGTATTGATATCTCTCTGTTAGTGTGTCAAGTGGGTGTAAAGCGGCATAAACACAGCAGTGAAAAGCAGCTAAACCCCATTATAAAAATAAATTACTTTGAAACACCCATGAAACAAAGACAGTGAAAGAGAGAGAAACTCTTACACAATGCGTTCAGGGGCTGTGATGCAACCTGGATTAACCATATCTAGACGCACAGCTGGATGAGACATAAGGGTGGACACTCTTGGGGCTGAGAGGTTTGGTGAGGTTGGGTGAGCAAACGCAGACCCTTTAAAGTAATACTGCGTGGTACCCATCGCATGGGTCCCAAATCTCCAGGTTCAAGGGCATCTTCCTACATCAAAAACATGCATGAGAAACCAGATGATGGTACACTGTGTGATGGGGAAAGGTTTCTAAAACGCACCTCATTTCTCATTTCCTTGTGCCAGGGTTCGCCATTCTAGCTGCTTTACTAGCAAGCTCCCTACTTGGAGCATCAGCACCTTTAACCTCCTGTTCCGTACAGGTTGCAATTTGTCCTGAGGATAAACGGGAAGACGTGGAACCAACGAGAGACTAGCTCTTGGTGTTGGGACAGGCACAGGTCACTCTATTTTCCCATCAGAAAGAAGAATTAACCACAGGCTCAGCCTGCCCCCCGGAACCAGAACAGGGCCTGAAGCCATTCTGTGATTTTGCGGCCAGCTCCCATAAAAACGAGTTGTAAAATGGAGGTTCAGGGCACTGCAATTCACAAACCTGCAGAGTTTTAAATGATAACTCTCGTCCACAAATATATTGAGGGAAGGCAAAGAAGAGGATTTGAAATCAAGGCAGAATTGCAGGAAACAGATTTCAGGAGGTAGATACGAATCGCCTTTAAAGCACATGAAAAGCGGCAAAACGTTGACAATGATGCCCTTGGCCAAAAAGGGCGTATGCGTTTTTTCCTGAATATATTCATGAAAAAACGCATACGCCCTTTTTGGCCAACCAAGCAACCTGGAAAGGCAAATCAGCGCTACAAAGAAGTCTCGCTTCCCATCGGTCAAAAGGGCCAGGCTGAAAAAAGTGTCAAAACCAAAAATGCAGGACAGGCCATGGAGAAATGGGAGCCTTGCTACACTGATGGGCGGGATGTAAATTGCCAAGAGCCACTCTGGAGAAGTGTCCGGTGAGTCCTGAAACATCTGAAAAACACAGCTTAGAGAGCATAGGGCACTTCCACTCATGGGGGTATAAATTGGGAAAATTAAAAATCAGCAAGACACAAGCACCCCAAAGTTTAGGGCTGCTCTGTTGACCAGGACCTCCACTTCATTCCACCTTAAATATCCCAGGAAAGAGAAAAATGGATAAAGAAGTTGTGGTCCTTATGTACAATGGAATATCACTCAGCCAGGAAATCAATGTCGTAAGGTTAGTAGCAGCATGATGAGTGGATTTAGGTACGACGATTCTAAGTGAAATAAGTCACACAGAAAAGGACACTTCTCATAAGGTATCACTGATAGAGGGAATGTAAAAACCGTTACACTTGAACTGAATTACAAAACAGAACAGAGTCACACATGCAGAAAACACACTATGGCTGCTTAACGGGAAAGGTGAGGTGGGGTGATACATAAAACAAGGGTATCAAATTAGCTCAGATACCATTCCATAAACTCAATATGTAATAGACAAGACCTACTCCTTGCTCAGAGAACTGGACTCAACACGCCCTATTCACCGCACAAGAATATATCTGACTAATAATAATCGTAAAACCTATGTATTGATATCTCTCTGTTAGTGTGTCAAGTGGGTGTAAAGCGGCATAAACACAGCAGTGAAAAGCAGCTAAACCCCATTATAAAAATAAATTACTTTGAAACACCCATGAAACAAAGACAGTGAAAGAGAGAGAAATTCTTACACAATGCGTTCAGGGGCTGTGATGCAACCTGGATTGACCATATCTTGACGCACAGCTGGATGAGACATAAGGGTGGACACTCTTGGGGCTGAGAGGTTTGGTGAGGTTGGGTGAGCAAACGCAGACCCTTTAAAGTAATACTGCGTGGTACCCATCGCATGGGTCCCAAATCTCCAGGTTCAAGGGCATCTTCCTACATCAAAAACATGCATGAGAAACCCAGAAGATGGTACACCGTGTGATGGGGAAAGGTTTCTAAAACGCACCTCATTTCTCATCTCCTTGTGCCCAGGTTCGCCATTCCAGGCACTTTACTAGTAAGCTCCCTACTTGGAGCATCAGCACCTTTAACCTCCTGTTCCGTACAGGTTGCAATTTGTCCTGAGGATAAACGGGAAGACGTGGAACCAACGAGAGACTAGCTCTTGGTGTTGGGACAGGCACAGGTCACTCTATTTTCCCATCAGGAATAAGAATTAACCACAGGCTCAGCCTGCCCCCCGGAACCAGAACAGGGCCTGAAGCCATTCTGCGATTTTGCGGCCAGCTCCCATAAAAACGAGTTGTAGAATGGAGGTTCAGGGCACTGCAATTCACAAACCTGCAGAGTTATAAATGATAACTCTCGTCCACAAATATATTGAGGGAAGGCAAAGAAGAGGATTTGAAATCAAGGCAGAATTGCAGGAAACAGATTTCAGGAGGTAGATACGAATCGCCTTTAAAGCACATGAAAAGCGGCAAAACGTTGACAATGATGCCCTTGGCCAAAAAGGGCGTATGCGTTTTTTCCTGAATATATTCAGGAGAAAACGCATACGCCCTTTTTGGCCAACCAAGCAACCTGGAAAGGCAAATCAGCGCTACAAAGAAGTCTCGCTTCCCATCGGTCAAAAGGGCCATGCTGAAAAAAGTGTCAAAACCAGAAATGCAGGACAGGCCATGGAGAAATGGGAGCCTTGCTACACTGATGGGCGGGATGTAAATTGCCAAGAGCCACTCTGGAGAAGTGTCCGGTGAGTCCTGAAACATCTGAAAAACACAGCTTAGAGAGCATAGGGCACTTCCACTCATGGGGGTATAAATTGGGAAAATTAAAAATCAGCAAGACACAAGCACCCCAAAGTTTAGGGCTGCTCTGTTGACCAGGACCTCCACTTCATTCCACCTTAAATATCCCAGGAAAGAGAAAAATGGATAAAGAAGTTGTGGTCCTTATGTACAATGGAATATCACTCAGCCATGAAATCAATGTCGTAAGGTTAGTAGCAGCATGATGAGTGGATTTAGGTACGACGATTCTAAGTGAAATAAGTCACACAGAAAAGGACACTTCTCATAAGGTATCACTGATAGAGGGAATGTAAAAACCGTTACACTTGAACTGAATTACAAAACAGAACAGAGTCACACATGCAGAAAACACACTATGGCTGCTTAACGGGAAAGGTGAGGTGGGGTGATACATAAAACAAGGGTATCAAATTAGCTCAGATACCGTTCCATAAACCCAATATGTAATAGACAAGACCTACTCCTTGCTCAGAGAACTGGACTCAACACGCCCTATTCACCGCACAAGAATATATCTGACTAATAATAATCGTAAAACCTATGTATTGATATCTCTCTGTTAGTGTGTCAAGTGGGTGTAAAGCGGCATAAACACAGCAGTGAAAAGCAGCTAAACCCCATTATAAAAATAAATTACTTTGAAACACCCATGAAACAAAGACAGTGAAAGAGAGAGAAATTCTTACACAATGCGTTCAGGGGCTGTGATGCAACCTGGATTGACCATATCTAGACGCACAGCTGGATGAGACATAAGGGTGGACACTCTTGGGGCTGAGAGGTTTGGTGAGGTTGGGTGAGCAAACGCAGACCCTTTAAAGTAATACTGCGTGGTATCCATCGCATGGGTCCCAAATCTCCAGGTTCAAGGGCATCTTCCTACATCAAAAACATGCATGAGAAACCCAGAAGATGGTACACTGTGTGATGGGGAAAGGTTTCTAAAACGCACCTCATTTCTCATCTCCTTGTGCCCGGGTTCGCCATTCCAGCCACTTTATTAGCAAGCTCCCTACTTGGAGCATCAGCACCTTTAACCTCCTGTTCCATACAGGTTGTAATTTGTCCTGAGGATAAACGAGAAGACATGGAACCAACGAGAGACTAGCTCTTGGTGTTGGGACAGGCACAGGTCACTCTATTTTCCCATCAGAAAGAAGAATTTACCACAGGCTCAGCCTGCCCCCCGGAACCAGAACAGGGCCTGAAGCCATTCTGCAATTTTGCGGCCAGCTCCCATAAAAACGAGCTGTAAAATGGAGGTTCAGGGCACTGCAATTCACAAACCTGCAGAGTTATAAATGATAACTCTCGTCCACAAATATATTGAGGGAAGGCAAAGAAGAGGATTTGAAATCAAGGCAGAATTGCAGGAAACAGATTTCAGGAGGTAGATACGAATCGCCTTTAAAGCACATGAAAAGCGGCAAAACGTTGACAATGATGCCCTTGGCCAAAAAGGGCGTATGCGTTTTTTCCTGAATATATTCAGGAAAAAACGCATACGCCCTTTTTGGCCAACCAAGCAACCTGGAAAGGCAAATCAGCGCTACAAAGAAGTCTCGCTTCCCATCGGTCAAAAGGGCCATGCTGAAAAAAGTGTCAAAACCAGAAATGCAGGACAGGCCATGGAGAAATGGGAGCCTTGCTACACTGATGGGCGGGATGTAAATTGCCAAGAGCCACTCTGGAGAAGTGTCCGGTGAGTCCTGAAACATCTGAAAAACACAGCTTAGAGAGCATAGGGCACTTCCACTCATGGGGGTATAAATTGGGAAAATTAAAAATCAGCAAGACACAAGCACCCCAAAGTTTAGGGCTGCTCTGTTGACCAGGACCTCCACTTCATTCCACCTTAAATATCCCAGGAAAGAGAAAAATGGATAAAGAAGTTGTGGTCCTTATGTACAATGGAATATCACTCAGCCATGAAATCAATGTCGTAAGGTTAGTAGCAGCATGATGAGTGGATTTAGGTACGACGATTCTAAGTGAAATAAGTCACACAGAAAAGGACACTTCTCATAAGGTATCACTGATAGAGGGAATGTAAAAACCGTTACACTTGAACTGAATTACAAAACAGAACAGAGTCACACATGCAGAAAACACACTATGGCTGCTTAACGGGAAAGGTGAGGTGGGGTGATACATAAAACAAGGGTATCAAATTAGCTCAGATACCGTTCCATAAACCCAATATGTAATAGACAAGACCTACTCCTTGCTCAGAGAACTGGACTCAACACGCCCTATTACCCGCACAAGAATATATCTGACTAATAATAATCGTAAAACCTATGTATTGATATCTCTCTGTTAGTGTGTCAAGTGGGTGTAAAGCAGCATAAACACAGCAGTGAAAAGCAGCTAAACCCCATTATAAAAATAAATTACTTTGAAACACCCATGAAACAAAGACAGTGAAAGAGAGAGAAATTCTTACACAATGCGTTCAGGGGCTGTGATGCAACCTGGATTGACCATATCTAGACGCACAGCTGGATGAGACATAAGGGTGGACACTCTTGGGGCTGAGAGGTTTGGTGAGGTTGGGTGAGCAAACGCAGACCCTTTAAAGTAATACTGCGTGGTACCCATCGCATGGGTCCCAAATCTCCAGGTTCAAGGGCATCTTCCTACATCAAAAACATGCATGAGAAACCCAGAAGATGGTACACCGTGTGATGGGGAAAGGTTTCTAAAACGCACCTCATTTCTCATCTCCTTGTGCCCGGGTTCGCTATTCCAGCCGCTTTACTAGCAAGCTCCCTACTTGGAGCATCAGCACCTTTAACCTCCTGTTCCGTACAGGTTGCAATTTGTCCTGAGGATAAACGGGAAGACGTGGAACCAACGAGAGACTAGCTCTTGGTGTTGGGACAGGCACAGGTCACTCTATTTTCCCATCAGAAAGAAGAATTAACCACAGGCTCAGCCTGCCCCCCGGAACCAGAACAGGGCCTGAAGCCATTCTGCGATTTTGCGGCCAGCTCCCATAAAAACGAGTTGTAAAATGGAGGTTCAGGGCACTGCAATTCACAGACCTACAGAGTTATAAATGATAACTCTCGTCCACAAATATATTGAGGGAAGGCAAAGAAGAGGATTTGAAATCAAGGCAGAATTGCAGGAAACAGATTTCAGGAGGTAGATACGAATCGCGTTTGAAGCACATGAAAAGCGGCAAAACGTTGATAATGATGCCCTTGGCCAAAAAGGGCGTATGCGTTTTCTCCTGAATATATTCAGGAGAAAACGCATACGCCCTTTTTGGCCAACCAAGCAACCTGGAAAGGCAAATCAGCGCTACAAGAAGTCTCGCTTCCCATCGGTCAAAAGGGCCATGCTGAAAAAAGTGTCAAAACCAGAAATGCAGGACAGGCCATGGAGAAATGGGAGCCTTGCTACACTGATGGGCGGGATGTAAATTGCCAAGAGCCACTCTGGAGAAGTGTCCGGTGAGTCCTGAAACATCTGAAAAACACAGCTTAGAGAGCATAGGGCACTTCCACTCATGGGGGTATAAATTGGGAAAATTAAAAATCAGCAAGACACAAGCACCCCAAAGTTTAGGGCTGCTCTGTTGACCAGGACCTCCACTTCATTCCACCTTAAATATCCCAGGAAAGAGAAAAAATGGATAAAGAAGTTGTGGTCCTTATGTACAATGGAATATCACTCAGCCATGAAATCAATGTCGTAAGGTTAGTAGCAGCATGATGAGTGGATGTAGGTACGACGATTCTAAGTGAAATAAGTCACACAGAAAAGGACACTTCTCATAAGGTATCACTGATAGAGGGAATGTAAAAACCGTTACACTTGAACTGAATTACAAAACAGAACAGAGTCACACATGCAGAAAACACACTATGGCTGCTTAACGGGAAAGGTGAGGTGGGGTGATACATAAAACAAGGGTATCAAATTAGCTCAGATACCGTTCCATAAAACCAATATGTAATAGACAAGACCTACTCCTTGCTCAGAGAACTGGACTCAACATGCCCTATTCACCGCACAAGAATATATCTGACTAATAATAATCGTAAAACCTATGTATTGATATCTCTCTGTTAGTGTGTCAAGTGGGTGTAAAGCGGCATAAACACAGCAGTGAAAAGCAGCTAAACCCCATTATAAAAATAAATTACTTTGAAACACCCATGAAACAAAGACAGTGAAAGAGAGAGAAACTCTTACACAATGCGTTCAGGGGCTGTGATGCAACCTGGATTGACCATATCTAGACGCACAGCTGGATGAGACATAAGGGTGGACACTCTTGGGGCTGAGAGGTTTGGTGAGGTTGGGTGAGCAAACGCAGACCCTTTAAAGTAATACTGCGTGGTACCCATCGCATGGGTCCCAAATCTCCAGGTTCAAGGGCATCTTCCTACATCAAAAACATGCATGAGAAACCCAGATGATGGTACACTGTGTGATGGGGAAAGGTTTCTAAAACGCACCTCATTTCTCATTTCCTTGTGCCCGGGTTCGCCATTCCAGCTGCTTTACTAGCAAGCTCCCTACTTGGAGCATCAGCACCTTTAACCTCCTGTTCCGTACAGGTTGCAATTTGTCCTGAGGATAAACGGGAAGACGTGGCACCAACGAGAGACTAGCTCTTGGTGTTGGGACAGGCACAGGTCACTCTATTTTCCCATCAGAAAGAAGAATTAACCACAGGCTCAGCCTGCCCCCCGGAACCAGAACAGGGCCTGAAGCCATTCTGCGATTTTGCGGCCAGCTCCCATAAAAACGAGTTGTAAAATGGAGGTTCAGGGCACTGCAATTCACAAACCTGCAGAGTTTTAAATGATAACTCTCGTCCACAAATATATTGAGGGAAGGCAAAGAAGAGGATTTGAAATCAAGGCAGAATTGCAGGAAACAGATTTCAGGACGTAGATACGAATCGCCTTTAAAGCACATGAAAAGCGGCAAAACGTTGACAATGATGCCCTTGGCCAAAAAGGGCCTATGCGTTTTTTCCTGAATATATTCAGGAAAAAACGCATACGCCCTTTTTGGCCAACCAAGCAACCTGGAAAGGCAAATCAGCGCTACAAAGAAGTCTCGCTTCCCATCGGTCAAAAGGGCCAGGCTGAAAAAAGTGTCAAAACCAGAAATGCAGGACAGGCCATGGAGAAATGGGAGCCTTGCTACACTGATGGGCGGGATGTAAATTGCCAAGAGCCACTCTGGAGAAGTGTCCGGTGAGTCCTGAAACATCTGAAAAACACAGCTTAGAGAGCATAGGGCACTTCCACTCATGGGGGTATAAATTGGGAAAATGAAAAATCAGCAAGACACAAGCACCCCAAAGTTTAGGGCTGCTCTGTTGACCAGGACCTCCACTTCATTCCACCTTAAATATCCCAGGAAAGAGAAAAATGGATAAAGAAGTTGTGGTCCTTATGTACAATGGAATATCACTCAGCCAGGAAATCAATGTCGTAAGGTTAGCAGCAGCATGATGAGTGGATTTAGGTACGACGATTCTAAGTGAAATAAGTCACACAGAAAAGGACACTTCTCATAAGGTATCACTGATAGAGGGAATGTAAAAACCATTACACTTGAACTGAATTACAAAACAGAACAGAGTCACACATGCAGAAAACACACTATGGCTGCTTAACGGGAAAGGTGAGGTGGGGTGATACATAAAACAAGGGTATCAAATTAGCTCAGATACCATTCCATAAACCCAACATGTAATAGACAAGACCTACTCCTTGCTCAGAGAACTGGACTCAACACGCCCTATTCACCGCACAAGAATATATCTGACTAATAATAATCGTAAAACCTATGTATTGATATCTCTCTGTTAGTGTGTCAAGTGGGTGTAAAGCGGCATAAACACAGCAGTGAAAAGCAGCTAAACCCCATTATAAAAATAAATTACTTTGAAACACCCATGAAACAAAGACAGTGAAAGAGAGAGAAATTCTTACACAATGCGTTCAGGGGCTGTGATGCAACCTGGATTGACCATATCTTGACGCACAGCTGGATGAGACATAAGGGTGGACACTCTTGGGGCTGAGAGGTTTGGTGAGGTTGGGTGAGCAAACGCAGACCCTTTAAAGTAATACTGCGTGGTACCCATTGCATGGGTCCCATATCTCCAGGTTCAAGGGCATCTTCCTACATCAAAAACATGGATGAGAAACCCAGAAGATGGTACACCGTGTGATGGGGAAAGGTTTCTAAAACGCACCTCATTTCTCATCTCCTTGTGCCCGGGTTCGCTATTCCAGCCGCTTTACTAGCAAGCTCCCTACTTGGAGCATCAGCACCTTTAACCTCCTGTTCCGTACAGGTTGCAATTTGTCCTGAGGATAAACGGGAAGACGTGGAACCAACGAGAGACTAGCTCTTGGTGTTGGGACAGGCACAGGTCACTCTATTTTCCCATCAGAAAGAAGAATTAACCACAGGCTCAGCCTGCCCCCCGGAACCAGAACAGGGCCTGAAGCCATTCTGCGATTTTGCGGCCAGCTCCCATAAAAACGAGTTGTAAAATGGAGGTTCAGGGCACTGCAATTCACAGACCTGCAGAGTTATAAATGATAACTCTCGTCCACAAATATATTGAGGGAAGGCAAAGAAGAGGATTTGAAATCAAGGCAGAATTGCAGGAAACAGATTTCAGGAGGTAGATACGAATCGCCTTTGAAGCACATGAAAAGCGGCAAAACGTTGACAATGATGCCCTTGGCCAAAAAGGGCGTATGCGTTTTCTCCTGAATATATTCAGGAGAAAACGCATACGCCCTTTTTGGCCAACCAAGCAACCTGGAAAGGCAAATCAGTGCTACAAAGAAGTCTCGCTTCCCATCGGTCAAAAGGGCCATGCTGAAAAAAGTGTCAAAACCAGAAATGCAGGACAGGCCATGGAGAAATGGGAGCCTTGCTACACTGATGGGCGGGATGTAAATTGCCAAGAGCCACTCTGGAGAAGTGTCTGGTGAGTCCTGAAACATCTGAAAAACACAGCTTAGAGAGCATAGGGCACTTCCACTCATGGGGGTATAAATTGGGAAAATTAAAAATCAGCAAGACACAAGCACCCCAAAGTTTAGGGCTGCTCTGTTGACCAGGACCTCCACTTCATTCCACCTTAAATATCCCAGGAAAGAGAAAAAATGGATAAAGAAGTTGTGGTCCTTATGTACAATGGAATATCACTCAGCCATGAAATCAATGTCGTAAGGTTAGTAGCAGCATGATGAGTGGATGTAGGTACGACGATTCTAAGTGAAATAAGTCACACAGAAAAGGACACTTCTCATAAGGTATCACTGATAGAGGGAATGTAAAAACCGTTACACTTGAACTGAATTACAAAACAGAACAGAGTCACACATGCAGAAAACACACTATGGCTGCTTAACGGGAAAGGTGAGGTGGGGTGATACATAAAACAAGGGTATCAAATTAGCTCAGATACCGTTCCATAAAACCAATATGTAATAGACAAGACCTACTCCTTGCTCAGAGAACTGGACTCAACATGCCCTATTCACCGCACAAGAATATATCTGACTAATAATAATCGTAAAACCTATGTATTGATATCTCTCTGTTAGTGTGTCAAGTGGGTGTAAAGCGGCATAAACACAGCAGTGAAAAGCAGCTAAACCCCATTATAAAAATAAATTACTTTGAAACAACCATGAAACAAAGACAGTGAAAGAGAGAGAAACTCTTACACAATGCGTTCAGGGGCTGTGATGCAACCTGGATTGACCATATCTAGACGCACAGCTGGATGAGACATAAGGGTGGACACTCTTGGGGCTGAGAGGTTTGGTGAGGTTGGGTGAGCAAACGCAGACCCTTTAAAGTAATACTGCGTGGTACCCATCGCATGGGTCCCAAATCTCCAGGTTCAAGGGCATCTTCCTACATCAAAAACATGCATGAGAAACCCAGATGATGGTACACTGTGTGATGGGGAAAGGTTTCTAAAACGCACCTCATTTCTCATTTCCTTGTGCCCGGGTTCGCCATTCCAGCTGCTTTACTAGCAAGCTCCCTACTTGGAGCATCAGCACCTTTAACCTCCTGTTCCGTACAGGTTGCAATTTGTCCTGAGGATAAACGGGAAGACGTGGAACCAACGAGAGACTAGCTCTTGGTGTTGGGACAGGCACAGGTCACTCTATTTTCCCATCAGAAAGAAGAATTAACCACAGGCTCAGCCTGCCCCCCGGAACCAGAACAGGGCCTGAAGCCATTCTGCGATTTTGCGGCCAGCTCCCATAAAAACGAGTTGTAAAATGGAGGTTCAGGGCACTGCAATTCACAAACCTGCAGAGTTTTAAATGATAACTCTCGTCCACAAATATATTGAGGGAAGGCAAAGAAGAGGATTTGAAATCAAGGCAGAATTGCAGGAAACAGATTTCAGGACGTAGATACGAATCGCCTTTAAAGCACATGAAAAGCGGCAAAACGTTGACAATGATGCCCTTGGCCAAAAAGGGCGTATGCGTTTTTTCCTGAATATATTCAGGAAAAAACGCATACGCCCTTTTTGGCCAACCAAGCAACCTGGAAAGGCAAATCAGCGCTACAAAGAAGTCTCGCTTCCCATCGGTCAAAAGGGCCAGGCTGAAAAAAGTGTCAAAACCAGAAATGCAGGACAGGCCATGGAGAAATGGGAGCCTTGCTACACTGATGGGCGGGATGTAAATTGCCAAGAGCCACTCTGGAGAAGTGTCCGGTGAGTCCTGAAACATCTGAAAAACACAGCTTAGAGAGCATAGGGCACTTCCACTCATGGGGGTATAAATTGGGAAAATGAAAAATCAGCAAGACACAAGCACCCCAAAGTTTAGGGCTGCTCTGTTGACCAGGACCTCCACTTCATTCCACCTTAAATATCCCAGGAAAGAGAAAAATGGATAAAGAAGTTGTGGTCCTTATGTACAATGGAATATCACTCAGCCAGGAAATCAATGTCGTAAGGTTAGCAGCAGCATGATGAGTGGATTTAGGTACGACGATTCTAAGTGAAATAAGTCACACAGAAAAGGACACTTCTCATAAGGTATCACTGATAGAGGGAATGTAAAAACCATTACACTTGAACTGAATTACAAAACAGAACAGAGTCACACATGCAGAAAACACACTATGGCTGCTTAACGGGAAAGGTGAGGTGGGGTGATACATAAAACAAGGGTATCAAATTAGCTCAGATACCATTCCATAAACCCAACATGTAATAGACAAGACCTACTCCTTGCTCAGAGAACTGGACTCAACACGCCCTATTCACCGCACAAGAATATATCTGACTAATAATAATCGTAAAACCTATGTATTGATATCTCTCTGTTAGTGTGTCAAGTGGGTGTAAAGCGGCATAAACACAGCAGTGAAAAGCAGCTAAACCCCATTATAAAAATAAATTACTTTGAAACACCCATGAAACAAAGACAGTGAAAGAGAGAGAAATTCTTACACAATGCGTTCAGGGGCTGTGATGCAACCTGGATTGACCATATCTTGACGCACAGCTGGATGAGACATAAGGGTGGACACTCTTGGGGCTGAGAGGTTTGGTGAGGTTGGGTGAGCAAACGCAGACCCTTTAAAGTAATACTGCGTGGTACCCATTGCATGGGTCCCATATCTCCAGGTTCAAGGGCATCTTCCTACATCAAAAACATGGATGAGAAACCCAGAAGATGGTACACCGTGTGATGGGGAAAGGTTTCTAAAACGCACCTCATTTCTCATCTCCTTGTGCCCGGGTTCGCTATTCCAGCCGCTTTACTAGCAAGCTCCCTACTTGGAGCATCAGCACCTTTAACCTCCTGTTCCGTACAGGTTGCAATTTGTCCTGAGGATAAACGGGAAGACGTGGAACCAACGAGAGACTAGCTCTTGGTGTTGGGACAGGCACAGGTCACTCTATTTTCCCATCAGAAAGAAGAATTAACCACAGGCTCAGCCTGCCCCCCGGAACCAGAACAGGGCCTGAAGCCATTCTGCGATTTTGCGGCCAGCTCCCATAAAAACGAGTTGTAAAATGGAGGTTCAGGGCACTGCAATTCACAGACCTGCAGAGTTATAAATGATAACTCTCGTCCACAAATATATTGAGGGAAGGCAAAGAAGAGGATTTGAAATCAAGGCAGAATTGCAGGAAACAGATTTCAGGAGGTAGATACGAATCGCCTTTGAAGCACATGAAAAGCGGCAAAACGTTGACAATGATGCCCTTGGCCAAAAAGGGCGTATGCGTTTTCTCCTGAATATATTCAGGAGAAAACGCATACGCCCTTTTTGGCCAACCAAGCAACCTGGAAAGGCAAATCAGTGCTACAAAGAAGTCTCGCTTCCCATCGGTCAAAAGGGCCATGCTGAAAAAAGTGTCAAAACCAGAAATGCAGGACAGGCCATGGAGAAATGGGAGCCTTGCTACACTGATGGGCGGGATGTAAATTGCCAAGAGCCACTCTGGAGAAGTGTCCGGTGAGTCCTGAAACATCTGAAAAACACAGCTTAGAGAGCATAGGGCACTTCCACTCATGGGGGTATAAATTGGGAAAATTAAAAATCAGCAAGACACAAGCACCCCAAAGTTTAGGGCTGCTCTGTTGACCAGGACCTCCACTTCATTCCACCTTAAATATCCCAGGAAAGAGAAAAAATGGATAAAGAAGTTGTGGTCCTTATGTACAATGGAATATCACTCAGCCATGAAATCAATGTCGTAAGGTTAGTAGCAGCATGATGAGTGGATGTAGGTACGACGATTCTAAGTGAAATAAGTCACACAGAAAAGGACACTTCTCATAAGGTATCACTGATAGAGGGAATGTAAAAACCGTTACACTTGAACTGAATTACAAAACAGAACAGAGTCACACATGCAGAAAACACACTATGGCTGCTTAACGGGAAAGGTGAGGTGGGGTGATACATAAAACAAGGGTATCAAATTAGCTCAGATACCGTTCCATAAAACCAATATGTAATAGACAAGACCTACTCCTTGCTCAGAGAACTGGACTCAACATGCCCTATTCACCGCACAAGAATATATCTGACTAATAATAATCGTAAAACCTATGTATTGATATCTCTCTGTTAGTGTGTCAAGTGGGTGTAAAGCGGCATAAACACAGCAGTGAAAAGCAGCTAAACCCCATTATAAAAATAAATTACTTTGAAACACCCATGAAACAAAGACAGTGAAAGAGAGAGAAACTCTTACACAATGCGTTCAGGGGCTGTGATGCAACCTGGATTAACCATATCTAGACGCACAGCTGGATGAGACATAAGGGTGGACACTCTTGGGGCTGAGAGGTTTGGTGAGGTTGGGTGAGCAAACGCAGACCCTTTAAAGTAATACTGCGTGGTACCCATCGCATGGGTCCCAAATCTCCAGGTTCAAGGGCATCTTCCTACATCAAAAACATGCATGAGAAACCCAGATGATTGTACACTGTGTGATGGGGAAAGGTTTCTAAAACGCACCTCATTTCTCATTTCCTTGTGCCCGGGTTCGCCATTCCAGCTGCTTTACTAGCAAGCTCCCTACTTGGAGCATCAGCACCTTTAACCTCCTGTTCCGTACAGGTTGCAATTTGTCCTGAGGATAAACGGGAAGACGTGGAACCAACGAGAGACTAGCTCTTGGTGTTGGGACAGGCACAGGTCACTCTATTTTCCCATCAGAAAGAAGAATTAACCACAGGCTCAGCCTGCCCCCCGGAACCAGAACAGGGCCTGAAGCCATTCTGCGATTTTGCGGCCAGCTCCCATAAAAACGAGTTGTAAAATGGAGGTTCAGGGCACTGCAATTCACAAACCTGCAGAGTTTTAAATGATAACTCTCGTCCACAAATATATTGAGGGAAGGCAAAGAAGAGGATTTGAAATCAAGGCAGAATTGCAGGAAACAGATTTCAGGACGTAGATACGAATCGCCTTTAAAGCACATGAAAAGCGGCAAAACGTTGACAATGATGCCCTTGGCCAAAAAGGGCGTATGCGTTTTCTCCTGAATATATTCAGGAAAAAACGCATACGCCCTTTTTGGCCAACCAAGCAACCTGGAAAGGCAAATCAGCGCTACAAAGAAGTCTCGCTTCCCATCGGTCAAAAGGGCCATGCTGAAAAAAGTGTCAAAACCAGAAATGCAGGACAGGCCATGGAGAAATGGGAGCCTTGCTACACTGATGGGCGGGATGTAAATTGCCAAGAGCCACTCTGGAGAAGTGTCCGGTGAGTCCTGAAACATCTGAAAAACACAGCTTAGAGAGCATAGGGCACTTCCACTCATGGGGGTATAAATTGGGAAAATTAAAAATCAGCAAGACACAAGCACCCCAAAGTTTAGGGCTGCTCTGTTGACCAGGACCTCCACTTCATTCCACCTTAAATATCCCAGGAAAGAGAAAAATGGATAAAGAAGTTGTGGTCCTTATGTACAATGGAATATCACTCAGCCAGGAAATCAATGTCGTAAGGTTAGTAGCAGCATGATGAGTGGATTTAGGTACGACGATTCTAAGTGAAATAAGTCACACAGAAAAGGACACTTCTCATAAGGTATCACTGATAGAGGGAATGTAAAAACCATTACACTTGAACTGAATTACAAAACAGAACAGAGTCACACATGCAGAAAACACACTATGGCTGCTTAACGGGAAAGGTGAGGTGGGGTGATACATAAAACAAGGGTATCAAATTAGCTCAGATACCATTCCATAAACCCAATATGTAATAGACAAGACCTACTCCTTGCTCAGAGAACTGGACTCAACACGCCCTATTCACCGCACAAGAATATATCTGACTAATAATAATCGTAAAACCTATGTATTGATATCTCTCTGTTAGTGTGTCAAGTGGGTGTAAAGTGGCATAAACACAGCAGTGAAAAGCAGCTAAACCCCATTATAAAAATAAATTACTTTGAAACACCCATGAAACAAAGACAGTGAAAGAGAGAGAAATTCTTACACAATGCGTTCAGGGGCTGTGATGCAACCTGGATTGACCATATCTTGACGCACAGCTGGATGAGACATAAGGGTGGACACTCTTGGGGCTGAGAGGTTTGGTGAGGTTGGGTGAGCAAACGCAGACCCTTTAAAGTAATACTGCGTGGTACCCATCGCATGGGTCCCATATCTCCAGGTTCAAGGGCATCTTCCTACATCAAAAACATGCATGAGAAACCCAGAAGATGGTACACCGTGTGATGGGGAAAGGTTTCTAAAACGCACCTCATTTCTCATCTCCTTGTGCCCAGGTTCGCCATTCCAGGCACTTTACTAGTAAGCTCCCTACTTGGAGCATCAGCACCTTTAACCTCCTGTTCCGTACAGGTTGCAATTTGTCCTGAGGATAAACGGGAAGACGTGGAACCAACGAGAGACTAGCTCTTGGTGTTGGGACAGGCACAGGTCACTCTATTTTCTCATCAGGAAGAAGAATTAACCACAGGCTCAGCCTGCCCCCCGGAACCAGAACAGGGCCTGAAGCCATTCTGCGATTTTGCGGCCAGCTCCCATAAAAACGAGTTGTAGAATGGAGGTTCAGAGCACTGCAATTCACAAACCTGCAGAGTTATAAATGATAACTCTCGTCCACAAATATATTGAGGGAAGGCAAAGAAGAGGATTTGAAATCAAGGCAGAATTGCAGGAAACAGATTTCAGGAGGTAGATACGAATCGCCTTTAAAGCACATGAAAAGCGGCAAAACGTTGACAATGATGCCCTTGGCCAAAAAGGGCGTATGCGTTTTTTCCTGAATATATTCAGGAGAAAACGCATACGCCCTTTTTGGCCAACCAAGCAACCTGGAAAGGCAAATCAGCGCTACAAAGAAGTCTCGCTTCCCATCGGTCAAAAGGGCCATGCTGAAAAAAGTGTCAAAACCAGAAATGCAGGACAGGCCATGGAGAAATGGGAGCCTTGCTACACTGATGGGCGGGATGTAAATTGCCAAGAGCCACTCTGGAGAAGTGTCCGGTGAGTCCTGAAACATCTGAAAAACACAGCTTAGAGAACATAGGGCACTTCCACTCATGGGGGTATAAATTGGGAAAATTAAAAATCAGCAAGACACAAGCACCCCAAAGTTTAGGGCTGCTCTGTTGACCAGGACCTCCACTTCATTCCACCTTAAATATCCCAGGAAAGAGAAAAATGGATAAAGAAGTTGTGGTCCTTATGTACAATGGAATATCACTCAGCCATGAAATCAATGTCGTAAGGTTAGTAGCAGCATGATGAGTGGATTTAGGTACGACGATTCTAAGTGAAATAAGTCACACAGAAAAGGACACTTCTCATAAGGTATCACTGATAGAGGGAATGTAAAAACCGTTACACTTGAACTGAATTACAAAACAGAACAGAGTCACACATGCAGAAAACACACTATGGCTGCTTAACGGGAAAGGTGAGGTGGGGTGATACATAAAACAAGGGTATCAAATTAGCTCAGATACCGTTCCATAAACCCAATATGTAATAGACAAGACCTACTCCTTGCTCAGAGAACTGGACTCAACACGCCCTATTCACCGCACAAGAATATATCTGACTAATAATAATCGTAAAACCTATGTATTGATATCTCTCTGTTAGTGTGTCAAGTGGGTGTAAAGTGGCATAAACACAGCAGTGAAAATCAGCTAAACCCCATTATAAAAATAAATTACTTTGAAACACCCATGAAACAAAGACAGTGAAAGAGAGAGAAATTCTTACACAATGCGTTCAGGGGCTGTGATGCAACCTGGATTGACCATATCTAGACGCACAGCTGGATGAGACATAAGGGTGGACACTCTTGGGGCTGAGAGGTTTGGTGAGGTTGGGTGAGCAAACGCAGACCCTTTAAAGTAATACTGCGTGGTACCCATCGCATGGGTCCCAAATCTCCAGGTTCAAGGGCATCTTCCTACATCAAAAACATGCATGAGAAACCCAGAAGATGGTACACTGTGTGATGGGGAAAGGTTTCTAAAACGCACCTCATTTCTCATCTCCTTGTGCCCGGGTTCGCCATTCCAACCACTTTACTAGCAAGCTCCCTACTTGGAGCATCAGCACCTTTAACCTCCTGTTCCATACAGGTTGTAATTTGTCCTGAGGATAAACGAGAAGACATGGAACCAACGAGAGACTAGCTCTTGGTGTTGGGACAGGCACAGGTCACTCTATTTTCCCATCAGAAAGAAGAATTAACCACAGGCTCAGCCTGCCCCCCGGAACCAGAACAGGGCCTGAAGCCATTCTGTGATTTTGCGGCCAGCTCCCATAAAAACGAGTTGTAAAATGGAGGTTCAGGGCACTGCAATTCACAAACCTGCAGAGTTATAAATGATAACTCTCGTCCACAAATATATTGAGGGAAGGCAAAGAAGAGGATTTGAAATCAAGGCAGAATTGCAGGAAACAGATTTCAGGAGGTAGATACGAATCGCCTTTAAAGCACATGAAAAGCGGCAAAACGTTGACAATGATGCCCTTGGCCAAAAAGGGCGTATGCGTTTTTTCCTGAATATATTCAGGAAAAAACGCATACGCCCTTTTTGGCCAACCAAGCAACCTGGAAAGGCAAATCAGCGCTACAAAGAAGTCTCGCTTCCCATCGGTCAAAAGGGCCATGCTGAAAAAAGTGTCAAAACCAGAAATGCAGGACAGGCCATGGAGAAATGGGAGCCTTGCTACACTGATGGGCGGGATGTAAATTGCCAAGAGCCACTCTGGAGAAGTGTCCGGTGAGTCCTGAAACATCTGAAAAACACAGCTTAGAGAGCATAGGGCACTTCCACTCATGGGGGTATAAATTGGGAAAATTAAAAATCAGCAAGACACAAGCACCCCAAAGTTTAGGGCTGCTCTGTTGACCAGGACCTCCACTTCATTCCACCTTAAATATCCCAGGAAAGAGAAAAATGGATAAAGAAGTTGTGGTCCTTATGTACAATGGAATATCACTCAGCCATGAAATCAATGTCGTAAGGTTAGTAGCAGCATGATGAGTGGATTTAGGTACGACGATTCTAAGTGAAATAAGTCACACAGAAAAGGACACTTCTCATAAGGTATCACTGATAGAGGGAATGTAAAAACCGTTACACTTGAACTGAATTACAAAACAGAACAGAGTCACACATGCAGAAAACACACTATGGCTGCTTAACGGGAAAGGTGAGGTGGGGTGATACATAAAACAAGGGTATCAAATTAGCTCAGATACCGTTCCATAAACCCAATATGTAATAGACAAGACCTACTCCTTGCTCAGAGAACTGGACTCAACACGCCCTATTACCCGCACAAGAATATATCTGACTAATAATAATCGTAAAACCTATGTATTGATATCTCTCTGTTAGTGTGTCAAGTGGGTGTAAAGCGGCATAAACACAGCAGTGAAAAGCAGCTAAACCCCATTATAAAAATAAATTACTTTGAAACACCCATGAAACAAAGACAGTGAAAGAGAGAGAAATTCTTACACAATGCGTTCAGGGGCTGTGATGCAACCTGGATTGACCATATCTAGACGCACAGCTGGATGAGACATAAGGGTGGACACTCTTGGGGCTGAGAGGTTTGGTGAGGTTGGGTGAGCAAACGCAGACCCTTTAAAGTAATACTGCGTGGTACCCATCGCATGGGTCCCAAATCTCCAGGTTCAAGGGCATCTTCCTACATCAAAAACATGCATGAGAAACCCAGAAGATGGTACACCGTGTGATGGGGAAAGGTTTCTAAAACGCACCTCATTTCTCATCTCCTTGTGCCCGGGTTCGCTATTCCAGCCGCTTTACTAGCAAGCTCCCTACTTGGAGCATCAGCACCTTTAACCTCCTGTTCCGTACAGGTTGCAATTTGTCCTGAGGATAAACGGGAAGACGTGGAACCAACGAGAGACTAGCTCTTGGTGTTGGGACAGGCACAGGTCACTCTATTTTCCCATCAGAAAGAAGAATTAACCACAGGCTCAGCCTGCCCCCCGGAACCAGAACAGGGCCTGAAGCCATTCTGCGATTTTGCGGCCAGCTCCCATAAAAACGAGTTGTAAAATGGAGGTTCAGGGCACTGCAATTCACAGACCTACAGAGTTATAAATGATAACTCTCGTCCACAAATATATTGAGGGAAGGCAAAGAAGAGGATTTGAAATCAAGGCAGAATTGCAGGAAACAGATTTCAGGAGGTAGATACGAATCGCGTTTGAAGCACATGAAAAGCGGCAAAACGTTGATAATGATGCCCTTGGCCAAAAAGGGCGTATGCGTTTTCTCCTGAATATATTCAGGAGAAAACGCATACGCCCTTTTTGGCCAACCAAGCAACCTGGAAAGGCAAATCAGCGCTACAAGAAGTCTCGCTTCCCATCGGTCAAAAGGGCCATGCTGAAAAAAGTGTCAAAACCAGAAATGCAGGACAGGCCATGGAGAAATGGGAGCCTTGCTACACTGATGGGCGGGATGTAAATTGCCAAGAGCCACTCTGGAGAAGTGTCCGGTGAGTCCTGAAACATCTGAAAAACACAGCTTAGAGAGCATAGGGCACTTCCACTCATGGGGGTATAAATTGGGAAAATTAAAAATCAGCAAGACACAAGCACCCCAAAGTTTAGGGCTGCTCTGTTGACCAGGACCTCCACTTCATTCCACCTTAAATATCCCAGGAAAGAGAAAAAATGGATAAAGAAGTTGTGGTCCTTATGTACAATGGAATATCACTCAGCCATGAAATCAATGTCGTAAGGTTAGTAGCAGCATGATGAGTGGATGTAGGTACGACGATTCTAAGTGAAATAAGTCACACAGAAAAGGACACTTCTCATAAGGTATCACTGATAGAGGGAATGTAAAAACCGTTACACTTGAACTGAATTACAAAACAGAACAGAGTCACACATGCAGAAAACACACTATGGCTGCTTAACGGGAAAGGTGAGGTGGGGTGATACATAAAACAAGGGTATCAAATTAGCTCAGATACCGTTCCATAAAACCAATATGTAATAGACAAGACCTACTCCTTGCTCAGAGAACTGGACTCAACATGCCCTATTCACCGCACAAGAATATATCTGACTAATAATAATCGTAAAACCTATGTATTGATATCTCTCTGTTAGTGTGTCAAGTGGGTGTAAAGCGGCATAAACACAGCAGTGAAAAGCAGCTAAACCCCATTATAAAAATAAATTACTTTGAAACACCCATGAAACAAAGACAGTGAAAGAGAGAGAAACTCTTACACAATGCGTTCAGGGGCTGTGATGCAACCTGGATTGACCATATCTAGACGCACAGCTGGATGAGACATAAGGGTGGACACTCTTGGGGCTGAGAGGTTTGGTGAGGTTGGGTGAGCAAACGCAGACCCTTTAAAGTAATACTGCGTGGTACCCATCGCATGGGTCCCAAATCTCCAGGTTCAAGGGCATCTTCCTACATCAAAAACATGCATGAGAAACCCAGATGATGGTACACTGTGTGATGGGGAAAGGTTTCTAAAACGCACCTCATTTCTCATTTCCTTGTGCCCGGGTTCGCCATTCCAGCTGCTTTACTAGCAAGCTCCCTACTTGGAGCATCAGCACCTTTAACCTCCTGTTCCGTACAGGTTGCAATTTGTCCTGAGGATAAACGGGAAGACGTGGCACCAACGAGAGACTAGCTCTTGGTGTTGGGACAGGCACAGGTCACTCTATTTTCCCATCAGAAAGAAGAATTAACCACAGGCTCAGCCTGCCCCCCGGAACCAGAACAGGGCCTGAAGCCATTCTGCGATTTTGCGGCCAGCTCCCATAAAAACGAGTTGTAAAATGGAGGTTCAGGGCACTGCAATTCACAAACCTGCAGAGTTTTAAATGATAACTCTCGTCCACAAATATATTGAGGGAAGGCAAAGAAGAGGATTTGAAATCAAGGCAGAATTGCAGGAAACAGATTTCAGGACGTAGATACGAATCGCCTTTAAAGCACATGAAAAGCGGCAAAACGTTGACAATGATGCCCTTGGCCAAAAAGGGCCTATGCGTTTTTTCCTGAATATATTCAGGAAAAAACGCATACGCCCTTTTTGGCCAACCAAGCAACCTGGAAAGGCAAATCAGCGCTACAAAGAAGTCTCGCTTCCCATCGGTCAAAAGGGCCAGGCTGAAAAAAGTGTCAAAACCAGAAATGCAGGACAGGCCATGGAGAAATGGGAGCCTTGCTACACTGATGGGCGGGATGTAAATTGCCAAGAGCCACTCTGGAGAAGTGTCCGGTGAGTCCTGAAACATCTGAAAAACACAGCTTAGAGAGCATAGGGCACTTCCACTCATGGGGGTATAAATTGGGAAAATGAAAAATCAGCAAGACACAAGCACCCCAAAGTTTAGGGCTGCTCTGTTGACCAGGACCTCCACTTCATTCCACCTTAAATATCCCAGGAAAGAGAAAAATGGATAAAGAAGTTGTGGTCCTTATGTACAATGGAATATCACTCAGCCAGGAAATCAATGTCGTAAGGTTAGCAGCAGCATTATGAGTGGATTTAGGTACGACGATTCTAAGTGAAATAAGTCACACAGAAAAGGACACTTCTCATAAGGTATCACTGATAGAGGGAATGTAAAAACCATTACACTTGAACTGAATTACAAAACAGAACAGAGTCACACATGCAGAAAACACACTATGGCTGCTTAACGGGAAAGGTGAGGTGGGGTGATACATAAAACAAGGGTATCAAATTAGCTCAGATACCATTCCATAAACCCAACATGTAATAGACAAGACCTACTCCTTGCTCAGAGAACTGGACTCAACACGCCCTATTCACCGCACAAGAATATATCTGACTAATAATAATCGTAAAACCTATGTATTGATATCTCTCTGTTAGTGTGTCAAGTGGGTGTAAAGCGGCATAAACACAGCAGTGAAAAGCAGCTAAACCCCATTATAAAAATAAATTACTTTGAAACACCCATGAAACAAAGACAGTGAAAGAGAGAGAAATTCTTACACAATGCGTTCAGGGGCTGTGATGCAACCTGGATTGACCATATCTTGACGCACAGCTGGATGAGACATAAGGGTGGACACTCTTGGGGCTGAGAGGTTTGGTGAGGTTGGGTGAGCAAACGCAGACCCTTTAAAGTAATACTGCGTGGTACCCATTGCATGGGTCCCATATCTCCAGGTTCAAGGGCATCTTCCTACATCAAAAACATGGATGAGAAACCCAGAAGATGGTACACCGTGTGATGGGGAAAGGTTTCTAAAACGCACCTCATTTCTCATCTCCTTGTGCCCGGGTTCGCTATTCCAGCCGCTTTACTAGCAAGCTCCCTACTTGGAGCATCAGCACCTTTAACCTCCTGTTCCGTACAGGTTGCAATTTGTCCTGAGGATAAACGGGAAGACGTGGAACCAACGAGAGACTAGCTCTTGGTGTTGGGACAGGCACAGGTCACTCTATTTTCCCATCAGAAAGAAGAATTAACCACAGGCTCAGCCTGCCCCCCGGAACCAGAACAGGGCCTGAAGCCATTCTGCGATTTTGCGGCCAGCTCCCATAAAAACGAGTTGTAAAATGGAGGTTCAGGGCACTGCAATTCACAGACCTGCAGAGTTATAAATGATAACTCTCGTCCACAAATATATTGAGGGAAGGCAAAGAAGAGGATTTGAAATCAAGGCAGAATTGCAGGAAACAGATTTCAGGAGGTAGATACGAATCGCCTTTGAAGCACATGAAAAGCGGCAAAACGTTGACAATGATGCCCTTGGCCAAAAAGGGCGTATGCGTTTTCTCCTGAATATATTCAGGAGAAAACGCATACGCCCTTTTTGGCCAACCAAGCAACCTGGAAAGGCAAATCAGTGCTACAAAGAAGTCTCGCTTCCCATCGGTCAAAAGGGCCATGCTGAAAAAAGTGTCAAAACCAGAAATGCAGGACAGGCCATGGAGAAATGGGAGCCTTGCTACACTGATGGGCGGGATGTAAATTGCCAAGAGCCACTCTGGAGAAGTGTCTGGTGAGTCCTGAAACATCTGAAAAACACAGCTTAGAGAGCATAGGGCACTTCCACTCATGGGGGTATAAATTGGGAAAATTAAAAATCAGCAAGACACAAGCACCCCAAAGTTTAGGGCTGCTCTGTTGACCAGGACCTCCACTTCATTCCACCTTAAATATCCCAGGAAAGAGAAAAAATGGATAAAGAAGTTGTGGTCCTTATGTACAATGGAATATCACTCAGCCATGAAATCAATGTCGTAAGGTTAGTAGCAGCATGATGAGTGGATGTAGGTACGACGATTCTAAGTGAAATAAGTCACACAGAAAAGGACACTTCTCATAAGGTATCACTGATAGAGGGAATGTAAAAACCGTTACACTTGAACTGAATTACAAAACAGAACAGAGTCACACATGCAGAAAACACACTATGGCTGCTTAACGGGAAAGGTGAGGTGGGGTGATACATAAAACAAGGGTATCAAATTAGCTCAGATACCGTTCCATAAAACCAATATGTAATAGACAAGACCTACTCCTTGCTCAGAGAACTGGACTCAACATGCCCTATTCACCGCACAAGAATATATCTGACTAATAATAATCGTAAAACCTATGTATTGATATCTCTCTGTTAGTGTGTCAAGTGGGTGTAAAGCGGCATAAACACAGCAGTGAAAAGCAGCTAAACCCCATTATAAAAATAAATTACTTTGAAACAACCATGAAACAAAGACAGTGAAAGAGAGAGAAACTCTTACACAATGCGTTCAGGGGCTGTGATGCAACCTGGATTGACCATATCTAGACGCACAGCTGGATGAGACATAAGGGTGGACACTCTTGGGGCTGAGAGGTTTGGTGAGGTTGGGTGAGCAAACGCAGACCCTTTAAAGTAATACTGCGTGGTACCCATCGCATGGGTCCCAAATCTCCAGGTTCAAGGGCATCTTCCTACATCAAAAACATGCATGAGAAACCCAGATGATGGTACACTGTGTGATGGGGAAAGGTTTCTAAAACGCACCTCATTTCTCATTTCCTTGTGCCCGGGTTCGCCATTCCAGCTGCTTTACTAGCAAGCTCCCTACTTGGAGCATCAGCACCTTTAACCTCCTGTTCCGTACAGGTTGCAATTTGTCCTGAGGATAAACGGGAAGACGTGGAACCAACGAGAGACTAGCTCTTGGTGTTGGGACAGGCACAGGTCACTCTATTTTCCCATCAGAAAGAAGAATTAACCACAGGCTCAGCCTGCCCCCCGGAACCAGAACAGGGCCTGAAGCCATTCTGCGATTTTGCGGCCAGCTCCCATAAAAACGAGTTGTAAAATGGAGGTTCAGGGCACTGCAATTCACAAACCTGCAGAGTTTTAAATGATAACTCTCGTCCACAAATATATTGAGGGAAGGCAAAGAAGAGGATTTGAAATCAAGGCAGAATTGCAGGAATCAGATTTCAGGACGTAGATACGAATCGCCTTTAAAGCACATGAAAAGCGGCAAAACGTTGACAATGATGCCCTTGGCCAAAAAGGGCGTATGCGTTTTTTCCTGAATATATTCAGGAAAAAACGCATACGCCCTTTTTGGCCAACCAAGCAACCTGGAAAGGCAAATCAGCGCTACAAAGAAGTCTCGCTTCCCATCGGTCAAAAGGGCCAGGCTGAAAAAAGTGTCAAAACCAGAAATGCAGGACAGGCCATGGAGAAATGGGAGCCTTGCTACACTGATGGGCGGGATGTAAATTGCCAAGAGCCACTCTGGAGAAGTGTCCGGTGAGTCCTGAAACATCTGAAAAACACAGCTTAGAGAGCATAGGGCACTTCCACTCATGGGGGTATAAATTGGGAAAATGAAAAATCAGCAAGACACAAGCACCCCAAAGTTTAGGGCTGCTCTGTTGACCAGGACCTCCACTTCATTCCACCTTAAATATCCCAGGAAAGAGAAAAATGGATAAAGAAGTTGTGGTCCTTATGTACAATGGAATATCACTCAGCCAGGAAATCAATGTCGTAAGGTTAGCAGCAGCATGATGAGTGGATTTAGGTACGACGATTCTAAGTGAAATAAGTCACACAGAAAAGGACACTTCTCATAAGGTATCACTGATAGAGGGAATGTAAAAACCATTACACTTGAACTGAATTACAAAACAGAACAGAGTCACACATGCAGAAAACACACTATGGCTGCTTAACGGGAAAGGTGAGGTGGGGTGATACATAAAACAAGGGTATCAAATTAGCTCAGATACCATTCCATAAACCCAACATGTAATAGACAAGACCTACTCCTTGCTCAGAGAACTGGACTCAACACGCCCTATTCACCGCACAAGAATATATCTGACTAATAATAATCGTAAAACCTATGTATTGATATCTCTCTGTTAGTGTGTCAAGTGGGTGTAAAGCGGCATAAACACAGCAGTGAAAAGCAGCTAAACCCCATTATAAAAATAAATTACTTTGAAACACCCATGAAACAAAGACAGTGAAAGAGAGAGAAATTCTTACACAATGCGTTCAGGGGCTGTGATGCAACCTGGATTGACCATATCTTGACGCACAGCTGGATGAGACATAAGGGTGGACACTCTTGGGGCTGAGAGGTTTGGTGAGGTTGGGTGAGCAAACGCAGACCCTTTAAAGTAATACTGCGTGGTACCCATTGCATGGGTCCCATATCTCCAGGTTCAAGGGCATCTTCCTACATCAAAAACATGGATGAGAAACCCAGAAGATGGTACACCGTGTGATGGGGAAAGGTTTCTAAAACGCACCTCATTTCTCATCTCCTTGTGCCCGGGTTCGCTATTCCAGCCGCTTTACTAGCAAGCTCCCTACTTGGAGCATCAGCACCTTTAACCTCCTGTTCCGTACAGGTTGCAATTTGTCCTGAGGATAAACGGGAAGACGTGGAACCAACGAGAGACTAGCTCTTGGTGTTGGGACAGGCACAGGTCACTCTATTTTCCCATCAGAAAGAAGAATTAACCACAGGCTCAGCCTGCCCCCCGGAACCAGAACAGGGCCTGAAGCCATTCTGCGATTTTGCGGCCAGCTCCCATAAAAACGAGTTGTAAAATGGAGGTTCAGGGCACTGCAATTCACAGACCTGCAGAGTTATAAATGATAACTCTCGTCCACAAATATATTGAGGGAAGGCAAAGAAGAGGATTTGAAATCAAGGCAGAATTGCAGGAAACAGATTTCAGGAGGTAGATACGAATCGCCTTTGAAGCACATGAAAAGCGGCAAAACGTTGACAATGATGCCCTTGGCCAAAAAGGGCGTATGCGTTTTCTCCTGAATATATTCAGGAGAAAACGCATACGCCCTTTTTGGCCAACCAAGCAACCTGGAAAGGCAAATCAGTGCTACAAAGAAGTCTCGCTTCCCATCGGTCAAAAGGGCCATGCTGAAAAAAGTGTCAAAACCAGAAATGCAGGACAGGCCATGGAGAAATGGGAGCCTTGCTACACTGATGGGCGGGATGTAAATTGCCAAGAGCCACTCTGGAGAAGTGTCCGGTGAGTCCTGAAACATCTGAAAAACACAGCTTAGAGAGCATAGGGCACTTCCACTCATGGGGGTATAAATTGGGAAAATTAAAAATCAGCAAGACACAAGCACCCCAAAGTTTAGGGCTGCTCTGTTGACCAGGACCTCCACTTCATTCCACCTTAAATATCCCAGGAAAGAGAAAAAATGGATAAAGAAGTTGTGGTCCTTATGTACAATGGAATATCACTCAGCCATGAAATCAATGTCGTAAGGTTAGTAGCAGCATGATGAGTGGATGTAGGTACGACGATTCTAAGTGAAATAAGTCACACAGAAAAGGACACTTCTCATAAGGTATCACTGATAGAGGGAATGTAAAAACCGTTACACTTGAACTGAATTACAAAACAGAACAGAGTCACACATGCAGAAAACACACTATGGCTGCTTAACGGGAAAGGTGAGGTGGGGTGATACATAAAACAAGGGTATCAAATTAGCTCAGATACCGTTCCATAAAACCAATATGTAATAGACAAGACCTACTCCTTGCTCAGAGAACTGGACTCAACATGCCCTATTCACCGCACAAGAATATATCTGACTAATAATAATCGTAAAACCTATGTATTGATATCTCTCTGTTAGTGTGTCAAGTGGGTGTAAAGCGGCATAAACACAGCAGTGAAAAGCAGCTAAACCCCATTATAAAAATAAATTACTTTGAAACACCCATGAAACAAAGACAGTGAAAGAGAGAGAAACTCTTACACAATGCGTTCAGGGGCTGTGATGCAACCTGGATTAACCATATCTAGACGCACAGCTGGATGAGACATAAGGGTGGACACTCTTGGGGCTGAGAGGTTTGGTGAGGTTGGGTGAGCAAACGCAGACCCTTTAAAGTAATACTGCGTGGTACCCATCGCATGGGTCCCAAATCTCCAGGTTCAAGGGCATCTTCCTACATCAAAAACATGCATGAGAAACCCAGATGATTGTACACTGTGTGATGGGGAAAGGTTTCTAAAACGCACCTCATTTCTCATTTCCTTGTGCCCGGGTTCGCCATTCCAGCTGCTTTACTAGCAAGCTCCCTACTTGGAGCATCAGCACCTTTAACCTCCTGTTCCGTACAGGTTGCAATTTGTCCTGAGGATAAACGGGAAGACGTGGAACCAACGAGAGACTAGCTCTTGGTGTTGGGACAGGCACAGGTCACTCTATTTTCCCATCAGAAAGAAGAATTAACCACAGGCTCAGCCTGCCCCCCGGAACCAGAACAGGGCCTGAAGCCATTCTGCGATTTTGCGGCCAGCTCCCATAAAAACGAGTTGTAAAATGGAGGTTCAGGGCACTGCAATTCACAAACCTGCAGAGTTTTAAATGATAACTCTCGTCCACAAATATATTGAGGGAAGGCAAAGAAGAGGATTTGAAATCAAGGCAGAATTGCAGGAAACAGATTTCAGGACGTAGATACGAATCGCCTTTAAAGCACATGAAAAGCGGCAAAACGTTGACAATGATGCCCTTGGCCAAAAAGGGCGTATGCGTTTTCTCCTGAATATATTCAGGAAAAAACGCATACGCCCTTTTTGGCCAACCAAGCAACCTGGAAAGGCAAATCAGCGCTACAAAGAAGTCTCGCTTCCCATCGGTCAAAAGGGCCATGCTGAAAAAAGTGTCAAAACCAGAAATGCAGGACAGGCCATGGAGAAATGGGAGCCTTGCTACACTGATGGGCGGGATGTAAATTGCCAAGAGCCACTCTGGAGAAGTGTCCGGTGAGTCCTGAAACATCTGAAAAACACAGCTTAGAGAGCATAGGGCACTTCCACTCATGGGGGTATAAATTGGGAAAATTAAAAATCAGCAAGACACAAGCACCCCAAAGTTTAGGGCTGCTCTGTTGACCAGGACCTCCACTTCATTCCACCTTAAATATCCCAGGAAAGAGAAAAATGGATAAAGAAGTTGTGGTCCTTATGTACAATGGAATATCACTCAGCCAGGAAATCAATGTCGTAAGGTTAGTAGCAGCATGATGAGTGGATTTAGGTACGACGATTCTAAGTGAAATAAGTCACACAGAAAAGGACACTTCTCATAAGGTATCACTGATAGAGGGAATGTAAAAACCATTACACTTGAACTGAATTACAAAACAGAACAGAGTCACACATGCAGAAAACACACTATGGCTGCTTAACGGGAAAGGTGAGGTGGGGTGATACATAAAACAAGGGTATCAAATTAGCTCAGATACCATTCCATAAACCCAATATGTAATAGACAAGACCTACTCCTTGCTCAGAGAACTGGACTCAACACGCCCTATTCACCGCACAAGAATATATCTGACTAATAATAATCGTAAAACCTATGTATTGATATCTCTCTGTTAGTGTGTCAAGTGGGTGTAAAGTGGCATAAACACAGCAGTGAAAAGCAGCTAAACCCCATTATAAAAATAAATTACTTTGAAACACCCATGAAACAAAGACAGTGAAAGAGAGAGAAATTCTTACACAATGCGTTCAGGGGCTGTGATGCAACCTGGATTGACCATATCTTGACGCACAGCTGGATGAGACATAAGGGTGGACACTCTTGGGGCTGAGAGGTTTGGTGAGGTTGGGTGAGCAAACGCAGACCCTTTAAAGTAATACTGCGTGGTACCCATCGCACGGGTCCCATATCTCCAGGTTCAAGGGCATCTTCCTACATCAAAAACATGCATGAGAAACCCAGAAGATGGTACACCGTGTGATGGGGAAAGGTTTCTAAAACGCACCTCATTTCTCATCTCCTTGTGCCCAGGTTCGCCATTCCAGGCACTTTACTAGTAAGCTCCCTACTTGGAGCATCAGCACCTTTAACCTCCTGTTCCGTACAGGTTGCAATTTGTCCTGAGGATAAACGGGAAGACGTGGAACCAACGAGAGACTAGCTCTTGGTGTTGGGACAGGCACAGGTCACTCTATTTTCTCATCAGGAAGAAGAATTAACCACAGGCTCAGCCTGCCCCCCGGAACCAGAACAGGGCCTGAAGCCATTCTGCGATTTTGCGGCCAGCTCCCATAAAAACGAGTTGTAGAATGGAGGTTCAGAGCACTGCAATTCACAAACCTGCAGAGTTATAAATGATAACTCTCGTCCACAAATATATTGAGGGAAGGCAAAGAAGAGGATTTGAAATCAAGGCAGAATTGCAGGAAACAGATTTCAGGAGGTAGATACGAATCGCCTTTAAAGCACATGAAAAGCGGCAAAACGTTGACAATGATGCCCTTGGCCAAAAAGGGCGTATGCGTTTTTTCCTGAATATATTCAGGAGAAAACGCATACGCCCTTTTTGGCCAACCAAGCAACCTGGAAAGGCAAATCAGCGCTACAAAGAAGTCTCGCTTCCCATCGGTCAAAAGGGCCATGCTGAAAAAAGTGTCAAAACCAGAAATGCAGGACAGGCCATGGAGAAATGGGAGCCTTGCTACACTGATGGGCGGGATGTAAATTGCCAAGAGCCACTCTGGAGAAGTGTCCGGTGAGTCCTGAAACATCTGAAAAACACAGCTTAGAGAACATAGGGCACTTCCACTCATGGGGGTATAAATTGGGAAAATTAAAAATCAGCAAGACACAAGCACCCCAAAGTTTAGGGCTGCTCTGTTGACCAGGACCTCCACTTCATTCCACCTTAAATATCCCAGGAAAGAGAAAAATGGATAAAGAAGTTGTGGTCCTTATGTACAATGGAATATCACTCAGCCATGAAATCAATGTCGTAAGGTTAGTAGCAGCATGATGAGTGGATTTAGGTACGACGATTCTAAGTGAAATAAGTCACACAGAAAAGGACACTTCTCATAAGGTATCACTGATAGAGGGAATGTAAAAACCGTTACACTTGAACTGAATTACAAAACAGAACAGAGTCACACATGCAGAAAACACACTATGGCTGCTTAACGGGAAAGGTGAGGTGGGGTGATACATAAAACAAGGGTATCAAATTAGCTCAGATACCGTTCCATAAACCCAATATGTAATAGACAAGACCTACTCCTTGCTCAGAGAACTGGACTCAACACGCCCTATTCACCGCACAAGAATATATCTGACTAATAATAATCGTAAAACCTATGTATTGATATCTCTCTGTTAGTGTGTCAAGTGGGTGTAAAGTGGCATAAACACAGCAGTGAAAATCAGCTAAACCCCATTATAAAAATAAATTACTTTGAAACACCCATGAAACAAAGACAGTGAAAGAGAGAGAAATTCTTACACAATGCGTTCAGGGGCTGTGATGCAACCTGGATTGACCATATCTAGACGCACAGCTGGATGAGACATAAGGGTGGACACTCTTGGGGCTGAGAGGTTTGGTGAGGTTGGGTGAGCAAACGCAGACCCTTTAAAGTAATACTGCGTGGTACCCATCGCATGGGTCCCAAATCTCCAGGTTCAAGGGCATCTTCCTACATCAAAAACATGCATGAGAAACCCAGAAGATGGTACACTGTGTGATGGGGAAAGGTTTCTAAAACGCACCTCATTTCTCATCTCCTTGTGCCCGGGTTCGCCATTCCAACCACTTTACTAGCAAGCTCCCTACTTGGAGCATCAGCACCTTTAACCTCCTGTTCCATACAGGTTGTAATTTGTCCTGAGGATAAACGAGAAGACATGGAACCAACGAGAGACTAGCTCTTGGTGTTGGGACAGGCACAGGTCACTCTATTTTCCCATCAGAAAGAAGAATTAACCACAGGCTCAGCCTGCCCCCCGGAACCAGAACAGGGCCTGAAGCCATTCTGTGATTTTGCGGCCAGCTCCCATAAAAACGAGTTGTAAAATGGAGGTTCAGGGCACTGCAATTCACAAACCTGCAGAGTTATAAATGATAACTCTCGTCCACAAATATATTGAGGGAAGGCAAAGAAGAGGATTTGAAATCAAGGCAGAATTGCAGGAAACAGATTTCAGGAGGTAGATACGAATCGCCTTTAAAGCACATGAAAAGCGGCAAAACGTTGACAATGATGCCCTTGGCCAAAAAGGGCGTATGCGTTTTTTCCTGAATATATTCAGGAAAAAACGCATACGCCCTTTTTGGCCAACCAAGCAACCTGGAAAGGCAAATCAGCGCTACAAAGAAGTCTCGCTTCCCATCGGTCAAAAGGGCCATGCTGAAAAAAGTGTCAAAACCAGAAATGCAGGACAGGCCATGGAGAAATGGGAGCCTTGCTACACTGATGGGCGGGATGTAAATTGCCAAGAGCCACTCTGGAGAAGTGTCCGGTGAGTCCTGAAACATCTGAAAAACACAGCTTAGAGAGCATAGGGCACTTCCACTCATGGGGGTATAAATTGGGAAAATTAAAAATCAGCAAGACACAAGCACCCCAAAGTTTAGGGCTGCTCTGTTGACCAGGACCTCCACTTCATTCCACCTTAAATATCCCAGGAAAGAGAAAAAATGGATAAAGAAGTTGTGGTCCTTATGTACAATGGAATATCACTCAGCCATGAAATCAATGTCGTAAGGTTAGTAGCAGCATGATGAGTGGATTTAGGTACGACGATTCTAAGTGAAATAAGTCACACAGAAAAGGACACTTCTCATAAGGTATCACTGATTGAGGGAATGTAAAAACCGTTACACTTGAACTGAATTACAAAACAGAACAGAGTCACACATGCAGAAAACACACTATGGCTGCTTAACGGGAAAGGTGAGGTGGGGTGATACATAAAACAAGGGTATCAAATTAGCTCAGATACCGTTCCATAAACCCAATATGTAATAGACAAGACCTACTCCTTGCTCAGAGAACTGGACTCAACACGCCCTATTCACCGCACAAGAATATATCTGACTAATAATAATCGTAAAACCTATGTATTGATATCTCTCTGTTAGTGTGTCAAGTGGGTGTAAAGTGGCATAAACACAGCAGTGAAAATCAGCTAAACCCCATTATAAAAATAAATTACTTTGAAACACCCATGAAACAAAGACAGTGAAAGAGAGAGAAATTCTTACACAATGCGTTCAGGGGCTGTGATGCAACCTGGATTGACCATATCTAGACGCACAGCTGGATGAGACATAAGGGTGGACACTCTTGGGGCTGAGAGGTTTGGTGAGGTTGGGTGAGCAAACGCAGACCCTTTAAAGTAATACTGCGTGGTACCCATCGCATGGGTCCCAAATCTCCAGGTTCAAGGGCATCTTCCTACATCAAAAACATGCATGAGAAACCCAGAAGATGGTACACTGTGTGATGGGGAAAGGTTTGTAAAACGCACCTCATTTCTCATCTCCTTGTGCCCGGGTTCGCCATTCCAACCACTTTACTAGCAAGCTCCCTACTTGGAGCATCAGCACCTTTAACCTCCTGTTCCATACAGGTTGTAATTTGTCCTGAGGATAAACGAGAAGACGTGGAACCAACGAGAGACTAGCTCTTGGTGTTGGGACAGGCACAGGTCACTCTATTTTCCCATCAGAAAGAAGAATTAACCACAGGCTCAGCCTGCCCCCCGGAACCAGAACAGGGCCTGAAGCCATTCTGTGATTTTGCGGCCAGCTCCCATAAAAACGAGTTGTAAAATGGAGGTTCAGGGCACTGCAATTCACAAACCTGCAGAGTTATAAATGATAACTCTCGTCCACAAATATATTGAGGGAAGGCAAAGAAGAGGATTTGAAATCAAGGCAGAATTGCACGAAACAGATTTCAGGAGGTAGATACGAATCGCCTTTAAAGCACATGAAAAGCGGCAAAACGTTGACAATGATGCCCTTGGCCAAAAAGGGCGTATGCGTTTTTTCCTGAATATATTCAGGAAAAAACGCATACGCCCTTTTTGGCCAACCAAGCAACCTGGAAAGGCAAATCAGTGCTACAAAGAAGTCTCGCTTCCCATCGGTCAAAAGGGCCATGCTGAAAAAAGTGTCAAAACCAGAAATGCAGGACAGGCCATGGAGAAATGGGAGCCTTGCTACACTGATGGGCGGGATGTAAATTGCCAAGAGCCACTCTGGAGAAGTGTCCGGTGAGTCCTGAAACATCTGAAAAACACAGCTTAGAGAGCATAGGGCACTTCCACTCATGGGGGTATAAATTGGGAAAATTAAAAATCAGCAAGACACAAGCACCCCAAAGTTTAGGGCTGCTCTGTTGACCAGGACCTCCACTTCATTCCACCTTAAATATCCCAGGAAAGAGAAAAATGGATAAAGAAGTTGTGGTCCTTATGTACAATGGAATATCACTCAGCCAGGAAATCAATGTCGTAAGGTTAGTAGCAGCATGATGAGTGGATTTAGGTACGACGATTCTAAGTGAAATAAGTCACAGAAAAGGACACTTCTCATAAGGTATCACTGATAGAGGGAATGTAAAAACCGTTACACTTGAACTGAATTACAAAACAGAACAGAGTCACACATGCAGAAAACACACTATGGCTGCTTAACGGGAAAGGTGAGGTGGGGTGATACATAAAACAAGGGTATCAAATTAGCTCAGATACCGTTCCATAAACCCAATATGTAATAGACAAGACCTACTCCTTGCTCAGAGAACTGGACTCAACACGCCCTATTCACCGCACAAGAATATATCTGACTAATAATAATCGTAAAACCTATGTATTGATATCTCTCTGTTAGTGTGTCAAGTGGGTGTAAAGCGGCATAAACACAGCAGTGAAAAGCAGCTAAACCCCATTATAAAAATAAATTACTTTGAAACACCCATGAAACAAAGACAGTGAAAGAGAGAGAAACTCTTACACAATGCGTTCAGGGGCTGTGATGCAACCTGGATTAACCATATCTAGACGCACAGCTGGATGAGACATAAGGGTGGACACTCTTGGGGCTGAGAGGTTTGGTGAGGTTGGGTGAGCAAACGCAGACCCTTTAAAGTAATACTGCGTGGTACCCATCGCATGGGTCCCAAATCTCCAGGTTCAAGGGCATCTTCCTACATCAAAAACATGCATGAGAAACCCAGATGATGGTACACTGTGTGATGGGGAAAGGTTTCTAAAACGCACCTCATTTCTCATTTCCTTGTGCCAGGGTTCGCCATTCCAGCTGCTTTACTAGCAAGCTCCCTACTTGGAGCATCAGCACCTTTAACCTCCTGTTCCGTACAGGTTGCAATTTGTCCTGAGGATAAACGGGAAGACGTGGAACCAACGAGAGACTAGCTCTTGGTGTTGGGACAGGCACAGGTCACTCTATTTTCCCATCAGAAAGAAGAATTAACCACAGGCTCAGCCTGCCCCCCGGAACCAGAACAGGGCCTGAAGCCATTCTGCGATTTTGCGGCCAGCTCCCATAAAAACGAGTTGTAAAATGGAGGTTCAGGGCACTGCAATTCACAAACCTGCAGAGTTTTAAATGATAACTCTCGTCCACAAATATATTGAGGGAAGGCAAAGAAGAGGATTTGAAATCAAGGCAGAATTGCAGGAAACAGATTTCAGGACGTAGATACGAATCGCCTTTAAAGCACATGAAAAGCGGCAAAACGTTGACAATGATGCCCTTGGCCAAAAAGGGCGTATGCGTTTTTTCCTGAATATATTCAGGAAAAAACGCATACGCCCTTTTTGGCCAACCAAGCAACCTGGAAAGGCAAATCAGCGCTACAAAGAAGTCTCGCTTCCCATCGGTCAAAAGGGCCATGCTGAAAAAAGTGTCAAAACCAGAAATGCAGGACAGGCCATGGAGAAATGGGAGCCTTGCTACACTGATGGGCGGGATGTAAATTGCCAAGAGCCACTCTGGAGAAGTGTCCGGTGAGTCCTGAAACATCTGAAAAACACAGCTTAGAGAGCATAGGGCACTTCCACTCATGGGGGTATAAATTGGGAAAATTAAAAATCAGCAAGACACAAGCACCCCAAAGTTTAGGGCTGCTCTGTTGACCAGGACCTCCACTTCATTCCACCTTAAATATCCCAGGAAAGAGAAAAATGGATAAAGAAGTTGTGGTCCTTATGTACAATGGAATATCACTCAGCCATGAAATCAATGTCGTAAGGTTAGTAGCAGCATGATGAGTGGATTTAGGTACGACGATTCTAAGTGAAATAAGTCACACAGAAAAGGACACTTCTCATAAGGTATCACTGATAGAGGGAATGTAAAAACCATTACACTTGAACTGAATTACAAAACAGAACAGAGTCACACATGCAGAAAACACACTATGGCTGCTTAACGGGAAAGGTGAGGTGGGGTGATACATAAAACAAGGGTATCAAATTAGCTCAGATACCATTCCATAAACCCAATATGTAATAGACAAGACCTACTCCTTGCTCAGAGAACTGGACTCAACACGCCCTATTCACCGCACAAGAATATATCTGACTAATAATAATCGTAAAACCTATGTATTGATATCTCTCTGTTAGTGTGTCAAGTGGGTGTAAAGCGGCATAAACACAGCAGTGAAAAGCAGCTAAACCCCATTATAAAAATAAATTACTTTGAAACACCCATGAAACAAAGACAGTGAAAGAGAGAGAAATTCTTACACAATGCGTTCAGGGGCTGTGATGCAACCTGGATTGACCATATCTAGACCCACAGCTGGATGAGACATAAGGGTGGACACTCTTGGGGCTGAGAGGTTTGGTGAGGTTGGGTGAGCAAACGCAGACCCTTTAAAGTAATACTGCGTGGTACCCATCGCATGGGTCCCATATCTCCAGGTTCAAGGGCATCTTCCTACATCAAAAACATGCATGAGAAACCCAGAAGATGGTACACCGTGTGATGGGGAAAGGTTTCTAAAACGCACCTCATTTCTCATCTCCTTGTGCCCAGGTTCGCCATTCCAGGCACTTTACTAGTAAGCTCCCTACTTGGAGCATCAGCACCTTTAACCTCCTGTTCCGTACAGGTTGCAATTTGTCCTGAGGATAAACGGGAAGACGTGGAACCAACGAGAGACTAGCTCTTGGTGTTGGGACAGGCACAGGTCACTCTATTTTCTCATCAGGAAGAAGAATTAACCACAGGCTCAGCCTGCCCCCCGGAACCAGAACAGGGCCTGAAGCCATTCTGCGATTTTGCGGCCAGCTCCCATAAAAACGAGTTGTAGAATGGAGGTTCAGAGCACTGCAATTCACAAACCTGCAGAGTTATAAATGATAACTCTCGTCCACAAATATATTGAGGGAAGGCAAAGAAGAGGATTTGAAATCAAGGCAGAATTGCAGGAAACAGATTTCAGGAAGTAGATACGAATCGCCTTTAAAGCACATGAAAAGCGGCAAAACTTTGACAATGATGCCCTTGGCCAAAAAGGGCGTATGCGTTTTTTCCTGAATATATTCAGGAAAAAACGCATACGCCCTTTTAGGCCAACCAAGCAACCTGGAAAGGCAAATCAGCGCTACAAAGAAGTCTCGCTTCCCATCGGTCAAAAGGGCCAGGCTGAAAAAAGTGTCAAAACCAGAAATGCAGGACAGGCCATGGAGAAATGGGAGCCTTGCTACACTGATGGGCGGGATGTAAATTGCCAAGAGCCACTCTGGAGAAGTGTCCGGTGAGTCCTGAAACATCTGAAAAACACAGCTTAGAGAGCATAGGGCACTTCCACTCATGGGGGTATAAATTGGGAAAATTAAAAATCAGCAAGACACAAGCACCCCAAAGTTTAGGGCTGCTCTGTTGACCAGGACCTCCACTTCATTCCACCTTAAATATCCCAGGAAAGAGAAAAATGGATAAAGAAGTTGTGGTCCTTATGTACAATGGAATATCACTCAGCCATGAAATCAATGTCGTAAGGTTAGTAGCAGCATGATGAGTGGATTTAGGTACGACGATTCTAAGTGAAATAAGTCACACAGAAAAGGACACTTCTCATAAGGTATCACTGATAGAGGGAATGTAAAAACCGTTACACTTGAACTGAATTACAAAACAGAACAGAGTCACACATGCAGAAAACACACTATGGCTGCTTAACGGGAAAGGTGAGGTGGGGTGATACATAAAACAAGGGTATCAAATTAGCTCAGATACCGTTCCATAAACCCAATATGTAATAGACAAGACCTACTCCTTGCTCAGAGAACTGGACTCAACACGCCCTATTCACCGCACAAGAATATATCTGACTAATAATAATCGTAAAACCTATGTATTGATATCTCTCTGTTAGTGTGTCAAGTGGGTGTAAAGCGGCATAAACACAGCAGTGAAAAGCAGCTAAACCCCATTATAAAAATAAATTACTTTGAAACACCCATGAAACAAAGACAGTGAAAGAGAGAGAAATTCTTACACAATGCGTTCAGGGGCTGTGATGCAACCTGGATTGACCATATCTAGACGCACAGCTGGATGAGACATAAGGGTGGACACTCTTGGGGCTGAGAGGTTTGGTGAGGTTGGGTGAGCAAACGCAGACCCTTTAAAGTAATACTGCGTGGTACCCATCGCATGGGTCCCAAATCTCCAGGTTCAAGGGCATCTTCCTACATCAAAAACATGCATGAGAAACCCAGAAGATGGTACACTGTGTGATGGGGAAAGGTTTCTAAAACGCACCTCATTTCTCATCTCCTTGTGCCCGGGTTCGCCATTCCAGCCACTTTACTAGCAAGCTCCCTACTTGGAGCATCAGCACCTTTAACCTCCTGTTCCATACACGTTGTAATTTGTCCTGAGGATAAACGAGAAGACATGGAACCAACGAGAGACTAGCTCTTGGTGTTGGGACAGGCACAGGTCACTCTATTTTCCCATCAGAAAGAAGAATTAACCACAGGCTCAGCCTGCCCCCCGGAACCAGAACAGGGCCTGAAGCCATTCTGCGATTTTGCGGCCAGCTCCCATAAAAACGAGTTGTAAAATGGAGGTTCAGGGCACTGCAATTCACAAACCTGCAGAGTTATAAATGATAACTCTCGTCCAGAAATATATTGAGGGAAGGCAAAGAAGAGGATTTGAAATCAAGGCAGAATTGCAGGAAACAGATTTCAGGAGGTAGATACGAATCGCCTTTAAAGCACATGAAAAGCGGCAAAACGTTGACAATGATGCCCTTGGCCAAAAAGGGCGTATGCGTTTTTTCCTGAATATATTCAGGAAAAAACGCATACGCCCTTTTTGGCCAACCAAGCAACCTGGAAAGGCAAATCAGCGCTACAAAGAAGTCTCGCTTCCCATCGGTCAAAAGGGCCATGCTGAAAAAAGTGTCAAAACCAGAAATGCAGGACAGGCCATGGAGAAATGGGAGCCTTGCTACACTGATGGGCGGGATGTAAATTGCCAAGAGCCACTCTGGAGAAGTGTCCGGTGAGTCCTGAAACATCTGAAAAACACAGCTTAGAGAGCATAGGGCACTTCCACTCATGGGGGTATAAATTGGGAAAATTAAAAATCAGCAAGACACAAGCACCCCAAAGTTTAGGGCTGCTCTGTTGACCAGGACCTCCACTTCATTCCACCTTAAATATCCCAGGAAAGAGAAAAATGGATAAAGAAGTTGTGGTCCTTATGTACAATGGAATATCACTCAGCCATGAAATCAATGTCGTAAGGTTAGTAGCAGCATGATGAGTGGATTTAGGTACGACGATTCTAAGTGAAATAAGTCACACAGAAAAGGACACTTCTCATAAAGTATCACTGATAGAGGGAATGTAAAAACCGTTACACTTGAACTGAATTACAAAACAGAACAGAGTCACACATGCAGAAAACACACTATGGCTGCTTAACGGGAAAGGTGAGGTGGGGTGATACATAAAACAAGGGTATCAAATTAGCTCAGATACCGTTCCATAAACCCAATATGTAATAGACAAGACCTACTCCTTGCTCAGAGAACTGGACTCAACACGCCCTATTCACCGCACAAGAATATATCTGACTAATAATAATCGTAAAACCTATGTATTGATATCTCTCTGTTAGTGTGTCAAGTGGGTGTAAACCGGCATAAACACAGCAGTGAAAATCAGCTAAACCCCATTATAAAAATAAATTACTTTGAAACACCCATGAAACAAAGACAGTGAAAGAGAGAGAAATTCTTACACAATGCGTTCAGGGGCTGTGATGCAACCTGGATTGACCATATCTAGACGCACAGCTGGATGAGACATAAGGGTGGACACTCTTGGGGCTGAGAGGTTTGGTGGGGTTGGGTGAGCAAACGCAGACCCTTTAAAGTAATACTGCGTGGTACCCATCGCATGGGTCCCAAATCTCCAGGTTCAAGGGCATCTTCCTACATCAAAAACATGCATGAGAAACCCAGAAGATGGTACACTGTGTGATGGGGAAAGGTTTCTAAAACGCACCTCATTTCTCATCTCCTTGTGCCCGGGTTCGCCATTCCAGCCACTTTACTAGCAAGCTCCCTACTTGGAGCATCAGCACCTTTAACCTCCTGTTCCATACAGGTTGTAATTTGTCCTGAGGATAAACGAGAAGACATGGAACCAACGAGAGACTAGCTCTTGGTGTTGGGACAGGCACAGGTCACTCTATTTTCCCATCAGAAAGAAGAATTAACCACAGGCTCAGCCTGCCCCCCGGAACCAGAACAGGGCCTGAAGCCATTCTGCGATTTTGCGGCCAGCTCCCATAAAAACGAGTTGTAAAATGGAGGTTCAGGGCACTGCAATTCACAAACCTGCAGAGTTATAAATGATAACTCTCGTCCAGAAATATATTGAGGGAAGGCAAAGAAGAGGATTTGAAATCAAGGCAGAATTGCAGGAAACAGATTTCAGGAGGTAGATACGAATCGCCTTTAAAGCACATGAAAAGCGGCAAAACGTTGACAATGATGCCCTTGGCCAAAAAGGGCGTATGCGTTTTTTCCTGAATATATTCAGGAAAAAACGCATACGCCCTTTTTGGCCAACCAAGCAACCTGGAAAGGCAAATCAGCGCTACAAAGAAGTCTCGCTTCCCATCGGTCAAAAGGGCCATGCTGAAAAAAGTGTCAAAACCAGAAATGCAGGACAGGCCATGGAGAAATGGGAGCCTTGCTACACTGATGGGCGGGATGTAAATTGCCAAGAGCCACTCTGGAGAAGTGTCCGGTGAGTCCTGAAACATCTGAAAAACACAGCTTAGAGAGCATAGGGCACTTCCACTCATGGGGGTATAAATTGGGAAAATTAAAAATCAGCAAGACACAAGCACCCCAAAGTTTAGGGCTGCTCTGTTGACCAGGACCTCCACTTCATTCCACCTTAAATATCCCAGGAAAGAGAAAAATGGATAAAGAAGTTGTGGTCCTTATGTACAATGGAATATCACTCAGCCATGAAATCAATGTCGTAAGGTTAGTAGCAGCATGATGAGTGGATTTAGGTACGACGATTCTAAGTGAAATAAGTCACACAGAAAAGGACACTTCTCATAAGGTATCACTGATAGAGGGAATGTAAAAACCGTTACACTTGAACTGAATTACAAAACAGAACAGAGTCACACATGCAGAAAACACACTATGGCTGCTTAACGGGAAAGGTGAGGTGGGGTGATACATAAAACAAGGGTATCAAATTAGCTCAGACACCGTTCCATAAACCCAATATGTAATAGACAAGACCTACTCCTTGCTCAGAGAACTGGACTCAACACGCCCTATTCACCGCACAAGAATATATCTGACTAATAATAATCGTAAAACCTATGTATTGATATCTCTCTGTTAGTGTGTCAAGTGGGTGTAAAGCGGCATAAACACAGCAGTGAAAAGCAGCTAAACCCCATTATAAAAATAAATTACTTTGAAACACCCATGAAACAAAGACAGTGAAAGAGAGAGAAATTCTTACACAATGCGTTCAGGGGCTGTGATGCAACCTGGATTGACCATATCTAGACCCACAGCTGGATGAGACATAAGGGTGGACACTCTTGGGGCTGAGAGGTTTGGTGAGGTTGGGTGAGCAAACGCAGACCCTTTAAAGTAATACTGCGTGGTACCCATCGCATGGGTCCCAAATCTCCAGGTTCAAGGGCATCTTCCTACATCAAAAACATGCATGAGAAACCCAGAAGATGGTACACTGTGTGATGGGGAAAGGTTTCTAAAACGCACCTCATTTCTCATCTCCTTGTGCCCGGGTTCGCCATTCCAGCCACTTTACTAGCAAGCTCCCTACTTGGAGCATCAGCACCTTTAACCTCCAGTTCCATACAGGTTGTAATTTGTCCTGAGGATAAATGGGAAGACGTGGAACCAACGAGAGACTAGCTCTTGGTGTTGGGACAGGCACAGGTCACTCTATTTTCCCATCAGGAAGAAGAATTAACCACAGGCTCAGCCTGCCCCCCGGAACCAGAACAGGGCCTGAAGCCATTCTGCGATTTTGCGGCCAGCTCCCATAAAAACGAGTTGTAAAATGGAGGTTCAGGGCACTGCAATTCACAAACCTGCAGAGTTATAAATGATAACTCTCGTCCACAAATATATTGAGGGAAGGCAAAGAAGAGGATTTGAAATCAAGGCAGAATTGCAGGAAACAGATTTCAGGAGGTAGATTCGAATCGCCTTTAAAGCACATGAAAAGCGGCAAAACGTTGACAATGATGCCCTTGGCCAAAAAGGGCGTATGCGTTTTTTCCTGAATATATTCAGGAAAAAACGCATACGCCCTTTTTGGCCAACCAAGCAACCTGGAAAGGCAAATCAGCGCTACAAAGAAGTCTCGCTTCCCATCGGTCAAAAGGGCCATGCTGAAAAAAGTGTCAAAACCAGAAATGCAGGACAGGCCATGGAGAAATGGGAGCCTTGCTACACTGATGGGCGGGATGTAAATTGCCAAGAGCCACTCTGGAGAAGTGTCCGGTGAGTCCTGAAACATCTGAAAAACACAGCTTAGAGAGCATAGGGCACTTCCACTCATGGGGGTATAAATTGGGAAAATTAAAAATCAGCAAGACACAAGCACCCCAAAGTTTAGGGCTGCTCTGTTGACCAGGACCTCCACTTCATTCCACCTTAAATATCCCAGGAAAGAGAAAAATGGATAAAGAAGTTGTGGTCCTTATGTACAATGGAATATCACTCAGCCATGAAATCAATGTCGTAAGGTTAGTAGCAGCATGATGAGTGGATTTAGGTACGACGATTCTAAGTGAAATAAGTCACACAGAAAAGGACACTTCTCATAAGGTATCACTGATAGAGGGAATGTAAAAACCGTTACACTTGAACTGAATTACAAAACAGAACAGAGTCACACATGCAGAAAACACACTATGGCTGCTTAATGGGAAAGGTGAGGTGGGGTGATACATAAAACAAGGGTATCAAATTAGCTCAGATACCGTTCCATAAACCCAATATGTAATAGACAAGACCTACTCCTTGCTCAGAGAACTGGACTCAACACGCCCTATTCACCGCACAAGAATATATCTGACTAATAATAATCGTAAAACCTATGTATTGATATCTCTCTGTTAGTGTGTCAAGTGGGTGTAAAGCGGCATAAACACAGCAGTGAAAAGCAGCTAAACCCCATTATAAAAATAAATTACTTTGAAACACCCATGAAACAAAGACAGTGAAAGAGAGAGAAATTCTTACACAATGCGTTCAGGGGCTGTGATGCAACCTGGATTGACCATATCTAGACGCACAGCTGGATGAGACATAAGGGTGGACACTCTTGGGGCTGAGAGGTTTGGTGAGGTTGGGTGAGCAAACGCAGACCCTTTAAAGTAATACTGCGTGGTACCCATCGCATTGGTCCCAAATCTCCAGGTTCAAGGGCATCTTCCTACATCAAAAACATGCATGAGAAACCCAGAAGATGGTACACTGTGTGATGGGGAAAGGTTTCTAAAACGCACCTCATTTCTCATCTCCTTGTGCCCGGGTTCGCCATTCCAGCCACTTTACTAGCAAGCTCCCTACTTGGAGCATCAGCACCTTTAACCTCCTGTTCCATACACGTTGTAATTTGTCCTGAGGATAAACGAGAAGACATGGAACCAACGAGAGACTAGCTCTTGGTGTTGGGACAGGCACAGGTCACTCTATTTTCCCATCAGAAAGAAGAATTAACCACAGGCTCAGCCTGCCCCCCGGAACCAGAACAGGGCCTGAAGCCATTCTGCGATTTTGCGGCCAGCTCCCATAAAAACGAGTTGTAAAATGGAGGTTCAGGGCACTGCAATTCACAAACCTGCAGAGTTATAAATGATAACTCTCGTCCACAAATATATTGAGGGAAGGCAAAGAAGAGGATTTGAAATCAAGGCAGAATTGCAGGAAACAGATTTCAGGAGGTAGATACGAATCGCCTTTAAAGCACATGAAAAGCGGCAAAACGTTGACAATGATGCCCTTGGCCAAAAAGGGCGTATGCGTTTTTTCCTGAATATATTCAGGAAAAAACGCATACGCCCTTTTTGGCCAACCAAGCAACCTGGAAAGGCAAATCAGCGCTACAAAGAAGTCTCGCTTCCCATCGGTCAAAAGGGCCATGCTGAAAAAAGTGTCAAAACCAGAAATGCAGGACAGGCCATGGAGAAATGGGAGCCTTGCTACACTGATGGGCGGGATGTAAATTGCCAAGAGCCACTCTGGAGAAGTGTCCGGTGAGTCCTGAAACATCTGAAAAACACAGCTTAGAGAGCATAGGGCACTTCCACTCATGGGGGTATAAATTGGGAAAATTAAAAATCAGCAAGACACAAGCACCCCAAAGTTTAGGGCTGCTCTGTTGACCAGGACCTCCACTTCATTCCACCTTAAATATCCCAGGAAAGAGAAAAATGGATAAAGAAGTTGTGGTCCTTATGTACAATGGAATATCACTCAGCCATGAAATCAATGTCGTAAGGTTAGTAGCAGCATGATGAGTGGATTTAGGTACGACGATTCTAAGTGAAATAAGTCACACAGAAAAGGACACTTCTCATAAAGTATCACTGATAGAGGGAATGTAAAAACCGTTACACTTGAACTGAATTACAAAACAGAACAGAGTCACACATGCAGAAAACACACTATGGCTGCTTAACGGGAAAGGTGAGGTGGGGTGATACATAAAACAAGGGTATCAAATTAGCTCAGATACCGTTCCATAAACCCAATATGTAATAGACAAGACCTACTCCTTGCTCAGAGAACTGGACTCAACACGCCCTATTCACCGCACAAGAATATATCTGACTAATAATAATCGTAAAACCTATGTATTGATATCTCTCTGTTAGTGTGTCAAGTGGGTGTAAACCGGCATAAACACAGCAGTGAAAATCAGCTAAACCCCATTATAAAAATAAATTACTTTGAAACACCCATGAAACAAAGACAGTGAAAGAGAGAGAAATTCTTACACAATGCGTTCAGGGGCTGTGATGCAACCTGGATTGACCATATCTAGACGCACAGCTGGATGAGACATAAGGGTGGACACTCTTGGGGCTGAGAGGTTTGGTGGGGTTGGGTGAGCAAACGCAGACCCTTTAAAGTAATACTGCGTGGTACCCATCGCATGGGTCCCAAATCTCCAGGTTCAAGGGCATCTTCCTACATCAAAAACATGCATGAGAAACCCAGAAGATGGTACACTGTGTGATGGGGAAAGGTTTCTAAAACGCACCTCATTTCTCATCTCCTTGTGCCCGGGTTCGCCATTCCAGCCACTTTACTAGCAAGCTCCCTACTTGGAGCATCAGCACCTTTAACCTCCTGTTCCATACAGGTTGTAATTTGTCCTGAGGATAAACGAGAAGACATGGAACCAACGAGAGACTAGCTCTTGGTGTTGGGACAGGCACAGGTCACTCTATTTTCCCATCAGAAAGAAGAATTAACCACAGGCTCAGCCTGCCCCCCGGAACCAGAACAGGGCCTGAAGCCATTCTGCGATTTTGCGGCCAGCTCCCATAAAAACGAGTTGTAAAATGGAGGTTCAGGGCACTGCAATTCACAAACCTGCAGAGTTATAAATGATAACTCTCGTCCAGAAATATATTGAGGGAAGGCAAAGAAGAGGATTTGAAATCAAGGCAGAATTGCAGGAAACAGATTTCAGGAGGTAGATACGAATCGCCTTTAAAGCACATGAAAAGCGGCAAAACGTTGACAATGATGCCCTTGGCCAAAAAGGGCGTATGCGTTTTTTCCTGAATATATTCAGGAAAAAACGCATACGCCCTTTTTGGCCAACCAAGCAACCTGGAAAGGCAAATCAGCGCTACAAAGAAGTCTCGCTTCCCATCGGTCAAAAGGGCCATGCTGAAAAAAGTGTCAAAACCAGAAATGCAGGACAGGCCATGGAGAAATGGGAGCCTTGCTACACTGATGGGCGGGATGTAAATTGCCAAGAGCCACTCTGGAGAAGTGTCCGGTGAGTCCTGAAACATCTGAAAAACACAGCTTAGAGAGCATAGGGCACTTCCACTCATGGGGGTATAAATTGGGAAAATTAAAAATCAGCAAGACACAAGCACCCCAAAGTTTAGGGCTGCTCTGTTGACCAGGACCTCCACTTCATTCCACCTTAAATATCCCAGGAAAGAGAAAAATGGATAAAGAAGTTGTGGTCCTTATGTACAATGGAATATCACTCAGCCATGAAATCAATGTCGTAAGGTTAGTAGCAGCATGATGAGTGGATTTAGGTACGACGATTCTAAGTGAAATAAGTCACACAGAAAAGGACACTTCTCATAAGGTATCACTGATAGAGGGAATGTAAAAACCGTTACACTTGAACTGAATTACAAAACAGAACAGAGTCACACATGCAGAAAACACACTATGGCTGCTTAACGGGAAAGGTGAGGTGGGGTGATACATAAAACAAGGGTATCAAATTAGCTCAGATACCGTTCCATAAACCCAATATGTAATAGACAAGACCTACTCCTTGCTCAGAGAACTGGACTCAACACGCCCTATTCACCGCACAAGAATATATCTGACTAATAATAATCGTAAAACCTATGTATTGATATCTCTCTGTTAGTGTGTCAAGTGGGTGTAAAGCGGCATAAACACAGCAGTGAAAAGCAGCTAAACCCCATTATAAAAATAAATTACTTTGAAACACCCATGAAACAAAGACAGTGAAAGAGAGAGAAATTCTTACACAATGCGTTCAGGGGCTGTGATGCAACCTGGATTGACCATATCTAGACCCACAGCTGGATGAGACATAAGGGTGGACACTCTTGGGGCTGAGAGGTTTGGTGAGGTTGGGTGAGCAAACGCAGACCCTTTAAAGTAATACTGCGTGGTACCCATCGCATGGGTCCCAAATCTCCAGGTTCAAGGGCATCTTCCTACATCAAAAACATGCATGAGAAACCCAGAAGATGGTACACTGTGTGATGGGGAAAGGTTTCTAAAACGCACCTCATTTCTCATCTCCTTGTGCCCGGGTTCGCCATTCCAGCCACTTTACTAGCAAGCTCCCTACTTGGAGCATCAGCACCTTTAACCTCCAGTTCCATACAGGTTGTAATTTGTCCTGAGGATAAATGGGAAGACGTGGAACCAACGAGAGACTAGCTCTTGGTGTTGGGACAGGCACAGGTCACTCTATTTTCCCATCAGGAAGAAGAATTAACCACAGGCTCAGCCTGCCCCCCGGAACCAGAACAGGGCCTGAAGCCATTCTGCGATTTTGCGGCCAGCTCCCATAAAAACGAGTTGTAAAATGGAGGTTCAGGGCACTGCAATTCACAAACCTGCAGAGTTATAAATGATAACTCTCGTCCACAAATATATTGAGGGAAGGCAAAGAAGAGGATTTGAAATCAAGGCAGAATTGCAGGAAACAGATTTCAGGAGGTAGATTCGAATCGCCTTTAAAGCACATGAAAAGCGGCAAAACGTTGACAATGATGCCCTTGGCCAAAAAGGGCGTATGCGTTTTTTCCTGAATATATTCAGGAAAAAACGCATACGCCCTTTTTGGCCAACCAAGCAACCTGGAAAGGCAAATCAGCGCTACAAAGAAGTCTCGCTTCCCATCGGTCAAAAGGGCCATGCTGAAAAAAGTGTCAAAACCAGAAATGCAGGACAGGCCATGGAGAAATGGGAGCCTTGCTACACTGATGGGCGGGATGTAAATTGCCAAGAGCCACTCTGGAGAAGTGTCCGGTGAGTCCTGAAACATCTGAAAAACACAGCTTAGAGAGCATAGGGCACTTCCACTCATGGGGGTATAAATTGGGAAAATTAAAAATCAGCAAGACACAAGCACCCCAAAGTTTAGGGCTGCTCTGTTGACCAGGACCTCCACTTCATTGCACCTTAAATATCCCAGGAAAGAGAAAAATGGATAAAGAAGTTGTGGTCCTTATGTACAATGGAATATCACTCAGCCATGAAATCAATGTCGTAAGGTTAGTAGCAGCATGATGAGTGGATGTAGGTACGACGATTCTAAGTGAAATAAGTCACACAGAAAAGGACACTTCTCATAAGGTATCACTGATAGAGGGAATGTAAAAACCGTTACACTTGAACTGAATTACAAAACAGAACAGAGTCACACATGCAGAAAACACACTATGGCTGCTTAACGGGAAAGGTGAGGTGGGGTGATACATAAAACAAGGGTATCAAATTAGCTCAGATACCGTTCCATAAACCCAATATGTAATAGACAAGACCTACTCCTTGCTCAGAGAACTGGACTCAACATGCCCTATTCACCGCACAAGAATATATCTGACTAATAATAATCGTAAAACCTATGTATTGATATCTCTCTGTTAGTGTGTCAAGTGGGTGTAAAGCGGCATAAACACAGCAGTGAAAAGCAGCTAAACCCCATTATAAAAATAAATTACTTTGAAACACCCATGAAACAAAGACAGTGAAAGAGAGAGAAACTCTTACACAATGCGTTCAGGGGCTGTGATGCAACCTGGATTAACCATATCTAGACGCACAGCTGGATGAGACATAAGGGTGGACACTCTTGGGGCTGAGAGGTTTGGTGAGGTTGGGTGAGCAAACGCAGACCCTTTAAAGTAATACTGCGTGGTACCCATCGCATGGGTCCCAAATCTCCAGGTTCAAGGGCATCTTCCTACATCAAAAACATGCATGAGAAACCCAGATGATGGTACACTGTGTGATGGGGAAAGGTTTCTAAAACGCACCTCATTTCTCATTTCCTTGTGCCCGGGTTCGCCATTCCAGCTGCTTTACTAGCAAGCTCCCTACTTGGAGCATCAGCACCTTTAACCTCCTGTTCCGTACAGGTTGCAATTTGTCCTGAGGATAAACGGGAAGACGTGGAACCAACGAGAGACTAGCTCTTGGTGTTGGGACAGGCACAGGTCACTCTATTTTCCCATCAGAAAGAAGAATTAACCACAGGCTCAGCCTGCCCCCCGGAACCAGAACAGGGCCTGAAGCCATTCTGCGATTTTGCGGCCAGCTCCCATAAAAACGAGTTGTAAAATGGAGGTTCAGGGCACTGCAATTCACAAACCTGCAGAGTTTTAAATGATAACTCTCGTCCACAAATATATTGAGGGAAGGCAAAGAAGAGGATTTGAAATCAAGGCAGAATTGCAGGAAACAGATTTCAGGACGTAGATACGAATCGCCTTTAAAGCACATGAAAAGCGGCAAAACGTTGACAATGATGCCCTTGGCCAAAAAGGGCGTATGCGTTTTTTCCTGAATATATTCAGGAAAAAACGCATACGCCCTTTTTGGCCAACCAAGCAACCTGGAAAGGCAAATCAGCGCTACAAAGAAGTCTCGCTTCCCATCGGTCAAAAGGGCCAGGCTGAAAAAAGTGTCAAAACCAGAAATGCAGGACAGGCCATGGAGAAATGGGAGCCTTGCTACACTGATGGGCGGGATGTAAATTGCCAAGAGCCACTCTGGAGAAGTGTCCGGTGAGTCCTGAAACATCTGAAAAACACAGCTTAGAGAGCATAGGGCACTTCCACTCATGGGGGTATAAATTGGGAAAATGAAAAATCAGCAAGACACAAGCACCCCAAAGTTTAGGGCTGCTCTGTTGACCAGGACCTCCACTTCATTCCACCTTAAATATCCCAGGAAAGAGAAAAATGGATAAAGAAGTTGTGGTCCTTATGTACAATGGAATATCACTCAGCCATGAAATCAATGTCGTAAGGTTAGTAGCAGCATGATGAGTGGATTTAGGTACGACGATTCTAAGTGAAATAAGTCACACAGAAAAGGACACTTCTCATAAGGTATCACTAATAGAGGGAATGTAAAAACCATTACACTTGAACTGAATTACAAAACAGAACAGAGTCACACATGCAGAAAACACACTATGGCTGCTTAACGGGAAAGGTGAGGTGGGGTGATACATAAAACAAGGGTATCAAATTAGCTCAGATACCATTCCATAAACCCAATATGTAATAGACAAGACCTACTCCTTGCTCAGAGAACTGGACTCAACACGCCCTATTCACCGCACAAGAATATATCTGACTAATAATAATCGTAAAACCTATGTATTGATATCTCTCTGTTAGTGTGTCAAGTGGGTGTAAAGCGGCATAAACACAGCAGTGAAAAGCAGCTAAACCCCATTATAAAAATAAATTACTTTGAAACACCCATGAAACAAAGACAGTGAAAGAGAGAGAGATTCTTACACAATGCGTTCAGGGGCTGTGATGCAACCTGGATTGACCATATCTTGACGCACAGCTGGATGAGACATAAGGGTGGACACTCTTGGGGCTGAGAGGTTTGGTGAGGTTGGGTGAGCAAACGCAGACCCTTTAAAGTAATACTGCGTGGTACCCATCGCATGGGTCCCATATCTCCAGGTTCAAGGGCATCTTCCTACATCAAAAACATGCATGAGAAACCCAGAAGATGGTACACCGTGTGATGGGGAAAGGTTTCTAAAACGCACCTCATTTCTCATCTCCTTGTGCCCAGGTTCGCCATTCCAGGCACTTTACTAGTAAGCTCCCTACTTGGAGCATCAGCACCTTTAACCTCCTGTTCCGTACAGGTTGCAATTTGTCCTGAGGATAAACGGGAAGACGTGGAACCAACGAGAGACTAGCTCTTGGTGTTGGGACAGGCACAGGTCACTCTATTTTCTCATCAGGAAGAAGAATTAACCACAGGCTCAGCCTGCCCCCCGGAACCAGAACAGGGCCTGAAGCCATTCTGCGATTTTGCGGCCAGCTCCCATAAAAACGAGTTGTAGAATGGAGGTTCAGAGCACTGCAATTCACAAACCTGCAGAGTTATAAATGATAACTCTCGTCCACAAATATATTGAGGGAAGGCAAAGAAGAGGATTTGAAATCAAGGCAGAATTGCAGGAAACAGATTTCAGGAGGTAGATACGAATCGCCTTTAAAGCACATGAAAAGCGGCAAAACTTTGACAATGATGCCCTTGGCCAAAAAGGGCGTATGCGTTTTTTCCTGAATATATTCAGGAAAAAACGCATACGCCCTTTTAGGCCAACCAAGCAACCTGGAAAGGCAAATCAGCGCTACAAAGAAGTCTCGCTTCCCATCGGTCAAAAGGGCCAGGCTGAAAAAAGTGTCAAAACCAGAAATGCAGGACAGGCCATGGAGAAATGGGAGCCTTGCTACACTGATGGGCGGGATGTAAATTGCCAAGAGCCACTCTGGAGAAGTGTCCGGTGAGTCCTGAAACATCTGAAAAACACAGCTTAGAGAGCATAGGGCACTTCCACTCATGGGGGTATAAATTGGGAAAATTAAAAATCAGCAAGACACAAGCACCCCAAAGTTTAGGGCTGCTCTGTTGACCAGGACCTCCACTTCATTCCACCTTAAATATCCCAGGAAAGAGAAAAATGGATAAAGAAGTTGTGGTCCTTATGTACAATGGAATATCACTCAGCCATGAAATCAATGTCGTAAGGTTAGTAGCAGCATGATGAGTGGATTTAGGTACGATGATTCTAAGTGAAATAAGTCACACAGAAAAGGACACTTCTCATAAGGTATCACTGATAGAGGGAATGTAAAAACCGTTACACTTGAACTGAATTACAAAACAGAACAGAGTCACACATGCAGAAAACACACTATGGCTGCTTAACGGGAAAGGTGAGGTGGGGTGATACATAAAACAAGGGTATCAAATTAGCTCAGATACCATTCCATAAACCCAATATGTAATAGACAAGACCTACTCCTTGCTCAGAGAACTGGACTCAACACGCCCTATTCACCGCACAAGAATATATCTGACTAATAATAATCGTAAAACCTATGTATTGATATCTCTCTGTTAGTGTGTCAAGTGGGTGTAAAGCGGCATAAACACAGCAGTGAAAAGCAGCTAAACCCCATTATAAAAATAAATTACTTTGAAACACCCATGAAACAAAGACAGTGAAAGAGAGAGAAATTCTTACACAATGCGTTCAGGGGCTGTGATGCAACCTGGATTGACCATATCTAGACCCACAGCTGGATGAGACATAAGGGTGGACACTCTTGGGGCTGAGAGGTTTGGTGAGGTTGGGTGAGCAAACGCAGACCCTTTAAAGTAATACTGCGTGGTACCCATCGCATGGGTCCCAAATCTCCAGGTTCAAGGGCATCTTCCTACATCAAAAACATGCATGAGAAACCCAGAAGATGGTACACTGTGTGATGGGGAAAGGTTTCTAAAACGCACCTCATTTCTCATCTCCTTGTGCCCGGGTTCGCCATTCCAGCCACTTTACTAGCAAGCTCCCTACTTGGAGCATCAGCACCTTTAACCTCCTGTTCCATACACGTTGTAATTTGTCCTGAGGATAAACGAGAAGACATGGAACCAACGAGAGACTAGCTCTTGGTGTTGGGACAGGCACAGGTCACTCTATTTTCCCATCAGAAAGAAGAATTAACCACAGGCTCAGCCTGCCCCCCGGAACCAGAACAGGGCCTGAAGCCATTCTGCGATTTTGCGGCCAGCTCCCATAAAAACGAGTTGTAAAATGGAGGTTCAGGGCACTGCAATTCACAAACCTGCAGAGTTATAAATGATAACTCTCGTCCACAAATATATTGAGGGAAGGCAAAGAAGAGGATTTGAAATCAAGGCAGAATTGCAGGAAACAGATTTCAGGAGGTAGATACGAATCGCCTTTAAAGCACATGAAAAGCGGCAAAACGTTGACAATGATGCCCTTGGCCAAAAAGGGCGTATGCGTTTTTTCCTGAATATATTCAGGAAAAAACGCATACGCCCTTTTTGGCCAACCAAGCAACCTGGAAAGGCAAATCAGCGCTACAAAGAAGTCTCGCTTCCCATCGGTCAAAAGGGCCATGCTGAAAAAAGTGTCAAAACCAGAAATGCAGGACAGGCCATGGAGAAATGGGAGCCTTGCTACACTGATGGGCGGGATGTAAATTGCCAAGAGCCACTCTGGAGAAGTGTCCGGTGAGTCCTGAAACATCTGAAAAACACAGCTTAGAGAGCATAGGGCACTTCCACTCATGGGGGTATAAATTGGGAAAATTAAAAATCAGCAAGACACAAGCACCCCAAAGTTTAGGGCTGCTCTGTTGACCAGGACCTCCACTTCATTCCACCTTAAATATCCCAGGAAAGAGAAAAATGGATAAAGAAGTTGTGGTCCTTATGTACAATGGAATATCACTCAGCCATGAAATCAATGTCGTAAGGTTAGTAGCAGCATGATGAGTGGATTTAGGTACGACGATTCTAAGTGAAATAAGTCACACAGAAAAGGACACTTCTCATAAAGTATCACTGATAGAGGGAATGTAAAAACCGTTACACTTGAACTGAATTACAAAACAGAACAGAGTCACACATGCAGAAAACACACTATGGCTGCTTAACGGGAAAGGTGAGGTGGGGTGATACATAAAACAAGGGTATCAAATTAGCTCAGATACCGTTCCATAAACCCAATATGTAATAGACAAGACCTACTCCTTGCTCAGAGAACTGGACTCAACACGCCCTATTCACCGCACAAGAATATATCTGACTAATAATAATCGTAAAACCTATGTATTGATATCTCTCTGTTAGTGTGTCAAGTGGGTGTAAACCGGCATAAACACAGCAGTGAAAATCAGCTAAACCCCATTATAAAAATAAATTACTTTGAAACACCCATGAAACAAAGACAGTGAAAGAGAGAGAAATTCTTACACAATGCGTTCAGGGGCTGTGATGCAACCTGGATTGACCATATCTAGACGCACAGCTGGATGAGACATAAGGGTGGACACTCTTGGGGCTGAGAGGTTTGGTGGGGTTGGGTGAGCAAACGCAGACCCTTTAAAGTAATACTGCGTGGTACCCATCGCATGGGTCCCAAATCTCCAGGTTCAAGGGCATCTTCCTACATCAAAAACATGCATGAGAAACCCAGAAGATGGTACACTGTGTGATGGGGAAAGGTTTCTAAAACGCACCTCATTTCTCATCTCCTTGTGCCCGGGTTCGCCATTCCAGCCACTTTACTAGCAAGCTCCCTACTTGGAGCATCAGCACCTTTAACCTCCTGTTCCATACAGGTTGTAATTTGTCCTGAGGATAAACGAGAAGACATGGAACCAACGAGAGACTAGCTCTTGGTGTTGGGACAGGCACAGGTCACTCTATTTTCCCATCAGAAAGAAGAATTAACCACAGGCTCAGCCTGCCCCCCGGAACCAGAACAGGGCCTGAAGCCATTCTGCGATTTTGCGGCCAGCTCCCATAAAAACGAGTTGTAAAATGGAGGTTCAGGGCACTGCAATTCACAAACCTGCAGAGTTATAAATGATAACTCTCGTCCAGAAATATATTGAGGGAAGGCAAAGAAGAGGATTTGAAATCAAGGCAGAATTGCAGGAAACAGATTTCAGGAGGTAGATACGAATCGCCTTTAAAGCACATGAAAAGCGGCAAAACGTTGACAATGATGCCCTTGGCCAAAAAGGGCGTATGCGTTTTTTCCTGAATATATTCAGGAAAAAACGCATACGCCCTTTTTGGCCAACCAAGCAACCTGGAAAGGCAAATCAGCGCTACAAAGAAGTCTCGCTTCCCATCGGTCAAAAGGGCCATGCTGAAAAAAGTGTCAAAACCAGAAATGCAGGACAGGCCATGGAGAAATGGGAGCCTTGCTACACTGATGGGCGGGATGTAAATTGCCAAGAGCCACTCTGGAGAAGTGTCCGGTGAGTCCTGAAACATCTGAAAAACACAGCTTAGAGAGCATAGGGCACTTCCACTCATGGGGGTATAAATTGGGAAAATTAAAAATCAGCAAGACACAAGCACCCCAAAGTTTAGGGCTGCTCTGTTGACCAGGACCTCCACTTCATTCCACCTTAAATATCCCAGGAAAGAGAAAAATGGATAAAGAAGTTGTGGTCCTTATGTACAATGGAATATCACTCAGCCATGAAATCAATGTCGTAAGGTTAGTAGCAGCATGATGAGTGGATTTAGGTACGACGATTCTAAGTGAAATAAGTCACACAGAAAAGGACACTTCTCATAAGGTATCACTGATAGAGGGAATGTAAAAACCGTTACACTTGAACTGAATTACAAAACAGAACAGAGTCACACATGCAGAAAACACACTATGGCTGCTTAACGGGAAAGGTGAGGTGGGGTGATACATAAAACAAGGGTATCAAATTAGCTCAGATACCGTTCCATAAACCCAATATGTAATAGACAAGACCTACTCCTTGCTCAGAGAACTGGACTCAACACGCCCTATTCACCGCACAAGAATATATCTGACTAATAATAATCGTAAAACCTATGTATTGATATCTCTCTGTTAGTGTGTCAAGTGGGTGTAAAGCGGCATAAACACAGCAGTGAAAAGCAGCTAAACCCCATTATAAAAATAAATTACTTTGAAACACCCATGAAACAAAGACAGTGAAAGAGAGAGAAATTCTTACACAATGCGTTCAGGGGCTGTGATGCAACCTGGATTGACCATATCTAGACCCACAGCTGGATGAGACATAAGGGTGGACACTCTTGGGGCTGAGAGGTTTGGTGAGGTTGGGTGAGCAAACGCAGACCCTTTAAAGTAATACTGCGTGGTACCCATCGCATGGGTCCCAAATCTCCAGGTTCAAGGGCATCTTCCTACATCAAAAACATGCATGAGAAACCCAGAAGATGGTACACTGTGTGATGGGGAAAGGTTTCTAAAACGCACCTCATTTCTCATCTCCTTGTGCCCGGGTTCGCCATTCCAGCCACTTTACTAGCAAGCTCCCTATTTGGAGCATCAGCACCTTTAACCTCCAGTTCCATACAGGTTGTAATTTGTCCTGAGGATAAATGGGAAGACGTGGAACCAACGAGAGACTAGCTCTTGGTGTTGGGACAGGCACAGGTCACTCTATTTTCCCATCAGGAAGAAGAATTAACCACAGGCTCAGCCTGCCCCCCGGAACCAGAACAGGGCCTGAAGCCATTCTGCGATTTTGCGGCCAGCTCCCATAAAAACGAGTTGTAAAATGGAGGTTCAGGGCACTGCAATTCACAAACCTGCAGAGTTATAAATGATAACTCTCGTCCACAAATATATTGAGGGAAGGCAAAGAAGAGGATTTGAAATCAAGGCAGAATTGCAGGAAACAGATTTCAGGAGGTAGATTCGAATCGCCTTTAAAGCACATGAAAAGCGGCAAAACGTTGACAATGATGCCCTTGGCCAAAAAGGGCGTATGCGTTTTTTCCTGAATATATTCAGGAAAAAACGCATACGCCCTTTTTGGCCAACCAAGCAACCTGGAAAGGCAAATCAGCGCTACAAAGAAGTCTCGCTTCCCATCGGTCAAAAGGGCCATGCTGAAAAAAGTGTCAAAACCAGAAATGCAGGACAGGCCATGGAGAAATGGGAGCCTTGCTACACTGATGGGCGGGATGTAAATTGCCAAGAGCCACTCTGGAGAAGTGTCCGGTGAGTCCTGAAACATCTGAAAAACACAGCTTAGAGAGCATAGGGCACTTCCACTCATGGGGGTATAAATTGGGAAAATTAAAAATCAGCAAGACACAAGCACCCCAAAGTTTAGGGCTGCTCTGTTGACCAGGACCTCCACTTCATTGCACCTTAAATATCCCAGGAAAGAGAAAAATGGATAAAGAAGTTGTGGTCCTTATGTACAATGGAATATCACTCAGCCATGAAATCAATGTCGTAAGGTTAGTAGCAGCATGATGAGTGGATTTAGGTACGACGATTCTAAGTGAAATAAGTCACACAGAAAAGGACACTTCTCATAAGGTATCACTGATAGAGGGAATGTAAAAACCGTTACACTTGAACTGAATTACAAAACAGAACAGAGTCACACATGCAGAAAACACACTATGGCTGCTTAATGGGAAAGGTGAGGTGGGGTGATACATAAAACAAGGGTATCAAATTAGCTCAGATACCGTTCCATAAACCCAATATGTAATAGACAAGACCTACTCCTTGCTCAGAGAACTGGACTCAACACGCCCTATTCACCGCACAAGAATATATCTGACTAATAATAATCGTAAAACCTATGTATTGATATCTCTCTGTTAGTGTGTCAAGTGGGTGTAAAGCGGCATAAACACAGCAGTGAAAAGCAGCTAAACCCCATTATAAAAATAAATTACTTTGAAACACCCATGAAACAAAGACAGTGAAAGAGAGAGAAATTCTTACACAATGCGTTCAGGGGCTGTGATGCAACCTGGATTGACCATATCTAGACGCACAGCTGGATGAGACATAAGGGTGGACACTCTTGGGGCTGAGAGGTTTGGTGGGGTTGGGTGAGCAAACGCAGACCCTTTAAAGTAATACTGCGTGGTACCCATCGCATGGGTCCCAAATCTCCAGGTTCAAGGGCATCTTCCTACATCAAAAACATGCATGAGAAACCCAGAAGATGGTACACTGTGTGATGGGGAAAGGTTTCTAAAACGCACCTCATTTCTCATCTCCTTGTGCCCGGGTTCGCCATTCCAGCCACTTTACTAGCAAGCTCCCTACTTGGAGCATCAGCACCTTTAACCTCCTGTTCCATACAGGTTGTAATTTGTCCTGAGGATAAACGAGAAGACATGGAACCAACGAGAGACTAGCTCTTGGTGTTGGGACAGGCACAGGTCACTCTATTTTCCCATCAGAAAGAAGAATTAACCACAGGCTCAGCCTGCCCCCCGGAACCAGAACAGGGCCTGAAGCCATTCTGCGATTTTGCGGCCAGCTCCCATAAAAACGAGTTGTAAAATGGAGGTTCAGGGCACTGCAATTCACAAACCTGCAGAGTTATAAATGATAACTCTCGTCCAGAAATATATTGAGGGAAGGCAAAGAAGAGGATTTGAAATCAAGGCAGAATTGCAGGAAACAGATTTCAGGAGGTAGATACGAATCGCCTTTAAAGCACATGAAAAGCGGCAAAACGTTGACAATGATGCCCTTGGCCAAAAAGGGCGTATGCGTTTTTTCCTGAATATATTCAGGAAAAAACGCATACGCCCTTTTTGGCCAACCAAGCAACCTGGAAAGGCAAATCAGCGCTACAAAGAAGTCTCGCTTCCCATCGGTCAAAAGGGCCATGCTGAAAAAAGTGTCAAAACCAGAAATGCAGGACAGGCCATGGAGAAATGGGAGCCTTGCTACACTGATGGGCGGGATGTAAATTGCCAAGAGCCACTCTGGAGAAGTGTCCGGTGAGTCCTGAAACATCTGAAAAACACAGCTTAGAGAGCATAGGGCACTTCCACTCATGGGGGTATAAATTGGGAAAATTAAAAATCAGCAAGACACAAGCACCCCAAAGTTTAGGGCTGCTCTGTTGACCAGGACCTCCACTTCATTCCACCTTAAATATCCCAGGAAAGAGAAAAATGGATAAAGAAGTTGTGGTCCTTATGTACAATGGAATATCACTCAGCCATGAAATCAATGTCGTAAGGTTAGTAGCAGCATGATGAGTGGATTTAGGTACGACGATTCTAAGTGAAATAAGTCACACAGAAAAGGACACTTCTCATAAGGTATCACTGATAGAGGGAATGTAAAAACCGTTACACTTGAACTGAATTACAAAACAGAACAGAGTCACACATGCAGAAAACACACTATGGCTGCTTAACGGGAAAGGTGAGGTGGGGTGATACATAAAACAAGGGTATCAAATTAGCTCAGATACCGTTCCATAAACCCAATATGTAATAGACAAGACCTACTCCTTGCTCAGAGAACTGGACTCAACATGCCCTATTCACCGCACAAGAATATATCTGACTAATAATAATCGTAAAACCTATGTATTGATATCTCTCTGTTAGTGTGTCAAGTGGGTGTAAAGCGGCATAAACACAGCAGTGAAAAGCAGCTAAACCCCATTATAAAAATAAATTACTTTGAAACACCCATGAAACAAAGACAGTGAAAGAGAGAGAAATTCTTACACAATGCGTTCAGGGGCTGTGATGCAACCTGGATTGACCATATCTAGACCCACAGCTGGATGAGACATAAGGGTGGACACTCTTGGGGCTGAGAGGTTTGGTGAGGTTGGGTGAGCAAACGCAGACCCTTTAAAGTAATACTGCGTGGTACCCATCGCATGGGTCCCAAATCTCCAGGTTCAAGGGCATCTTCCTACATCAAAAACATGCATGAGAAACCCAGAAGATGGTACACTGTGTGATGGGGAAAGGTTTCTAAAACGCACCTCATTTCTCATCTCCTTGTGCCCGGGTTCGCCATTCCAGCCACTTTACTAGCAAGCTCCCTACTTGGAGCATCAGCACCTTTAACCTCCAGTTCCATACAGGTTGTAATTTGTCCTGAGGATAAATGGGAAGACGTGGAACCAACGAGAGACTAGCTCTTGGTGTTGGGACAGGCACAGGTCACTCTATTTTCCCATCAGGAAGAAGAATTAACCACAGGCTCAGCCTGCCCCCCGGAACCAGAACAGGGCCTGAAGCCATTCTGCGATTTTGCGGCCAGCTCCCATAAAAACGAGTTGTAAAATGGAGGTTCAGGGCACTGCAATTCACAAACCTGCAGAGTTATAAATGATAACTCTCGTCCACAAATATATTGAGGGAAGGCAAAGAAGAGGATTTGAAATCAAGGCAGAATTGCAGGAAACAGATTTCAGGAGGTAGATTCGAATCGCCTTTAAAGCACATGAAAAGCGGCAAAACGTTGACAATGATGCCCTTGGCCAAAAAGGGCGTATGCGTTTTTTCCTGAATATATTCAGGAAAAAACGCATACGCCCTTTTTGGCCAACCAAGCAACCTGGAAAGGCAAATCAGCGCTACAAAGAAGTCTCGCTTCCCATCGGTCAAAAGGGCCATGCTGAAAAAAGTGTCAAAACCAGAAATGCAGGACAGGCCATGGAGAAATGGGAGCCTTGCTACACTGATGGGCGGGATGTAAATTGCCAAGAGCCACTCTGGAGAAGTGTCCGGTGAGTCCTGAAACATCTGAAAAACACAGCTTAGAGAGCATAGGGCACTTCCACTCATGGGGGTATAAATTGGGAAAATTAAAAATCAGCAAGACACAAGCACCCCAAAGTTTAGGGCTGCTCTGTTGACCAGGACCTCCACTTCATTGCACCTTAAATATCCCAGGAAAGAGAAAAATGGATAAAGAAGTTGTGGTCCTTATGTACAATGGAATATCACTCAGCCATGAAATCAATGTCGTAAGGTTAGTAGCAGCATGATGAGTGGATTTAGGTACGACGATTCTAAGTGAAATAAGTCACACAGAAAAGGACACTTCTCATAAGGTATCACTGATAGAGGGAATGTAAAAACCGTTACACTTGAACTGAATTACAAAACAGAACAGAGTCACACATGCAGAAAACACACTATGGCTGCTTAATGGGAAAGGTGAGGTGGGGTGATACATAAAACAAGGGTATCAAATTAGCTCAGATACCATTCCATAAACCCAATATTTAATAGACAAGACCTACTCCTTGCTCAGAGAACTGGACTCAACACGCCCTATTCACCGCACAAGAATATATCTGACTAATAATAATCGTAAAACCTATGTATTGATATCTCTCTGTTAGTGTGTCAAGTGGGTGTAAAGCGGCATAAACACAGCAGTGAAAAGCAGCTAAACCCCATTATAAAAATAAATTACTTTGAAACACCCATGAAACAAAGACAGTGAAAGAGAGAGAAATTCTTACACAATGCGTTCAGGGGCTGTGATGCAACCTGGATTGACCATATCTAGACCCACAGCTGCATGAGACATAAGGGTGGACATTCTTGGGGCTGAGAGGTTTGGTGAGGTTGGGTGAGCAAACGCAGACCCTTTAAAGGAATACTGCGTGGTACCCATCGCATGGGTCCCAAATCTCCAGGTTCAAGGGCATCTTCCTACATCAAAAACATGCATGAGAAACCCAGAAGATGGTACACCGTGTGATGGGGAAAGGTTTCTAAAACGCACCTCATTTCTCATCTCCTTGTGCCCGGGTTCGCCATTCCAGCCGCTTTACTAGCAAGCTCCCTACTTGGAGCATCAGCACCTTTAACCTCCTGTTCCGTACAGGTTGCAATTTGTCCTGAGGATAAACGGGAAGACGTGGAACCAACGAGAGACTAGCTCTTGGTGTTGGGACAGGCACAGGTCACTCTATTTTCCCATCAGAAAGAAGAATTAACCACAGGCTCAGCCTGCCCCCCGGAACCAGAACAGGGCCTGAAGCCATTCTGCGATTTTGCGGCCAGCTCCCATAAAAACGAGTTGTAGAATGGAGGTTCAGGGCACTGCAATTCACAAACCTGCAGAGTTATAAATGATAACTCTCGTCCACAAATATATTGAGGGAAGGCAAAGAAGAGGATTTGAAATCAAGGCAGAATTGCAGGAAACAGATTTCAGGAGGTAGATACGAATCGCCTTTAAAGCACATGAAAAGCGGCAAAACGTTGACAATGATGCCCTTGGCCAAAAAGGGCGTATGCGTTTTTTCCTGAATATATTCAGGAAAAAACGCATACGCCCTTTTTGGCCAACCAAGCAACCTGGAAAGGCAAATCAGCGCTACAAAGAAGTCTCGCTTCCCATCGGTCAAAAGGGCCATGCTGAAAAAAGTGTCAAAACCAGAAATGCAGGACAGGCCATGGAGAAATGGGAGCCTTGCTACACTGATGGGCGGGATGTAAATTGCCAACAGCCACTCTGGAGAAGTGTCCGGTGAGTCCTGAAACATCTGAAAAACACAGCTTAGAGAGCATAGGGCACTTCCACTCATGGGGGTATAAATTGGGAAAATTAAAAATCAGCAAGACACAAGCACCCCAAAGTTTAGGGCTGCTCTGTTGACCAGGACCTCCACTTCATTCCACCTTAAATATCCCAGGAAAGAGAAAAAATGGATAAAGAAGTTGTGGTCCTTATGTACAATGGAATATCACTCAGCCAGGAAATCAATGTCGTAAGGTTAGTAGCAGCATGATGAGTGGATTTAGGTACGACGATTCTAAGTGAAATAAGTCACACAGAAAAGGACACTTCTCATAAGGTATCACTGATAGAGGGAATGTAAAAACCGTTACACTTGAACTGAATTACAAAACAGAACAGAGTCACACATGCAGAAAACACACTATGGCTGCTTAACGGGAAAGGTGAGGTGGGGTGATACATAAAACAAGGGTATCAAATTAGCTCAGATACCGTTCCATAAACCCAATATGTAATAGACAAGACCTACTCCTTGCTCAGAGAACTGGACTCAACACGCCCTATTCACCGCACAAGAATATATCTGACTAATAATAATCGTAAAACCTATGTATTGATATCTCTCTGTTAGTGTGTCAAGTGGGTGTAAAGCGGCATAAACACAGCAGTGAAAAGCAGCTAAACCCCATTATAAAAATAAATTACTTTGAAACACCCATGAAACAAAGACAGTGAAAGAGAGAGAAATTCTTACACAATGCGTTCAGGGGCTGTGATGCAACCTGGATTGACCATATCTAGACGCACAGCTGGATGAGACATAAGGGTGGACACTCTTGGGGCTGAGAGGTTTGGTGAGGTTGGGTGAGCAAACGCAGACCCTTTAAAGTAATACTGCGTGGTACCCATCGCATGGGTCCCAAATCTCCAGGTTCAAGGGCATCTTCCTACATCAAAAACATGCATGAGAAACCCAGAAGATGGTACACCGTGTGATGGGGAAAGGTTTCTAAAACGCACCTCATTTCTCATCTCCTTGTGCCCGGGTTCGCCATTCCAGCCGCTTTACTAGCAAGCTCCCTACTTGGAGCATCAGCACCTTTAACCTCCTGTTCCGTACAGGTTGCAATTTGTCCTGAGGATAAACGGGAAGACGTGGAACCAACGAGAGACTAGCTCTTGGTGTTGGGACAGGCACAGGTCACTCTATTTTCCCATCAGAAAGAAGAATTAACCACAGGCTCAGCCTGCCCCCCGGAACCAGAACAGGGCCTGAAGCCATTCTGCGATTTTGCGGCCAGCTCCCATAAAAACGAGTTGTAGAATGGAGGTTCAGGGCACTGCAATTCACAAACCTGCAGAGTTATAAATGATAACTCTCGTCCACAAATATATTGAGGGAAGGCAAAGAAGAGGATTTGAAATCAAGGCAGAATTGCAGGAAACAGATTTCAGGAGGTAGATACGAATCGCCTTTAAAGCACATGAAAAGCGGCAAAACGTTGACAATGATGCCCTTGGCCAAAAAGGGCGTATGCGTTTTTTCCTGAATATATTCAGGAAAAAACGCATACGCCCTTTTTGGCCAACCAAGCAACCTGGAAAGGCAAATCAGCGCTACAAAGAAGTCTCGCTTCCCATCGGTCAAAAGGGCCATGCTGAAAAAAGTGTCAAAACCAGAAATGCAGGACAGGCCATGGAGAAATGGGAGCCTTGCTACACTGATGGGCGGGATGTAAATTGCCAAGAGCCACTCTGGAGAAGTGTCCGGTGAGTCCTGAAACATCTGAAAAACACAGCGTAGAGAGCATAGGGCACTTCCACTCATGGGGGTATAAATTGGGAAAATTAAAAATCAGCAAGACACAAGCACCCCAAAGTTTAGGGCTGCTCTGTTGACCAGGACCTCCACTTCATTCCACCTTAAATATCCCAGGAAAGAGAAAAATGGATAAAGAAGTTGTGGTCCTTATGTACAATGGAATATCACTCAGCCAGGAAATCAATGTCGTAAGGTTAGTAGCAGCATGATGAGTGGATTTAGGTACGACGATTCTAAGTGAAATAAGTCACACAGAAAAGGACACTTCTCATAAGGTATCACTGATAGAGGGAATGTAAAAACCGTTACACTTGAACTGAATTACAAAACAGAACAGAGTCACACATGCAGAAAACACACTATGGCTGCTTAACGGGAAAGGTGAGGTGGGGTGATACATAAAACAAGGGTATCAAATTAGCTCAGATACCGTTCCATAAACCCAATATGTAATAGACAAGACCTACTCCTTGCTCAGAGAACTGGACTCAACACGCCCTATTCACCGCACAAGAATATATCTGACTAATAATAATCGTAAAACCTATGTATTGATATCTCTCTGTTAGTGTGTCAAGTGGGTGTAAAGCGGCATAAACACAGCAGTGAAAAGCAGCTAAACCCCATTATAAAAATAAATTACTTTGAAACACCCATGAAACAAAGACAGTGAAAGAGAGAGAAATTCTTACACAATGCGTTCAGGGGCTGTGATGCAACCTGGATTGACCATATCTAGACCCACAGCTGGATGAGACATAAGGGTGGACACTCTTGGGGCTGAGAGGTTTGGTGAGGTTGGGTGAGCAAACGCAGACCCTTTAAAGTAATACTGCGTGGTACCCATCGCATGGGTCCCAAATCTCCAGGTTCAAGGGCATCTTCCTACATCAAAAACATGCATGAGAAACCCAGAAGATGGTACACTGTGTGATGGGGAAAGGTTTCTAAAACGCACCTCATTTCTCATCTCCTTGTGCCCGGGTTCGCCATTCCAGCCACTTTACTAGCAAGCTCCCTACTTGGAGCATCAGCACCTTTAACCTCCAGTTCCATACAGGTTGTAATTTGTCCTGAGGATAAATGGGAAGACGTGGAACCAACGAGAGACTAGCTCTTGGTGTTGGGACAGGCACAGGTCACTCTATTTTCCCATCAGGAAGAAGAATTAACCACAGGCTCAGCCTGCCCCCCGGAACCAGAACAGGGCCTGAAGCCATTCTGCGATTTTGCGGCCAGCTCCCATAAAAACGAGTTGTAAAATGGAGGTTCAGGGCACTGCAATTCACAAACCTGCAGAGTTATAAATGATAACTCTCGTCCACAAATATATTGAGGGAAGGCAAAGAAGAGGATTTGAAATCAAGGCAGAATTGCAGGAAACAGATTTCAGGAGGTAGATTCGAATCGCCTTTAAAGCACATGAAAAGCGGCAAAACGTTGACAATGATGCCCTTGGCCAAAAAGGGCGTATGCGTTTTTTCCTGAATATATTCAGGAAAAAACGCATACGCCCTTTTTGGCCAACCAAGCAACCTGGAAAGGCAAATCAGCGCTACAAAGAAGTCTCGCTTCCCATCGGTCAAAAGGGCCATGCTGAAAAAAGTGTCAAAACCAGAAATGCAGGACAGGCCATGGAGAAATGGGAGCCTTGCTACACTGATGGGCGGGATGTAAATTGCCAAGAGCCACTCTGGAGAAGTGTCCGGTGAGTCCTGAAACATCTGAAAAACACAGCTTAGAGAGCATAGGGCACTTCCACTCATGGGGGTATAAATTGGGAAAATTAAAAATCAGCAAGACACAAGCACCCCAAAGTTTAGGGCTGCTCTGTTGACCAGGACCTCCACTTCATTGCACCTTAAATATCCCAGGAAAGAGAAAAATGGATAAAGAAGTTGTGGTCCTTATGTACAATGGAATATCACTCAGCCATGAAATCAATGTCGTAAGGTTAGTAGCAGCATGATGAGTGGATTTAGGTACGACGATTCTAAGTGAAATAAGTCACACAGAAAAGGACACTTCTCATAAGGTATCACTGATAGAGGGAATGTAAAAACCGTTACACTTGAACTGAATTACAAAACAGAACAGAGTCACACATGCAGAAAACACACTATGGCTGCTTAATGGGAAAGGTGAGGTGGGGTGATACATAAAACAAGGGTATCAAATTAGCTCAGATACCGTTCCATAAACCCAATATGTAATAGACAAGACCTACTCCTTGCTCAGAGAACTGGACTCAACACGCCCTATTCACCGCACAAGAATATATCTGACTAATAATAATCGTAAAACCTATGTATTGATATCTCTCTGTTAGTGTGTCAAGTGGGTGTAAAGCGGCATAAACACAGCAGTGAAAAGCAGCTAAACCCCATTATAAAAATAAATTACTTTGAAACACCCATGAAACAAAGACAGTGAAAGAGAGAGAAATTCTTACACAATGCGTTCAGGGGCTGTGATGCAACCTGGATTGACCATATCTAGACGCACAGCTGGATGAGACATAAGGGTGGACACTCTTGGGGCTGAGAGGTTTGGTGGGGTTGGGTGAGCAAACGCAGACCCTTTAAAGTAATACTGCGTGGTACCCATCGCATGGGTCCCAAATCTCCAGGTTCAAGGGCATCTTCCTACATCAAAAACATGCATGAGAAACCCAGAAGATGGTACACTGTGTGATGGGGAAAGGTTTCTAAAACGCACCTCATTTCTCATCTCCTTGTGCCCGGGTTCGCCATTCCAGCCACTTTACTAGCAAGCTCCCTACTTGGAGCATCAGCACCTTTAACCTCCTGTTCCATACAGGTTGTAATTTGTCCTGAGGATAAACGAGAAGACATGGAACCAACGAGAGACTAGCTCTTGGTGTTGGGACAGGCACAGGTCACTCTATTTTCCCATCAGAAAGAAGAATTAACCACAGGCTCAGCCTGCCCCCCGGAACCAGAACAGGGCCTGAAGCCATTCTGCGATTTTGCGGCCAGCTCCCATAAAAACGAGTTGTAAAATGGAGGTTCAGGGCACTGCAATTCACAAACCTGCAGAGTTATAAATGATAACTCTCGTCCAGAAATATATTGAGGGAAGGCAAAGAAGAGGATTTGAAATCAAGGCAGAATTGCAGGAAACAGATTTCAGGAGGTAGATACGAATCGCCTTTAAAGCACATGAAAAGCGGCAAAACGTTGACAATGATGCCCTTGGCCAAAAAGGGCGTATGCGTTTTTTCCTGAATATATTCAGGAAAAAACGCATACGCCCTTTTTGGCCAACCAAGCAACCTGGAAAGGCAAATCAGCGCTACAAAGAAGTCTCGCTTCCCATCGGTCAAAAGGGCCATGCTGAAAAAAGTGTCAAAACCAGAAATGCAGGACAGGCCATGGAGAAATGGGAGCCTTGCTACACTGATGGGCGGGATGTAAATTGCCAAGAGCCACTCTGGAGAAGTGTCCGGTGAGTCCTGAAACATCTGAAAAACACAGCTTAGAGAGCATAGGGCACTTCCACTCATGGGGGTATAAATTGGGAAAATTAAAAATCAGCAAGACACAAGCACCCCAAAGTTTAGGGCTGCTCTGTTGACCAGGACCTCCACTTCATTCCACCTTAAATATCCCAGGAAAGAGAAAAATGGATAAAGAAGTTGTGGTCCTTATGTACAATGGAATATCACTCAGCCATGAAATCAATGTCGTAAGGTTAGTAGCAGCATGATGAGTGGATTTAGGTACGACGATTCTAAGTGAAATAAGTCACACAGAAAAGGACACTTCTCATAAGGTATCACTGATAGAGGGAATGTAAAAACCGTTACACTTGAACTGAATTACAAAACAGAACAGAGTCACACATGCAGAAAACACACTATGGCTGCTTAACGGGAAAGGTGAGGTGGGGTGATACATAAAACAAGGGTATCAAATTAGCTCAGATACCGTTCCATAAACCCAATATGTAATAGACAAGACCTACTCCTTGCTCAGAGAACTGGACTCAACATGCCCTATTCACCGCACAAGAATATATCTGACTAATAATAATCGTAAAACCTATGTATTGATATCTCTCTGTTAGTGTGTCAAGTGGGTGTAAAGCGGCATAAACACAGCAGTGAAAAGCAGCTAAACCCCATTATAAAAATAAATTACTTTGAAACACCCATGAAACAAAGACAGTGAAAGAGAGAGAAATTCTTACACAATGCGTTCAGGGGCTGTGATGCAACCTGGATTGACCATATCTAGACCCACAGCTGGATGAGACATAAGGGTGGACACTCTTGGGGCTGAGAGGTTTGGTGAGGTTGGGTGAGCAAACGCAGACCCTTTAAAGTAATACTGCGTGGTACCCATCGCATGGGTCCCAAATCTCCAGGTTCAAGGGCATCTTCCTACATCAAAAACATGCATGAGAAACCCAGAAGATGGTACACTGTGTGATGGGGAAAGGTTTCTAAAACGCACCTCATTTCTCATCTCCTTGTGCCCGGGTTCGCCATTCCAGCCACTTTACTAGCAAGCTCCCTACTTGGAGCATCAGCACCTTTAACCTCCAGTTCCATACAGGTTGTAATTTGTCCTGAGGATAAATGGGAAGACGTGGAACCAACGAGAGACTAGCTCTTGGTGTTGGGACAGGCACAGGTCACTCTATTTTCCCATCAGGAAGAAGAATTAACCACAGGCTCAGCCTGCCCCCCGGAACCAGAACAGGGCCTGAAGCCATTCTGCGATTTTGCGGCCAGCTCCCATAAAAACGAGTTGTAAAATGGAGGTTCAGGGCACTGCAATTCACAAACCTGCAGAGTTATAAATGATAACTCTCGTCCACAAATATATTGAGGGAAGGCAAAGAAGAGGATTTGAAATCAAGGCAGAATTGCAGGAAACAGATTTCAGGAGGTAGATTCGAATCGCCTTTAAAGCACATGAAAAGCGGCAAAACGTTGACAATGATGCCCTTGGCCAAAAAGGGCGTATGCGTTTTTTCCTGAATATATTCAGGAAAAAACGCATACGCCCTTTTTGGCCAACCAAGCAACCTGGAAAGGCAAATCAGCGCTACAAAGAAGTCTCGCTTCCCATCGGTCAAAAGGGCCATGCTGAAAAAAGTGTCAAAACCAGAAATGCAGGACAGGCCATGGAGAAATGGGAGCCTTGCTACACTGATGGGCGGGATGTAAATTGCCAAGAGCCACTCTGGAGAAGTGTCCGGTGAGTCCTGAAACATCTGAAAAACACAGCTTAGAGAGCATAGGGCACTTCCACTCATGGGGGTATAAATTGGGAAAATTAAAAATCAGCAAGACACAAGCACCCCAAAGTTTAGGGCTGCTCTGTTGACCAGGACCTCCACTTCATTGCACCTTAAATATCCCAGGAAAGAGAAAAATGGATAAAGAAGTTGTGGTCCTTATGTACAATGGAATATCACTCAGCCATGAAATCAATGTCGTAAGGTTAGTAGCAGCATGATGAGTGGATTTAGGTACGACGATTCTAAGTGAAATAAGTCACACAGAAAAGGACACTTCTCATAAGGTATCACTGATAGAGGGAATGTAAAAACCGTTACACTTGAACTGAATTACAAAACAGAACAGAGTCACACATGCAGAAAACACACTATGGCTGCTTAATGGGAAAGGTGAGGTGGGGTGATACATAAAACAAGGGTATCAAATTAGCTCAGATACCATTCCATAAACCCAATATTTAATAGACAAGACCTACTCCTTGCTCAGAGAACTGGACTCAACACGCCCTATTCACCGCACAAGAATATATCTGACTAATAATAATCGTAAAACCTATGTATTGATATCTCTCTGTTAGTGTGTCAAGTGGGTGTAAAGCGGCATAAACACAGCAGTGAAAAGCAGCTAAACCCCATTATAAAAATAAATTACTTTGAAACACCCATGAAACAAAGACAGTGAAAGAGAGAGAAATTCTTACACAATGCGTTCAGGGGCTGTGATGCAACCTGGATTGACCATATCTAGACCCACAGCTGCATGAGACATAAGGGTGGACATTCTTGGGGCTGAGAGGTTTGGTGAGGTTGGGTGAGCAAACGCAGACCCTTTAAAGGAATACTGCGTGGTACCCATCGCATGGGTCCCAAATCTCCAGGTTCAAGGGCATCTTCCTACATCAAAAACATGCATGAGAAACCCAGAAGATGGTACACCGTGTGATGGGGAAAGGTTTCTAAAACGCACCTCATTTCTCATCTCCTTGTGCCCGGGTTCGCCATTCCAGCCGCTTTACTAGCAAGCTCCCTACTTGGAGCATCAGCACCTTTAACCTCCTGTTCCGTACAGGTTGCAATTTGTCCTGAGGATAAACGGGAAGACGTGGAACCAACGAGAGACTAGCTCTTGGTGTTGGGACAGGCACAGGTCACTCTATTTTCCCATCAGAAAGAAGAATTAACCACAGGCTCAGCCTGCCCCCCGGAACCAGAACAGGGCCTGAAGCCATTCTGCGATTTTGCGGCCAGCTCCCATAAAAACGAGTTGTAGAATGGAGGTTCAGGGCACTGCAATTCACAAACCTGCAGAGTTATAAATGATAACTCTCGTCCACAAATATATTGAGGGAAGGCAAAGAAGAGGATTTGAAATCAAGGCAGAATTGCAGGAAACAGATTTCAGGAGGTAGATACGAATCGCCTTTAAAGCACATGAAAAGCGGCAAAACGTTGACAATGATGCCCTTGGCCAAAAAGGGCGTATGCGTTTTTTCCTGAATATATTCAGGAAAAAACGCATACGCCCTTTTTGGCCAACCAAGCAACCTGGAAAGGCAAATCAGCGCTACAAAGAAGTCTCGCTTCCCATCGGTCAAAAGGGCCATGCTGAAAAAAGTGTCAAAACCAGAAATGCAGGACAGGCCATGGAGAAATGGGAGCCTTGCTACACTGATGGGCGGGATGTAAATTGCCAACAGCCACTCTGGAGAAGTGTCCGGTGAGTCCTGAAACATCTGAAAAACACAGCTTAGAGAGCATAGGGCACTTCCACTCATGGGGGTATAAATTGGGAAAATTAAAAATCAGCAAGACACAAGCACCCCAAAGTTTAGGGCTGCTCTGTTGACCAGGACCTCCACTTCATTCCACCTTAAATATCCCAGGAAAGAGAAAAAATGGATAAAGAAGTTGTGGTCCTTATGTACAATGGAATATCACTCAGCCAGGAAATCAATGTCGTAAGGTTAGTAGCAGCATGATGAGTGGATTTAGGTACGACGATTCTAAGTGAAATAAGTCACACAGAAAAGGACACTTCTCATAAGGTATCACTGATAGAGGGAATGTAAAAACCGTTACACTTGAACTGAATTACAAAACAGAACAGAGTCACACATGCAGAAAACACACTATGGCTGCTTAACGGGAAAGGTGAGGTGGGGTGATACATAAAACAAGGGTATCAAATTAGCTCAGATACCGTTCCATAAACCCAATATGTAATAGACAAGACCTACTCCTTGCTCAGAGAACTGGACTCAACACGCCCTATTCACCGCACAAGAATATATCTGACTAATAATAATCGTAAAACCTATGTATTGATATCTCTCTGTTAGTGTGTCAAGTGGGTGTAAAGCGGCATAAACACAGCAGTGAAAAGCAGCTAAACCCCATTATAAAAATAAATTACTTTGAAACACCCATGAAACAAAGACAGTGAAAGAGAGAGAAATTCTTACACAATGCGTTCAGGGGCTGTGATGCAACCTGGATTGACCATATCTAGACGCACAGCTGGATGAGACATAAGGGTGGACACTCTTGGGGCTGAGAGGTTTGGTGAGGTTGGGTGAGCAAACGCAGACCCTTTAAAGTAATACTGCGTGGTACCCATCGCATGGGTCCCAAATCTCCAGGTTCAAGGGCATCTTCCTACATCAAAAACATGCATGAGAAACCCAGAAGATGGTACACCGTGTGATGGGGAAAGGTTTCTAAAACGCACCTCATTTCTCATCTCCTTGTGCCCGGGTTCGCCATTCCAGCCGCTTTACTAGCAAGCTCCCTACTTGGAGCATCAGCACCTTTAACCTCCTGTTCCGTACAGGTTGCAATTTGTCCTGAGGATAAACGGGAAGACGTGGAACCAACGAGAGACTAGCTCTTGGTGTTGGGACAGGCACAGGTCACTCTATTTTCCCATCAGAAAGAAGAATTAACCACAGGCTCAGCCTGCCCCCCGGAACCAGAACAGGGCCTGAAGCCATTCTGCGATTTTGCGGCCAGCTCCCATAAAAACGAGTTGTAGAATGGAGGTTCAGGGCACTGCAATTCACAAACCTGCAGAGTTATAAATGATAACTCTCGTCCACAAATATATTGAGGGAAGGCAAAGAAGAGGATTTGAAATCAAGGCAGAATTGCAGGAAACAGATTTCAGGAGGTAGATACGAATCGCCTTTAAAGCACATGAAAAGCGGCAAAACGTTGACAATGATGCCCTTGGCCAAAAAGGGCGTATGCGTTTTTTCCTGAATATATTCAGGAAAAAACGCATACGCCCTTTTTGGCCAACCAAGCAACCTGGAAAGGCAAATCAGCGCTACAAAGAAGTCTCGCTTCCCATCGGTCAAAAGGGCCATGCTGAAAAAAGTGTCAAAACCAGAAATGCAGGACAGGCCATGGAGAAATGGGAGCCTTGCTACACTGATGGGCGGGATGTAAATTGCCAAGAGCCACTCTGGAGAAGTGTCCGGTGAGTCCTGAAACATCTGAAAAACACAGCGTAGAGAGCATAGGGCACTTCCACTCATGGGGGTATAAATTGGGAAAATTAAAAATCAGCAAGACACAAGCACCCCAAAGTTTAGGGCTGCTCTGTTGACCAGGACCTCCACTTCATTCCACCTTAAATATCCCAGGAAAGAGAAAAATGGATAAAGAAGTTGTGGTCCTTATGTACAATGGAATATCACTCAGCCAGGAAATCAATGTCGTAAGGTTAGTAGCAGCATGATGAGTGGATTTAGGTACGACGATTCTAAGTGAAATAAGTCACACAGAAAAGGACACTTCTCATAAGGTATCACTGATAGAGGGAATGTAAAAACCGTTACACTTGAACTGAATTACAAAACAGAACAGAGTCACACATGCAGAAAACACACTATGGCTGCTTAACGGGAAAGGTGAGGTGGGGTGATACATAAAACAAGGGTATCAAATTAGCTCAGATACCGTTCCATAAACCCAATATGTAATAGACAAGACCTACTCCTTGCTCAGAGAACTGGACTCAACACGCCCTATTCACCGCACAAGAATATATCTGACTAATAATAATCGTAAAACCTATGTATTGATATCTCTCTGTTAGTGTGTCAAGTGGGTGTAAAGCGGCATAAACACAGCAGTGAAAAGCAGCTAAACCCCATTATAAAAATAAATTACTTTGAAACACCCATGAAACAAAGACAGTGAAAGAGAGAGAAATTCTTACACAATGCGTTCAGGGGCTGTGATGCAACCTGGATTGACCATATCTAGACCCACAGCTGGATGAGACATAAGGGTGGACACTCTTGGGGCTGAGAGGTTTGGTGAGGTTGGGTGAGCAAACGCAGACCCTTTAAAGTAATACTGCGTGGTACCCATCGCATGGGTCCCAAATCTCCAGGTTCAAGGGCATCTTCCTACATCAAAAACATGCATGAGAAACCCAGAAGATGGTACACTGTGTGATGGGGAAAGGTTTCTAAAACGCACCTCATTTCTCATCTCCTTGTGCCCGGGTTCGCCATTCCAGCCACTTTACTAGCAAGCTCCCTACTTGGAGCATCAGCACCTTTAACCTCCAGTTCCATACAGGTTGTAATTTGTCCTGAGGATAAATGGGAAGACGTGGAACCAACGAGAGACTAGCTCTTGGTGTTGGGACAGGCACAGGTCACTCTATTTTCCCATCAGGAAGAAGAATTAACCACAGGCTCAGCCTGCCCCCCGGAACCAGAACAGGGCCTGAAGCCATTCTGCGATTTTGCGGCCAGCTCCCATAAAAACGAGTTGTAAAATGGAGGTTCAGGGCACTGCAATTCACAAACCTGCAGAGTTATAAATGATAACTCTCGTCCACAAATATATTGAGGGAAGGCAAAGAAGAGGATTTGAAATCAAGGCAGAATTGCAGGAAACAGATTTCAGGAGGTAGATTCGAATCGCCTTTAAAGCACATGAAAAGCGGCAAAACGTTGACAATGATGCCCTTGGCCAAAAAGGGCGTATGCGTTTTTTCCTGAATATATTCAGGAAAAAACGCATACGCCCTTTTTGGTCAACCAAGCAACCTGGAAAGGCAAATCAGCGCTACAAAGAAGTCTCGCTTCCCATCGGTCAAAAGGGCCATGCTGAAAAAAGTGTCAAAACCAGAAATGCAGGACAGGCCATGGAGAAATGGGAGCCTTGCTACACTGATGGGCGGGATGTAAATTGCCAAGAGCCACTCTGGAGAAGTGTCCGGTGAGTCCTGAAAAATCTGAAAAACACAGCTTAGAGAGCATAGGGCACTTCCACTCATGGGGGTATAAATTGGGAAAATTAAAAATCAGCAAGACACAAGCACCCCAAAGTTTAGGGCTGCTCTGTTGACCAGGACCTCCACTTCATTGCACCTTAAATATCCCAGGAAAGAGAAAAATGGATAAAGAAGTTGTGGTCCTTATGTACAATGGAATATCACTCAGCCATGAAATCAATGTCGTAAGGTTAGTAGCAGCATGATGAGTGGATTTAGGTACGACGATTCTAAGTGAAATAAGTCACACAGAAAAGGACACTTCTCATAAGGTATCACTGATAGAGGGAATGTAAAAACCGTTACACTTGAACTGAATTACAAAACAGAACAGAGTCACACATGCAGAAAACACACTATGGCTGCTTAACGGGAAAGGTGAGGTGGGGTGATACATAAAACAAGGGTATCAAATTAGCTCAGATACCGTTCCATAAACCCAATATGTAATAGACAAGACCTACTCCTTGCTCAGAGAACTGGACTCAACACGCCCTATTCACCGCACAAGAATATATCTGACTAATAATAATCGTAAAACCTATGTATTGATATCTCTCTGTTAGTGTGTCAAGTGGGTGTAAAGCGGCATAAACACAGCAGTGAAAAGCAGCTAAACCCCATTATAAAAATAAATTACTTTGAAACACCCATGAAACAAAGACAGTGAAAGAGAGAGAAATTCTTACACAATGCGTTCAGGGGCTGTGATGCAACCTGGATTGACCATATCTAGACCCACAGCTGGATGAGACATAAGGGTGGACACTCTTGGGGCTGAGAGGTTTGGTGAGGTTGGGTGAGCAAACGCAGACCCTTTAAAGGAATACTGCGTGGTACCCATCGCATGGGTCCCAAATCTCCAGGTTCAAGGGCATCTTCCTACATCAAAAACATGCATGAGAAACCCAGAAGATGGTACACTGTGTGATGGGGAAAGGTTTCTAAAACGCACCTCATTTCTCATCTCCTTGTGCCCGGGTTCGCCATTCCAGCCACTTTACTAGCAAGCTCCCTACTTGGAGCATCAGCACCTTTAACCTCCAGTTCCATACAGGTTGTAATTTGTCCTGAGGATAAATGGGAAGACGTGGAACCAACGAGAGACTAGCTCTTGGTGTTGGGACAGGCACAGGTCACTCTATTTTCCCATCAGGAAGAAGAATTAACCACAGGCTCAGCCTGACCCCCGGAACCAGAACAGGGCCTGAAGCCATTCTGCGATTTTGCGGCCAGCTCCCATAAAAACGAGTTGTAAAATGGAGGTTCAGGGCACTGCAATTCACAAACCTGCAGAGTTATAAATGATAACTCTCGTCCACAAATATATTGAGGGAAGGCAAAGAAGAGGATTTGAAATCAAGGCAGAATTGCAGGAAACAGATTTCAGGAGGTAGATTCGAATCGCCTTTAAAGCACATGAAAAGCGGCAAAACGTTGACAATGATGCCCTTGGCCAAAAAGGGCGTATGCGTTTTTTCCTGAATATATTCAGGAAAAAACGCATACGCCCTTTTTGGTCAACCAAGCAACCTGGAAAGGCAAATCAGCGCTACAAAGAAGTCTCGCTTCCCATCGGTCAAAAGGGCCATGCTGAAAAAAGTGTCAAAACCAGAAATGCAGGACAGGCCATGGAGAAATGGGAGCCTTGCTACACTGATGGGCGGGATGTAAATTGCCAAGAGCCACTCTGGAGAAGTGTCCGGTGAGTCCTGAAACATCTGAAAAACACAGCTTAGAGAGCATAGGGCACTTCCACTCATGGGGGTATAAATTGGGAAAATTAAAAATCAGCAAGACACAAGCACCCCAAAGTTTAGGGCTGCTCTGTTGACCAGGACCTCCACTTCATTGCACCTTAAATATCCCAGGAAAGAGAAAAATGGATAAAGAAGTTGTGGTCCTTATGTACAATGGAATATCACTCAGCCATGAAATCAATGTCGTAAGGTTAGTAGCAGCATGATGAGTGGATTTAGGTACGACGATTCTAAGTGAAATAAGTCACACAGAAAAGGACACTTCTCATAAGGTATCACTGATAGAGGGAATGTAAAAACCGTTACACTTGAACTGAATTACAAAACAGAACAGAGTCACACATGCAGAAAACACACTATGGCTGCTTAACGGGAAAGGTGAGGTGGGGTGATACATAAAACAAGGGTATCAAATTAGCTCAGATACCGTTCCATAAACCCAATATGTAATAGACAAGACCTACTCCTTGCTCAGAGAACTGGACTCAACACGCCCTATTCACCGCACAAGAATATATCTGACTAATAATAATCGTAAAACCTATGTATTGATATCTCTCTGTTAGTGTGTCAAGTGGGTGTAAAGCGGCATAAACACAGCAGTGAAAAGCAGCTAAACCCCATTATAAAAATAAATTACTTTGAAACACCCATGAAACAAAGACAGTGAAAGAGAGAGAAATTCTTACACAATGCGTTCAGGGGCTGTGATGCAACCTGGATTGACCATATCTAGACCCACAGCTGGATGAGACATAAGGGTGGACACTCTTGGGGCTGAGAGGTTTGGTGAGGTTGGGTGAGCAAACGCAGACCCTTTAAAGTAATACTGCGTGGTACCCATCGCATGGGTCCCAAATCTCCAGGTTCAAGGGCATCTTCCTACATCAAAAACATGCATGAGAAACCCAGAAGATGGTACACTGTGTGATGGGGAAAGGTTTCTAAAACGCACCTCATTTCTCATCTCCTTGTGCCCGGGTTCGCCATTCCAGCCACTTTACTAGCAAGCTCCCTACTTGGAGCATCAGCACCTTTAACCTCCAGTTCCATACAGGTTGTAATTTGTCCTGAGGATAAATGGGAAGACGTGGAACCAACGAGAGACTAGCTCTTGGTGTTGGGACAGGCACAGGTCACTCTATTTTCCCATCAGGAAGAAGAATTAACCACAGGCTCAGCCTGCCCCCCGGAACCAGAACAGGGCCTGAAGCCATTCTGCGATTTTGCGGCCAGCTCCCATAAAAACGAGTTGTAAAATGGAGGTTCAGGGCACTGCAATTCACAAACCTGCAGAGTTATAAATGATAACTCTCGTCCACAAATATATTGAGGGAAGGCAAAGAAGAGGATTTGAAATCAAGGCAGAATTGCAGGAAACAGATTTCAGGAGGTAGATTTGAATCGCCTTTAAAGCACATGAAAAGCGGCAAAACGTTGACAATGATGCCCTTGGCCAAAAAGGGCGTATGCGTTTTTTCCTGAATATATTCAGGAAAAAACGCATACGCCCTTTTTGGTCAACCAAGCAACCTGGAAAGGCAAATCAGCGCTACAAAGAAGTCTCGCTTCCCATCGGTCAAAAGGGCCATGCTGAAAAAAGTGTCAAAACCAGAAATGCAGGACAGGCCATGGAGAAATGGGAGCCTTGCTACACTGATGGGCGGGATGTAAATTGCCAAGAGCCACTCTGGAGAAGTGTCCGGTGAGTCCTGAAACATCTGAAAAACACAGCTTAGAGAGCATAGGGCACTTCCACTCATGGGGGTATAAATTGGGAAAATTAAAAATCAGCAAGACACAAGCACCCCAAAGTTTAGGGCTGCTCTGTTGACCAGGACCTCCACTTCATTGCACCTTAAATATCCCAGGAAAGAGAAAAATGGATAAAGAAGTTGTGGTCCTTATGTACAATGGAATATCACTCAGCCATGAAATCAATGTCGTAAGGTTAGTAGCAGCATGATGAGTGGATTTAGGTACGACGATTCTAAGTGAAATAAGTCACACAGAAAAGGACACTTCTCATAAGGTATCACTGATAGAGGGAATGTAAAAACCGTTACACTTGAACTGAATTACAAAACAGAACAGAGTCACACATGCAGAAAACACACTATGGCTGCTTAATGGGAAAGGTGAGGTGGGGTGATACATAAAACAAGGGTATCAAATTAGCTCAGATACCATTCCATAAACCCAATATTTAATAGACAAGACCTACTCCTTGCTCAGAGAACTGGACTCAACACGCCCTATTCACCGCACAAGAATATATCTGACTAATAATAATCGTAAAACCTATGTATTGATATCTCTCTGTTAGTGTGTCAAGTGGGTGTAAAGCGGCATAAACACAGCAGTGAAAAGCAGCTAAACCCCATTATAAAAATAAATTACTTTGAAACACCCATGAAACAAAGACAGTGAAAGAGAGAGAAATTCTTACACAATGCGTTCAGGGGCTGTGATGCAACCTGGATTGACCATATCTAGACCCACAGCTGCATGAGACATAAGGGTGGACATTCTTGGGGCTGAGAGGTTTGGTGAGGTTGGGTGAGCAAACGCAGACCCTTTAAAGGAATACTGCGTGGTACCCATCGCATGGGTCCCAAATCTCCAGGTTCAAGGGCATCTTCCTACATCAAAAACATGCATGAGAAACCCAGAAGATGGTACACCGTGTGATGGGGAAAGGTTTCTAAAACGCACCTCATTTCTCATCTCCTTGTGCCCGGGTTCGCCATTCCAGCCGCTTTACTAGCAAGCTCCCTACTTGGAGCATCAGCACCTTTAACCTCCTGTTCCGTACAGGTTGCAATTTGTCCTGAGGATAAACGGGAAGACGTGGAACCAACGAGAGACTAGCTCTTGGTGTTGGGACAGGCACAGGTCACTCTATTTTCCCATCAGAAAGAAGAATTAACCACAGGCTCAGCCTGCCCCCCGGAACCAGAACAGGGCCTGAAGCCATTCTGCGATTTTGCGGCCAGCTCCCATAAAAACGAGTTGTAGAATGGAGGTTCAGGGCACTGCAATTCACAAACCTGCAGAGTTATAAATGATAACTCTCGTCCACAAATATATTGAGGGAAGGCAAAGAAGAGGATTTGAAATCAAGGCAGAATTGCAGGAAACAGATTTCAGGAGGTAGATACGAATCGCCTTTAAAGCACATGAAAAGCGGCAAAACGTTGACAATGATGCCCTTGGCCAAAAAGGGCGTATGCGTTTTTTCCTGAATATATTCAGGAAAAAACGCATACGCCCTTTTTGGCCAACCAAGCAACCTGGAAAGGCAAATCAGCGCTACAAAGAAGTCTCGCTTCCCATCGGTCAAAAGGGCCATGCTGAAAAAAGTGTCAAAACCAGAAATGCAGGACAGGCCATGGAGAAATGGGAGCCTTGCTACACTGATGGGCGGGATGTAAATTGCCAACAGCCACTCTGGAGAAGTGTCCGGTGAGTCCTGAAACATCTGAAAAACACAGCTTAGAGAGCATAGGGCACTTCCACTCATGGGGGTATAAATTGGGAAAATTAAAAATCAGCAAGACACAAGCACCCCAAAGTTTAGGGCTGCTCTGTTGACCAGGACCTCCACTTCATTCCACCTTAAATATCCCAGGAAAGAGAAAAAATGGATAAAGAAGTTGTGGTCCTTATGTACAATGGAATATCACTCAGCCATGAAATCAATGTCGTAAGGTTAGTAGCAGCATGATGAGTGGATTTAGGTACGACGATTCTAAGTGAAATAAGTCACACAGAAAAGGACACTTCTCATAAGGTATCACTGATAGAGGGAATGTAAAAACCGTTACACTTGAACTGAATTACAAAACAGAACAGAGTCACACATGCAGAAAACACACTATGGCTGCTTAACGGGAAAGGTGAGGTGGGGTGATACATAAAACAAGGGTATCAAATTAGCTCAGATACCGTTCCATAAACCCAATATGTAATAGACAAGACCTACTCCTTGCTCAGAGAACTGGACTCAACACGCCCTATTCACCGCACAAGAATATATCTGACTAATAATAATCGTAAAACCTATGTATTGATATCTCTCTGTTAGTGTGTCAAGTGGGTGTAAAGCGGCATAAACACAGCAGTGAAAAGCAGCTAAACCCCATTATAAAAATAAATTACTTTGAAACACCCATGAAACAAAGACAGTGAAAGAGAGAGAAATTCTTACACAATGCGTTCAGGGGCTGTGATGCAACCTGGATTGACCATATCTAGACGCACAGCTGGATGAGACATAAGGGTGGACACTCTTGGGGCTGAGAGGTTTGGTGAGGTTGGGTGAGCAAACGCAGACCCTTTAAAGTAATACTGCGTGGTACCCATCGCATGGGTCCCAAATCTCCAGGTTCAAGGGCATCTTCCTACATCAAAAACATGCATGAGAAACCCAGAAGATGGTACACCGTGTGATGGGGAAAGGTTTCTAAAACGCACCTCATTTCTCATCTCCTTGTGCCCGGGTTCGCCATTCCAGCCGCTTTACTAGCAAGCTCCCTACTTGGAGCATCAGCACCTTTAACCTCCTGTTCCGTACAGGTTGCAATTTGTCCTGAGGATAAACGGGAAGACGTGGAACCAACGAGAGACTAGCTCTTGGTGTTGGGACAGGCACAGGTCACTCTATTTTCCCATCAGAAAGAAGAATTAACCACAGGCTCAGCCTGCCCCCCGGAACCAGAACAGGGCCTGAAGCCATTCTGCGATTTTGCGGCCAGCTCCCATAAAAACGAGTTGTAGAATGGAGGTTCATGGCACTGCAATTCACAAACCTGCAGAGTTATAAATGATAACTCTCGTCCACAAATATATTGAGGGAAGGCAAAGAAGAGGATTTGAAATCAAGGCAGAATTGCAGGAAACAGATTTCAGGAGGTAGATACGAATCGCCTTTAAAGCACATGAAAAGCGGCAAAACGTTGACAATGATGCCCTTGGCCAAAAAGGGCGTATGCGTTTTTTCCTGAATATATTCAGGAAAAAACGCATACGCCCTTTTTGGCCAACCAAGCAACCTGGAAAGGCAAATCAGCGCTACAAAGAAGTCTCGCTTCCCATCGGTCAAAAGGGCCATGCTGAAAAAAGTGTCAAAACCAGAAATGCAGGACAGGCCATGGAGAAATGGGAGCCTTGCTACACTGATGGGCGGGATGTAAATTGCCAAGAGCCACTCTGGAGAAGTGTCCGGTGAGTCCTGAAACATCTGAAAAACACAGCGTAGAGAGCATAGGGCACTTCCACTCATGGGGGTATAAATTGGGAAAATTAAAAATCAGCAAGACACAAGCACCCCAAAGTTTAGGGCTGCTCTGTTGACCAGGACCTCCACTTCATTCCACCTTAAATATCCCAGGAAAGAGAAAAATGGATAAAGAAGTTGTGGTCCTTATGTACAATGGAATATCACTCAGCCAGGAAATCAATGTCGTAAGGTTAGTAGCAGCATGATGAGTGGATTTAGGTACGACGATTCTAAGTGAAATAAGTCACACAGAAAAGGACACTTCTCATAAGGTATCACTGATAGAGGGAATGTAAAAACCGTTACACTTGAACTGAATTACAAAACAGAACAGAGTCACACATGCAGAAAACACACTATGGCTGCTTAACGGGAAAGGTGAGGTGGGGTGATACATAAAACAAGGGTATCAAATTAGCTCAGATACCGTTCCATAAACCCAATATGTAATAGACAAGACCTACTCCTTGCTCAGAGAACTGGACTCAACACGCCCTATTCACCGCACAAGAATATATCTGACTAATAATAATCGTAAAACCTATGTATTGATATCTCTCTGTTAGTGTGTCAAGTGGGTGTAAAGCGGCATAAACACAGCAGTGAAAAGCAGCTAAACCCCATTATAAAAATAAATTACTTTGAAACACCCATGAAACAAAGACAGTGAAAGAGAGAGAAATTCTTACACAATGCGTTCAGGGGCTGTGATGCAACCTGGATTGACCATATCTAGACCCACAGCTGCATGAGACATAAGGGTGGACATTCTTGGGGCTGAGAGGTTTGGTGAGGTTGGGTGAGCAAACGCAGACCCTTTAAAGGAATACTGCGTGGTACCCATCGCATGGGTCCCAAATCTCCAGGTTCAAGGGCATCTTCCTACATCAAAAACATGCATGAGAAACCCAGAAGATGGTACACCGTGTGATGGGGAAAGGTTTCTAAAACGCACCTCATTTCTCATCTCCTTGTGCCCGGGTTCGCCATTCCAGCCGCTTTACTAGCAAGCTCCCTACTTGGAGCATCAGCACCTTTAACCTCCTGTTCCGTACAGGTTGCAATTTGTCCTGAGGATAAACGGGAAGACGTGGAACCAACGAGAGACTAGCTCTTGGTGTTGGGACAGGCACAGGTCACTCTATTTTCCCATCAGAAAGAAGAATTAACCACAGGCTCAGCCTGCCCCCCGGAACCAGAACAGGGCCTGAAGCCATTCTGCGATTTTGCGGCCAGCTCCCATAAAAACGAGTTGTAGAATGGAGGTTCAGGGCACTGCAATTCACAAACCTGCAGAGTTATAAATGATAACTCTCGTCCACAAATATATTGAGGGAAGGCAAAGAAGAGGATTTGAAATCAAGGCAGAATTGCAGGAAACAGATTTCAGGAGGTAGATACGAATCGCCTTTAAAGCACATGAAAAGCGGCAAAACGTTGACAATGATGCCCTTGGCCAAAAAGGGCGTATGCGTTTTTTCCTGAATATATTCAGGAAAAAACGCATACGCCCTTTTTGGCCAACCAAGCAACCTGGAAAGGCAAATCAGCGCTACAAAGAAGTCTCGCTTCCCATCGGTCAAAAGGGCCATGCTGAAAAAAGTGTCAAAACCAGAAATGCAGGACAGGCCATGGAGAAATGGGAGCCTTGCTACACTGATGGGCGGGATGTAAATTGCCAAGAGCCACTCTGGAGAAGTGTCCGGTGAGTCCTGAAACATCTGAAAAACACAGCGTAGAGAGCATAGGGCACTTCCACTCATGGGGGTATAAATTGGGAAAATTAAAAATCAGCAAGACACAAGCACCCCAAAGTTTAGGGCTGCTCTGTTGACCAGGACCTCCACTTCATTCCACCTTAAATATCCCAGGAAAGAGAAAAATGGATAAAGAAGTTGTGGTCCTTATGTACAATGGAATATCACTCAGCCAGGAAATCAATGTCGTAAGGTTAGTAGCAGCATGATGAGTGGATTTAGGTACGACGATTCTAAGTGAAATAAGTCACACAGAAAAGGACACTTCTCATAAGGTATCACTGATAGAGGGAATGTAAAAACCGTTACACTTGAACTGAATTACAAAACAGAACAGAGTCACACATGCAGAAAACACACTATGGCTGCTTAACGGGAAAGGTGAGGTGGGGTGATACATAAAACAAGGGTATCAAATTAGCTCAGATACCGTTCCATAAACCCAATATGTAATAGACAAGACCTACTCCTTGCTCAGAGAACTGGACTCAACACGCCCTATTCACCGCACAAGAATATATCTGACTAATAATAATCGTAAAACCTATGTATTGATATCTCTCTGTTAGTGTGTCAAGTGGGTGTAAAGCGGCATAAACACAGCAGTGAAAAGCAGCTAAACCCCATTATAAAAATAAATTACTTTGAAACACCCATGAAACAAAGACAGTGAAAGAGAGAGAAATTCTTACACAATGCGTTCAGGGGCTGTGATGCAACCTGGATTGACCATATCTAGACCCACAGCTGGATGAGACATAAGGGTGGACACTCTTGGGGCTGAGAGGTTTGGTGAGGTTGGGTGAGCAAACGCAGACCCTTTAAAGTAATACTGCGTGGTACCCATCGCATGGGTCCCAAATCTCCAGGTTCAAGGGCATCTTCCTACATCAAAAACATGCATGAGAAACCCAGAAGATGGTACACTGTGTGATGGGGAAAGGTTTCTAAAACGCACCTCATTTCTCATCTCCTTGTGCCCGGGTTCGCCATTCCAGCCACTTTACTAGCAAGCTCCCTACTTGGAGCATCAGCACCTTTAACCTCCAGTTCCATACAGGTTGTAATTTGTCCTGAGGATAAATGGGAAGACGTGGAACCAACGAGAGACTAGCTCTTGGTGTTGGGACAGGCACAGGTCACTCTATTTTCCCATCAGGAAGAAGAATTAACCACAGGCTCAGCCTGACCCCGGAACCAGAACAGGGCCTGAAGCCATTCTGCGATTTTGCGGCCAGCTCCCATAAAAACGAGTTGTAAAATGGAGGTTCAGGGCACTGCAATTCACAAACCTGCAGAGTTATAAATGATAACTCTCGTCCACAAATATATTGAGGGAAGGCAAAGAAGAGGATTTGAAATCAAGGCAGAATTGCAGGAAACAGATTTCAGGAGGTAGATTCGAATCGCCTTTAAAGCACATGAAAAGCGGCAAAACGTTGACAATGATGCCCTTGGCCAAAAAGGGCGTATGCGTTTTTTCCTGAATATATTCAGGAAAAAACGCATACGCCCTTTTTGGCCAACCAAGCAACCTGGAAAGGCAAATCAGCGCTACAAAGAAGTCTCGCTTCCCATCGGTCAAAAGGGCCATGCTGAAAAAAGTGTCAAAACCAGAAATGCAGGACAGGCCATGGAGAAATGGGAGCCTTGCTACACTGATGGGCGGGATGTAAATTGCCAAGAGCCACTCTGGAGAAGTGTCCGGTGAGTCCTGAAACATCTGAAAAACACAGCTTAGAGAGCATAGGGCACTTCCACTCATGGGGGTATAAATTGGGAAAATTAAAAATCAGCAAGACACAAGCACCCCAAAGTTTAGGGCTGCTCTGTTGACCAGGACCTCCACTTCATTGCACCTTAAATATCCCAGGAAAGAGAAAAATGGATAAAGAAGTTGTGGTCCTTATGTACAATGGAATATCACTCAGCCATGAAATCAATGTCGTAAGGTTAGTAGCAGCATGATGAGTGGATTTAGGTACGACGATTCTAAGTGAAATAAGTCACACAGAAAAGGACACTTCTCATAAGGTATCACTGATAGAGGGAATGTAAAAACCGTTACACTTGAACTGAATTACAAAACAGAACAGAGTCACACATGCAGAAAACACACTATGGCTGCTTAATGGGAAAGGTGAGGTGGGGTGATACATAAAACAAGGGTATCAAATTAGCTCAGATACCATTCCATAAACCCAATATTTAATAGACAAGACCTACTCCTTGCTCAGAGAACTGGACTCAACACGCCCTATTCACCGCACAAGAATATATCTGACTAATAATAATCGTAAAACCTATGTATTCATATCTCTCTGTTAGTGTGTCAAGTGGGTGTAAAGCGGCATAAACACAGCAGTGAAAAGCAGCTAAACCCCATTATAAAAATAAATTACTTTGAAACACCCATGAAACAAAGACAGTGAAAGAGAGAGAAATTCTTACACAATGCGTTCAGGGGCTGTGATGCAACCTGGATTGACCATATCTAGACCCACAGCTGCATGAGACATAAGGGTGGACATTCTTGGGGCTGAGAGGTTTGGTGAGGTTGGGTGAGCAAACGCAGACCCTTTAAAGGAATACTGCGTGGTACCCATCGCATGGGTCCCAAATCTCCAGGTTCAAGGGCATCTTCCTACATCAAAAACATGCATGAGAAACCCAGAAGATGGTACACCGTGTGATGGGGAAAGGTTTCTAAAACGCACCTCATTTCTCATCTCCTTGTGCCCGGGTTCGCCATTCCAGCCGCTTTACTAGCAAGCTCCCTACTTGGAGCATCAGCACCTTTAACCTCCTGTTCCGTACAGGTTGCAATTTGTCCTGAGGATAAACGGGAAGACGTGGAACCAACGAGAGACTAGCTCTTGGTGTTGGGACAGGCACAGGTCACTCTATTTTCCCATTAGAAAGAAGAATTAACCACAGGCTCAGCCTGACCCCCGGAACCAGAACAGGGCCTGAAGCCATTCTGCGATTTTGCGGCCAGCTCCCATAAAAACGAGTTGTAGAATGGAGGTTCAGGGCACTGCAATTCACAAACCTGCAGAGTTATAAATGATAACTCTCGTCCACAAATATATTGAGGGAAGGCAAAGAAGAGGATTTGAAATCAAGGCAGAATTGCAGGAAACAGATTTCAGGAGGTAGATACGAATCGCCTTTAAAGCACATGAAAAGCGGCAAAACGTTGACAATGATGCCCTTGGCCAAAAAGGGCGTATGCGTTTTTTCCTGAATATATTCAGGAAAAAACGCATACGCCCTTTTTGGCCAACCAAGCAACCTGGAAAGGCAAATCAGCGCTACAAAGAAGTCTCGCTTCCCATCGGTCAAAAGGGCCATGCTGAAAAAAGTGTCAAAACCAGAAATGCAGGACAGGCCATGGAGAAATGGGAGCCTTGCTACACTGATGGGCGGGATGTAAATTGCCAAGAGCCACTCTGGAGAAGTGTCCGGTGAGTCCTGAAACATCTGAAAAACACAGCTTAGAGAGCATAGGGCACTTCCACTCATGGGGGTATAAATTGGGAAAATTAAAAATCAGCAAGACACAAGCACCCCAAAGTTTAGGGCTGCTCTGTTGACCAGGACCTCCACTTCATTCCACCTTAAATATCCCAGGAAAGAGAAAAAATGGATAAAGAAGTTGTGGTCCTTATGTACAATGGAATATCACTCAGCCAGGAAATCAATGTCGTAAGGTTAGTAGCAGCATGATGAGTGGATTTAGGTACGACGATTCTAAGTGAAATAAGTCACACAGAAAAGGACACTTCTCATAAGGTATCACTGATAGAGGGAATGTAAAAACCGTTACACTTGAACTGAATTACAAAACAGAACAGAGTCACACATGCAGAAAACACACTATGGCTGCTTAACGGGAAAGGTGAGGTGGGGTGATACATAAAACAAGGGTATCAAATTAGCTCAGATACCGTTCCATAAACCCAATATGTAATAGACAAGACCTACTCCTTGCTCAGAGAACTGGACTCAACACGCCCTATTCACCGCACAAGAATATATCTGACTAATAATAATCGTAAAACCTATGTATTGATATCTCTCTGTTAGTGTGTCAAGTGGGTGTAAAGCGGCATAAACACAGCAGTGAAAAGCAGCTAAACCCCATTATAAAAATAAATTACTTTGAAACACCCATGAAACAAAGACAGTGAAAGAGAGAGAAATTCTTACACAATGCGTTCAGGGGCTGTGATGCAACCTGGATTGACCATATCTAGACGCACAGCTGGATGAGACATAAGGGTGGACACTCTTGGGGCTGAGAGGTTTGGTGAGGTTGGGTGAGCAAACGCAGACCCTTTAAAGTAATACTGCGTGGTACCCATCGCATGGGTCCCAAATCTCCAGGTTCAAGGGCATCTTCCTACATCAAAAACATGCATGAGAAACCCAGAAGATGGTACACCGTGTGATGGGGAAAGGTTTCTAAAACGCACCTCATTTCTCATCTCCTTGTGCCCGGGTTCGCCATTCCAGCCGCTTTACTAGCAAGCTCCCTACTTGGAGCATCAGCACCTTTAACCTCCTGTTCCGTACAGGTTGCAATTTGTCCTGAGGATAAACGGGAAGACGTGGAACCAACGAGAGACTAGCTCTTGGTGTTGGGACAGGCACAGGTCACTCTATTTTCCCATCAGAAAGAAGAATTAACCACAGGCTCAGCCTGCCCCCCGGAACCAGAACAGGGCCTGAAGCCATTCTGCGATTTTGCGGCCAGCTCCCATAAAAACGAGTTGTAGAATGGAGGTTCAGGGCACTGCAATTCACAAACCTGCAGAGTTATAAATGATAACTCTCGTCCACAAATATATTGAGGGAAGGCAAAGAAGAGGATTTGAAATCAAGGCAGAATTGCAGGAAACAGATTTCAGGAGGTAGATACGAATCGCCTTTAAAGCACATGAAAAGCGGCAAAACGTTGACAATGATGCCCTTGGCCAAAAAGGGCGTATGCGTTTTTTCCTGAATATATTCAGGAAAAAACGCATACGCCCTTTTTGGCCAACCAAGCAACCTGGAAAGGCAAATCAGCGCTACAAAGAAGTCTCGCTTCCCATCGGTCAAAAGGGCCATGCTGAAAAAAGTGTCAAAACCAGAAATGCAGGACAGGCCATGGAGAAATGGGAGCCTTGCTACACTGATGGGCGGGATGTAAATTGCCAAGAGCCACTCTGGAGAAGTGTCCGGTGAGTCCTGAAACATCTGAAAAACACAGCGTAGAGAGCATAGGGCACTTCCACTCATGGGGGTATAAATTGGGAAAATTAAAAATCAGCAAGACACAAGCACCCCAAAGTTTAGGGCTGCTCTGTTGACCAGGACCTCCACTTCATTCCACCTTAAATATCCCAGGAAAGAGAAAAATGGATAAAGAAGTTGTGGTCCTTATGTACAATGGAATATCACTCAGCCAGGAAATCAATGTCGTAAGGTTAGTAGCAGCATGATGAGTGGATTTAGGTACGACGATTCTAAGTGAAATAAGTCACACAGAAAAGGACACTTCTCATAAGGTATCACTGATAGAGGGAATGTAAAAACCGTTACACTTGAACTGAATTACAAAACAGAACAGAGTCACACATGCAGAAAACACACTATGGCTGCTTAACGGGAAAGGTGAGGTGGGGTGATACATAAAACAAGGGTATCAAATTAGCTCAGATACCGTTCCATAAACCCAATATGTAATAGACAAGACCTACTCCTTGCTCAGAGAACTGGACTCAACACGCCCTATTCACCGCACAAGAATATATCTGACTAATAATAATCGTAAAACCTATGTATTGATATCTCTCTGTTAGTGTGTCAAGTGGGTGTAAAGCGGCATAAACACAGCAGTGAAAAGCAGCTAAACCCCATTATAAAAATAAATTACTTTGAAACACCCATGAAACAAAGACAGTGAAAGAGAGAGAAATTCTTACACAATGCGTTCAGGGGCTGTGATGCAACCTGGATTGACCATATCTAGACGCACAGCTGGATGAGACATAAGGGTGGACACTCTTGGGGCTGAGAGGTTTGGTGAGGTTGGGTGAGCAAACGCAGACCCTTTAAAGTAATACTGCGTGGTACCCATCGCATGGGTCCCAAATCTCCAGGTTCAAGGGCATCTTCCTACATCAAAAACATGCATGAGAAACCCAGAAGATGGTACACTGTGTGATGGGGAAAGGTTTCTAAAACGCACCTCATTTCTCATCTCCTTGTGCCCGGGTTCGCCATTCCAGCCACTTTATTAGCAAGCTCCCTACTTGGAGCATCAGCACCTTTAACCTCCTGTTCCATACAGGTTGTAATTTGTCCTGAGGATAAACGAGAAGACGTGGAACCAACGAGAGACTAGCTCTTGGTGTTGGGACAGGCACAGGTCACTCTATTTTCCCATCAGAAAGAAGAATTAACCACAGGCTCAGCCTGCACCCCGGAACCAGAACAGGGCCTGAAGCCATTCTGCGATTTTGCGGCCAGCTCCCATAAAAACGAGTTGTAAAATGGAGGTTCAGGGCACTGCAATTCACAAACCTGCAGAGTTATAAATGATAACTCTCGTCCACAAATATATTGAGGGAAGGCAAAGAAGAGGATTTGAAATCAAGGCAGAATTGCAGGAAACAGATTTCAGGAGGTAGATACGAATCGCCTTTAAAGCACATGAAAAGCGGCAAAACGTTGACAATGATGCCCTTGGCCAAAAAGGGCGTATGCGTTTTTTCCTGAATATATTCAGGAAAAAACGCATACGCCCTTTTTGGCCAACCAAGCAACCTGGAAAGGCAAATCAGCGCTACAAAGAAGTCTCGCTTCCCATCGGTCAAAAGGGCCATGCTGAAAAAAGTGTCAAAACCAGAAATGCAGGACAGGCCATGGAGAAATGGGAGCCTTGCTACACTGATGGGCGGGATGTAAATTGCCAAGAGCCACTCTGGAGAAGTGTCCGGTGAGTCCTGAAACATCTGAAAAACACAGCTTAGAGAGCATAGGGCACTTCCACTCATGGGGGTATAAATTGGGAAAATTAAAAATCAGCAAGACACAAGCACCCCAAAGTTTAGGGCTGCTCTGTTGACCAGGACCTCCACTTCATTGCACCTTAAATATCCCAGGAAAGAGAAAAATGGATAAAGAAGTTGTGGTCCTTATGTACAATGGAATATCACTCAGCCAGGAAATCAATGTCGTAAGGTTAGTAGCAGCATGATGAGTGGATTTAGGTACGACGATTCTAAGTGAAATAAGTCACAGAAAAGGACACTTCTCATAAGGTATCACTGATAGAGGGAATGTAAAAACCGTTACACTTGAACTGAATTACAAAACAGAACAGAGTCACACATGCAGAAAACACACTATGGCTGCTTAACGGGAAAGGTGAGGTGGGGTGATACATAAAACAAGGGTATCAAATTAGCTCAGATACCGTTCCATAAACCCAATATGTAATAGACAAGACCTACTCCTTGCTCAAAGAACTGGACTCAACACGCCCTATTCACCGCACAAGAATATATCTGACTAATAATAATCGTAAAACCTATGTGTTGATATCTCTCTGTTAGTGTGTCAAGTGGGTGTAAAGCGGCATAAACACAGCAGTGAAAAGCAGCTAAACCCCATTATAAAAATAAATTACTTTGAAACACCCATGAAACAAAGACAGTGAAAGAGAGAGAAATTCTTACACAATGGGTTCAGGGGCTGTGATGCAACCTGGATTGACCATATCTAGACGCACAGCTGGATGAGACATAAGGGTGGACACTCTTGGGGCTGAGAGGTTTGGTGAGGTTGGGTGAGCAAACGCAGACCCTTTAAAGTAATACTGCGTGGTACCCATCGCATGGGTCCCAAATCTCCAGGTTCAAGGGCATCTTCCTACATCAAAAACATGCATGAGAAACCCAGAAGATGGTACACCGTGTGATGGGGAAAGGTTTCTAAAACGCACCTCATTTCTCATTTCCTTGTGCCCGGGTTCGCCATTCCAGCTGCTTTACTAGCAAGCTCCCTACTTGGAGCATCAGCACCTTTAACCTCCTGTTCCGTACAGGTTGCAATTTGTCCTGAGGATAAACGGGAAGACGTGGAACCAACGAGAGACTAGCTCTTGGTGTTGGGACAGGCACAGGTCACTCTATTTTCCCATCAGAAAGAAGAATTAACCACAGGCTCAGCCTGCCCCCCGGAACCAGAACAGGGCCTGAAGCCATTCTGCGATTTTGCGGCCAGCTCCCATAAAAACGAGTTGTAAAATGGAGGTTCAGGGCACTGCAATTCACAAACCTGCAGAGTTATAAATGATAACTCTCGTCCACAAATATATTGAGGGAAGGCAAAGAAGAGGATTTGAAATCAAGGCAGAATTGCAGGAAACAGATTTCAGGAGGTAGATACGAATCGCCTTTAAAGCACATGAAAAGCGGCAAAACGTTGACAATGATGCCCTTCGCCAGAAAGTGCGTATGCGTTTTTTCCTGAATATATTCAGGAAAAAACGCATACGCCCTTTTTGGCCAACCAAGCAACCTGGAAAGGCAAATCAGCGCTACAAAGAAGTCTCGCTTCCCATCGGTCAAAAGGGCCAGGCTGAAAAAAGTGTCAAAACCAGAAATGCAGGACAGGCCATGGAGAAATGGGAGCCTTGCTACACTGATGGGCGGGATGTAAATTGCCAAGAGCCACTCTGGAGAAGTGTCCGGTGAGTCCTGAAACATCTGAAAAACACAGCTTAGAGAACATAGGGCACTTCCACTCATGGGGGTATAAATTGGGAAAATGAAAAATCAGCAAGACACAAGCACCCCAAAGTTTAGGGCTGCTCTGTTGACCAGGACCTCCACTTCATTGCACCTTAAATATCCCAGGAAAGAGAAAAATGGATAAAGAAGTTGTGGTCCTTATGTACAATGGAATATCACTCAGCCAGGAAATCAATGTCGTAAGGTTAGTAGCAGCATGATGAGTGGATTTAGGTACGACGATTCTAAGTGAAATAAGTCACAGAAAAGGACACTTCTCATAAGGTATCACTGATAGAGGGAATGTAAAAACCGTTACACTTGAACTGAATTACAAAACAGAACAGAGTCACACATGCAGAAAACACACTATGGCTGCTTAACGGGAAAGGTGAGGTGGGGTGATACATAAAACAAGGGTATCAAATTAGCTCAGATACCGTTCCATAAACCCAATATGTAATAGACAAGACCTACTCCTTGCTCAAAGAACTGGACTCAACACGCCCTATTCACCGCACAAGAATATATCTGACTAATAATAATCGTAAAACCTATGTGTTGATATCTCTCTGTTAGTGTGTCAAGTGGGTGTAAAGCGGCATAAACACAGCAGTGAAAAGCAGCTAAACCCCATTATAAAAATAAATTACTTTGAAACACCCATGAAACAAAGACAGTGAAAGAGAGAGAAATTCTTACACAATGCGTTCAGGGGCTGTGATGCAACCTGGATTGACCATATCTAGACGCACAGCTGGATGAGACATAAGGGTGGACACTCTTGGGGCTGAGAGGTTTGGTGAGGTTGGGTGAGCAAACGCAGACCCTTTAAAGTAATACTGCGTGGTACCCATCGCATGGGTCCCAAATCTCCAGGTTCAAGGGCATCTTCCTACATCAAAAACATGCATGAGAAACCCAGAAGATGGTACACCGTGTGATGGGGAAAGGTTTCTAAAACGCACCTCATTTCTCATCTCCTTGTGCCCGGGTTCGCCATTCCAGCCGCTTTACTAGCAAGCTCCCTACTTGGAGCATCAGCACCTTTAACCTCCTGTTCCATACAGGTTGTAATTTGTCCTGAGGATAAACGAGAAGACGTGGAACCAACGAGAGACTAGCTCTTGGTGTTGGGACAGGCACAGGTCACTCTATTTTCCCATCAGAAAGAAGAATTAACCACAGGCTCAGCCTGCCCCCAGGAACCAGAACAGGGCCTGAAGCCATTCTGCGATTTTGCGGCCAGCTCCCATAAAAACGAGTTGTAAAATGGAGGTTCAGGGCACTGCAATTCACAAACCTGCAGAGTTATAAATGATAACTCTCGTCCACAAATATATTGAGGGAAGGCAAAGAAGAGGATTTGAAATCAAGGCAGAATTGCAGGAAACAGATTTCAGGAGGTAGATACGAATCGCCTTTAAAGCACATGAAAAGCGGCAAAACGTTGACAATGATGCCCTTGGCCAAAAAGGGCGTATGCGTTTTTTCCTGAATATATTCAGGAAAAAACGCATACGCCCTTTTTGGCCAACCAAGCAACCTGGAAAGGCAAATCAGCGCTACAAAGAAGTCTCGCTTCCCATCGGTCAAAAGGGCCATGCTGAAAAAAGTGTCAAAACCAGAAATGCAGGACAGGCCATGGAGAAATGGGAGCCTTGCTACACTGATGGGCGGGATGTAAATTGCCAAGAGCCACTCTGGAGAAGTGTCCGGTGAGTCCTGAAACATCTGAAAAACACAGCTTAGAGAGCATAGGGCACTTCCACTCATGGGGGTATAAATTGGGAAAATTAAAAATCAGCAAGACACAAGCACCCCAAAGTTTAGGGCTGCTCTGTTGACCAGGACCTCCACTTCATTCCACCTTAAATATCCCAGGAAAGAGAAAAATGGATAAAGAAGTTGTGGTCCATATGTACAATGGAATATCACTCAGCCATGAAATCAATGTCGTAAGGTTAGTAGCAGCATGATGAGTGGATTTAGGTACAACGATTCTAAGTGAAATAAGTCACACAGAAAAGGACACTTCTCATAAGGTATCACTGATAGAGGGAATGTAAAAACCGTTACACTTGAACTGAATTACAAAACAGAACAGAGTCACACATGCAGAAAACACACTATGGCTGCTTAACGGGAAAGGTGAGGTGGGGTGATACATAAAACAAGGGTATCAAATTAGCTCAGATACCGTTCCATAAACCCAATATGTAATAGACAAGACCTACTCCTTGCTCAGAGAACTGGACTCAACACGCCCTATTCACCGCACAAGAATATATCTGACTAATAATAATCGTAAAACCTATGTATTGATATCTCTCTGTTAGTGTGTCAAGTGGGTGTAAAGCGGCATAAACACAGCAGTGAAAAGCAGCTAAACCCCATTATAAAAATAAATTACTTTGAAACACCCATGAAACAAAGACAGTGAAAGAGAGAGAAATTCTTACACAATGCGTTCAGGGGCTGTGATGCAACCTGGATTGACCATATCTTGACGCACAGCTGGATGAGACATAAGGCTGGACACTCTTGGGGCTGAGAGGTTTGGTGAGGTTGGGTGAGCAAACGCAGACCCTTTAAAGTAATACTGCGTGGTACCCATCGCATGGGTCCCATATCTCCAGGTTCAAGGGCATCTTCCTACATCAAAAACATGCATGAGAAACCCAGAAGATGGTACACCGTGTGATGGGGAAAGGTTTCTAAAACGCACCTCATTTCTCATCTCCTCGTGCCCAGGTTCGCCATTCCAGGCACTTTACTAGTAAGCTCCCTACTTGGAGCATCAGCACCTTTAACCTCCTGTTCCGTACAGGTTGCAATTTGTCCTGAGGATAAACGGGAAGACGTGGAACCAACGAGAGACTAGCTCTTGGTGTTGGGACAGGCACATGTCACTCTATTTTCCCATCAGGAAGAAGAATTAACCACAGGCTCAGCCTGACCCCCGGAACCAGAACAGGGCCTGAAGCCATTCTGCGATTTTGCGGCCAGCTCCCATAAAAACGAGTTGTAGAATGGAGGTTCAGAGCACTGCAATTCACAAACCTGCAGAGTTATAAATGATAACTCTCGTCCACAAATATATTGAGGGAAGGCAAAGAAGAGGATTTGAAATCAAGGCAGAATTGCACGAAACAGATTTCAGGAGGTAGATACGAATCGCCTTTAAAGCACATGAAAAGCGGCAAAACGTTGACAATGATGCCCTTGGCCAAAAAGGGCGTATGCGTTTTTTCCTGAATATATTCAGGAGAAAACGCATACGCCCTTTTTGGCCAACCAAGCAACCTGGAAAGGCAAATCAGCGCTACAAAGAAGTCTCGCTTCCCATCGGTCAAAAGGGCCATGCTGAAAAAAGTGTCAAAACCAGAAATGCAGGACAGGCCATGGAGAAATGGGAGCCTTGCTACACTGATGGGCGGGATGTAAATTGCCAAGAGCCACTCTGGAGAAGTGTCCGGTGAGTCCTGAAACATCTGAAAAACACAGCTTAGAGAGCATAGGGCACTTCCACTCATGGGGGTATAAATTGGGAAAATTAAAAATCAGCAAGACACAAGCACCCCAAAGTTTAGGGCTGCTCTGTTGACCAGGACCTCCACTTCATTCCACCTTAAATATCCCAGGAAAGAGAAAAATGGATAAAGAAGTTGTGGTCCTTATGTACAATGGAATATCACTCAGCCATGAAATCAATGTCGTAAGGTTAGTAGCAGCATGATGAGTGGACTTAGGTACGACGATTCTAAGTGAAATAAGTCACACAGAAAAGGACACTTCTCATAAGGTATCACTGATAGAGGGAATGTAAAAACCGTTACACTTGAACTGAATTACAAAACAGAACAGAGTCACACATGCAGAAAACACACTATGGCTGCTTAACGGGAAAGGTGAGGTGGGGTGATACATAAAACAAGGGTATCAAATTAGCTCAGATACCGTTCCATAAACCCAATATGTAATAGACAAGACCTACTCCTTGCTCAGAGAACTGGACTCAACACGCCCTATTCACCGCACAAGAATATATCTGACTAATAATAATCGTAAAACCTATGTATTGATATCTCTCTGTTAGTGTGTCAAGTGGGTGTAAAGCGGCATAAACACAGCAGTGAAAAGCAGCTAAACCCCATTATAAAAATAAATTACTTTGAAACACCCATGAAACAAAGACAGTGAAAGAGAGAGAAATTCTTACACAATGCGTTCAGGGGCTGTGATGCAACCTGGATTGACCATATCTAGACGCACAGCTGGATGAGACATAAGGGTGGACACTCTTGGGGCTGAGAGGTTTGGTGAGGTTGGGTGAGCAAACGCAGACCCTTTAAAGTAATACTGCGTGGTACCCATCGCATTGGTCCCAAATCTCCAGGTTCAAGGGCATCTTCCTACATCAAAAACATGCATGAGAAACCCAGAAGATGGTACACTGTGTGATGGGGAAAGGTTTCTAAAACGCACCTCATTTCTCATCTCCTTGTGCCCGGGTTCGCCATTCCAGCCACTTTACTAGCAAGCTCCCTACTTGGAGCATCAGCACCTTTAACCTCCTGTTCCATACAGGTTGCAATTTGTCCTGAGGATAAACGGGAAGACGTGGAACCAACGAGAGACTAGCTCTTGGTGTTGGGACAGGCACAGGTCACTCTATTTTCCCATCAGAAAGAAGAATTAACCACAGGCTCAGCCTGCCCCCCGGAACCAGAACAGGGCCTGAAGCCATTCTGCGATTTTGCGGCCAGCTCCCATAAAAACGAGTTGTAGAATGGAGGTTCAGGGCACTGCAATTCACAAACCTGCAGAGTTATAAATGATAACTCTCGTCCACAAATATATTGAGGGAAGGCAAAGAAGAGGATTTGAAATCAAGGCAGAATTGCACGAAACAGATTTCAGGAGGTAGATACGAATCGCCTTTAAAGCACATGAAAAGCGGCAAAACGTTGACAATGATGCCCTTGGCCAAAAAGGGCGTATGCGTTTTTTCCTGAATATATTCAGGAAAAAACGCATACACCCTTTTTGGCCAACCAAGCAACCTGGAAAGGCAAATCAGCGCTACAAAGAAGTCTCGCTTCCCATCGGTCAAAAGGGCCATGCTGAAAAAAGTGTCAAAACCAGAAATGCAGGACAGGCCATGGAGAAATGGGAGCCTTGCTACACTGATGGGCGGGATGTAAATTGCCAAGAGCCACTCTGGAGAAGTGTCCGGTGAGTCCTGAAACATCTGAAAAACACAGCTTAGAGAGCATAGGGCACTTCCACTCATGGGGGTATAAATTGGGAAAATTAAAAATCAGCAAGACACAAGCACCCCAAAGTTTAGGGCTGCTCTGTTGACCAGGACCTCCACTTCATTGCACCTTAAATATCCCAGGAAAGAGAAAAATGGATAAAGAAGTTGTGGTCCTTATGTACAATGGAATATCACTCAGCCATGAAATCAATGTCATAAGGTTAGTAGCAGCATGATGAGTGGATTTAGGTACGACGATTCTAAGTGAAATAAGTCACAGAAAAGGACACTTCTCATAAGGTATCACTGATAGAGGGAATGTAAAAACCGTTACACTTGAACTGAATTACAAAACAGAACAGAGTCACACATGCAGAAAACACACTATGGCTGCTTAACGGGAAAGGTGAGGTGGGGTGATACATAAAACAAGGGTATCAAATTAGCTCAGATACCGTTCCATAAACCCAATATGTAATAGACAAGACCTACTCCTTGCTCAAAGAACTGGACTCAACACGCCATATTCACCGCACAAGAATATATCTGACTAATAATAATCGTAAAACCTATGTGTTGATATCTCTCTGTTAGTGTGTCAAGTGGGTGTAAAGCGGCATAAACACAGCAGTGAAAAGCAGCTAAACCCCATTATAAAAATAAATTACTTTGAAACACCCATGAAACAAAGACAGTGAAAGAGAGAGAAATTCTTACACAATGCGTTCAGGGGCTGTGATGCAACCTGGATTGACCATAACTAGACGCACAGCTGGATGAGACATAAGGGTGGACACTCTTGGGGCTGAGAGGTTTGGTGAGGTTGGGTGAGCAAACGCAGACCCTTTAAAGGAATACTGCGTGGTACCCATCGCATGGGTCCCAAATCTCCAGGTTCAAGGGCATCTTCCTACATCAAAAACATGCATGAGAAACCCAGAAGATGGTACACCGTGTGATGGGGAAAGGTTTCTAAAACGCACCTCATTTCTCATCTCCTTGTGCCCGGGTTCGCCATTCCAGCCGCTTTACTAGCAAGCTCCCTACTTGGAGCATCAGCACCTTTAACCTCCTGTTCCGTACAGGTTGCAATTTGTCCTGAGGATAAACGGGAAGACGTGGAACCAACGAGAGACTAGCTCTTGGTGTTGGGACAGGCACAGGTCACTCTATTTTCCCATCAGAAAGAAGAATTAACCACAGGCTCAGCCTGCCCCCCGGAACCAGAACAGGGCCTGAAGCCATTCTGCGATTTTGCGGCCAGCTCCCATAAAAACGAGTTGTAGAATGGAGGTTCAGGGCACTGCAATTCACAAACCTGCAGAGTTATAAATGATAACTCTCGTCCACAAATATATTGAGGGAAGGCAAAGAAGAGGATTTGAAATCAAGGCAGAATTGCAGGAAACAGATTTCAGGAGGTAGATACGAATCGCCTTTAAAGCACATGAAAAGCGGCAAAACGTTGACAATGATGCCCTTGGCCAAAAAGGGCGTATGCGTTTTTTCCTGAATATATTCAGGAAAAAACGCATACGCCCTTTTTGGCCAACCAAGCAACCTGGAAAGGCAAATCAGCGCTACAAAGAAGTCTCGCTTCCCATCGGTCAAAAGGGCCATGCTGAAAAAAGTGTCAAAACCAGAAATGCAGGACAGGCCATGGAGAAATGGGAGCCTTGCTACACTGATGGGCGGGATGTAAATTGCCAAGAGCCACTCTGGAGAAGTGTCCGGTGAGTCCTGAAACATCTGAAAAACACAGCGTAGAGAGCATAGGGCACTTCCACTCATGGGGGTATAAATTGGGAAAATTAAAAATCAGCAAGACACAAGCACCCCAAAGTTTAGGGCTGCTCTGTTGACCAGGACCTCCACTTCATTCCACCTTAAATATCCCAGGAAAGAGAAAAATGGATAAAGAAGTTGTGGTCCTTATGTACAATGGAATATCACTCAGCCAGGAAATCAATGTCGTAAGGTTAGTAGCAGCATGATGAGTGGATTTAGGTACGACGATTCTAAGTGAAATAAGTCACACAGAAAAGGACACTTCTCATAAGGTATCACTGATAGAGGGAATGTAAAAACCGTTACACTTGAACTGAATTACAAAACAGAACAGAGTCACACATGCAGAAAACACACTATGGCTGCTTAACGGGAAAGGTGAGGTGGGGTGATACATAAAACAAGGGTATCAAATTAGCTCAGATACCGTTCCATAAACCCAATATGTAATAGACAAGACCTACTCCTTGCTCAGAGAACTGGACTCAACACGCCCTATTCACCGCACAAGAATATATCTGACTAATAATAATCGTAAAACCTATGTATTGATATCTCTCTGTTAGTGTGTCAAGTGGGTGTAAAGCGGCATAAACACAGCAGTGAAAAGCAGCTAAACCCCATTATAAAAATAAATTACTTTGAAACACCCATGAAACAAAGACAGTGAAAGAGAGAGAAATTCTTACACAATGCGTTCAGGGGCTGTGATGCAACCTGGATTGACCATATCTAGACACACAGCTGGATGAGACATAAGGGTGGACACTCTTGGGGCTGAGAGGTTTGGTGAGGTTGGGTGAGCAAACGCAGACCCTTTAAAGTAATACTGCGTGGTACCCATCGCATGGGTCCCAAATCTCCAGGTTCAAGGGCATCTTCCTACATCAAAAACATGCATGAGAAACCCAGAAGATGGTACACTGTGTGATGGGGAAAGGTTTCTAAAACGCACCTCATTTCTCATCTCCTTGTGCCCGGGTTCGCCATTCCAGCCACTTTATTAGCAAGCTCCCTACTTGGAGCATCAGCACCTTTAACCTCCTGTTCCATACAGGTTGTAATTTGTCCTGAGGATAAACGAGAAGACGTGGAACCAACGAGAGACTAGCTCTTGGTGTTGGGACAGGCACAGGTCACTCTATTTTCCCATCAGAAAGAAGAATTAACCACAGGCTCAGCCTGCCCCCCGGAACCAGAACAGGGCCTGAAGCCATTCTGCGATTTTGCGGCCAGCTCCCATAAAAACGAGTTGTAAAATGGAGGTTCAGGGCACTGCAATTCACAAACCTGCAGAGTTATAAATGATAACTCTCGTCCACAAATATATTGAGGGAAGGCAAAGAAGAGGATTTGAAATCAAGGCAGAATTGCAGGAAACAGATTTCAGGAGGTAGATACGAATCGCCTTTAAAGCACATGAAAAGCGGCAAAACGTTGACAATGATGCCCTTGGCCAAAAAGGGCGTATGCGTTTTTTCCTGAATATATTCAGGAAAAAACGCATACGCCCTTTTTGGCCAACCAAGCAACCTGGAAAGGCAAATCAGCGCTACAAAGAAGTCTCGCTTCCCATCGGTCAAAAGGGCCATGCTGAAAAAAGTGTCAAAACCAGAAATGCAGGACAGGCCATGGAGAAATGGGAGCCTTGCTACACTGATGGGCGGGATGTAAATTGCCAAGAGCCACTCTGGAGAAGTGTCCGGTGAGTCCTGAAACATCTGAAAAACACAGCTTAGAGAGCATAGGGCACTTCCACTCATGGGGGTATAAATTGGGAAAATTAAAAATCAGCAAGACACAAGCACCCCAAAGTTTAGGGCTGCTCTGTTGACCAGGACCTCCACTTCATTGCACCTTAAATATCCCAGGAAAGAGAAAAATGGATAAAGAAGTTGTGGTCCTTATGTACAATGGAATATCACTCAGCCATGAAATCAATGTCGTAAGGTTAGTAGCAGCATGATGAGTGGATTTAGGTACGACGATTCTAAGTGAAATAAGTCACAGAAAAGGACACTTCTCATAAGGTATCACTGATAGAGGGAATGTAAAAACCGTTACACTTGAACTGAATTACAAAACAGAACAGAGTCACACATGCAGAAAACACACTATGGCTGCTTAACGGGAAAGGTGAGGTGGGGTGATACATAAAACAAGGGTATCAAATTAGCTCAGATACCGTTCCATAAACCCAATATGTAATAGACAAGACCTACTCCTTGCTCAAAGAACTGGACTCAACACGCCCTATTCACCGCACAAGAATATATCTGACTAATAATAATCGTAAAACCTATGTGTTGATATCTCTCTGTTAGTGTGTCAAGTGGGTGTAAAGCGGCATAAACACAGCAGTGAAAAGCAGCTAAACCCCATTATAAAAATAAATTACTTTGAAACACCCATGAAACAAAGACAGTGAAAGAGAGAGAAATTCTTACACAATGCGTTCAGGGGCTGTGATGCAACCTGGATTGACCATAACTAGACGCACAGCTGGATGAGACATAAGGGTGGACACTCTTGGGGCTGAGAGGTTTGGTGAGGTTGGGTGAGCAAACGCAGACCCTTTAAAGGAATACTGCGTGGTACCCATCGCATGGGTCCCAAATCTCCAGGTTCAAGGGCATCTTCCTACATCAAAAACATGCATGAGAAACCCAGAAGATGGTACACCGTGTGATGGGGAAAGGTTTCTAAAACGCACCTCATTTCTCATCTCCTTGTGCCCGGGTTCGCCATTCCAGCCGCTTTACTAGCAAGCTCCCTACTTGGAGCATCAGCACCTTTAACCTCCTGTTCCGTACAGGTTGCAATTTGTCCTGAGGATAAACGGGAAGACGTGGAACCAACGAGAGACTAGCTCTTGGTGTTGGGACAGGCACAGGTCACTCTATTTTCCCATCAGAAAGAAGAATTAACCACAGGCTCAGCCTGCCCCCCGGAACCAGAACAGGGCCTGAAGCCATTCTGCGATTTTGCGGCCAGCTCCCATAAAAACGAGTTGTAGAATGGAGGTTCAGGGCACTGCAATTCACAAACCTGCAGAGTTATAAATGATAACTCTCGTCCACAAATATATTGAGGGAAGGCAAAGAAGAGGATTTGAAATCAAGGCAGAATTGCACGAAACAGATTTCAGGAGGTAGATACGAATCGCCTTTAAAGCACATGAAAAGCGGCAAAACGTTGACAATGATGCCCTTGGCCAAAAAGGGCGTATGCGTTTTTTCCTGAATATATTCAGGAAAAAACGCATACGCCCTTTTTGGCCAACCAAGCAACCTGGAAAGGCAAATCAGCGCTACAAAGAAGTCTCGCTTCCCATCGGTCAAAAGGGCCATGCTGAAAAAAGTGTCAAAACCAGAAATGCAGGACAGGCCATGGAGAAATGGGAGCCTTGCTACACTGATGGGCGGGATGTAAATTGCCAAGAGCCACTCTGGAGAAGTGTCCGGTGAGTCCTGAAACATCTGAAAAACACAGCGTAGAGAGCATAGGGCACTTCCACTCATGGGGGTATAAATTGGGAAAATTAAAAATCAGCAAGACACAAGCACCCCAAAGTTTAGGGCTGCTCTGTTGACCAGGACCTCCACTTCATTCCACCTTAAATATCCCAGGAAAGAGAAAAATGGATAAAGAAGTTGTGGTCCTTATGTACAATGGAATATCACTCAGCCAGGAAATCAATGTCGTAAGGTTAGTAGCAGCATGATGAGTGGATTTAGGTACGACGATTCTAAGTGAAATAAGTCACACAGAAAAGGACACTTCTCATAAGGTATCACTGATAGAGGGAATGTAAAAACCGTTACACTTGAACTGAATTACAAAACAGAACAGAGTCACACATGCAGAAAACACACTATGGCTGCTTAACGGGAAAGGTGAGGTGGGGTGATACATAAAACAAGGGTATCAAATTAGCTCAGATACCGTTCCATAAACCCAATATGTAATAGACAAGACCTACTCCTTGCTCAGAGAACTGGACTCAACACGCCCTATTCACCGCACAAGAATATATCTGACTAATAATAATCGTAAAACCTATGTATTGATATCTCTCTGTTAGTGTGTCAAGTGGGTGTAAAGCGGCATAAACACAGCAGTGAAAATCAGCTAAACCCCATTATAAAAATAAATTACTTTGAAACACCCATGAAACAAAGACAGTGAAAGAGAGAGAAATTCTTACACAATGCGTTCAGGGGCTGTGATGCAACCTGGATTGACCATATCTAGACGCACAGCTGGATGAGACATAAGGGTGGACACTCTTGGGGCTGAGAGGTTTGGTGAGGTTGGGTGAGCAAACGCAGACCCTTTAAAGTAATACTGCGTGGTACCCATCGCATTGGTCCCAAATCTCCAGGTTCAAGGGCATCTTCCTACATCAAAAACATGCATGAGAAACCCAGAAGATGGTACACTGTGTCATGGGGAAAGGTTTCTAAAACGCACCTCATTTCTCATCTCCTTGTGCCCGGGTTCGCCATTCCAGCCACTTTACTAGCAAGCTCCCTACTTGGAGCATCAGCACCTTTAACCTCCTGTTCCATACAGGTTGCAATTTGTCCTGAGGATAAACGGGAAGACGTGGAACCAACGAGAGACTAGCTCTTGGTGTTGGGACAGGCACAGGTCACTCTATTTTCCCATCAGAAAGAAGAATTAACCACAGGCTCAGCCTGCCCCCCGGAACCAGAACAGGGCCTGAAGCCATTCTGCGATTTTGCGGCCAGCTCCCATAAAAACGAGTTGTAGAATGGAGGTTCAGGGCACTGCAATTCACAAACCTGCAGAGTTATAAATGATAACTCTCGTCCACAAATATATTGAGGGAAGGCAAAGAAGAGGATTTGAAATCAAGGCAGAATTGCACGAAACAGATTTCAGGAGGTAGATACGAATCGCCTTTAAAGCACATGAAAAGCGGCAAAACGTTGACAATGATGCCCTTGGCCAAAAAGGGCGTATGCGTTTTTTCCTGAATATATTCAGGAAAAAACGCATACGCCCTTTTTGGCCAACCAAGCAACCTGGAAAGGCAAATCAGCGCTACAAAGAAGTCTCGCTTCCCATCGGTCAAAAGGGCCATGCTGAAAAAAGTGTCAAAACCAGAAATGCAGGACAGGCCATGGAGAAATGGGAGCCTTGCTACACTGATGGGCGGGATGTAAATTGCCAAGAGCCACTCTGGAGAAGTGTCCGGTGAGTCCTGAAACATCTGAAAAACACAGCTTAGAGAGCATAGGGCACTTCCACTCATGGGGGTATAAATTGGGAAAATGAAAATTCAGCAAGACACAAGCACCCCAAAGTTTAGGGCTGCTCTGTTGACCAGGACCTCCACTTCATTGCACCTTAAATATCCCAGGAAAGAGAAAAATGGATAAAGAAGTTGTGGTCCTTATGTACAATGGAATATCACTCAGCCATGAAATCAATGTCGTAAGGTTAGTAGCAGCATGATGAGTGGATTTAGGTACGACGATTCTAAGTGAAATAAGTCACAGAAAAGGACACTTCTCATAAGGTATCACTGATAGAGGGAATGTAAAAACCGTTACACTTGAACTGAATTACAAAACAGAACAGAGTCACACATGCAGAAAACACACTATGGCTGCTTAACGGGAAAGGTGAGGTGGGGTGATACATAAAACAAGGGTATCAAATTAGCTCAGATACCGTTCCATAAACCCAATATGTAATAGACAAGACCTACTCCTTGCTCAAAGAACTGGACTCAACACGCCATATTCACCGCACAAGAATATATCTGACTAATAATAATCGTAAAACCTATGTGTTGATATCTCTCTGTTAGTGTGTCAAGTGGGTGTAAAGCGGCATAAACACAGCAGTGAAAAGCAGCTAAACCCCATTATAAAAATAAATTACTTTGAAACACCCATGAAACAAAGACAGTGAAAGAGAGAGAAATTCTTACACAATGCGTTCAGGGGCTGTGATGCAACCTGGATTGACCATAACTAGACGCACAGCTGGATGAGACATAAGGGTGGACACTCTTGGGGCTGAGAGGTTTGGTGAGGTTGGGTGAGCAAACGCAGACCCTTTAAAGGAATACTGCGTGGTACCCATCGCATGGGTCCCAAATCTCCAGGTTCAAGGGCATCTTCCTACATCAAAAACATGCATGAGAAACCCAGAAGATGGTACACCGTGTGATGGGGAAAGGTTTCTAAAACGCACCTCATTTCTCATCTCCTTGTGCCCGGGTTCGCCATTCCAGCCACTTTACTAGCAAGCTCCCTACTTGGAGCATCAGCACCTTTAACCTCCTGTTCCATACAGGTTGTAATTTGTCCTGAGGATAAACGAGAAGACATGGAACCAACGAGAGACTAGCTCTTGGTGTTGGGACAGGCACAGGTCACTCTATTTTCCCATCAGAAAGAAGAATTAACCACAGGCTCAGCCTGCCCTCCGGAACCAGAACAGGGCCTGAAGCCATTCTGCGATTTTGCGGCCAGCTCCCATAAAAACGAGTTGTAGAATGGAGGTTCAGAGCACTGCAATTCACAAACCTGCAGAGTTATAAATGATAACTCTCGTCCACAAATATATTGAGGGAAGGCAAAGAAGAGGATTTGAAATCAAGGCAGAATTGCAGGAAACAGATTTCAGGAGGTAGATACGAATCGCCTTTAAAGCACATGAAAAGCGGCAAAACGTTGACAATGATGCCCTTGGCCAAAAAGGGCGTATGCGTTTTTTCCTGAATATATTCAGGAAAAAACGCATACGCCCTTTTTGGCCAACCAAGCAACCTGGAAAGGCAAATCAGCGCTACAAAGAAGTCTCGCTTCCCATCGGTCAAAAGGGCCATGCTGAAAAAAGTGTCAAAACCAGAAATGCAGGACAGGCCATGGAGAAATGGGAGCCTTGCTACACTGATGGGCGGGATGTAAATTGCCAAGAGCCACTCTGGAGAAGTGTCCGGTGAGTCCTGAAACATCTGAAAAACACAGCTTAGAGAGCATAGGGCACTTCCACTCATGGGGGTATAAATTGGGAAAATTAAAAATCAGCAAGACACAAGCACCCCAAAGTTTAGGGCTGCTCTGTTGACCAGGACCTCCACTTCATTCCACCTTAAATATCCCAGGAAAGAGAAAAATGGATAAAGAAGTTGTGGTCCTTATGTACAATGGAATATCACTCAGCCATGAAATCAATGTCGTAAGGTTAGTAGCAGCATGATGAGTGGATTTAGGTACAACGATTCTAAGTGAAATAAGTCACACAGAAAAGGACACTTCTCATAAGGTATCACTGATAGAGGGAATGTAAAAACCGTTACACTTGAACTGAATTACAAAACAGAACAGAGTCACACATGCAGAAAACACACTATGGCTGCTTAACGGGAAAGGTGAGGTGGGGTGATACATAAAACAAGGGTATCAAATTAGCTCAGATACCGTTCCATAAACCCAATATGTAATAGACAAGACCTACTCCTTGCTCAGAGAACTGGACTCAACACGCCCTATTCACCGCACAAGAATATATCTGAGTAATAATAATCGTAAAACCTATGTATTGATATCTCTCTGTTAGTGTGTCAAGTGGGTGTAAAGCGGCATAAACACAGCAGTGAAAAGCAGCTAAACCCCATTATAAAAATAAATTACTTTGAAACACCCATGAAACAAAGACAGTGAAAGAGAGAGAAATTCTTACACAATGCGTTCAGGGGCTGTGATGCAACCTGGATTGACCATATCTAGACGCACAGCTGGATGAGACATAAGGGTGGACACTCTTGGGGCTGAGAGGTTTGGTGAGGTTGGGTGAGCAAACGCAGACCCTTTAAAGTAATACTGCGTGGTACCCATCGCATGGGTCCCAAATCTCCAGGTTCAAGGGCATCTTCCTACATCAAAAACATGCATGAGAAACCCAGAAGATGGTACACTGTGTGATGGGGAAAGGTTTCTAAAACGCACCTCATTTCTCATCTCCTTGTGCCCGGGTTCGCCATTCCAGCCACTTTACTAGCAAGCTCCCTACTTGGAGCATCAGCACCTTTAACCTCCTGTTCCATACAGGTTGTAATTTGTCCTGAGGATAAACGAGAAGACGTGGAACCAACGAGAGACTAGCTCTTGGTGTTGGGACAGGCACAGGTCACTCTATTTTCCCATCAGGAAGAAGAATTAACCACAGGCTCAGCCTGCCCCCCGGAACCAGAACAGGGCCTGAAGCCATTCTGCGATTTTGCGGCCAGCTCCCATAAAAACGAGTTGTAAAATGGAGGTTCAGGGCACTGCAATTCACAAACCTGCAGAGTTATAAATGATAACTCTCGTCCACAAATATATTGAGGGAAGGCAAAGAAGAGGATTTGAAATCAAGGCAGAATTGCAGGAAACAGATTTCAGGAGGTAGATACGAATCGCCTTTAAAGCACATGAAAAGCGGCAAAACGTTGACAATGATGCCCTTGGCCAAAAAGGGCGTATGCGTTTTTTCCTGAATATATTCAGGAAAAAACACATACGCCCTTTTTGGCCAACCAAGCAACCTGGAAAGGCAAATCAGCGCTACAAAGAAGTCTCGCTTCCCATCGGTCAAAAGGGCCATGCTGAAAAAAGTGTCAAAACCAGAAATGCAGGACAGGCCATGGAGAAATGGGAGCCTTGCTACACTGATGGGCGGGATGTAAATTGCCAAGAGCCACTCTGGAGAAGTGTCCGGTGAGTCCTGAAACATCTGAAAAACACAGCTTAGAGAGCATAGGGCACTTCCACTCATGGGGGTATAAATTGGGAAAATTAAAAATCAGCAAGACACAAGCACCCCAAAGTTTAGGGCTGCTCTGTTGACCAGGACCTCCACTTCATTCCACCTTAAATATCCCAGGAAAGAGAAAAATGGATAAAGAAGTTGTGGTCCTTATGTACAATGGAATATCACTCAGCCATGAAATCAATGTCGTAAGGTTAGTAGCAGCATGATGAGTGGATTTAGGTACGACGATTCTAACTGAAATAAGTCACACAGAAAAGGACACTTCTCATAAGGTATCACTGATAGAGGGAATGTAAAAACCATTACACTTGAACTGAATTACAAAACAGAACAGAGTCACACATGCAGAAAACACACTATGGCTGCTTAACGGGAAAGGTGAGGTGGGGTGATACATAAAACAAGGGTATCAAATTAGCTCAGATACCGTTCCATAAACCCAATATGTAATAGACAAGACCTACTCCTTGCTCAGAGAACTGGACTCAACACGCCCTATTCACTGCACAAGAATATATCTGACTAATAATAATCGTAAAACCTATGTATTGATATCTCTCTGTTAGTGTGTCAAGTGGGTGTAAAGCGGCATAAACAGAGCAGTGAAAAGCAGCTAAACCCCATTATAAAAATAAATTACTTTGAAACAACCATGATAGAAAGACAGTGAAAGAGAGAGAAATTCTTACACAATGCGTTCAGGGGCTGTGATGCAACCTGGATTGACCATATCTAGACGCACAGCTGGATGAGACATAAGGGTGGACACTCTTGGGGCTGAGAGGTTTGGTGAGGTTGGGTGAGCAAACGCAGACCCTTTAAATTAATACTGCGTGGTACCCATCGCATGAGTCCCAAATCTCCAGGTTCAAGGGCATCTTCCTACATCAAAAACATGCATGAGAAACCCAGAAGTTGGTACACCATGTGATGGGGAAAGGTTTCTAAAACGCACCTCATTTCTCATCTCCTTGTGCCCGGGTTCGCCATTCCAGCTGCTTTACTAGCAAGCTCCCTACTTGGAGCATCAGCACCTTTAACCTCCTGTTCCGTACAGGTTGCAATTTGTCCTGAGGATAAACGGGAAGACGTGGAACCAACGAGAGACTAGCTCTTGGTGTTGGGACAGGCACAGGTCACTCTATTTTCCCATCAGAAAGAAGAATTAACCACAGGCTCAGCCTGACCCCCGGAACCAGAACAGGGCCTGAAGCCATTCTGCGATTTTGCGGACAGCTCCCATAAAAACGAGTTGTAAAATGGAGGTTCAGGGCACTGCAATTCACAAACCTGCAGAGTTATAAATGATAACTCTCGTCCACAAATATATTGAGGGAAGGCAAAGAAGAGGATTTGAAATCAAGGCAGAATTGCAGGAAACAGATTTCAGGAGGTAGATACGAATCGCCTTTAAAGCACATGAAAAGCGGCAAAACGTTGACAATGATGCCCTTGGCCAAAAAGGGCGTATGCGTTTTTTCCTGAATATATTCAGGAAAAAACACATACGCCCTTTTTGGCCAACCAAGCAACCTGGAAAGGCAAATCAGCGCTACAAAGAAGTCTCGCTTCCCATCGGTCAAAAGGGCCATGCTGAAAAAAGTGTCAAAACCAGAAATGCAGGACAGGCCATGGAGAAATGGGAGCCTTGCTACACTGATGGGCGGGATGTAAATTGCCAAGAGCCACTCTGGAGAAGTGTCCGGTGAGTCCTGAAACATCTGAAAAACACAGCTCAGAGAGCATAGGGCACTTCCACTCATGGGGGTATAAATTGGGAAAATTAAAAATCAGCAAGACACAAGCACCCAAAAGTTTAGGGCTGCTCTGTTGACCAGGACCTCCACTTCATTCCACCGTAAATATCCCAGGAAAGAGAAAAATGGATAAAGAAGTTGTGGTCCTTATGTACAATGGAATATCACTCAGCCATGAAATCAATGTCGTAAGGTTAGTAGCAGCATGATGAGTGGATTTAGGTACGACGATTCTAAGTGAAATAAGTCACACAGAAAAGGACACTTCTCATAAGGTATCACTGATAGAGGGAATGTAAAAACCGTTACACTTGAACTGAATTACAAAACAGAACAGAGTCACACATGCAGAAAACACACTATGGCTGCTTAACGGGAAAGGTGAGGTGGGGTGATACATAAAACAAGGGTATCAAATTAGCTCAGATACCGTTCCATAAACCCAATATGTAATAGACAAGACCTACTCCTTGCTCAGAGAACTGGACTCAACACGCCCTATTCACCGCACAAGAATATATCTGACTAATAATAATCGTAAAACCTATGTGTTGATATCTCTCTGTTAGTGTGTCAAGTGGGTGTAAAGCGGCATAAACACAGCAGTGAAAAGCAGCTAAACCCCATTATAAAAATAAATTACTTTGAAACACCCATGAAACAAAGACAGTGAAAGAGAGAGAAATTCTTACACAATGCGTTCAGGGGCTGTGATGCAACCTGGATTGACCATATCTAGACGCACAGCTGGATGAGACATAAGGGTGGACACTCTTGGGGCTGAGAGGTTTGGTGAGGTTGGGTGAGCAAACGCAGACCCTTTAAAGTAATACTGCGTGGTACCCATCGCATGGGTCCCAAATCTCCAGGTTCAAGGGCATCTTCCTACATCAAAAACATGCATGAGAAACCCAGAAGATGGTACACCGTGTGATGGGGAAAGGTTTCTAAAACGCACCTCATTTCTCATCTCCTTGTGCCCGGGTTCACCATTCCAGCCGCTTTACTAGCAAGCTCCCTACTTGGAGCATCAGCACCTTTAACCTCCTGTTCCATACAGGTTGTAATTTGTCCTGAGGATAAACGAGAAGACATGGAACCAACGAGAGACTAGCTCTTGGTGTTGGGACAGGCACAGGTCACTCTATTTTCCCATCAGAAAGAAGAATTAACCACAGGCTCAGCCTGCCCCCCGGAACCAGAACAGGGCCTGAAGCCATTCTGCGATTTTGCGGCCAGCTCCCATAAAAACGAGTTGTAAAATGGAGGTTCAGGGCACTGCAATTCACAAACCTGCAGAGTTATAAATGATAACTCTCGTCCACAAATATATTGAGGGAAGGCAAAGAAGAGGATTTGAAATCAAGGCAGAATTGCAGGAAACAGATTTCAGGAGGTAGATACGAATTGCCTTTAAAGCACATGAAAAGCGGCAAAACGTTGACAATGATGCCCTTGGCCAAAAAGGGCGTATGCGTTTTTTCCTGAATATATTCAGGAAAAAACGCATACGCCCTTTTTGGCCAACCAAGCAACCTGGAAAGGCAAATCAGCGCTACAAAGAAGTCTCGCTTCCCATCGGTCAAAAGGGCCATGCTGAAAAAAGTGTCAAAACCAGAAATGCAGGACAGGCCATGGAGAAATGGGAGCCTTGCTACACTGATGGGCGGGATGTAAATTGCCAAGAGCCACTCTGGAGAAGTGTCCGGTGAGTCCTGAAACATCTGAAAAACACAGCTTAGAGAGCATAGGGCACTTCCACTCATGGGGGTATAAATTGGGAAAATTAAAAATCAGCAAGACACAAGCACCCCAAAGTTTAGGGCTGCTCTGTTGACCAGGACCTCCACTTCATTCCACCTTAAATATCCCAGGAAAGAGAAAAATGGATAAAGAAGTTGTGGTCCTTATGTACAATGGAATATCACTCAGCCATGAAATCAATGTCGTAAGGATAGTAGCAGCATGATGAGTGGATTTAGGTACGACGATTCTAAGTGAAATAAGTCACACAGAAAAGGACACTTCTCATAAGGTATCACTGATAGAGGGAATGTAAAAACCGTTACACTTGAACTGAATTACAAAACAGAACAGAGTCACACATGCAGAAAACACACTATGGCTGCTTAACGGGAAAGGTGAGGTGGGGTGATACATAAAACAAGGGTATCAAATTAGCTCAGATACCGTTCCATAAACCCAATATGTAATAGACAAGACCTACTCCTTGCTCAGAGAACTGGACTCAACACGCCCTATTCACCGCACAAGAATATATCTGACTAATAATAATCGTAAAACCTATGTATTGATATCTCTCTGTTAGTGTGTCAAGTGGGTGTAAAGCGGCATAAACACAGCAGTGAAAAGCAGCTAAACCCCATTATAAAAATAAATTACTTTGAAACACCCATGAAACAAAGACAGTGAAAGAGAGAGAAATTCTTACACAATGCGTTCAGGGGCTGTGATGCAACCTGGATTGACCATATCTAGACGCACAGCTGGATGAGACATAAGGGTGGACACTCTTGGGGCTGAGAGGTTTGGTGAGGTTGGGTGAGCAAACGCAGACCCTTTAAAGTAATACTGCGTGGTACCCATCGCATGGGTCCCAAATCTCCAGGTTCAAGGGCATCTTCCTACATCAAAAACATGCATGAGAAACCCAGAAGATGGTACACTGTGTGATGGGGAAAGGTTTCTAAAACGCACCTCATTTCTCATCTCCTTGTGCCCGGGTTCTCCATTCCAACCACTTTACTAGCAAGCTCCCTACTTGGAGCATCAGCACCTTTAACCTCCTGTTCCATACAGGTTGTAATTTGTCCTGAGGATAAACGAGAAGACGTGGAACCAACGAGAGACTAGCTCTTGGTGTTGGGACAGGCACAGGTCACTCTATTTTCCCATCAGAAAGAAGAATTAACCACAGGCTCAGCCTGCCCCCCGGAACCAGAACAGGGCCTGAAGCCATTCTGCGATTTTGCGGCCAGCTCCCATAAAAACGAGTTGTAAAATGGAGGTTCAGGGCACTGCAATTCACAAACCTGCAGAGTTATAAATGATAACTCTCGTCCACAAATATACTGAGGGAAGGCAAAGAAGAGGATTTGAAATCAAGGCAGAATTGCAGGAAACAGATTTCAGGAGGTAGATACGAATCCCCTTTAAAGCACATGAAAAGCGGCAAAACGTTGACAATGATGCCCTTGGCCAAAAAGGGCGTATGCGTTTTTTCCTGAATATATTCAGGAAAAAACGCATACGCCCTTTTTGGCCAACCAAGCAACCTGGAAAGGCAAATCAGCGCTACAAAGAAGTCTCGCTTCCCATCGGTCAAAAGGGCCATGCTGAAAAAAGTGTCAAAACCAGAAATGCAGGACAGGCCATGGAGAAATGGGAGCCTTGCTACACTGATGGGCGGGATGTAAATTGCCAAGAGCCACTCTGGAGAAGTGTCCGGTGAGTCCTGAAACATCTGAAAAACACAGCTTAGAGAGCATAGGGCACTTCCACTCATGGGGGTATAAATTGGGAAAATGAAAAATCAGCAAGACACAAGCACCCCAAAGTTGAGGGCTGCTCTGTTGACCAGGACCTCCACTTCATTCCACCTTAAATATCCCAGGAAAGAGAAAAATGGATAAAGAAGTTGTGGTCCTTATGTACAATGGAATATCACTCAGCCATGAAATCAATGTCGTAAGGTTAGTAGCAGCATGATGAGTGGATTTAGGTACGACGATTCTAAGTGAAATAAGTCACAGAAAAGGACACTTCTCATAAGGTATCACTGATAGAGGGAATGTAAAAACCGTTACAATTGAACTGAATTACAAAACAGAACAGAGTCACACATGCAGAAAACACACTATGGCTGCTTAACGGGAAAGGTGTGGTGGGGTGATACATAAAACTAGGGTATCAAATTAGCTCAGATACCGTTCCATAAACCCAATATGTAATAGACAAGACCTACTCCTTGCTCAAAGAACTGGACTCAACACGCCCTATTCACCGCACAAGAATATATCTGACTAATAATAATCGTAAAACCTATGTGTTGATATCTCTCTGTTAGTGTGTCAAGTGGGTGTAAAGCGGCATAAACACAGCAGTGAAAAGCAGCTAAACCCCATTATGAAAATAAATTACTTTGAAACACCCATGAAACAAAGACAGTGAAAGAGAGAGAAATTCTTACACAATGCGTTCAGGGGCTGTGATGCAACCTGGATTGACCATATCTAGACGCACAGCTGGATGAGACATAAGGGTGGACACTCTTGGGGCTGAGAGGTTTGGTGAGGTTGGGTGAGCAAACACAGACCCTTTAAAGTAATACTGCGTGGTACCCATCGCATGGGTCCCAAATCTCCAGGTTCAAGGGCACCTTCCTACATCAAAAACATGCATGAGAAACCCAGAAGGTGGTACACCGTGTGATGGGGAAAGGTTTCTAAAACGCACCTCATTTCTCATCTCCTTGTGCCCGGGTTCGCCATTCCAGCCGCTTTTCTAGCAAGCTCCCTACTTGGAGCATCAGCACCTTTAACCTCCTGTTCCATACAGGTTGTAATTTGTCCTGAGGATAAACGAGAAGACGTGGAACCAACGAGAGACTAGCTCTTGGTGTTGGGACAGGCACAGGTCACTCTATTTTCCCATCAGAAAGAAGAATTAACCACAGGCTCAGCCTGCCCCCAGGAACCAGAACAGGGCCTGAAGCCATTCTGCGATTTTGCGGCCAGCTCCCATAAAAACGAGTTGTAAAATGGAGGTTCAGGGCACTGCAATTCACAAACCTGCAGAGTTATAAATGATAACTCTCGTCCACAAATATATTGAGGGAAGGCAAAGAAGAGGATTTGAAATCAAGGCAGAATTGCAGGAAACAGATTTCAGGAGGTAGATACGAATCGCCTTTAAAGCACATGAAAAGCGGCAAAACGTTGACAATGATGCCCTTGGCCAAAAAGGGCGTATGCGTTTTTTCCTGAATATATTCAGGAAAAAACGCATACGCCCTTTTTGGCCAACCAAGCAACCTGGAAAGGCAAATCAGCGCTACAAAGAAGTCTCGCTTCCCATCGGTCAAAAGGGCCATGCTGAAAAAAGTGTCAAAACCAGAAATGCAGGACAGGCCATGGAGAAATGGGAGCCTTGCTACACTGATGGGCGGGATGTAAATTGCCAAGAGCCACTCTGGAGAAGTGTCCGGTGAGTCCTGAAACATCTGAAAAACACAGCTTAGAGAGCATAGGGCACTTCCACTCATGGGGGTATAAATTGGGAAAATTAAAAATCAGCAAGACACAAGCACCCCAAAGTTGAGGGCTGCTCTGTTGACCAGGACCTCCACTTCATTCCACCTTAAATATCCCAGGAAAGAGAAAAATGGAGAAAGAAGTTGTGGTCCTTATGTACAATGGAATATCACTCAGCCATGAAATCAATGTCGTAAGGTTAGTAGCAGCATGATGAGTGGATTTAGGTACGATGATTCTAAGTGAAATAAGTCACACAGAAAAGGACACTTCTCATAAGGTATCACTGATAGAGGGAATGTAAAAACCGTTACACTTGAACTGAATTACAAAACAGAACAGAGTCACACATGCAGAAAACACACTATGGCTGCTTAACGGGAAAGGTGAGGTGGGGTGATACATAAAACAAGGGTATCAAATTAGCTCAGATACCATTCCATAAACCCAATATGTAATAGACAAGACCTACTCCTTGCTCAGAGAACTGGACTCAACACGCCCTATTCACCGCACAAGAATATATCTGACTAATAATAATCGTAAAACCTATGTATTGATATCTCTCTGTTAGTGTGTCAAGTGGGTGTAAAGCGGCATAAACACAGCAGTGAAAAGCAGCTAAACCCCATTATAAAAATAAATTACTTTGAAACAACCATGAAACAAAGACAGTGAAAGAGAGAGAAATTCTTACACAATGCGTTCAGGGGCTGTGATGCAACCTGGATTGACCATATCTAGACGCACAGCTGGATGAGACATAAGGGTGGACACTCTTGGGGCTGAGAGGTTTGGTGAGGTTGGGTGAGCAAACGCAGACCCTTTAAAGTAATACTGCGTGGTACCCATCGCATGGGTCCCAAATCTCCAGGTTCAAGGGCATCTTCCTACATCAAAAACATGCATGAGAAACCCAGAAGATGGTACACCGTGTGATGGGGAAAGGTTTCTAAAACGCACCTCATTTCTCATCTCCTTGTGCCCGGGTTCGCCATTCCAGCCGCTTTACTAGCAAGCTCCCTACTTGGAGCATCAGCACCTTTAACCTCCTGTTCCATACAGGTTGTAATTTGTCCTGAGGATAAACGAGAAGACGTGGAACCAACGAGAGACTAGCTCTTGGTGTTGGGACAGGCACAGGTCACTCTATTTTCCCATCAGAAAGAAGAATTAACCACAGGCTCAGCCTGCCCCCAGGAACCAGAACAGGGCCTGAAGCCATTCTGCGATTTTGCGGCCAGCTCCCATAAAAACGAGTTGTAAAATGGAGGTTCAGGGCACTGCAATTCACAAACCTGCAGAGTTATAAATGATAACTCTCGTCCACAAATATATTGAGGGAAGGCAAAGAAGAGGATTTGAAATCAAGGCAGAATTGCAGGAAACAGATTTCAGGAGGTAGATACGATTCGCCTTTAAAGCACATGAAAAGCGGCAAAACGTTGACAATGATGCCCTTGGCCAAAAAGGGCGTATGCGTTTTTTCCTGAATATATTCAGGAAAAAACGCATACGCCCTTTTTGGCCAACCAAGCAACCTGGAAAGGCAAATCAGCGCTACAAAGAAGTCTCGCTTCCCATCGGTCAAAAGGGCCATGCTGAAAAAAGTGTCAAAACCAGAAATGCAGGACAGGCCATGGAGAAATGGGAGCCTTGCTACACTGATGGGCGGGATGTAAATTGCCAAGAGCCACTCTGGAGAAGTGTCCGGTGAGTCCTGAAACATCTGAAAAACACAGCTTAGAGAGCATAGGGCACTTCCACTCATGGGGGTATAAATTGGGAAAATTAAAAATCAGCAAGACACAAGCACCTCAAAGTTTAGGGCTGCTCTGTTGACCAGGACCTCCACTTCATTCCACCTTAAATATCCCAGGAAAGAGAAAAATGGATAAAGAAGTTGTGGTCCATATGTACAATGGAATATCACTCAGCCATGAAATCAATGTCGTAAGGTTAGTAGCAGCATGATGAGTGGATTTAGGTACAACGATTCTAAGTGAAATAAGTCACACAGAAAAGGACACTTCTCATAAGGTATCACTGATAGAGGGAATGTAAAAACCGTTACACTTGAACTGAATTACAAAACAGAACAGAGTCACACATGCAGAAAACACACTATGGCTGCTTAACGGGAAAGGTGAGGTGGGGTGATACATAAAACAAGGGTATCAAATTAGCTCAGATACCGTTCCATAAACCCAATATGTAATAGACAAGACCTACTCCTTGCTCAGAGAACTGGACTCAACACGCCCTATTCACCGCACAAGAATATATCTGACTAATAATAATCGTAAAACCTATGTATTGATATCTCTCTGTTAGTGTGTCAAGTGGGTGTAAAGCGGCATAAACACAGCAGTGAAAAGCAGCTAAACCCCATTATAAAAATAAATTACTTTGAAACACCCATGAAACAAAGACAGTGAAAGAGAGAGAAATTCTTACACAATGCGTTCAGGGGCTGTGATGCAACCTGGATTGACCATATCTAGACGCACAGCTGGATGAGACATAAGGGTGGACACTCTTGGGGCTGAGAGGTTTGGTGAGGTTGGGTGAGCAAACGCAGACCCTTTAAAGTAATACTGCGTGGTACCCATCGCATGGGTCCCAAATCTCCAGGTTCAAGGGTATCTTCCTACATCAAAAACATGCATGAGAAACCCAGAAGATGGTACACTGTGTGATGGGGAAAGGTTTCTAAAACGCACCTCATTTCTCATCTCCTTGTGCCCGGGTTCGCCATTCCAGCCACTTTACTAGCAAGCTCCCTACTTGGAGCATCAGCACCTTTAACCTCCTGTTCCATACAGGTTGTAATTTGTCCTGAGGATAAACGAGAAGACATGGAACCAACGAGAGACTAGCTCTTGGTGTTGGGACAGGCACAGGTCACTCTATTTTCCCATCAGAAAGAAGAATTAACCACAGGCTCAGCCTGCCCCCCGGAACCAGAACAGGGCCTGAAGCCATTCTGCGATTTTGCGGCCAGCTCCCATAAAAACGAGTTGTAAAATGGAGGTTCAGGGCACTGCAATTCACAAACCTGCAGAGTTATAAATGATAACTCTCGTCCAAAAATATATTGAGGGAAGGCAAAGAAGAGGATTTGAAATCAAGGCAGAATTGCAGGAAACAGATTTCAGGAGGTAGATACGAATCGCCTTTAAAGCACATGAAAAGCGGCAAAACGTTGACAATGATGCCCTTGGCCAAAAAGGGCGTATGCGTTTTTTCCTGAATATATTCAGGAAAAAACGCATACGCCCTTTTTGGCCAACCAAGCAACCTGGAAAGGCAAATCAGCGCTACAAAGAAGTCTCGCTTCCCATCGGTCAAAAGGGCCATGCTGAAAAAAGTGTCAAAACCAGAAATGCAGGACAGGCCATGGAGAAATGGGAGCCTTGCTACACTGATGGGCGGGATGTAAATTGCCAAGAGCCACTCTGGAGAAGTGTCCGGTGAGTCCTGAAACATCTGAAAAACACAGCTTAGAGAGCATAGGGCACTTCCACTCATGGGGGTATAAATTGGGAAAATTAAAAATCAGCAAGACACAAGCACCCCAAAGTTGAGGGCTGCTCTGTTGACCAGGACCTCCACTTCATTCCACCTTAAATATCCCAGGAAAGAGAAAAATGGAGAAAGAAGTTGTGGTCCTTATGTACAATGGAATATCACTCAGCCATGAAATCAATGTCGTAAGGTTAGTAGCAGCATGATGAGTGGATTTAGGTACGATGATTCTAAGTGAAATAAGTCACACAGAAAAGGACACTTCTCATAAGGTATCACTGATAGAGGGAATGTAAAAACCGTTACACTTGAACTGAATTACAAAACAGAACAGAGTCACACATGCAGAAAACACACTATGGCTGCTTAACGGGAAAGGTGAGGTGGGGTGATACATAAAACAAGGGTATCAAATTAGCTCAGATACCATTCCATAAACCCAATATGTAATAGACAAGACCTACTCCTTGCTCAGAGAACTGGACTCAACACGCCCTATTCACCGCACAAGAATATATCTGACTAGTAATAATCGTAAAACCTATGTATTGATATCTCTCTGTTAGTGTGTCAAGTGGGTGTAAAGCGGCATAAACACAGCAGTGAAAAGCAGCTAAACCCCATTATAAAAATAAATTACTTTGAAACAACCATGAAACAAAGACAGTGAAAGAGAGAGAAATTCTTACACAATGCGTTCAGGGGCTGTGATGCAACCTGGATTGACCATATCTAGACGCACAGCTGGATGAGACATAAGGGTGGACACTCTTGGGGCTGAGAGGTTTGGTGAGGTTGGGTGAGCAAACGCAGACCCTTTAAAGTAATACTGCGTGGTACCCATCGCATGGGTCCCAAATCTCCAGGTTCAAGGGCATCTTCCTACATCAAAAACATGCATGAGAAACCCAGAAGATGGTACACCGTGTGATGGGGAAAGGTTTCTAAAACGCACCTCATTTCTCATCTCCTTGTGCCCGGGTTCGCCATTCCAGCCGCTTTACTAGCAAGCTCCCTACTTGGAGCATCAGCACCTTTAACCTCCTGTTCCATACAGGTTGTAATTTGTCCTGAGGATAAACGAGAAGACGTGGAACCAACGAGAGACTAGCTCTTGGTGTTGGGACAGGCACAGGTCACTCTATTTTCCCATCAGAAAGAAGAATTAACCACAGGCTCAGCCTGCCCCCAGGAACCAGAACAGGGCCTGAAGCCATTCTGCGATTTTGCGGCCAGCTCCCATAAAAACGAGTTGTAAAATGGAGGTTCAGGGCACTGCAATTCACAAACCTGCAGAGTTATAAATGATAACTCTCGTCCACAAATATATTGAGGGAAGGCAAAGAAGAGGATTTGAAATCAAGGCAGAATTGCAGGAAACAGATTTCAGGAGGTAGATACGATTCGCCTTTAAAGCACATGAAAAGCGGCAAAACGTTGACAATGATGCCCTTGGCCAAAAAGGGCGTATGCGTTTTTTCCTGAGTATATTCAGGAAAAAACGCATACGCCCTTTTTGGCCAACCAAGCAACCTGGAAAGGCAAATCAGCGCTACAAAGAAGTCTCGCTTCCCATCGGTCAAAAGGGCCATGCTGAAAAAAGTGTCAAAACCAGAAATGCAGGACAGGCCATGGAGAAATGGGAGCCTTGCTACACTGATGGGCGGGATGTAAATTGCCAAGAGCCACTCTGGAGAAGTGTCCGGTGAGTCCTGAAACATCTGAAAAACACAGCTTAGAGAGCATAGGGCACTTCCACTCATGGGGGTATAAATTGGGAAAATTAAAAATCAGCAAGACACAAGCACCTCAAAGTTTAGGGCTGCTCTGTTGACCAGGACCTCCACTTCATTCCACCTTAAATATCCCAGGAAAGAGAAAAATGGAGAAAGAAGTTGTGGTCCATATGTACAATGGAATATCACTCAGCCATGAAATCAATGTCGTAAGGTTAGTAGCAGCATGATGAGTGGATTTAGGTACAACGATTCTAAGTGAAATAAGTCACACAGAAAAGGACACTTCTCATAAGGTATCACTGATAGAGGGAATGTAAAAACCGTTACACTTGAACTGAATTACAAAACAGAACAGAGTCACACATGCAGAAAACACACTATGGCTGCTTAACGGGAAAGGTGAGGTGGGGTGATACATAAAACAAGGGTATCAAATTAGCTCAGATACCGTTCCATAAACCCAATATGTAATAGACAAGACCTACTCCTTGCTCAGAGAACTGGACTCAACACGCCCTATTCACCGCACAAGAATATATCTGACTAATAATAATCGTAAAACCTATGTATTGATATCTCTCTGTTAGTGTGTCAAGTGGGTGTAAAGCGGCATAAACACAGCAGTGAAAAGCAGCTAAACCCCATTATAAAAATAAATTACTTTGAAACACCCATGAAACAAAGACAGTGAAAGAGAGAGAAATTCTTACACAATGCGTTCAGGGGCTGTGATGCAACCTGGATTGACCATATCTAGACGCACAGCTGGATGAGACATAAGGGTGGACACTCTTGGGGCTGAGAGGTTTGGTGAGGTTGGGTGAGCAAACGCAGACCCTTTAAAGTAATACTGCGTGGTACCCATCGCATTGGTCCCAAATCTCCAGGTTCAAGGGTATCTTCCTACATCAAAAACATGCATGAGAAACCCAGAAGATGGTACACTGTGTGATGGGGAAAGGTTTCTAAAACGCACCTCATTTCTCATCTCCTTGTGCCCGGGTTCGCCATTCCAGCCACTTTACTAGCAAGCTCCCTACTTGGAGCATCAGCACCTTTAACCTCCTGTTCCATACAGGTTGTAATTTGTCCTGAGGATAAACGAGAAGACGTGGAACCAACGAGAGACTAGCTCTTGGTGTTGGGACAGGCACAGGTCACTCTATTTTCCCATCAGAAAGAAGAATTAACCACAGGCTCAGCCTGCCCCCAGGAACCAGAACAGGGCCTGAAGCCATTCTGCGATTTTGCGGCCAGCTCCCATAAAAACGAGTTGTAAAATGGAGGTTCAGGGCACTGCAATTCACAAACCTGCAGAGTTATAAATGATAACTCTCGTCCACAAATATATTGAGGGAAGGCAAAGAAGAGGATTTGAAATCAAGGCAGAATTGCAGGAAACAGATTTCAGGAGGTAGATACGAATCGCCTTTAAAGCACATGAAAAGCGGCAAAACGTTGACAATGATGCCCTTGGCCAAAAAGGGCGTATGCGTTTTTTCCTGAATATATTCAGGAAAAAACGCATACGCCCTTTTTGGCCAACCAAGCAACCTGGAAAGGCAAATCAGCGCTACAAAGAAGTCTCGCTTCCCATCGGTCAAAAGGGCCATGCTGAAAAAAGTGTCAAAACCAGAAATGCAGGACAGGCCATGGAGAAATGGGAGCCTTGCTACACTGATGGGCGGGATGTAAATTGCCAAGAGCCACTCTGGAGAAGTGTCCGGTGAGTCCTGAAACATCTGAAAAACACAGCTTAGAGAGCATAGGGCACTTCCACTCATGGGGGTATAAATTGGGAAAATTAAAAATCAGCAAGACACAAGCACCCCAAAGTTGAGGGCTGCTCTGTTGACCAGGACCTCCACTTCATTCCACCTTAAATATCCCAGGAAAGAGAAAAATGGAGAAAGAAGTTGTGGTCCTTATGTACAATGGAATATCACTCAGCCATGAAATCAATGTCGTAAGGTTAGTAGCAGCATGATGAGTGGATTTAGGTACGATGATTCTAAGTGAAATAAGTCACACAGAAAAGGACACTTCTCATAAGGTATCACTGATAGAGGGAATGTAAAAACCGTTACACTTGAACTGAATTACAAAACAGAACAGAGTCACACATGCAGAAAACACACTATGGCTGCTTAACGGGAAAGGTGAGGTGGGGTGATACATAAAACAAGGGTATCAAATTAGCTCAGATACCATTCCATAAACCCAATATGTAATAGACAAGACCTACTCCTTGCTCAGAGAACTGGACTCAACACGCCCTATTCACCGCACAAGAATATATCTGACTAATAATAATCGTAAAACCTATGTATTGATATCTCTCTGTTAGTGTGTCAAGTGGGTGTAAAGCGGCATAAACACAGCAGTGAAAAGCAGCTAAACCCCATTATAAAAATAAATTACTTTGAAACAACCATGAAACAAAGACAGTGAAAGAGAGAGAAATTCTTACACAATGCGTTCAGGGGCTGTGATGCAACCTGGATTGACCATATCTAGACGCACAGCTGGATGAGACATAAGGGTGGACACTCTTGGGGCTGAGAGGTTTGGTGAGGTTGGGTGAGCAAACGCAGACCCTTTAAAGTAATACTGCGTGGTACCCATCGCATGGGTCCCAAATCTCCAGGTTCAAGGGCATCTTCCTACATCAAAAACATGCATGAGAAACCCAGAAGATGGTACACCGTGTGATGGGGAAAGGTTTCTAAAACGCACCTCATTTCTCATCTCCTTGTGCCCGGGTTCGCCATTCCAGCCGCTTTACTAGCAAGCTCCCTACTTGGAGCATCAGCACCTTTAACCTCCTGTTCCATACAGGTTGTAATTTGTCCTGAGGATAAACGAGAAGACGTGGAACCAACGAGAGACTAGCTCTTGGTGTTGGGACAGGCACAGGTCACTCTATTTTCCCATCAGAAAGAAGAATTAACCACAGGCTCAGCCTGCCCCCAGGAACCAGAACAGGGCCTGAAGCCATTCTGCGATTTTGCGGCCAGCTCCCATAAAAACGAGTTGTAAAATGGAGGTTCAGGGCACTGCAATTCACAAACCTGCAGAGTTATAAATGATAACTCTCGTCCACAAATATATTGAGGGAAGGCAAAGAAGAGGATTTGAAATCAAGGCAGAATTGCAGGAAACAGATTTCAGGAGGTAGAAACGAATCGCCTTTAAAGCACATGAAAAGCGGCAAAACGTTGACAATGATGCCCTTGGCCAAAAAGGGCGTATGCGTTTTTTCCTGAGTATATTCAGGAAAAAACGCATACGCCCTTTTTGGCCAACCAAGCAACCTGGAAAGGCAAATCAGCGCTACAAAGAAGTCTCGCTTCCCATCGGTCAAAAGGGCCATGCTGAAAAAAGTGTCAAAACCAGAAATGCAGGACAGGCCATGGAGAAATGGGAGCCTTGCTACACTGATGGGCGGGATGTAAATTGCCAAGAGCCACTCTGGAGAAGTGTCCGGTGAGTCCTGAAACATCTGAAAAACACAGCTTAGAGAGCATAGGGCACTTCCACTCATGGGGGTATAAATTGGGAAAATGAAAAATCAGCAAGACACAAGCACCTCAAAGTTTAGGGCTGCTCTGTTGACCAGGACCTCCACTTCATTCCACCTTAAATATCCCAGGAAAGAGAAAAATGGATAAAGAAGTTGTGGTCCATATGTACAATGGAATATCACTCAGCCATGAAATCAATGTCGTAAGGTTAGTAGCAGCATGATGAGTGGATTTAGGTACAACGATTCTAAGTGAAATAAGTCACACAGAAAAGGACACTTCTCATAAGGTATCACTGATAGAGGGAATGTAAAAACCGTTACACTTGAACTGAATTACAAAACAGAACAGAGTCACACATGCAGAAAACACACTATGGCTGCTTAACGGGAAAGGTGAGGTGGGGTGATACATAAAACAAGGGTATCAAATTAGCTCAGATACCGTTCCATAAACCCAATATGTAATAGACAAGACCTACTCCTTGCTCAGAGAACTGGACTCAACACGCCCTATTCACCGCACAAGAATATATCTGACTAATAATAATCGTAAAACCTATGTATTGATATCTCTCTGTTAGTGTGTCAAGTGGGTGTAAAGCGGCATAAACACAGCAGTGAAAAGCAGCTAAACCCCATTATAAAAATAAATTACTTTGAAACACCCATGAAACAAAGACAGTGAAAGAGAGAGAAATTCTTACACAATGCGTTCAGGGGCTGTGATGCAACCTGGATTGACCATATCTAGACGCACAGCTGGATGAGACATAAGGGTGGACACTCTTGGGGCTGAGAGGTTTGGTGAGGTTGGGTGAGCAAACGCAGACCCTTTAAAGTAATACTGCGTGGTACCCATCGCATTGGTCCCAAATCTCCAGGTTCAAGGGTATCTTCCTACATCAAAAACATGCATGAGAAACCCAGAAGATGGTACACTGTGTGATGGGGAAAGGTTTCTAAAACGCACCTCATTTCTCATCTCCTTGTGCCCGGGTTCGCCATTCCAGCCACTTTACTAGCAAGCTCCCTACTTGGAGCATCAGCACCTTTAACCTCCTGTTCCATACAGGTTGTAATTTGTCCTGAGGATAAACGAGAAGACATGGAACCAACGAGAGACTAGCTCTTGGTGTTGGGACAGGCACAGGTCACTCTATTTTCCCATCAGAAAGAAGAATTAACCACAGGCTCAGCCTGCCCCCCGGAACCAGAACAGGGCCTGAAGCCATTCTGCGATTTTGCGGCCAGCTCCCATAAAAACGAGTTGTAAAATGGAGGTTCAGGGCACTGCAATTCACAAACCTGCAGAGTTATAAATGATAACTCTCGTCCACAAATATATTGAGGGAAGGCAAAGAAGAGGATTTGAAATCAAGGCAGAATTGCAGGAAACAGATTTCAGGAGGTAGATACGAATCGCCTTTAAAGCACATGAAAAGCGGCAAAACGTTGACAATGATGCCCTTGGCCAAAAAGGGCGTATGCGTTTTTTCCTGAATATATTCAGGAAAAAACGCATACGCCCTTTTTGGCCAACCAAGCAACCTGGAAAGGCAAATCAGCGCTACAAAGAAGTCTCGCTTCCCATCGGTCAAAAGGGCCATGCTGAAAAAAGTGTCAAAACCAGAAATGCAGGACAGGCCATGGAGAAATGGGAGCCTTGCTACACTGATGGGCGGGATGTAAATTGCCAAGAGCCACTCTGGAGAAGTGTCCGGTGAGTCCTGAAACATCTGAAAAACACAGCTTAGAGAGCATAGGGCACTTCCACTCATGGGGGTATAAATTGGGAAAATTAAAAATCAGCAAGACACAAGCACCCCAAAGTTGAGGGCTGCTCTGTTGACCAGGACCTCCACTTCATTCCACCTTAAATATCCCAGGAAAGAGAAAAATGGATAAAGAAGTTGTGGTCCTTATGTACAATGGAATATCACTCAGCCATGAAATCAATGTCGTAAGGTTAGTAGCAGCATGATGAGTGGATTTAGGTACGATGATTCTAAGTGAAATAAGTCACACAGAAAAGGACACTTCTCATAAGGTATCACTGATAGAGGGAATGTAAAAACCGTTACACTTGAACTGAATTACAAAACAGAACAGAGTCACACATGCAGAAAACACACTATGGCTGCTTAACGGGAAAGGTGAGGTGGGGTGATACATAAAACAAGGGTATCAAATTAGCTCAGATACCGTTCCATAAACCCAATATGTAATAGACAAGACCTACTCCTTGCTCAGAGAACTGGACTCAACACGCCCTATTCACCGCACAAGAATATATCTGACTAATAATAATCGTAAAACCTATGTATTGATATCTCTCTGTTAGTGTGTCAAGTGGGTGTAAAGCGGCATAAACACAGCAGTGAAAAGCAGCTAAACCCCATTATAAAAATAAATTACTTTGAAACAACCATGAAACAAAGACAGTGAAAGAGAGAGAAATTCTTACACAATGCGTTCAGGGGCTGTGATGCAACCTGGATTGACCATATCTAGACGCACAGCTGGATGAGACATAAGGGTGGACACTCTTGGGGCTGAGAGGTTTGGTGAGGTTGGGTGAGCAAACGCAGACCCTTTAAAGTAATACTGCGTGGTACCCATCGCATGGGTCCCAAATCTCCAGGTTCAAGGGCATCTTCCTACATCAAAAACATGCATGAGAAACCCAGAAGATGGTACACCGTGTGATGGGGAAAGGTTTCTAAAACGCACCTCATTTCTCATCTCCTTGTGCCCGGGTTCGCCATTCCAGCCGCTTTACTAGCAAGCTCCCTACTTGGAGCATCAGCACCTTTAACCTCCTGTTCCATACAGGTTGTAATTTGTCCTGAGGATAAACGAGAAGACGTGGAACCAACGAGAGACTAGCTCTTGGTGTTGGGACAGGCACAGGTCACTCTATTTTCCCATCAGAAAGAAGAATTAACCACAGGCTCAGCCTGCCCCCAGGAACCAGAACAGGGCCTGAAGCCATTCTGCGATTTTGCGGCCAGCTCCCATAAAAACGAGTTGTAAAATGGAGGTTCAGGGCACTGCAATTCACAAACCTGCAGAGTTATAAATGATAACTCTCGTCCACAAATATATTGAGGGAAGGCAAAGAAGAGGATTTGAAATCAAGGCAGAATTGCAGGAAACAGATTTCAGGAGGTAGAAACGAATCGCCTTTAAAGCACATGAAAAGCGGCAAAACGTTGACAATGATGCCCTTGGCCAAAAAGGGCGTATGCGTTTTTTCCTGAGTATATTCAGGAAAAAACGCATACGCCCTTTTTGGCCAACCAAGCAACCTGGAAAGGCAAATCAGCGCTACAAAGAAGTCTCGCTTCCCATCGGTCAAAAGGGCCATGCTGAAAAAAGTGTCAAAACCAGAAATGCAGGACAGGCCATGGAGAAATGGGAGCCTTGCTACACTGATGGGCGGGATGTAAATTGCCAAGAGCCACTCTGGAGAAGTGTCCGGTGAGTCCTGAAACATCTGAAAAACACAGCTTAGAGAGCATAGGGCACTTCCACTCATGGGGGTATAAATTGGGAAAATTAAAAATCAGCAAGACACAAGCACCTCAAAGTTTAGGGCTGCTCTGTTGACCAGGACCTCCACTTCATTCCACCTTAAATATCCCAGGAAAGAGAAAAATGGATAAAGAAGTTGTGGTCCATATGTACAATGGAATATCACTCAGCCATGAAATCAATGTCGTAAGGTTAGTAGCAGCATGATGAGTGGATTTAGGTACAACGATTCTAAGTGAAATAAGTCACACAGAAAAGGACACTTCTCATAAGGTATCACTGATAGAGGGAATGTAAAAACCGTTACACTTGAACTGAATTACAAAACAGAACAGAGTCACACATGCAGAAAACACACTATGGCTGCTTAACGGGAAAGGTGAGGTGGGGTGATACATAAAACAAGGGTATCAAATTAGCTCAGATACCGTTCCATAAACCCAATATGTAATAGACAAGACCTACTCCTTGCTCAGAGAACTGGACTCAACACGCCCTATTCACCGCACAAGAATATATCTGACTAATAATAATCGTAAAACCTATGTATTGATATCTCTCTGTTAGTGTGTCAAGTGGGTGTAAAGCGGCATAAACACAGCAGTGAAAAGCAGCTAAACCCCATTATAAAAATAAATTACTTTGAAACACCCATGAAACAAAGACAGTGAAAGAGAGAGAAATTCTTACACAATGCGTTCAGGGGCTGTGATGCAACCTGGATTGACCATATCTAGACGCACAGCTGGATGAGACATAAGGGTGGACACTCTTGGGGCTGAGAGGTTTGGTGAGGTTGGGTGAGCAAACGCAGACCCTTTAAAGTAATACTGCGTGGTACCCATCGCATTGGTCCCAAATCTCCAGGTTCAAGGGTATCTTCCTACATCAAAAACATGCATGAGAAACCCAGAAGATGGTACACTGTGTGATGGGGAAAGGTTTCTAAAACGCACCTCATTTCTCATCTCCTTGTGCCCGGGTTCGCCATTCCAGCCACTTTACTAGCAAGCTCCCTACTTGGAGCATCAGCACCTTTAACCTCCTGTTCCATACAGGTTGTAATTTGTCCTGAGGATAAACGAGAAGACATGGAACCAACGAGAGACTAGCTCTTGGTGTTGGGACAGGCACAGGTCACTCTATTTTCCCATCAGAAAGAAGAATTAACCACAGGCTCAGCCTGCCCCCCGGAACCAGAACAGGGCCTGAAGCCATTCTGCGATTTTGCGGCCAGCTCCCATAAAAACGAGTTGTAAAATGGAGGTTCAGGGCACTGCAATTCACAAACCTGCAGAGTTATAAATGATAACTCTCGTCCACAAATATATTGAGGGAAGGCAAAGAAGAGGATTTGAAATCAAGGCAGAATTGCAGGAAACAGATTTCAGGAGGTAGATACGAATCGCCTTTAAAGCACATGAAAAGCGGCAAAACGTTGACAATGATGCCCTTGGCCAAAAAGGGCGTATGCGTTTTTTCCTGAATATATTCAGGAAAAAACGCATACGCCCTTTTTGGCCAACCAAGCAACCTGGAAAGGCAAATCAGCGCTACAAAGAAGTCTCGCTTCCCATCGGTCAAAAGGGCCATGCTGAAAAAAGTGTCAAAACCAGAAATGCAGGACAGGCCATGGAGAAATGGGAGCCTTGCTACACTGATGGGCGGGATGTAAATTGCCAAGAGCCACTCTGGAGAAGTGTCCGGTGAGTCCTGAAACATCTGAAAAACACAGCTTAGAGAGCATAGGGCACTTCCACTCATGGGGGTATAAATTGGGAAAATTAAAAATCAGCAAGACACAAGCACCCCAAAGTTGAGGGCTGCTCTGTTGACCAGGACCTCCACTTCATTCCACCTTAAATATCCCAGGAAAGAGAAAAATGGAGAAAGAAGTTGTGGTCCTTATGTACAATGGAATATCACTCAGCCATGAAATCAATGTCGTAAGGTTAGTAGCAGCATGATGAGTGGATTTAGGTACGATGATTCTAAGTGAAATAAGTCACACAGAAAAGGACACTTCTCATAAGGTATCACTGATAGAGGGAATGTAAAAACCGTTACACTTGAACTGAATTACAAAACAGAACAGAGTCACACATGCAGAAAACACACTATGGCTGCTTAACGGGAAAGGTGAGGTGGGGTGATACATAAAACAAGGGTATCAAATTAGCTCAGATACCATTCCATAAACCCAATATGTAATAGACAAGACCTACTCCTTGCTCAGAGAACTGGACTCAACACGCCCTATTCACCGCACAAGAATATATCTGACTAATAATAATCGTAAAACCTATGTATTGATATCTCTCTGTTAGTGTGTCAAGTGGGTGTAAAGCGGCATAAACACAGCAGTGAAAAGCAGCTAAACCCCATTATAAAAATAAATTACTTTGAAACAACCATGAAACAAAGACAGTGAAAGAGAGAGAAATTCTTACACAATGCGTTCAGGGGCTGTGATGCAACCTGGATTGACCATATCTAGACGCACAGCTGGATGAGACATAAGGGTGGACACTCTTGGGGCTGAGAGGTTTGGTGAGGTTGGGTGAGCAAACGCAGACCCTTTAAAGTAATACTGCGTGGTACCCATCGCATGGGTCCCAAATCTCCAGGTTCAAGGGCATCTTCCTACATCAAAAACATGCATGAGAAACCCAGAAGATGGTACACCGTGTGATGGGGAAAGGTTTCTAAAACGCACCTCATTTCTCATCTCCTTGTGCCCGGGTTCGCCATTCCAGCCGCTTTACTAGCAAGCTCCCTACTTGGAGCATCAGCACCTTTAACCTCCTGTTCCATACAGGTTGTAATTTGTCCTGAGGATAAACGAGAAGACGTGGAACCAACGAGAGACTAGCTCTTGGTGTTGGGACAGGCACAGGTCACTCTATTTTCCCATCAGAAAGAAGAATTAACCACAGGCTCAGCCTGCCCCCCGGAACCAGAACAGGGCCTGAAGCCATTCTGCGATTTTGCGGCCAGCTCCCATAAAAACGAGTTGTAAAATGGAGGTTCAGGGCACTGCAATTCACAAACCTGCAGAGTTATAAATGATAACTCTCGTCCACAAATATATTGAGGGAAGGCAAAGAAGAGGATTTGAAATCAAGGCAGAATTGCAGGAAACAGATTTCAGGAGGTAGAAACGAATCGCCTTTAAAGCACATGAAAAGCGGCAAAACGTTGACAATGATGCCCTTGGCCAAAAAGGGCGTATGCGTTTTTTCCTGAGTATATTCAGGAAAAAACGCATACGCCCTTTTTGGCCAACCAAGCAACCTGGAAAGGCAAATCAGCGCTACAAAGAAGTCTCGCTTCCCATCGGTCAAAAGGGCCATGCTGAAAAAAGTGTCAAAACCAGAAATGCAGGACAGGCCATGGAGAAATGGGAGCCTTGCTACACTGATGGGCGGGATGTAAATTGCCAAGAGCCACTCTGGAGAAGTGTCCGGTGAGTCCTGAAACATCTGAAAAACACAGCTTAGAGAGCATAGGGCACTTCCACTCATGGGGGTATAAATTGGGAAAATGAAAAATCAGCAAGACACAAGCACCTCAAAGTTTAGGGCTGCTCTGTTGACCAGGACCTCCACTTCATTCCACCTTAAATATCCCAGGAAAGAGAAAAATGGATAAAGAAGTTGTGGTCCATATGTACAATGGAATATCACTCAGCCATGAAATCAATGTCGTAAGGTTAGTAGCAGCATGATGAGTGGATTTAGGTACAACGATTCTAAGTGAAATAAGTCACACAGAAAAGGACACTTCTCATAAGGTATCACTGATAGAGGGAATGTAAAAACCGTTACACTTGAACTGAATTACAAAACAGAACAGAGTCACACATGCAGAAAACACACTATGGCTGCTTAACGGGAAAGGTGAGGTGGGGTGATACATAAAACAAGGGTATCAAATTAGCTCAGATACCGTTCCATAAACCCAATATGTAATAGGCAAGACCTACTCCTTGCTCAGAGAACTGGACTCAACACGCCCTATTCACCGCACAAGAATATATCTGACTAATAATAATCGTAAAACCTATGTATTGATATCTCTCTGTTAGTGTGTCAAGTGGGTGTAAAGCGGCATAAACACAGCAGTGAAAAGCAGCTAAACCCCATTATAAAAATAAATTACTTTGAAACACCCATGAAACAAAGACAGTGAAAGAGAGAGAAATTCTTACACAATGCGTTCAGGGGCTGTGATGCAACCTGGATTGACCATATCTAGACGCACAGCTGGATGAGACATAAGGGTGGACACTCTTGGGGCTGAGAGGTTTGGTGAGGTTGGGTGAGCAAACGCAGACCCTTTAAAGTAATACTGCGTGGTACCCATCGCATTGGTCCCAAATCTCCAGGTTCAAGGGTATCTTCCTACATCAAAAACATGCATGAGAAACCCAGAAGATGGTACACTGTGTGATGGGGAAAGGTTTCTAAAACGCACCTCATTTCTCATCTCCTTGTGCCCGGGTTCGCCATTCCAGCCACTTTACTAGCAAGCTCCCTACTTGGAGCATCAGCACCTTTAACCTCCTGTTCCATACAGGTTGTAATTTGTCCTGAGGATAAACGAGAAGACATGGAACCAACGAGAGACTAGCTCTTGGTGTTGGGACAGGCACAGGTCACTCTATTTTCCCATCAGAAAGAAGAATTAACCACAGGCTCAGCCTGCCCCCCGGAACCAGAACAGGGCCTGAAGCCATTCTGCGATTTTGCGGCCAGCTCCCATAAAAACGAGTTGTAAAATGGAGGTTCAGGGCACTGCAATTCACAAACCTGCAGAGTTATAAATGATAACTCTCGTCCACAAATATATTGAGGGAAGGCAAAGAAGAGGATTTGAAATCAAGGCAGAATTGCAGGAAACAGATTTCAGGAGGTAGATACGAATCGCCTTTAAAGCACATGAAAAGCGGCAAAACGTTGACAATGATGCCCTTGGCCAAAAAGGGCGTATGCGTTTTTTCCTGAATATATTCAGGAAAAAACGCATACGCCCTTTTTGGCCAACCAAGCAACCTGGAAAGGCAAATCAGCGCTACAAAGAAGTCTCGCTTCCCATCGGTCAAAAGGGCCATGCTGAAAAAAGTGTCAAAACCAGAAATGCAGGACAGGCCATGGAGAAATGGGAGCCTTGCTACACTGATGGGCGGGATGTAAATTGCCAAGAGCCACTCTGGAGAAGTGTCCGGTGAGTCCTGAAACATCTGAAAAACACAGCTTAGAGAGCATAGGGCACTTCCACTCATGGGGGTATAAATTGGGAAAATTAAAAATCAGCAAGACACAAGCACCCCAAAGTTGAGGGCTGCTCTGTTGACCAGGACCTCCACTTCATTCCACCTTAAATATCCCAGGAAAGAGAAAAATGGATAAAGAAGTTGTGGTCCTTATGTACAATGGAATATCACTCAGCCATGAAATCAATGTCGTAAGGTTAGTAGCAGCATGATGAGTGGATTTAGGTACGATGATTCTAAGTGAAATAAGTCACACAGAAAAGGACACTTCTCATAAGGTATCACTGATAGAGGGAATGTAAAAACCGTTACACTTGAACTGAATTACAAAACAGAACAGAGTCACACATGCAGAAAACACACTATGGCTGCTTAACGGGAAAGGTGAGGTGGGGTGATACATAAAACAAGGGTATCAAATTAGCTCAGATACCATTCCATAAACCCAATATGTAATAGACAAGACCTACTCCTTGCTCAGAGAACTGGACTCAACACGCCCTATTCACCGCACAAGAATATATCTGACTAATAATAATCGTAAAACCTATGTATTGATATCTCTCTGTTAGTGTGTCAAGTGGGTGTAAAGCGGCATAAACACAGCAGTGAAAAGCAGCTAAACCCCATTATAAAAATAAATTACTTTGAAACAACCATGAAACAAAGACAGTGAAAGAGAGAGAAATTCTTACACAATGCGTTCAGGGGCTGTGATGCAACCTGGATTGACCATATCTAGACGCACAGCTGGATGAGACATAAGGGTGGACACTCTTGGGGCTGAGAGGTTTGGTGAGGTTGGGTGAGCAAACGCAGACCCTTTAAAGTAATACTGCGTGGTACCCATCGCATGGGTCCCAAATCTCCAGGTTCAAGGGCATCTTCCTACATCAAAAACATGCATGAGAAACCCAGAAGATGGTACACCGTGTGATGGGGAAAGGTTTCTAAAACGCACCTCATTTCTCATCTCCTTGTGCCCGGGTTCGCCATTCCAGCCGCTTTACTAGCAAGCTCCCTACTTGGAGCATCAGCACCTTTAACCTCCTGTTCCATACAGGTTGTAATTTGTCCTGAGGATAAACGAGAAGACGTGGAACCAACGAGAGACTAGCTCTTGGTGTTGGGACAGGCACAGGTCACTCTATTTTCCCATCAGAAAGAAGAATTAACCACAGGCTCAGCCTGCCCCCCGGAACCAGAACAGGGCCTGAAGCCATTCTGCGATTTTGCGGCCAGCTCCCATAAAAACGAGTTGTAAAATGGAGGTTCAGGGCACTGCAATTCACAAACCTGCAGAGTTATAAATGATAACTCTCGTCCACAAATATATTGAGGGAAGGCAAAGAAGAGGATTTGAAATCAAGGCAGAATTGCAGGAAACAGATTTCAGGAGGTAGATACGATTCGCCTTTAAAGCACATGAAAAGCGGCAAAACGTTGACAATGATGCCCTTGGCCAAAAAGGGCGTATGCGTTTTTTCCTGAGTATATTCAGGAAAAAACGCATACGCCCTTTTTGGCCAACCAAGCAACCTGGAAAGGCAAATCAGCGCTACAAAGAAGTCTCGCTTCCCATCGGTCAAAAGGGCCATGCTGAAAAAAGTGTCAAAACCAGAAATGCAGGACAGGCCATGGAGAAATGGGAGCCTTGCTACACTGATGGGCGGGATGTAAATTGCCAAGAGCCACTCTGGAGAAGTGTCCGGTGAGTCCTGAAACATCTGAAAAACACAGCTTAGAGAGCATAGGGCACTTCCACTCATGGGGGTATAAATTGGGAAAATGAAAAATCAGCAAGACACAAGCACCTCAAAGTTTAGGGCTGCTCTGTTGACCAGGACCTCCACTTCATTCCACCTTAAATATCCCAGGAAAGAGAAAAATGGATAAAGAAGTTGTGGTCCATATGTACAATGGAATATCACTCAGCCATGAAATCAATGTCGTAAGGTTAGTAGCAGCATGATGAGTGGATTTAGGTACAACGATTCTAAGTGAAATAAGTCACACAGAAAAGGACACTTCTCATAAGGTATCACTGATAGAGGGAATGTAAAAACCGTTACACTTGAACTGAATTACAAAACAGAACAGAGTCACACATGCAGAAAACACACTATGGCTGCTTAACGGGAAAGGTGAGGTGGGGTGATACATAAAACAAGGGTATCAAATTAGCTCAGATACCGTTCCATAAACCCAATATGTAATAGGCAAGACCTACTCCTTGCTCAGAGAACTGGACTCAACACGCCCTATTCACCGCACAAGAATATATCTGACTAATAATAATCGTAAAACCTATGTATTGATATCTCTCTGTTAGTGTGTCAAGTGGGTGTAAAGCGGCATAAACACAGCAGTGAAAAGCAGCTAAACCCCATTATAAAAATAAATTACTTTGAAACACCCATGAAACAAAGACAGTGAAAGAGAGAGAAATTCTTACACAATGCGTTCAGGGGCTGTGATGCAACCTGGATTGACCATATCTAGACGCACAGCTGGATGAGACATAAGGGTGGACACTCTTGGGGCTGAGAGGTTTGGTGAGGTTGGGTGAGCAAACGCAGACCCTTTAAAGTAATACTGCGTGGTACCCATCGCATTGGTCCCAAATCTCCAGGTTCAAGGGTATCTTCCTACATCAAAAACATGCATGAGAAACCCAGAAGATGGTACACTGTGTGATGGGGAAAGGTTTCTAAAACGCACCTCATTTCTCATCTCCTTGTGCCCGGGTTCGCCATTCCAGCCACTTTACTAGCAAGCTCCCTACTTGGAGCATCAGCACCTTTAACCTCCTGTTCCATACAGGTTGTAATTTGTCCTGAGGATAAACGAGAAGACATGGAACCAACGAGAGACTAGCTCTTGGTGTTGGGACAGGCACAGGTCACTCTATTTTCCCATCAGAAAGAAGAATTAACCACAGGCTCAGCCTGCCCCCCGGAACCAGAACAGGGCCTGAAGCCATTCTGCGATTTTGCGGCCAGCTCCCATAAAAACGAGTTGTAAAATGGAGGTTCAGGGCACTGCAATTCACAAACCTGCAGAGTTATAAATGATAACTCTCGTCCACAAATATATTGAGGGAAGGCAAAGAAGAGGATTTGAAATCAAGGCAGAATTGCAGGAAACAGATTTCAGGAGGTAGATACGAATCGCCTTTAAAGCACATGAAAAGCGGCAAAACGTTGACAATGATGCCCTTGGCCAAAAAGGGCGTATGCGTTTTTTCCTGAATATATTCAGGAAAAAACGCATACGCCCTTTTTGGCCAACCAAGCAACCTGGAAAGGCAAATCAGCGCTACAAAGAAGTCTCGCTTCCCATCGGTCAAAAGGGCCATGCTGAAAAAAGTGTCAAAACCAGAAATGCAGGACAGGCCATGGAGAAATGGGAGCCTTGCTACACTGATGGGCGGGATGTAAATTGCCAAGAGCCACTCTGGAGAAGTGTCCGGTGAGTCCTGAAACATCTGAAAAACACAGCTTAGAGAGCATAGGGCACTTCCACTCATGGGGGTATAAATTGGGAAAATTAAAAATCAGCAAGACACAAGCACCCCAAAGTTGAGGGCTGCTCTGTTGACCAGGACCTCCACTTCATTCCACCTTAAATATCCCAGGAAAGAGAAAAATGGATAAAGAAGTTGTGGTCCTTATGTACAATGGAATATCACTCAGCCATGAAATCAATGTCGTAAGGTTAGTAGCAGCATGATGAGTGGATTTAGGTACGATGATTCTAAGTGAAATAAGTCACACAGAAAAGGACACTTCTCATAAGGTATCACTGATAGAGGGAATGTAAAAACCGTTACACTTGAACTGAATTACAAAACAGAACAGAGTCACACATGCAGAAAACACACTATGGCTGCTTAACGGGAAAGGTGAGGTGGGGTGATACATAAAACAAGGGTATCAAATTAGCTCAGATACCGTTCCATAAACCCAATATGTAATAGGCAAGACCTACTCCTTGCTCAGAGAACTGGACTCAACACGCCCTATTCACCGCACAAGAATATATCTGACTAATAATAATCGTAAAACCTATGTATTGATATCTCTCTGTTAGTGTGTCAAGTGGGTGTAAAGCGGCATAAACACAGCAGTGAAAAGCAGCTAAACCCCATTATAAAAATAAATTACTTTGAAACACCCATGAAACAAAGACAGTGAAAGAGAGAGAAATTCTTACACAATGCGTTCAGGGGCTGTGATGCAACCTGGATTGACCATATCTAGACGCACAGCTGGATGAGACATAAGGGTGGACACTCTTGGGGCTGAGAGGTTTGGTGAGGTTGGGTGAGCAAACGCAGACCCTTTAAAGTAATACTGCGTGGTACCCATCGCATTGGTCCCAAATCTCCAGGTTCAAGGGTATCTTCCTACATCAAAAACATGCATGAGAAACCCAGAAGATGGTACACTGTGTGATGGGGAAAGGTTTCTAAAACGCACCTCATTTCTCATCTCCTTGTGCCCGGGTTCGCCATTCCAGCCACTTTACTAGCAAGCTCCCTACTTGGAGCATCAGCACCTTTAACCTCCTGTTCCATACAGGTTGTAATTTGTCCTGAGGATAAACGAGAAGACATGGAACCAACGAGAGACTAGCTCTTGGTGTTGGGACAGGCACAGGTCACTCTATTTTCCCATCAGAAAGAAGAATTAACCACAGGCTCAGCCTGCCCCCCGGAACCAGAACAGGGCCTGAAGCCATTCTGCGATTTTGCGGCCAGCTCCCATAAAAACGAGTTGTAAAATGGAGGTTCAGGGCACTGCAATTCACAAACCTGCAGAGTTATAAATGATAACTCTCGTCCACAAATATATTGAGGGAAGGCAAAGAAGAGGATTTGAAATCAAGGCAGAATTGCAGGAAACAGATTTCAGGAGGTAGATACGAATCGCCTTTAAAGCACATGAAAAGCGGCAAAACGTTGACAATGATGCCCTTGGCCAAAAAGGGCGTATGCGTTTTTTCCTGAATATATTCAGGAAAAAACGCATACGCCCTTTTTGGCCAACCAAGCAACCTGGAAAGGCAAATCAGCGCTACAAAGAAGTCTCGCTTCCCATCGGTCAAAAGGGCCATGCTGAAAAAAGTGTCAAAACCAGAAATGCAGGACAGGCCATGGAGAAATGGGAGCCTTGCTACACTGATGGGCGGGATGTAAATTGCCAAGAGCCACTCTGGAGAAGTGTCCGGTGAGTCCTGAAACATCTGAAAAACACAGCTTAGAGAGCATAGGGCACTTCCACTCATGGGGGTATAAATTGGGAAAATTAAAAATCAGCAAGACACAAGCACCCCAAAGTTGAGGGCTGCTCTGTTGACCAGGACCTCCACTTCATTCCACCTTAAATATCCCAGGAAAGAGAAAAATGGATAAAGAAGTTGTGGTCCTTATGTACAATGGAATATCACTCAGCCATGAAATCAATGTCGTAAGGTTAGTAGCAGCATGATGAGTGGATTTAGGTACGATGATTCTAAGTGAAATAAGTCACACAGAAAAGGACACTTCTCATAAGGTATCACTGATAGAGGGAATGTAAAAACCGTTACACTTGAACTGAATTACAAAACAGAACAGAGTCACACATGCAGAAAACACACTATGGCTGCTTAACGGGAAAGGTGAGGTGGGGTGATACATAAAACAAGGGTATCAAATTAGCTCAGATACCATTCCATAAACCCAATATGTAATAGACAAGACCTACTCCTTGCTCAGAGAACTGGACTCAACACGCCCTATTCACCGCACAAGAATATATCTGACTAATAATAATCGTAAAACCTATGTATTGATATCTCTCTGTTAGTGTGTCAAGTGGGTGTAAAGCGGCATAAACACAGCAGTGAAAAGCAGCTAAACCCCATTATAAAAATAAATTACTTTGAAACAACCATGAAACAAAGACAGTGAAAGAGAGAGAAATTCTTACACAATGCGTTCAGGGGCTGTGATGCAACCTGGATTGACCATATCTAGACGCACAGCTGGATGAGACATAAGGGTGGACACTCTTGGGGCTGAGAGGTTTGGTGAGGTTGGGTGAGCAAACGCAGACCCTTTAAAGTAATACTGCGTGGTACCCATCGCATGGGTCCCAAATCTCCAGGTTCAAGGGCATCTTCCTACATCAAAAACATGCATGAGAAACCCAGAAGATGGTACACCGTGTGATGGGGAAAGGTTTCTAAAACGCACCTCATTTCTCATCTCCTTGTGCCCGGGTTCGCCATTCCAGCCGCTTTACTAGCAAGCTCCCTACTTGGAGCATCAGCACCTTTAACCTCCTGTTCCATACAGGTTGTAATTTGTCCTGAGGATAAACGAGAAGACGTGGAACCAACGAGAGACTAGCTCTTGGTGTTGGGACAGGCACAGGTCACTCTATTTTCCCATCAGAAAGAAGAATTAACCACAGGCTCAGCCTGCCCCCCGGAACCAGAACAGGGCCTGAAGCCATTCTGCGATTTTGCGGCCAGCTCCCATAAAAACGAGTTGTAAAATGGAGGTTCAGGGCACTGCAATTCACAAACCTGCAGAGTTATAAATGATAACTCTCGTCCACAAATATATTGAGGGAAGGCAAAGAAGAGGATTTGAAATCAAGGCAGAATTGCAGGAAACAGATTTCAGGAGGTAGATACGATTCGCCTTTAAAGCACATGAAAAGCGGCAAAACGTTGACAATGATGCCCTTGGCCAAAAAGGGCGTATGCGTTTTTTCCTGAGTATATTCAGGAAAAAACGCATACGCCCTTTTTGGCCAACCAAGCAACCTGGAAAGGCAAATCAGCGCTACAAAGAAGTCTCGCTTCCCATCGGTCAAAAGGGCCATGCTGAAAAAAGTGTCAAAACCAGAAATGCAGGACAGGCCATGGAGAAATGGGAGCCTTGCTACACTGATGGGCGGGATGTAAATTGCCAAGAGCCACTCTGGAGAAGTGTCCGGTGAGTCCTGAAACATCTGAAAAACACAGCTTAGAGAGCATAGGGCACTTCCACTCATGGGGGTATAAATTGGGAAAATGAAAAATCAGCAAGACACAAGCACCTCAAAGTTTAGGGCTGCTCTGTTGACCAGGACCTCCACTTCATTCCACCTTAAATATCCCAGGAAAGAGAAAAATGGATAAAGAAGTTGTGGTCCATATGTACAATGGAATATCACTCAGCCATGAAATCAATGTCGTAAGGTTAGTAGCAGCATGATGAGTGGATTTAGGTACAACGATTCTAAGTGAAATAAGTCACACAGAAAAGGACACTTCTCATAAGGTATCACTGATAGAGGGAATGTAAAAACCGTTACACTTGAACTGAATTACAAAACAGAACAGAGTCACACATGCAGAAAACACACTATGGCTGCTTAACGGGAAAGGTGAGGTGGGGTGATACATAAAACAAGGGTATCAAATTAGCTCAGATACCGTTCCATAAACCCAATATGTAATAGGCAAGACCTACTCCTTGCTCAGAGAACTGGACTCAACACGCCCTATTCACCGCACAAGAATATATCTGACTAATAATAATCGTAAAACCTATGTATTGATATCTCTCTGTTAGTGTGTCAAGTGGGTGTAAAGCGGCATAAACACAGCAGTGAAAAGCAGCTAAACCCCATTATAAAAATAAATTACTTTGAAACACCCATGAAACAAAGACAGTGAAAGAGAGAGAAATTCTTACACAATGCGTTCAGGGGCTGTGATGCAACCTGGATTGACCATATCTAGACGCACAGCTGGATGAGACATAAGGGTGGACACTCTTGGGGCTGAGAGGTTTGGTGAGGTTGGGTGAGCAAACGCAGACCCTTTAAAGTAATACTGCGTGGTACCCATCGCATTGGTCCCAAATCTCCAGGTTCAAGGGTATCTTCCTACATCAAAAACATGCATGAGAAACCCAGAAGATGGTACACTGTGTGATGGGGAAAGGTTTCTAAAACGCACCTCATTTCTCATCTCCTTGTGCCCGGGTTCGCCATTCCAGCCACTTTACTAGCAAGCTCCCTACTTGGAGCATCAGCACCTTTAACCTCCTGTTCCATACAGGTTGTAATTTGTCCTGAGGATAAACGAGAAGACATGGAACCAACGAGAGACTAGCTCTTGGTGTTGGGACAGGCACAGGTCACTCTATTTTCCCATCAGAAAGAAGAATTAACCACAGGCTCAGCCTGCCCCCCGGAACCAGAACAGGGCCTGAAGCCATTCTGCGATTTTGCGGCCAGCTCCCATAAAAACGAGTTGTAAAATGGAGGTTCAGGGCACTGCAATTCACAAACCTGCAGAGTTATAAATGATAACTCTCGTCCACAAATATATTGAGGGAAGGCAAAGAAGAGGATTTGAAATCAAGGCAGAATTGCAGGAAACAGATTTCAGGAGGTAGATACGAATCGCCTTTAAAGCACATGAAAAGCGGCAAAACGTTGACAATGATGCCCTTGGCCAAAAAGGGCGTATGCGTTTTTTCCTGAATATATTCAGGAAAAAACGCATACGCCCTTTTTGGCCAACCAAGCAACCTGGAAAGGCAAATCAGCGCTACAAAGAAGTCTCGCTTCCCATCGGTCAAAAGGGCCATGCTGAAAAAAGTGTCAAAACCAGAAATGCAGGACAGGCCATGGAGAAATGGGAGCCTTGCTACACTGATGGGCGGGATGTAAATTGCCAAGAGCCACTCTGGAGAAGTGTCCGGTGAGTCCTGAAACATCTGAAAAACACAGCTTAGAGAGCATAGGGCACTTCCACTCATGGGGGTATAAATTGGGAAAATTAAAAATCAGCAAGACACAAGCACCCCAAAGTTGAGGGCTGCTCTGTTGACCAGGACCTCCACTTCATTCCACCTTAAATATCCCAGGAAAGAGAAAAATGGATAAAGAAGTTGTGGTCCTTATGTACAATGGAATATCACTCAGCCATGAAATCAATGTCGTAAGGTTAGTAGCAGCATGATGAGTGGATTTAGGTACGATGATTCTAAGTGAAATAAGTCACACAGAAAAGGACACTTCTCATAAGGTATCACTGATAGAGGGAATGTAAAAACCGTTACACTTGAACTGAATTACAAAACAGAACAGAGTCACACATGCAGAAAACACACTATGGCTGCTTAACGGGAAAGGTGAGGTGGGGTGATACATAAAACAAGGGTATCAAATTAGCTCAGATACCATTCCATAAACCCAATATGTAATAGACAAGACCTACTCCTTGCTCAGAGAACTGGACTCAACACGCCCTATTCACCGCACAAGAATATATCTGACTAATAATAATCGTAAAACCTATGTATTGATATCTCTCTGTTAGTGTGTCAAGTGGGTGTAAAGCGGCATAAACACAGCAGTGAAAAGCAGCTAAACCCCATTATAAAAATAAATTACTTTGAAACAACCATGAAACAAAGACAGTGAAAGAGAGAGAAATTCTTACACAATGCGTTCAGGGGCTGTGATGCAACCTGGATTGACCATATCTAGACGCACAGCTGGATGAGACATAAGGGTGGACACTCTTGGGGCTGAGAGGTTTGGTGAGGTTGGGTGAGCAAACGCAGACCCTTTAAAGTAATACTGCGTGGTACCCATCGCATGGGTCCCAAATCTCCAGGTTCAAGGGCATCTTCCTACATCAAAAACATGCATGAGAAACCCAGAAGATGGTACACCGTGTGATGGGGAAAGGTTTCTAAAACGCACCTCATTTCTCATCTCCTTGTGCCCGGGTTCGCCATTCCAGCCGCTTTACTAGCAAGCTCCCTACTTGGAGCATCAGCACCTTTAACCTCCTGTTCCATACAGGTTGTAATTTGTCCTGAGGATAAACGAGAAGACGTGGAACCAACGAGAGACTAGCTCTTGGTGTTGGGACAGGCACAGGTCACTCTATTTTCCCATCAGAAAGAAGAATTAACCACAGGCTCAGCCTGCCCCCCGGAACCAGAACAGGGCCTGAAGCCATTCTGCGATTTTGCGGCCAGCTCCCATAAAAACGAGTTGTAAAATGGAGGTTCAGGGCACTGCAATTCACAAACCTGCAGAGTTATAAATGATAACTCTCGTCCACAAATATATTGAGGGAAGGCAAAGAAGAGGATTTGAAATCAAGGCAGAATTGCAGGAAACAGATTTCAGGAGGTAGATACGATTCGCCTTTAAAGCACATGAAAAGCGGCAAAACGTTGACAATGATGCCCTTGGCCAAAAAGGGCGTATGCGTTTTTTCCTGAGTATATTCAGGAAAAAACGCATACGCCCTTTTTGGCCAACCAAGCAACCTGGAAAGGCAAATCAGCGCTACAAAGAAGTCTCGCTTCCCATCGGTCAAAAGGGCCATGCTGAAAAAAGTGTCAAAACCAGAAATGCAGGACAGGCCATGGAGAAATGGGAGCCTTGCTACACTGATGGGCGGGATGTAAATTGCCAAGAGCCACTCTGGAGAAGTGTCCGGTGAGTCCTGAAACATCTGAAAAACACAGCTTAGAGAGCATAGGGCACTTCCACTCATGGGGGTATAAATTGGGAAAATGAAAAATCAGCAAGACACAAGCACCTCAAAGTTTAGGGCTGCTCTGTTGACCAGGACCTCCACTTCATTCCACCTTAAATATCCCAGGAAAGAGAAAAATGGATAAAGAAGTTGTGGTCCATATGTACAATGGAATATCACTCAGCCATGAAATCAATGTCGTAAGGTTAGTAGCAGCATGATGAGTGGATTTAGGTACAACGATTCTAAGTGAAATAAGTCACACAGAAAAGGACACTTCTCATAAGGTATCACTGATAGAGGGAATGTAAAAACCGTTACACTTGAACTGAATTACAAAACAGAACAGAGTCACACATGCAGAAAACACACTATGGCTGCTTAACGGGAAAGGTGAGGTGGGGTGATACATAAAACAAGGGTATCAAATTAGCTCAGATACCGTTCCATAAACCCAATATGTAATAGGCAAGACCTACTCCTTGCTCAGAGAACTGGACTCAACACGCCCTATTCACCGCACAAGAATATATCTGACTAATAATAATCGTAAAACCTATGTATTGATATCTCTCTGTTAGTGTGTCAAGTGGGTGTAAAGCGGCATAAACACAGCAGTGAAAAGCAGCTAAACCCCATTATAAAAATAAATTACTTTGAAACACCCATGAAACAAAGACAGTGAAAGAGAGAGAAATTCTTACACAATGCGTTCAGGGGCTGTGATGCAACCTGGATTGACCATATCTAGACGCACAGCTGGATGAGACATAAGGGTGGACACTCTTGGGGCTGAGAGGTTTGGTGAGGTTGGGTGAGCAAACGCAGACCCTTTAAAGTAATACTGCGTGGTACCCATCGCATTGGTCCCAAATCTCCAGGTTCAAGGGTATCTTCCTACATCAAAAACATGCATGAGAAACCCAGAAGATGGTACACTGTGTGATGGGGAAAGGTTTCTAAAACGCACCTCATTTCTCATCTCCTTGTGCCCGGGTTCGCCATTCCAGCCACTTTACTAGCAAGCTCCCTACTTGGAGCATCAGCACCTTTAACCTCCTGTTCCATACAGGTTGTAATTTGTCCTGAGGATAAACGAGAAGACATGGAACCAACGAGAGACTAGCTCTTGGTGTTGGGACAGGCACAGGTCACTCTATTTTCCCATCAGAAAGAAGAATTAACCACAGGCTCAGCCTGCCCCCCGGAACCAGAACAGGGCCTGAAGCCATTCTGCGATTTTGCGGCCAGCTCCCATAAAAACGAGTTGTAAAATGGAGGTTCAGGGCACTGCAATTCACAAACCTGCAGAGTTATAAATGATAACTCTCGTCCACAAATATATTGAGGGAAGGCAAAGAAGAGGATTTGAAATCAAGGCAGAATTGCAGGAAACAGATTTCAGGAGGTAGATACGAATCGCCTTTAAAGCACATGAAAAGCGGCAAAACGTTGACAATGATGCCCTTGGCCAAAAAGGGCGTATGCGTTTTTTCCTGAATATATTCAGGAAAAAACGCATACGCCCTTTTTGGCCAACCAAGCAACCTGGAAAGGCAAATCAGCGCTACAAAGAAGTCTCGCTTCCCATCGGTCAAAAGGGCCATGCTGAAAAAAGTGTCAAAACCAGAAATGCAGGACAGGCCATGGAGAAATGGGAGCCTTGCTACACTGATGGGCGGGATGTAAATTGCCAAGAGCCACTCTGGAGAAGTGTCCGGTGAGTCCTGAAACATCTGAAAAACACAGCTTAGAGAGCATAGGGCACTTCCACTCATGGGGGTATAAATTGGGAAAATTAAAAATCAGCAAGACACAAGCACCCCAAAGTTGAGGGCTGCTCTGTTGACCAGGACCTCCACTTCATTCCACCTTAAATATCCCAGGAAAGAGAAAAATGGATAAAGAAGTTGTGGTCCTTATGTACAATGGAATATCACTCAGCCATGAAATCAATGTCGTAAGGTTAGTAGCAGCATGATGAGTGGATTTAGGTACGATGATTCTAAGTGAAATAAGTCACACAGAAAAGGACACTTCTCATAAGGTATCACTGATAGAGGGAATGTAAAAACCGTTACACTTGAACTGAATTACAAAACAGAACAGAGTCACACATGCAGAAAACACACTATGGCTGCTTAACGGGAAAGGTGAGGTGGGGTGATACATAAAACAAGGGTATCAAATTAGCTCAGATACCATTCCATAAACCCAATATGTAATAGACAAGACCTACTCCTTGCTCAGAGAACTGGACTCAACACGCCCTATTCACCGCACAAGAATATATCTGACTAATAATAATCGTAAAACCTATGTATTGATATCTCTCTGTTAGTGTGTCAAGTGGGTGTAAAGCGGCATAAACACAGCAGTGAAAAGCAGCTAAACCCCATTATAAAAATAAATTACTTTGAAACAACCATGAAACAAAGACAGTGAAAGAGAGAGAAATTCTTACACAATGCGTTCAGGGGCTGTGATGCAACCTGGATTGACCATATCTAGACGCACAGCTGGATGAGACATAAGGGTGGACACTCTTGGGGCTGAGAGGTTTGGTGAGGTTGGGTGAGCAAACGCAGACCCTTTAAAGTAATACTGCGTGGTACCCATCGCATGGGTCCCAAATCTCCAGGTTCAAGGGCATCTTCCTACATCAAAAACATGCATGAGAAACCCAGAAGATGGTACACCGTGTGATGGGGAAAGGTTTCTAAAACGCACCTCATTTCTCATCTCCTTGTGCCCGGGTTCGCCATTCCAGCCGCTTTACTAGCAAGCTCCCTACTTGGAGCATCAGCACCTTTAACCTCCTGTTCCATACAGGTTGTAATTTGTCCTGAGGATAAACGAAAAGACGTGGAACCAACGAGAGACTAGCTCTTGGTGTTGGGACAGGCACAGGTCACTCTATTTTCCCATCAGAAAGAAGAATTAACCACAGGCTCAGCCTGCCCCCCGGAACCAGAACAGGGCCTGAAGCCATTCTGCGATTTTACGGCCAGCTCCCAAAAAACGAGTTGTAAAATGGAGGTTCAGGGCACTGCAATTCACAAACCTGCAGAGTTATAAATGATAACCCTCGTCCACAAATATATTGAGGGAAGGCAAAGAAGAGGATTTGAAATCAAGGCAGAATTGCAGGAAACAGATTTCAGGAGGTAGATACGAATCGCCTTTAAAGCACATGAAAAGCGGCAAAACGTTGACAATGATGCCCTTGGCCAAAAAGGGCGTATGCGTTTTTTCCTGAATATATTCAGGAAAAAACGCATACGCCCTTTTTGGCCAACCAAGCAACCTGGAAAGGCAAATCAGCGCTACAAAGAAGTCTCGCTTCCCATCGGTCAAAAGGGCCATGCTGAAAAAAGTGTCAAAACCAGAAATGCAGGACAGGCCATGGAGAAATGGGAGCCTTGCTACACTGATGGGCGGGATGTAAATTGCCAAGAGCCACTCTGGAGAAGTGTCCGGTGAGTCCTGAAACATCTGAAAAACACAGCTTAGAGAGCATAGGGCACTTCCACTCATGGGGGTATAAATTGGGAAAATGAAAAATCAGCAAGACACAAGCACCCCAAAGTTTAGGGCTGCTCTGTTGACCAGGACCTCCACTTCATTCCACCTTAAATATCCCAGGAAAGAGAAAAATGGATAAAGAAGTTGTGGTCCTTATGTACAATGGAATATCACTCAGCCATGAAATCAATGTCGTAAGGTTAGTAGCAGCATGATGAGTGGATTTAGGTACGACGATTCTAAGTGAAATAAGTCACACAGAAAAGGACACTTCTCATAAGGTATCACTGATAGAGGGAATGTAAAAACCATTACACTTGAACTGAATTACAAAACAGAACAGAGTCACACATGCAGAAAACACACTATGGCTGCTTAACGGGAAAGGTGAGGTGGGGTGATACATAAAACAAGGGTATCAAATTAGCTCAGATACCGTTCCATAAACCCAATATGTAATAGACAAGACCTACTCCTTGCTCAGAGAACTGGACTCAACACGCCCTATTCACTGCACAAGAATATATCTGACTAATAATAATCGTAAAACCTATGTATTGATATCTCTCTGTTAGTGTGTCAAGTGGGTGTAAAGCGGCATAAACAGAGCAGTGAAAAGCAGCTAAACCCCATTATAAAAATAAATTACTTTGAAACAACCATGAAACAAAGACAGTGAAAGAGAGAGTAATTCTTACACAATGCGTTCAGGGGCTGTGATGCAACCTGGATTGACCATATCTAGACGCACAGCTGGATGAGACATAAGGGTGGACACTCTTGGGGCTGAGAGGTTTGGTGAGGTTGGGTGAGCAAACGCAGACCCTTTAAAGTAATACTGCGTGGTACCCATCGCATGAGTCCCAAATCTCCAGGTTCAAGGGCATCTTCCTACATCAAAAACATGCATGAGAAACCCAGAAGTTGGTACACCGTGTGATGGGGAAAGGTTTCTAAAACGCACCTCATTTCTCATCTCCTTGTGCCCGGGTTCGCCATTCCAGCCGCTTTACTAGCAAGCTCCCTACTTGGAGCATCAGCACCTTTAACCTCCTGTTCCGTACAGGTTGCAATTTGTCCTGAGGATAAACGGGAAGACGTGGAACCAACGAGAGACTAGCTCTTGGTGTTGGGACAGGCACAGGTCACTCTATTTTCCCATCAGAAAGAAGAATTAACCACAGGCTCAGCCTGCCCCCCGGAACCAGAACAGGGCCTGAAGCCATTCTGCGATTTTGCGGCCAGCTCCCATAAAAACGAGTTGTAAAATGGAGGTTCAGGGCACTGCAATTCACAAACCTGCAGAGTTATAAATGATAACTCTCGTCCACAAATATATTGAGGGAAGGCAAAGAAGAGGATTTGAAATCAAGGCAGAATTGCAGGAAACAGATTTCAGGAGGTAGATACGAATCGCCTTTAAAGCACATGAAAAGCGGCAAAACGTTGACAATGATGCCCTTGGCCAAAAAGGGCGTATGCGTTTTTTCCTGAATATATTCAGGAAAAAACGCATACGCCCTTTTTGGCCAACCAAGCAACCTGGAAAGGCAAATCAGCGCTACAAAGAAGTCTCGCTTCCCATCGGTCAAAAGGGCCATGCTGAAAAAAGTGTCAAAACCAGAAATGCAGGACAGGCCATGGAGAAATGGGAGCCTTGCTACACTGATGGGCGGGATGTAAATTGCCAAGAGCCACTCTGGAGAAGTGTCCGGTGAGTCCTGAAACATCTGAAAAACACAGCTTAGAGAGCATAGGGCACTTCCACTCATGGGGGTATAAATTGGGAAAATTAAAAATCAGCAAGACACAAGCACCCCAAAGTTGAGGGCTGCTCTGTTGACCAGGACCTCCACTTCATTCCACCTTAAATATCCCAGGAAAGAGAAAAATGGATAAAGAAGTTGTGGTCCTTATGTACAATGGAATATCACTCAGCCATGAAATCAATGTCGTAAGGTTAGTAGCAGCATGATGAGTGGATTTAGGTACGATGATTCTAAGTGAAATAAGTCACACAGAAAAGGACACTTCTCATAAGGTATCACTGATAGAGGGAATGTAAAAACCGTTACACTTGAACTGAATTACAAAACAGAACAGAGTCACACATGCAGAAAACACACTATGGCTGCTTAACGGGAAAGGTGAGGTGGGGTGATACATAAAACAAGGGTATCAAATTAGCTCAGATACCATTCCATAAACCCAATATGTAATAGACAAGACCTACTCCTTGCTCAGAGAACTGGACTCAACACGCCCTATTCACCGCACAAGAATATATCTGACTAATAATAATCGTAAAACCTATGTATTGATATCTCTCTGTTAGTGTGTCAAGTGGGTGTAAAGCGGCATAAACACAGCAGTGAAAAGCAGCTAAACCCCATTATAAAAATAAATTACTTTGAAACAACCATGAAACAAAGACAGTGAAAGAGAGAGAAATTCTTACACAATGCGTTCAGGGGCTGTGATGCAACCTGGATTGACCATATCTAGACGCACAGCTGGATGAGACATAAGGGTGGACACTCTTGGGGCTGAGAGGTTTGGTGAGGTTGGGTGAGCAAACGCAGACCCTTTAAAGTAATACTGCGTGGTACCCATCGCATGGGTCCCAAATCTCCAGGTTCAAGGGCATCTTCCTACATCAAAAACATGCATGAGAAACCCAGAAGATGGTACACCGTGTGATGGGGAAAGGTTTCTAAAACGCACCTCATTTCTCATCTCCTTGTGCCCGGGTTCGCCATTCCAGCCGCTTTACTAGCAAGCTCCCTACTTGGAGCATCAGCACCTTTAACCTCCTGTTCCATACAGGTTGTAATTTGTCCTGAGGATAAACGAAAAGACGTGGAACCAACGAGAGACTAGCTCTTGGTGTTGGGACAGGCACAGGTCACTCTATTTTCCCATCAGAAAGAAGAATTAACCACAGGCTCAGCCTGCCCCCCGGAACCAGAACAGGGCCTGAAGCCATTCTGCGATTTTACGGCCAGCTCCCAAAAAACGAGTTGTAAAATGGAGGTTCAGGGCACTGCAATTCACAAACCTGCAGAGTTATAAATGATAACCCTCGTCCACAAATATATTGAGGGAAGGCAAAGAAGAGGATTTGAAATCAAGGCAGAATTGCAGGAAACAGATTTCAGGAGGTAGATACGAATCGCCTTTAAAGCACATGAAAAGCGGCAAAACGTTGACAATGATGCCCTTGGCCAAAAAGGGCGTATGCGTTTTTTCCTGAATATATTCAGGAAAAAACGCATACGCCCTTTTTGGCCAACCAAGCAACCTGGAAAGGCAAATCAGCGCTACAAAGAAGTCTCGCTTCCCATCGGTCAAAAGGGCCATGCTGAAAAAAGTGTCAAAACCAGAAATGCAGGACAGGCCATGGAGAAATGGGAGCCTTGCTACACTGATGGGCGGGATGTAAATTGCCAAGAGCCACTCTGGAGAAGTGTCCGGTGAGTCCTGAAACATCTGAAAAACACAGCTTAGAGAGCATAGGGCACTTCCACTCATGGGGGTATAAATTGGGAAAATTAAAAATCAGCAAGACACAAGCACCCCAAAGTTTAGGGCTGCTCTGTTGACCAGGACCTCCACTTCATTCCACCTTAAATATCCCAGGAAAGAGAAAAATGGATAAAGAAGTTGTGGTCCTTATGTACAATGGAATATCACTCAGCCAGGAAATCAATGTCGTAAGGTTAGTAGCAGCATGATGAGTGGATTTAGGTACGACGATTCTAAGTGAAATAAGTCACACAGAAAAGGACACTTCTCATAAGGTATCACTGATAGAGGGAATGTAAAAACCATTACACTTGAACTGAATTACAAAACAGAACAGAGTCACACATGCAGAAAACACACTATGGCTGCTTAACGGGAAAGGTGAGGTGGGGTGATACATAAAACAAGGGTATCAAATTAGCTCAGATACCGTTCCATAAACCCAATATGTAATAGACAAGACCTACTCCTTGCTCAGAGAACTGGACTCAACACGCCCTATTCACTGCACAAGAATATATCTGACTAATAATAATCGTAAAACCTATGTATTGATATCTCTCTGTTAGTGTGTCAAGTGGGTGTAAAGCGGCATAAACAGAGCAGTGAAAAGCAGCTAAACCCCATTATAAAAATAAATTACTTTGAAACAACCATGAAACAAAGACAGTGAAAGAGAGAGTAATTCTTACACAATGCGTTCAGGGGCTGTGATGCAACCTGGATTGACCATATCTAGACGCACAGCTGGATGAGACATAAGGGTGGACACTCTTGGGGCTGAGAGGTTTGGTGAGGTTGGGTGAGCAAACGCAGACCCTTTAAAGTAATACTGCGTGGTACCCATCGCATGAGTCCCAAATCTCCAGGTTCAAGGGCATCTTCCTACATCAAAAACATGCATGAGAAACCCAGAAGTTGGTACACCGTGTGATGGGGAAAGGTTTCTAAAACGCACCTCATTTCTCATCTCCTTGTGCCCGGGTTCGCCATTCCAGCCACTTTACTAGCAAGCTCCCTACTTGGAGCATCAGCACCTTTAACCTCCTGTTCCATACAGGTTGTAATTTGTCCTGAGGATAAACGAGAAGACATGGAACCAACGAGAGACTAGCTCTTGGTGTTGGGACAGGCACAGGTCACTCTATTTTCCCATCAGAAAGAAGAATTAACCACAGGCTCAGCCTGCCCCCCGGAACCAGAACAGGGCCTGAAGCCATTCTGCGATTTTGCGGCCAGCTCCCATAAAAACGAGTTGTAAAATGGAGGTTCAGGGCACTGCAATTCACAAACCTGCAGAGTTATAAATGATAACTCTCGTCCACAAATATATTGAGGGAAGGCAAAGAAGAGGATTTGAAATCAAGGCAGAATTGCAGGAAACAGATTTCAGGAGGTAGATACGAATCGCCTTTAAAGCACATGAAAAGCGGCAAAACGTTGACAATGATGCCCTTGGCCAAAAAGGGCGTATGCGTTTTTTCCTGAATATATTCAGGAAAAAACGCATACGCCCTTTTTGGCCAACCAAGCAACCTGGAAAGGCAAATCAGCGCTACAAAGAAGTCTCGCTTCCCATCGGTCAAAAGGGCCATGCTGAAAAAAGTGTCAAAACCAGAAATGCAGGACAGGCCATGGAGAAATGGGAGCCTTGCTACACTGATGGGCGGGATGTAAATTGCCAAGAGCCACTCTGGAGAAGTGTCCGGTGAGTCCTGAAACATCTGAAAAACACAGCTTAGAGAGCATAGGGCACTTCCACTCATGGGGGTATAAATTGGGAAAATTAAAAATCAGCAAGACACAAGCACCCCAAAGTTGAGGGCTGCTCTGTTGACCAGGACCTCCACTTCATTCCACCTTAAATATCCCAGGAAAGAGAAAAATGGAGAAAGAAGTTGTGGTCCTTATGTACAATGGAATATCACTCAGCCATGAAATCAATGTCGTAAGGTTAGTAGCAGCATGATGAGTGGATTTAGGTACGATGATTCTAAGTGAAATAAGTCACACAGAAAAGGACACTTCTCATAAGGTATCACTGATAGAGGGAATGTAAAAACCGTTACACTTGAACTGAATTACAAAACAGAACAGAGTCACACATGCAGAAAACACACTATGGCTGCTTAACGGGAAAGGTGAGGTGGGGTGATACATAAAACAAGGGTATCAAATTAGCTCAGATACCATTCCATAAACCCAATATGTAATAGACAAGACCTACTCCTTGCTCAGAGAACTGGACTCAACACGCCCTATTCACCGCACAAGAATATATCTGACTAATAATAATCGTAAAACCTATGTATTGATATCTCTCTGTTAGTGTGTCAAGTGGGTGTAAAGCGGCATAAACACAGCAGTGAAAAGCAGCTAAACCCCATTATAAAAATAAATTACTTTGAAACAACCATGAAACAAAGACAGTGAAAGAGAGAGAAATTCTTACACAATGCGTTCAGGGGCTGTGATGCAACCTGGATTGACCATATCTAGACGCACAGCTGGATGAGACATAAGGGTGGACACTCTTGGGGCTGAGAGGTTTGGTGAGGTTGGGTGAGCAAACGCAGACCCTTTAAAGTAATACTGCGTGGTACCCATCGCATGGGTCCCAAATCTCCAGGTTCAAGGGCATCTTCCTACATCAAAAACATGCATGAGAAACCCAGAAGATGGTACACCGTGTGATGGGGAAAGGTTTCTAAAACGCACCTCATTTCTCATCTCCTTGTGCCCGGGTTCGCCATTCCAGCCGCTTTACTAGCAAGCTCCCTACTTGGAGCATCAGCACCTTTAACCTCCTGTTCCATACAGGTTGTAATTTGTCCTGAGGATAAACGAGAAGACGTGGAACCAACGAGAGACTAGCTCTTGGTGTTGGGACAGGCACAGGTCACTCTATTTTCCCATCAGAAAGAAGAATTAACCACAGGCTCAGCCTGCCCCCAGGAACCAGAACAGGGCCTGAAGCCATTCTGCGATTTTGCGGCCAGCTCCCATAAAAACGAGTTGTAAAATGGAGGTTCAGGGCACTGCAATTCACAAACCTGCAGAGTTATAAATGATAACTCTCGTCCACAAATATATTGAGGGAAGGCAAAGAAGAGGATTTGAAATCAAGGCAGAATTGCAGGAAACAGATTTCAGGAGGTAGAAACGAATCGCCTTTAAAGCACATGAAAAGCGGCAAAACGTTGACAATGATGCCCTTGGCCAAAAAGGGCGTATGCGTTTTTTCCTGAGTATATTCAGGAAAAAACGCATACGCCCTTTTTGGCCAACCAAGCAACCTGGAAAGGCAAATCAGCGCTACAAAGAAGTCTCGCTTCCCATCGGTCAAAAGGGCCATGCTGAAAAAAGTGTCAAAACCAGAAATGCAGGACAGGCCATGGAGAAATGGGAGCCTTGCTACACTGATGGGCGGGATGTAAATTGCCAAGAGCCACTCTGGAGAAGTGTCCGGTGAGTCCTGAAACATCTGAAAAACACAGCTTAGAGAGCATAGGGCACTTCCACTCATGGGGGTATAAATTGGGAAAATGAAAAATCAGCAAGACACAAGCACCTCAAAGTTTAGGGCTGCTCTGTTGACCAGGACCTCCACTTCATTCCACCTTAAATATCCCAGGAAAGAGAAAAATGGATAAAGAAGTTGTGGTCCATATGTACAATGGAATATCACTCAGCCATGAAATCAATGTCGTAAGGTTAGTAGCAGCATGATGAGTGGATTTAGGTACAACGATTCTAAGTGAAATAAGTCACACAGAAAAGGACACTTCTCATAAGGTATCACTGATAGAGGGAATGTAAAAACCGTTACACTTGAACTGAATTACAAAACAGAACAGAGTCACACATGCAGAAAACACACTATGGCTGCTTAACGGGAAAGGTGAGGTGGGGTGATACATAAAACAAGGGTATCAAATTAGCTCAGATACCGTTCCATAAACCCAATATGTAATAGGCAAGACCTACTCCTTGCTCAGAGAACTGGACTCAACACGCCCTATTCACCGCACAAGAATATATCTGACTAATAATAATCGTAAAACCTATGTATTGATATCTCTCTGTTAGTGTGTCAAGTGGGTGTAAAGCGGCATAAACACAGCAGTGAAAAGCAGCTAAACCCCATTATAAAAATAAATTACTTTGAAACAACCATGAAACAAAGACAGTGAAAGAGAGAGAAATTCTTACACAATGCGTTCAGGGGCTGTGATGCAACCTGGATTGACCATATCTAGACGCACAGCTGGATGAGACATAAGGGTGGACACTCTTGGGGCTGAGAGGTTTGGTGAGGTTGGGTGAGCAAACGCAGACCCTTTAAAGTAATACTGCGTGGTACCCATCGCATTGGTCCCAAATCTCCAGGTTCAAGGGTATCTTCCTACATCAAAAACATGCATGAGAAACCCAGAAGATGGTACACTGTGTGATGGGGAAAGGTTTCTAAAACGCACCTCATTTCTCATCTCCTTGTGCCCGGGTTCGCCATTCCAGCCACTTTACTAGCAAGCTCCCTACTTGGAGCATCAGCACCTTTAACCTCCTGTTCCATACAGGTTGTAATTTGTCCTGAGGATAAACGAGAAGACATGGAACCAACGAGAGACTAGCTCTTGGTGTTGGGACAGGCACAGGTCACTCTATTTTCCCATCAGAAAGAAGAATTAACCACAGGCTCAGCCTGCCCCCCGGAACCAGAACAGGGCCTGAAGCCATTCTGCGATTTTGCGGCCAGCTCCCATAAAAACGAGTTGTAAAATGGAGGTTCAGGGCACTGCAATTCACAAACCTGCAGAGTTATAAATGATAACTCTCGTCCACAAATATATTGAGGGAAGGCAAAGAAGAGGATTTGAAATCAAGGCAGAATTGCAGGAAACAGATTTCAGGAGGTAGATACGAATCGCCTTTAAAGCACATGAAAAGCGGCAAAACGTTGACAATGATGCCCTTGGCCAAAAAGGGCGTATGCGTTTTTTCCTGAATATATTCAGGAAAAAACGCATACGCCCTTTTTGGCCAACCAAGCAACCTGGAAAGGCAAATCAGCGCTACAAAGAAGTCTCGCTTCCCATCGGTCAAAAGGGCCATGCTGAAAAAAGTGTCAAAACCAGAAATGCAGGACAGGCCATGGAGAAATGGGAGCCTTGCTACACTGATGGGCGGGATGTAAATTGCCAAGAGCCACTCTGGAGAAGTGTCCGGTGAGTCCTGAAACATCTGAAAAACACAGCTTAGAGAGCATAGGGCACTTCCACTCATGGGGGTATAAATTGGGAAAATTAAAAATCAGCAAGACACAAGCACCCCAAAGTTGAGGGCTGCTCTGTTGACCAGGACCTCCACTTCATTCCACCTTAAATATCCCAGGAAAGAGAAAAATGGAGAAAGAAGTTGTGGTCCTTATGTACAATGGAATATCACTCAGCCATGAAATCAATGTCGTAAGGTTAGTAGCAGCATGATGAGTGGATTTAGGTACGATGATTCTAAGTGAAATAAGTCACACAGAAAAGGACACTTCTCATAAGGTATCACTGATAGAGGGAATGTAAAAACCGTTACACTTGAACTGAATTACAAAACAGAACAGAGTCACACATGCAGAAAACACACTATGGCTGCTTAACGGGAAAGGTGAGGTGGGGTGATACATAAAACAAGGGTATCAAATTAGCTCAGATACCATTCCATAAACCCAATATGTAATAGACAAGACCTACTCCTTGCTCAGAGAACTGGACTCAACACGCCCTATTCACCGCACAAGAATATATCTGACTAATAATAATCGTAAAACCTATGTATTGATATCTCTCTGTTAGTGTGTCAAGTGGGTGTAAAGCGGCATAAACACAGCAGTGAAAAGCAGCTAAACCCCATTATAAAAATAAATTACTTTGAAACAACCATGAAACAAAGACAGTGAAAGAGAGAGAAATTCTTACACAATGCGTTCAGGGGCTGTGATGCAACCTGGATTGACCATATCTAGACGCACAGCTGGATGAGACATAAGGGTGGACACTCTTGGGGCTGAGAGGTTTGGTGAGGTTGGGTGAGCAAACGCAGACCCTTTAAAGTAATACTGCGTGGTACCCATCGCATGGGTCCCAAATCTCCAGGTTCAAGGGCATCTTCCTACATCAAAAACATGCATGAGAAACCCAGAAGATGGTACACCGTGTGATGGGGAAAGGTTTCTAAAACGCACCTCATTTCTCATCTCCTTGTGCCCGGGTTCGCCATTCCAGCCGCTTTACTAGCAAGCTCCCTACTTGGAGCATCAGCACCTTTAACCTCCTGTTCCATACAGGTTGTAATTTGTCCTGAGGATAAACGAGAAGACGTGGAACCAACGAGAGACTAGCTCTTGGTGTTGGGACAGGCACAGGTCACTCTATTTTCCCATCAGAAAGAAGAATTAACCACAGGCTCAGCCTGCCCCCCGGAACCAGAACAGGGCCTGAAGCCATTCTGCGATTTTGCGGCCAGCTCCCATAAAAACGAGTTGTAAAATGGAGGTTCAGGGCACTGCAATTCACAAACCTGCAGAGTTATAAATGATAACTCTCGTCCACAAATATATTGAGGGAAGGCAAAGAAGAGGATTTGAAATCAAGGCAGAATTGCAGGAAACAGATTTCAGGAGGTAGAAACGAATCGCCTTTAAAGCACATGAAAAGCGGCAAAACGTTGACAATGATGCCCTTGGCCAAAAAGGGCGTATGCGTTTTTTCCTGAGTATATTCAGGAAAAAACGCATACGCCCTTTTTGGCCAACCAAGCAACCTGGAAAGGCAAATCAGCGCTACAAAGAAGTCTCGCTTCCCATCGGTCAAAAGGGCCATGCTGAAAAAAGTGTCAAAACCAGAAATGCAGGACAGGCCATGGAGAAATGGGAGCCTTGCTACACTGATGGGCGGGATGTAAATTGCCAAGAGCCACTCTGGAGAAGTGTCCGGTGAGTCCTGAAACATCTGAAAAACACAGCTTAGAGAGCATAGGGCACTTCCACTCATGGGGGTATAAATTGGGAAAATGAAAAATCAGCAAGACACAAGCACCTCAAAGTTTAGGGCTGCTCTGTTGACCAGGACCTCCACTTCATTCCACCTTAAATATCCCAGGAAAGAGAAAAATGGATAAAGAAGTTGTGGTCCATATGTACAATGGAATATCACTCAGCCATGAAATCAATGTCGTAAGGTTAGTAGCAGCATGATGAGTGGATTTAGGTACAACGATTCTAAGTGAAATAAGTCACACAGAAAAGGACACTTCTCATAAGGTATCACTGATAGAGGGAATGTAAAAACCGTTACACTTGAACTGAATTACAAAACAGAACAGAGTCACACATGCAGAAAACACACTATGGCTGCTTAACGGGAAAGGTGAGGTGGGGTGATACATAAAACAAGGGTATCAAATTAGCTCAGATACCGTTCCATAAACCCAATATGTAATAGGCAAGACCTACTCCTTGCTCAGAGAACTGGACTCAACACGCCCTATTCACCGCACAAGAATATATCTGACTAATAATAATCGTAAAACCTATGTATTGATATCTCTCTGTTAGTGTGTCAAGTGGGTGTAAAGCGGCATAAACACAGCAGTGAAAAGCAGCTAAACCCCATTATAAAAATAAATTACTTTGAAACACCCATGAAACAAAGACAGTGAAAGAGAGAGAAATTCTTACACAATGCGTTCAGGGGCTGTGATGCAACCTGGATTGACCATATCTAGACGCACAGCTGGATGAGACATAAGGGTGGACACTCTTGGGGCTGAGAGGTTTGGTGAGGTTGGGTGAGCAAACGCAGACCCTTTAAAGTAATACTGCGTGGTACCCATCGCATTGGTCCCAAATCTCCAGGTTCAAGGGTATCTTCCTACATCAAAAACATGCATGAGAAACCCAGAAGATGGTACACTGTGTGATGGGGAAAGGTTTCTAAAACGCACCTCATTTCTCATCTCCTTGTGCCCGGGTTCGCCATTCCAGCCACTTTACTAGCAAGCTCCCTACTTGGAGCATCAGCACCTTTAACCTCCTGTTCCATACAGGTTGTAATTTGTCCTGAGGATAAACGAGAAGACATGGAACCAACGAGAGACTAGCTCTTGGTGTTGGGACAGGCACAGGTCACTCTATTTTCCCATCAGAAAGAAGAATTAACCACAGGCTCAGCCTGCCCCCCGGAACCAGAACAGGGCCTGAAGCCATTCTGCGATTTTGCGGCCAGCTCCCATAAAAACGAGTTGTAAAATGGAGGTTCAGGGCACTGCAATTCACAAACCTGCAGAGTTATAAATGATAACTCTCGTCCACAAATATATTGAGGGAAGGCAAAGAAGAGGATTTGAAATCAAGGCAGAATTGCAGGAAACAGATTTCAGGAGGTAGATACGAATCGCCTTTAAAGCACATGAAAAGCGGCAAAACGTTGACAATGATGCCCTTGGCCAAAAAGGGCGTATGCGTTTTTTCCTGAATATATTCAGGAAAAAACGCATACGCCCTTTTTGGCCAACCAAGCAACCTGGAAAGGCAAATCAGCGCTACAAAGAAGTCTCGCTTCCCATCGGTCAAAAGGGCCATGCTGAAAAAAGTGTCAAAACCAGAAATGCAGGACAGGCCATGGAGAAATGGGAGCCTTGCTACACTGATGGGCGGGATGTAAATTGCCAAGAGCCACTCTGGAGAAGTGTCCGGTGAGTCCTGAAACATCTGAAAAACACAGCTTAGAGAGCATAGGGCACTTCCACTCATGGGGGTATAAATTGGGAAAATTAAAAATCAGCAAGACACAAGCACCCCAAAGTTGAGGGCTGCTCTGTTGACCAGGACCTCCACTTCATTCCACCTTAAATATCCCAGGAAAGAGAAAAATGGATAAAGAAGTTGTGGTCCTTATGTACAATGGAATATCACTCAGCCATGAAATCAATGTCGTAAGGTTAGTAGCAGCATGATGAGTGGATTTAGGTACGATGATTCTAAGTGAAATAAGTCACACAGAAAAGGACACTTCTCATAAGGTATCACTGATAGAGGGAATGTAAAAACCGTTACACTTGAACTGAATTACAAAACAGAACAGAGTCACACATGCAGAAAACACACTATGGCTGCTTAACGGGAAAGGTGAGGTGGGGTGATACATAAAACAAGGGTATCAAATTAGCTCAGATACCATTCCATAAACCCAATATGTAATAGACAAGACCTACTCCTTGCTCAGAGAACTGGACTCAACACGCCCTATTCACCGCACAAGAATATATCTGACTAATAATAATCGTAAAACCTATGTATTGATATCTCTCTGTTAGTGTGTCAAGTGGGTGTAAAGCGGCATAAACACAGCAGTGAAAAGCAGCTAAACCCCATTATAAAAATAAATTACTTTGAAACAACCATGAAACAAAGACAGTGAAAGAGAGAGAAATTCTTACACAATGCGTTCAGGGGCTGTGATGCAACCTGGATTGACCATATCTAGACGCACAGCTGGATGAGACATAAGGGTGGACACTCTTGGGGCTGAGAGGTTTGGTGAGGTTGGGTGAGCAAACGCAGACCCTTTAAAGTAATACTGCGTGGTACCCATCGCATGGGTCCCAAATCTCCAGGTTCAAGGGCATCTTCCTACATCAAAAACATGCATGAGAAACCCAGAAGATGGTACACCGTGTGATGGGGAAAGGTTTCTAAAACGCACCTCATTTCTCATCTCCTTGTGCCCGGGTTCGCCATTCCAGCCGCTTTACTAGCAAGCTCCCTACTTGGAGCATCAGCACCTTTAACCTCCTGTTCCATACAGGTTGTAATTTGTCCTGAGGATAAACGAGAAGACGTGGAACCAACGAGAGACTAGCTCTTGGTGTTGGGACAGGCACAGGTCACTCTATTTTCCCATCAGAAAGAAGAATTAACCACAGGCTCAGCCTGCCCCCCGGAACCAGAACAGGGCCTGAAGCCATTCTGCGATTTTACGGCCAGCTCCCAAAAAACGAGTTGTAAAATGGAGGTTCAGGGCACTGCAATTCACAAACCTGCAGAGTTATAAATGATAACCCTCGTCCACAAATATATTGAGGGAAGGCAAAGAAGAGGATTTGAAATCAAGGCAGAATTGCAGGAAACAGATTTCAGGAGGTAGATACGAATCGCCTTTAAAGCACATGAAAAGCGGCAAAACGTTGACAATGATGCCCTTGGCCAAAAAGGGCGTATGCGTTTTTTCCTGAATATATTCAGGAAAAAACGCATACGCCCTTTTTGGCCAACCAAGCAACCTGGAAAGGCAAATCAGCGCTACAAAGAAGTCTCGCTTCCCATCGGTCAAAAGGGCCATGCTGAAAAAAGTGTCAAAACCAGAAATGCAGGACAGGCCATGGAGAAATGGGAGCCTTGCTACACTGATGGGCGGGATGTAAATTGCCAAGAGCCACTCTGGAGAAGTGTCCGGTGAGTCCTGAAACATCTGAAAAACACAGCTTAGAGAGCATAGGGCACTTCCACTCATGGGGGTATAAATTGGGAAAATTAAAAATCAGCAAGACACAAGCACCCCAAAGTTTAGGGCTGCTCTGTTGACCAGGACCTCCACTTCATTCCACCTTAAATATCCCAGGAAAGAGAAAAATGGATAAAGAAGTTGTGGTCCTTATGTACAATGGAATATCACTCAGCCAGGAAATCAATGTCGTAAGGTTAGTAGCAGCATGATGAGTGGATTTAGGTACGACGATTCTAAGTGAAATAAGTCACACAGAAAAGGACACTTCTCATAAGGTATCACTGATAGAGGGAATGTAAAAACCATTACACTTGAACTGAATTACAAAACAGAACAGAGTCACACATGCAGAAAACACACTATGGCTGCTTAACGGGAAAGGTGAGGTGGGGTGATACATAAAACAAGGGTATCAAATTAGCTCAGATACCGTTCCATAAACCCAATATGTAATAGACAAGACCTACTCCTTGCTCAGAGAACTGGACTCAACACGCCCTATTCACTGCACAAGAATATATCTGACTAATAATAATCGTAAAACCTATGTATTGATATCTCTCTGTTAGTGTGTCAAGTGGGTGTAAAGCGGCATAAACAGAGCAGTGAAAAGCAGCTAAACCCCATTATAAAAATAAATTACTTTGAAACAACCATGAAACAAAGACAGTGAAAGAGAGAGTAATTCTTACACAATGCGTTCAGGGGCTGTGATGCAACCTGGATTGACCATATCTAGACGCACAGCTGGATGAGACATAAGGGTGGACACTCTTGGGGCTGAGAGGTTTGGTGAGGTTGGGTGAGCAAACGCAGACCCTTTAAAGTAATACTGCGTGGTACCCATCGCATGAGTCCCAAATCTCCAGGTTCAAGGGCATCTTCCTACATCAAAAACATGCATGAGAAACCCAGAAGTTGGTACACCGTGTGATGGGGAAAGGTTTCTAAAACGCACCTCATTTCTCATCTCCTTGTGCCCGGGTTCGCCATTCCAGCCGCTTTACTAGCAAGCTCCCTACTTGGAGCATCAGCACCTTTAACCTCCTGTTCCGTACAGGTTGCAATTTGTCCTGAGGATAAACGGGAAGACGTGGAACCAACGAGAGACTAGCTCTTGGTGTTGGGACAGGCACAGGTCACTCTATTTTCCCATCAGAAAGAAGAATTAACCACAGGCTCAGCCTGCCCCCCGGAACCAGAACAGGGCCTGAAGCCATTCTGCGATTTTGCGGCCAGCTCCCATAAAAACGAGTTGTAAAATGGAGGTTCAGGGCACTGCAATTCACAAACCTGCAGAGTTATAAATGATAACTCTCGTCCACAAATATATTGAGGGAAGGCAAAGAAGAGGATTTGAAATCAAGGCAGAATTGCAGGAAACAGATTTCAGGAGGTAGATACGAATCGCCTTTAAAGCACATGAAAAGCGGCAAAACGTTGACAATGATGCCCTTGGCCAAAAAGGGCGTATGCGTTTTTTCCTGAATATATTCAGGAAAAAACGCATACGCCCTTTTTGGCCAACCAAGCAACCTGGAAAGGCAAATCAGCGCTACAAAGAAGTCTCGCTTCCCATCGGTCAAAAGGGCCATGCTGAAAAAAGTGTCAAAACCAGAAATGCAGGACAGGCCATGGAGAAATGGGAGCCTTGCTACACTGATGGGCGGGATGTAAATTGCCAAGAGCCACTCTGGAGAAGTGTCCGGTGAGTCCTGAAACATCTGAAAAACACAGCTCAGAGAGCATAGGGCACTTCCACTCATGGGGGTATAAATTGGGAAAATTAAAATCAGCAAGACACAAGCACCCAAAAGTTTAGGGCTGCTCTGTTGACCAGGACCTCCACTTCATTCCACCTTAAATATCCCAGGAAAGAGAAAAATGGATAAAGAAGTTGTGGTCCTTATGTACAATGGAATATCACTCAGCCATGAAATCAATGTCGTAAGATTAGTAGCAGCATGATGAGTGGATTTAGGTACGACGATTCTAAGTGAAATAAGTCACACAGAAAAGGACACTTCTCATAAGGTATCACTGATAGAGGGAATGTAAAAACCATTACACTTGAACTGAATTACAAAACAGAACAGAGTCACACATGCAGAAAACACACTATGGCTGCTTAACGGGAAAGGTGAGGTGGGGTGATACATAAAACAAGGGTATCAAATTAGCTCAGATACCGTTCCATAAACCCAATATGTAATAGACAAGACCTACTCCTTGCTCAGAGAACTGGACTCAACACGCCCTATTCACCGCACAAGAATATATCTGACTAATAATAATCGTAAAACCTATGTATTGATATCTCTCTGTTAGTGTGTCAAGTGGGTGTAAAGCGGCATAAACACAGCAGTGAAAAGCAGCTAAACCCCATTATAAAAATAAATTACTTTGAAACAACCATGAAACAAAGACAGTGAAAGAGAGAGAAATTCTTACACAATGCGTTCAGGGGCTGTGATGCAACCTGGATTGACCATATCTAGACGCACAGCTGGATGAGACATAAGGGTGGACACTCTTGGGGCTGAGAGGTTTGGTGAGGTTGGGTGAGCAAACGCAGACCCTTTAAAGTAATACTGCGTGGTACCCATCGCATGGGTCCCAAATCTCCAGGTTCAAGGGCATCTTCCTACATCAAAAACATGCATGAGAAACCCAGAAGATGGTACACCGTGTGATGGGGAAAGGTTTCTAAAACGCACCTCATTTCTCATCTCCTTGTGCCCGGGTTCGCCATTCCAGCCGCTTTACTAGCAAGCTCCCTACTTGGAGCATCAGCACCTTTAACCTCCTGTTCCATACAGGTTGTAATTTGTCCTGAGGATAAACGAGAAGACGTGGAACCAACGAGAGACTAGCTCTTGGTGTTGGGACAGGCACAGGTCACTCTATTTTCCCATCAGAAAGAAGAATTAACCACAGGCTCAGCCTGCCGCCAGGAACCAGAACAGGGCCTGAAGCCATTCTGCGATTTTGCGGCCAGCTCCCATAAAAACGAGTTGTAAAATGGAGGTTCAGGGCACTGCAATTCACAAACCTGCAGAGTTATAAATGATAACTCTCGTCCACAAATATATTGAGGGAAGGCAAAGAAGAGGATTTGAAATCAAGGCAGAATTGCAGGAAACAGATTTCAGGAGGTAGAAACGAATCGCCTTTAAAGCACATGAAAAGCGGCAAAACGTTGACAATGATGCCCTTGGCCAAAAAGGGCGTATGCGTTTTTTCCTGAGTATATTCAGGAAAAAACGCATACGCCCTTTTTGGCCAACCAAGCAACCTGGAAAGGCAAATCAGCGCTACAAAGAAGTCTCGCTTCCCATCGGTCAAAAGGGCCATGCTGAAAAAAGTGTCAAAACCAGAAATGCAGGACAGGCCATGGAGAAATGGGAGCCTTGCTACACTGATGGGCGGGATGTAAATTGCCAAGAGCCACTCTGGAGAAGTGTCCGGTGAGTCCTGAAACATCTGAAAAACACAGCTTAGAGAGCATAGGGCACTTCCACTCATGGGGGTATAAATTGGGAAAATTAAAAATCAGCAAGACACAAGCACCTCAAAGTTTAGGGCTGCTCTGTTGACCAGGACCTCCACTTCATTCCACCTTAAATATCCCAGGAAAGAGAAAAATGGATAAAGAAGTTGTGGTCCATATGTACAATGGAATATCACTCAGCCATGAAATCAATGTCGTAAGGTTAGTAGCAGCATGATGAGTGGATTTAGGTACAACGATTCTAAGTGAAATAAGTCACACAGAAAAGGACACTTCTCATAAGGTATCACTGATAGAGGGAATGTAAAAACCGTTACACTTGAACTGAATTACAAAACAGAACAGAGTCACACATGCAGAAAACACACTATGGCTGCTTAACGGGAAAGGTGAGGTGGGGTGATACATAAAACAAGGGTATCAAATTAGCTCAGATACCGTTCCATAAACCCAATATGTAATAGACAAGACCTACTCCTTGCTCAGAGAACTGGACTCAACACGCCCTATTCACCGCACAAGAATATATCTGACTAATAATAATCGTAAAACCTATGTATTGATATCTCTCTGTTAGTGTGTCAAGTGGGTGTAAAGCGGCATAAACACAGCAGTGAAAAGCAGCTAAACCCCATTATAAAAATAAATTACTTTGAAACACCCATGAAACAAAGACAGTGAAAGAGAGAGAAATTCTTACACAATGCGTTCAGGGGCTGTGATGCAACCTGGATTGACCATATCTAGACGCACAGCTGGATGAGACATAAGGGTGGACACTCTTGGGGCTGAGAGGTTTGGTGAGGTTGGGTGAGCAAACGCAGACCCTTTAAAGTAATACTGCGTGGTACCCATCGCATTGGTCCCAAATCTCCAGGTTCAAGGGTATCTTCCTACATCAAAAACATGCATGAGAAACCCAGAAGATGGTACACTGTGTGATGGGGAAAGGTTTCTAAAACGCACCTCATTTCTCATCTCCTTGTGCCCGGGTTCGCCATTCCAGCCACTTTACTAGCAAGCTCCCTACTTGGAGCATCAGCACCTTTAACCTCCTGTTCCATACAGGTTGTAATTTGTCCTGAGGATAAACGAGAAGACATGGAACCAACGAGAGACTAGCTCTTGGTGTTGGGACAGGCACAGGTCACTCTATTTTCCCATCAGAAAGAAGAATTAACCACAGGCTCAGCCTGCCCCCCGGAACCAGAACAGGGCCTGAAGCCATTCTGCGATTTTGCGGCCAGCTCCCATAAAAACGAGTTGTAAAATGGAGGTTCAGGGCACTGCAATTCACAAACCTGCAGAGTTATAAATGATAACTCTCGTCCACAAATATATTGAGGGAAGGCAAAGAAGAGGATTTGAAATCAAGGCAGAATTGCAGGAAACAGATTTCAGGAGGTAGATACGAATCGCCTTTAAAGCACATGAAAAGCGGCAAAACGTTGACAATGATGCCCTTGGCCAAAAAGGGCGTATGCGTTTTTTCCTGAATATATTCAGGAAAAAACGCATACGCCCTTTTTGGCCAACCAAGCAACCTGGAAAGGCAAATCAGCGCTACAAAGAAGTCTCGCTTCCCATCGGTCAAAAGGGCCATGCTGAAAAAAGTGTCAAAACCAGAAATGCAGGACAGGCCATGGAGAAATGGGAGCCTTGCTACACTGATGGGCGGGATGTAAATTGCCAAGAGCCACTCTGGAGAAGTGTCCGGTGAGTCCTGAAACATCTGAAAAACACAGCTTAGAGAGCATAGGGCACTTCCACTCATGGGGGTATAAATTGGGAAAATTAAAAATCAGCAAGACACAAGCACCCCAAAGTTGAGGGCTGCTCTGTTGACCAGGACCTCCACTTCATTCCACCTTAAATATCCCAGGAAAGAGAAAAATGGAGAAAGAAGTTGTGGTCCTTATGTACAATGGAATATCACTCAGCCATGAAATCAATGTCGTAAGGTTAGTAGCAGCATGATGAGTGGATTTAGGTACGATGATTCTAAGTGAAATAAGTCACACAGAAAAGGACACTTCTCATAAGGTATCACTGATAGAGGGAATGTAAAAACCGTTACACTTGAACTGAATTACAAAACAGAACAGAGTCACACATGCAGAAAACACACTATGGCTGCTTAACGGGAAAGGTGAGGTGGGGTGATACATAAAACAAGGGTATCAAATTAGCTCAGATACCATTCCATAAACCCAATATGTAATAGACAAGACCTACTCCTTGCTCAGAGAACTGGACTCAACACGCCCTATTCACCGCACAAGAATATATCTGACTAATAATAATCGTAAAACCTATGTATTGATATCTCTCTGTTAGTGTGTCAAGTGGGTGTAAAGCGGCATAAACACAGCAGTGAAAAGCAGCTAAACCCCATTATAAAAATAAATTACTTTGAAACAACCATGAAACAAAGACAGTGAAAGAGAGAGAAATTCTTACACAATGCGTTCAGGGGCTGTGATGCAACCTGGATTGACCATATCTAGACGCACAGCTGGATGAGACATAAGGGTGGACACTCTTGGGGCTGAGAGGTTTGGTGAGGTTGGGTGAGCAAACGCAGACCCTTTAAAGTAATACTGCGTGGTACCCATCGCATGGGTCCCAAATCTCCAGGTTCAAGGGCATCTTCCTACATCAAAAACATGCATGAGAAACCCAGAAGATGGTACACCGTGTGATGGGGAAAGGTTTCTAAAACGCACCTCATTTCTCATCTCCTTGTGCCCGGGTTCGCCATTCCAGCCGCTTTACTAGCAAGCTCCCTACTTGGAGCATCAGCACCTTTAACCTCCTGTTCCATACAGGTTGTAATTTGTCCTGAGGATAAACGAGAAGACGTGGAACCAACGAGAGACTAGCTCTTGGTGTTGGGACAGGCACAGGTCACTCTATTTTCCCATCAGAAAGAAGAATTAACCACAGGCTCAGCCTGCCCCCCGGAACCAGAACAGGGCCTGAAGCCATTCTGCGATTTTGCGGCCAGCTCCCATAAAAACGAGTTGTAAAATGGAGGTTCAGGGCACTGCAATTCACAAACCTGCAGAGTTATAAATGATAACTCTCGTCCACAAATATATTGAGGGAAGGCAAAGAAGAGGATTTGAAATCAAGGCAGAATTGCAGGAAACAGATTTCAGGAGGTAGAAACGAATCGCCTTTAAAGCACATGAAAAGCGGCAAAACGTTGACAATGATGCCCTTGGCCAAAAAGGGCGTATGCGTTTTTTCCTGAGTATATTCAGGAAAAAACGCATACGCCCTTTTTGGCCAACCAAGCAACCTGGAAAGGCAAATCAGCGCTACAAAGAAGTCTCGCTTCCCATCGGTCAAAAGGGCCATGCTGAAAAAAGTGTCAAAACCAGAAATGCAGGACAGGCCATGGAGAAATGGGAGCCTTGCTACACTGATGGGCGGGATGTAAATTGCCAAGAGCCACTCTGGAGAAGTGTCCGGTGAGTCCTGAAACATCTGAAAAACACAGCTTAGAGAGCATAGGGCACTTCCACTCATGGGGGTATAAATTGGGAAAATTAAAAATCAGCAAGACACAAGCACCCCAAAGTTGAGGGCTGCTCTGTTGACCAGGACCTCCACTTCATTCCACCTTAAATATCCCAGGAAAGAGAAAAATGGAGAAAGAAGTTGTGGTCCTTATGTACAATGGAATATCACTCAGCCATGAAATCAATGTCGTAAGGTTAGTAGCAGCATGATGAGTGGATTTAGGTACGATGATTCTAAGTGAAATAAGTCACACAGAAAAGGACACTTCTCATAAGGTATCACTGATAGAGGGAATGTAAAAACCGTTACACTTGAACTGAATTACAAAACAGAACAGAGTCACACATGCAGAAAACACACTATGGCTGCTTAACGGGAAAGGTGAGGTGGGGTGATACATAAAACAAGGGTATCAAATTAGCTCAGATACCATTCCATAAACCCAATATGTAATAGACAAGACCTACTCCTTGCTCAGAGAACTGGACTCAACACGCCCTATTCACCGCACAAGAATATATCTGACTAATAATAATCGTAAAACCTATGTATTGATATCTCTCTGTTAGTGTGTCAAGTGGGTGTAAAGCGGCATAAACACAGCAGTGAAAAGCAGCTAAACCCCATTATAAAAATAAATTACTTTGAAACAACCATGAAACAAAGACAGTGAAAGAGAGAGAAATTCTTACACAATGCGTTCAGGGGCTGTGATGCAACCTGGATTGACCATATCTAGACGCACAGCTGGATGAGACATAAGGGTGGACACTCTTGGGGCTGAGAGGTTTGGTGAGGTTGGGTGAGCAAACGCAGACCCTTTAAAGTAATACTGCGTGGTACCCATCGCATGGGTCCCAAATCTCCAGGTTCAAGGGCATCTTCCTACATCAAAAACATGCATGAGAAACCCAGAAGATGGTACACCGTGTGATGGGGAAAGGTTTCTAAAACGCACCTCATTTCTCATCTCCTTGTGCCCGGGTTCGCCATTCCAGCCGCTTTACTAGCAAGCTCCCTACTTGGAGCATCAGCACCTTTAACCTCCTGTTCCATACAGGTTGTAATTTGTCCTGAGGATAAACGAGAAGACGTGGAACCAACGAGAGACTAGCTCTTGGTGTTGGGACAGGCACAGGTCACTCTATTTTCCCATCAGAAAGAAGAATTAACCACAGGCTCAGCCTGCCCCCCGGAACCAGAACAGGGCCTGAAGCCATTCTGCGATTTTGCGGCCAGCTCCCATAAAAACGAGTTGTAAAATGGAGGTTCAGGGCACTGCAATTCACAAACCTGCAGAGTTATAAATGATAACTCTCGTCCACAAATATATTGAGGGAAGGCAAAGAAGAGGATTTGAAATCAAGGCAGAATTGCAGGAAACAGATTTCAGGAGGTAGAAACGAATCGCCTTTAAAGCACATGAAAAGCGGCAAAACGTTGACAATGATGCCCTTGGCCAAAAAGGGCGTATGCGTTTTTTCCTGAGTATATTCAGGAAAAAATGCATACGCCCTTTTTGGCCAACCAAGCAACCTGGAAAGGCAAATCAGCGCTACAAAGAAGTCTCGCTTCCCATCGGTCAAAAGGGCCATGCTGAAAAAAGTGTCAAAACCAGAAATGCAGGACAGGCCATGGAGAAATGGGAGCCTTGCTACACTGATGGGCGGGATGTAAATTGCCAAGAGCCACTCTGGAGAAGTGTCCGGTGAGTCCTGAAACATCTGAAAAACACAGCTTAGAGAGCATAGGGCACTTCCACTCATGGGGGTATAAATTGGGAAAATGAAAAATCAGCAAGACACAAGCACCTCAAAGTTTAGGGCTGCTCTGTTGACCAGGACCTCCACTTCATTCCACCTTAAATATCCCAGGAAAGAGAAAAATGGATAAAGAAGTTGTGGTCCATATGTACAATGGAATATCACTCAGCCATGAAATCAATGTCGTAAGGTTAGTAGCAGCATGATGAGTGGATTTAGGTACAACGATTCTAAGTGAAATAAGTCACACAGAAAAGGACACTTCTCATAAGGTATCACTGATAGAGGGAATGTAAAAACCGTTACACTTGAACTGAATTACAAAACAGAACAGAGTCACACATGCAGAAAACACACTATGGCTGCTTAACGGGAAAGGTGAGGTGGGGTGATACATAAAACAAGGGTATCAAATTAGCTCAGATACCGTTCCATAAACCCAATATGTAATAGGCAAGACCTACTCCTTGCTCAGAGAACTGGACTCAACACGCCCTATTCACCGCACAAGAATATATCTGACTAATAATAATCGTAAAACCTATGTATTGATATCTCTCTGTTAGTGTGTCAAGTGGGTGTAAAGCGGCATAAACACAGCAGTGAAAAGCAGCTAAACCCCATTATAAAAATAAATTACTTTGAAACACCCATGAAACAAAGACAGTGAAAGAGAGAGAAATTCTTACACAATGCGTTCAGGGGCTGTGATGCAACCTGGATTGACCATATCTAGACGCACAGCTGGATGAGACATAAGGGTGGACACTCTTGGGGCTGAGAGGTTTGGTGAGGTTGGGTGAGCAAACGCAGACCCTTTAAAGTAATACTGCGTGGTACCCATCGCATTGGTCCCAAATCTCCAGGTTCAAGGGTATCTTCCTACATCAAAAACATGCATGAGAAACCCAGAAGATGGTACACTGTGTGATGGGGAAAGGTTTCTAAAACGCACCTCATTTCTCATCTCCTTGTGCCCGGGTTCGCCATTCCAGCCACTTTACTAGCAAGCTCCCTACTTGGAGCATCAGCACCTTTAACCTCCTGTTCCATACAGGTTGTAATTTGTCCTGAGGATAAACGAGAAGACATGGAACCAACGAGAGACTAGCTCTTGGTGTTGGGACAGGCACAGGTCACTCTATTTTCCCATCAGAAAGAAGAATTAACCACAGGCTCAGCCTGCCCCCCGGAACCAGAACAGGGCCTGAAGCCATTCTGCGATTTTGCGGCCAGCTCCCATAAAAACGAGTTGTAAAATGGAGGTTCAGGGCACTGCAATTCACAAACCTGCAGAGTTATAAATGATAACTCTCGTCCACAAATATATTGAGGGAAGGCAAAGAAGAGGATTTGAAATCAAGGCAGAATTGCAGGAAACAGATTTCAGGAGGTAGATACGAATCGCCTTTAAAGCACATGAAAAGCGGCAAAACGTTGACAATGATGCCCTTGGCCAAAAAGGGCGTATGCGTTTTTTCCTGAATATATTCAGGAAAAAACGCATACGCCCTTTTTGGCCAACCAAGCAACCTGGAAAGGCAAATCAGCGCTACAAAGAAGTCTCGCTTCCCATCGGTCAAAAGGGCCATGCTGAAAAAAGTGTCAAAACCAGAAATGCAGGACAGGCCATGGAGAAATGGGAGCCTTGCTACACTGATGGGCGGGATGTAAATTGCCAAGAGCCACTCTGGAGAAGTGTCCGGTGAGTCCTGAAACATCTGAAAAACACAGCTTAGAGAGCATAGGGCACTTCCACTCATGGGGGTATAAATTGGGAAAATTAAAAATCAGCAAGACACAAGCACCCCAAAGTTGAGGGCTGCTCTGTTGACCAGGACCTCCACTTCATTCCACCTTAAATATCCCAGGAAAGAGAAAAATGGATAAAGAAGTTGTGGTCCTTATGTACAATGGAATATCACTCAGCCATGAAATCAATGTCGTAAGGTTAGTAGCAGCATGATGAGTGGATTTAGGTACGATGATTCTAAGTGAAATAAGTCACACAGAAAAGGACACTTCTCATAAGGTATCACTGATAGAGGGAATGTAAAAACCGTTACACTTGAACTGAATTACAAAACAGAACAGAGTCACACATGCAGAAAACACACTATGGCTGCTTAACGGGAAAGGTGAGGTGGGGTGATACATAAAACAAGGGTATCAAATTAGCTCAGATACCATTCCATAAACCCAATATGTAATAGACAAGACCTACTCCTTGCTCAGAGAACTGGACTCAACACGCCCTATTCACCGCACAAGAATATATCTGACTAATAATAATCGTAAAACCTATGTATTGATATCTCTCTGTTAGTGTGTCAAGTGGGTGTAAAGCGGCATAAACACAGCAGTGAAAAGCAGCTAAACCCCATTATAAAAATAAATTACTTTGAAACAACCATGAAACAAAGACAGTGAAAGAGAGAGAAATTCTTACACAATGCGTTCAGGGGCTGTGATGCAACCTGGATTGACCATATCTAGACGCACAGCTGGATGAGACATAAGGGTGGACACTCTTGGGGCTGAGAGGTTTGGTGAGGTTGGGTGAGCAAACGCAGACCCTTTAAAGTAATACTGCGTGGTACCCATCGCATGGGTCCCAAATCTCCAGGTTCAAGGGCATCTTCCTACATCAAAAACATGCATGAGAAACCCAGAAGATGGTACACCGTGTGATGGGGAAAGGTTTCTAAAACGCACCTCATTTCTCATCTCCTTGTGCCCGGGTTCGCCATTCCAGCCGCTTTACTAGCAAGCTCCCTACTTGGAGCATCAGCACCTTTAACCTCCTGTTCCATACAGGTTGTAATTTGTCCTGAGGATAAACGAGAAGACGTGGAACCAACGAGAGACTAGCTCTTGGTGTTGGGACAGGCACAGGTCACTCTATTTTCCCATCAGAAAGAAGAATTAACCACAGGCTCAGCCTGCCCCCCGGAACCAGAACAGGGCCTGAAGCCATTCTGCGATTTTACGGCCAGCTCCCAAAAAACGAGTTGTAAAATGGAGGTTCAGGGCACTGCAATTCACAAACCTGCAGAGTTATAAATGATAACCCTCGTCCACAAATATATTGAGGGAAGGCAAAGAAGAGGATTTGAAATCAAGGCAGAATTGCAGGAAACAGATTTCAGGAGGTAGATACGAATCGCCTTTAAAGCACATGAAAAGCGGCAAAACGTTGACAATGATGCCCTTGGCCAAAAAGGGCGTATGCGTTTTTTCCTGAATATATTCAGGAAAAAACGCATACGCCCTTTTTGGCCAACCAAGCAACCTGGAAAGGCAAATCAGCGCTACAAAGAAGTCTCGCTTCCCATCGGTCAAAAGGGCCATGCTGAAAAAAGTGTCAAAACCAGAAATGCAGGACAGGCCATGGAGAAATGGGAGCCTTGCTACACTGATGGGCGGGATGTAAATTGCCAAGAGCCACTCTGGAGAAGTGTCCGGTGAGTCCTGAAACATCTGAAAAACACAGCTTAGAGAGCATAGGGCACTTCCACTCATGGGGGTATAAATTGGGAAAATTAAAAATCAGCAAGACACAAGCACCCCAAAGTTTAGGGCTGCTCTGTTGACCAGGACCTCCACTTCATTCCACCTTAAATATCCCAGGAAAGAGAAAAATGGATAAAGAAGTTGTGGTCCTTATGTACAATGGAATATCACTCAGCCAGGAAATCAATGTCGTAAGGTTAGTAGCAGCATGATGAGTGGATTTAGGTACGACGATTCTAAGTGAAATAAGTCACACAGAAAAGGACACTTCTCATAAGGTATCACTGATAGAGGGAATGTAAAAACCATTACACTTGAACTGAATTACAAAACAGAACAGAGTCACACATGCAGAAAACACACTATGGCTGCTTAACGGGAAAGGTGAGGTGGGGTGATACATAAAACAAGGGTATCAAATTAGCTCAGATACCGTTCCATAAACCCAATATGTAATAGACAAGACCTACTCCTTGCTCAGAGAACTGGACTCAACACGCCCTATTCACTGCACAAGAATATATCTGACTAATAATAATCGTAAAACCTATGTATTGATATCTCTCTGTTAGTGTGTCAAGTGGGTGTAAAGCGGCATAAACAGAGCAGTGAAAAGCAGCTAAACCCCATTATAAAAATAAATTACTTTGAAACAACCATGAAACAAAGACAGTGAAAGAGAGAGTAATTCTTACACAATGCGTTCAGGGGCTGTGATGCAACCTGGATTGACCATATCTAGACGCACAGCTGGATGAGACATAAGGGTGGACACTCTTGGGGCTGAGAGGTTTGGTGAGGTTGGGTGAGCAAACGCAGACCCTTTAAAGTAATACTGCGTGGTACCCATCGCATGAGTCCCAAATCTCCAGGTTCAAGGGCATCTTCCTACATCAAAAACATGCATGAGAAACCCAGAAGTTGGTACACCGTGTGATGGGGAAAGGTTTCTAAAACGCACCTCATTTCTCATCTCCTTGTGCCCGGGTTCGCCATTCCAGCCGCTTTACTAGCAAGCTCCCTACTTGGAGCATCAGCACCTTTAACCTCCTGTTCCGTACAGGTTGCAATTTGTCCTGAGGATAAACGGGAAGACGTGGAACCAACGAGAGACTAGCTCTTGGTGTTGGGACAGGCACAGGTCACTCTATTTTCCCATCAGAAAGAAGAATTAACCACAGGCTCAGCCTGCCCCCCGGAACCAGAACAGGGCCTGAAGCCATTCTGCGATTTTGCGGCCAGCTCCCATAAAAACGAGTTGTAAAATGGAGGTTCAGGGCACTGCAATTCACAAACCTGCAGAGTTATAAATGATAACTCTCGTCCACAAATATATTGAGGGAAGGCAAAGAAGAGGATTTGAAATCAAGGCAGAATTGCAGGAAACAGATTTCAGGAGGTAGATACGAATCGCCTTTAAAGCACATGAAAAGCGGCAAAACGTTGACAATGATGCCCTTGGCCAAAAAGGGCGTATGCGTTTTTTCCTGAATATATTCAGGAAAAAACGCATACGCCCTTTTTGGCCAACCAAGCAACCTGGAAAGGCAAATCAGCGCTACAAAGAAGTCTCGCTTCCCATCGGTCAAAAGGGCCATGCTGAAAAAAGTGTCAAAACCAGAAATGCAGGACAGGCCATGGAGAAATGGGAGCCTTGCTACACTGATGGGCGGGATGTAAATTGCCAAGAGCCACTCTGGAGAAGTGTCCGGTGAGTCCTGAAACATCTGAAAAACACAGCTCAGAGAGCATAGGGCACTTCCACTCATGGGGGTATAAATTGGGAAAATTAAAATCAGCAAGACACAAGCACCCAAAAGTTTAGGGCTGCTCTGTTGACCAGGACCTCCACTTCATTCCACCTTAAATATCCCAGGAAAGAGAAAAATGGATAAAGAAGTTGTGGTCCTTATGTACAATGGAATATCACTCAGCCATGAAATCAATGTCGTAAGATTAGTAGCAGCATGATGAGTGGATTTAGGTACGACGATTCTAAGTGAAATAAGTCACACAGAAAAGGACACTTCTCATAAGGTATCACTGATAGAGGGAATGTAAAAACCATTACACTTGAACTGAATTACAAAACAGAACAGAGTCACACATGCAGAAAACACACTATGGCTGCTTAACGGGAAAGGTGAGGTGGGGTGATACATAAAACAAGGGTATCAAATTAGCTCAGATACCGTTCCATAAACCCAATATGTAATAGACAAGACCTACTCCTTGCTCAGAGAACTGGACTCAACACGCCCTATTCACCGCACAAGAATATATCTGACTAATAATAATCGTAAAACCTATGTATTGATATCTCTCTGTTAGTGTGTCAAGTGGGTGTAAAGCGGCATAAACACAGCAGTGAAAAGCAGCTAAACCCCATTATAAAAATAAATTACTTTGAAACAACCATGAAACAAAGACAGTGAAAGAGAGAGAAATTCTTACACAATGCGTTCAGGGGCTGTGATGCAACCTGGATTGACCATATCTAGACGCACAGCTGGATGAGACATAAGGGTGGACACTCTTGGGGCTGAGAGGTTTGGTGAGGTTGGGTGAGCAAACGCAGACCCTTTAAAGTAATACTGCGTGGTACCCATCGCATGGGTCCCAAATCTCCAGGTTCAAGGGCATCTTCCTACATCAAAAACATGCATGAGAAACCCAGAAGATGGTACACCGTGTGATGGGGAAAGGTTTCTAAAACGCACCTCATTTCTCATCTCCTTGTGCCCGGGTTCGCCATTCCAGCCGCTTTACTAGCAAGCTCCCTACTTGGAGCATCAGCACCTTTAACCTCCTGTTCCATACAGGTTGTAATTTGTCCTGAGGATAAACGAGAAGACGTGGAACCAACGAGAGACTAGCTCTTGGTGTTGGGACAGGCACAGGTCACTCTATTTTCCCATCAGAAAGAAGAATTAACCACAGGCTCAGCCTGCCGCCAGGAACCAGAACAGGGCCTGAAGCCATTCTGCGATTTTGCGGCCAGCTCCCATAAAAACGAGTTGTAAAATGGAGGTTCAGGGCACTGCAATTCACAAACCTGCAGAGTTATAAATGATAACTCTCGTCCACAAATATATTGAGGGAAGGCAAAGAAGAGGATTTGAAATCAAGGCAGAATTGCAGGAAACAGATTTCAGGAGGTAGAAACGAATCGCCTTTAAAGCACATGAAAAGCGGCAAAACGTTGACAATGATGCCCTTGGCCAAAAAGGGCGTATGCGTTTTTTCCTGAGTATATTCAGGAAAAAACGCATACGCCCTTTTTGGCCAACCAAGCAACCTGGAAAGGCAAATCAGCGCTACAAAGAAGTCTCGCTTCCCATCGGTCAAAAGGGCCATGCTGAAAAAAGTGTCAAAACCAGAAATGCAGGACAGGCCATGGAGAAATGGGAGCCTTGCTACACTGATGGGCGGGATGTAAATTGCCAAGAGCCACTCTGGAGAAGTGTCCGGTGAGTCCTGAAACATCTGAAAAACACAGCTTAGAGAGCATAGGGCACTTCCACTCATGGGGGTATAAATTGGGAAAATTAAAAATCAGCAAGACACAAGCACCTCAAAGTTTAGGGCTGCTCTGTTGACCAGGACCTCCACTTCATTCCACCTTAAATATCCCAGGAAAGAGAAAAATGGATAAAGAAGTTGTGGTCCATATGTACAATGGAATATCACTCAGCCATGAAATCAATGTCGTAAGGTTAGTAGCAGCATGATGAGTGGATTTAGGTACAACGATTCTAAGTGAAATAAGTCACACAGAAAAGGACACTTCTCATAAGGTATCACTGATAGAGGGAATGTAAAAACCGTTACACTTGAACTGAATTACAAAACAGAACAGAGTCACACATGCAGAAAACACACTATGGCTGCTTAACGGGAAAGGTGAGGTGGGGTGATACATAAAACAAGGGTATCAAATTAGCTCAGATACCGTTCCATAAACCCAATATGTAATAGACAAGACCTACTCCTTGCTCAGAGAACTGGACTCAACACGCCCTATTCACCGCACAAGAATATATCTGACTAATAATAATCGTAAAACCTATGTATTGATATCTCTCTGTTAGTGTGTCAAGTGGGTGTAAAGCGGCATAAACACAGCAGTGAAAAGCAGCTAAACCCCATTATAAAAATAAATTACTTTGAAACACCCATGAAACAAAGACAGTGAAAGAGAGAGAAATTCTTACACAATGCGTTCAGGGGCTGTGATGCAACCTGGATTGACCATATCTAGACGCACAGCTGGATGAGACATAAGGGTGGACACTCTTGGGGCTGAGAGGTTTGGTGAGGTTGGGTGAGCAAACGCAGACCCTTTAAAGTAATACTGCGTGGTACCCATCGCATTGGTCCCAAATCTCCAGGTTCAAGGGTATCTTCCTACATCAAAAACATGCATGAGAAACCCAGAAGATGGTACACTGTGTGATGGGGAAAGGTTTCTAAAACGCACCTCATTTCTCATCTCCTTGTGCCCGGGTTCGCCATTCCAGCCACTTTACTAGCAAGCTCCCTACTTGGAGCATCAGCACCTTTAACCTCCTGTTCCATACAGGTTGTAATTTGTCCTGAGGATAAACGAGAAGACATGGAACCAACGAGAGACTAGCTCTTGGTGTTGGGACAGGCACAGGTCACTCTATTTTCCCATCAGAAAGAAGAATTAACCACAGGCTCAGCCTGCCCCCCGGAACCAGAACAGGGCCTGAAGCCATTCTGCGATTTTGCGGCCAGCTCCCATAAAAACGAGTTGTAAAATGGAGGTTCAGGGCACTGCAATTCACAAACCTGCAGAGTTATAAATGATAACTCTCGTCCACAAATATATTGAGGGAAGGCAAAGAAGAGGATTTGAAATCAAGGCAGAATTGCAGGAAACAGATTTCAGGAGGTAGATACGAATCGCCTTTAAAGCACATGAAAAGCGGCAAAACGTTGACAATGATGCCCTTGGCCAAAAAGGGCGTATGCGTTTTTTCCTGAATATATTCAGGAAAAAACGCATACGCCCTTTTTGGCCAACCAAGCAACCTGGAAAGGCAAATCAGCGCTACAAAGAAGTCTCGCTTCCCATCGGTCAAAAGGGCCATGCTGAAAAAAGTGTCAAAACCAGAAATGCAGGACAGGCCATGGAGAAATGGGAGCCTTGCTACACTGATGGGCGGGATGTAAATTGCCAAGAGCCACTCTGGAGAAGTGTCCGGTGAGTCCTGAAACATCTGAAAAACACAGCTTAGAGAGCATAGGGCACTTCCACTCATGGGGGTATAAATTGGGAAAATTAAAAATCAGCAAGACACAAGCACCCCAAAGTTGAGGGCTGCTCTGTTGACCAGGACCTCCACTTCATTCCACCTTAAATATCCCAGGAAAGAGAAAAATGGAGAAAGAAGTTGTGGTCCTTATGTACAATGGAATATCACTCAGCCATGAAATCAATGTCGTAAGGTTAGTAGCAGCATGATGAGTGGATTTAGGTACGATGATTCTAAGTGAAATAAGTCACACAGAAAAGGACACTTCTCATAAGGTATCACTGATAGAGGGAATGTAAAAACCGTTACACTTGAACTGAATTACAAAACAGAACAGAGTCACACATGCAGAAAACACACTATGGCTGCTTAACGGGAAAGGTGAGGTGGGGTGATACATAAAACAAGGGTATCAAATTAGCTCAGATACCATTCCATAAACCCAATATGTAATAGACAAGACCTACTCCTTGCTCAGAGAACTGGACTCAACACGCCCTATTCACCGCACAAGAATATATCTGACTAATAATAATCGTAAAACCTATGTATTGATATCTCTCTGTTAGTGTGTCAAGTGGGTGTAAAGCGGCATAAACACAGCAGTGAAAAGCAGCTAAACCCCATTATAAAAATAAATTACTTTGAAACAACCATGAAACAAAGACAGTGAAAGAGAGAGAAATTCTTACACAATGCGTTCAGGGGCTGTGATGCAACCTGGATTGACCATATCTAGACGCACAGCTGGATGAGACATAAGGGTGGACACTCTTGGGGCTGAGAGGTTTGGTGAGGTTGGGTGAGCAAACGCAGACCCTTTAAAGTAATACTGCGTGGTACCCATCGCATGGGTCCCAAATCTCCAGGTTCAAGGGCATCTTCCTACATCAAAAACATGCATGAGAAACCCAGAAGATGGTACACCGTGTGATGGGGAAAGGTTTCTAAAACGCACCTCATTTCTCATCTCCTTGTGCCCGGGTTCGCCATTCCAGCCGCTTTACTAGCAAGCTCCCTACTTGGAGCATCAGCACCTTTAACCTCCTGTTCCATACAGGTTGTAATTTGTCCTGAGGATAAACGAGAAGACGTGGAACCAACGAGAGACTAGCTCTTGGTGTTGGGACAGGCACAGGTCACTCTATTTTCCCATCAGAAAGAAGAATTAACCACAGGCTCAGCCTGCCCCCCGGAACCAGAACAGGGCCTGAAGCCATTCTGCGATTTTGCGGCCAGCTCCCATAAAAACGAGTTGTAAAATGGAGGTTCAGGGCACTGCAATTCACAAACCTGCAGAGTTATAAATGATAACTCTCGTCCACAAATATATTGAGGGAAGGCAAAGAAGAGGATTTGAAATCAAGGCAGAATTGCAGGAAACAGATTTCAGGAGGTAGAAACGAATCGCCTTTAAAGCACATGAAAAGCGGCAAAACGTTGACAATGATGCCCTTGGCCAAAAAGGGCGTATGCGTTTTTTCCTGAGTATATTCAGGAAAAAACGCATACGCCCTTTTTGGCCAACCAAGCAACCTGGAAAGGCAAATCAGCGCTACAAAGAAGTCTCGCTTCCCATCGGTCAAAAGGGCCATGCTGAAAAAAGTGTCAAAACCAGAAATGCAGGACAGGCCATGGAGAAATGGGAGCCTTGCTACACTGATGGGCGGGATGTAAATTGCCAAGAGCCACTCTGGAGAAGTGTCCGGTGAGTCCTGAAACATCTGAAAAACACAGCTTAGAGAGCATAGGGCACTTCCACTCATGGGGGTATAAATTGGGAAAATGAAAAATCAGCAAGACACAAGCACCTCAAAGTTTAGGGCTGCTCTGTTGACCAGGACCTCCACTTCATTCCACCTTAAATATCCCAGGAAAGAGAAAAATGGATAAAGAAGTTGTGGTCCTTATGTACAATGGAATATCACTCAGCCATGAAATCAATGTCGTAAGGTTAGTAGCAGCATGATGAGTGGATTTAGGTACAACGATTCTAAGTGAAATAAGTCACACAGAAAAGGACACTTCTCATAAGGTATCACTGATAGAGGGAATGTAAAAACCGTTACACTTGAACTGAATTACAAAACAGAACAGAGTCACACATGCAGAAAACACACTATGGCTGCTTAACGGGAAAGGTGAGGTGGGGTGATACATAAAACAAGGGTATCAAATTAGCTCAGATACCGTTCCATAAACCCAATATGTAATAGGCAAGACCTACTCCTTGCTCAGAGAACTGGACTCAACACGCCCTATTCACCGCACAAGAATATATCTGACTAATAATAATCGTAAAACCTATGTATTGATATCTCTCTGTTAGTGTGTCAAGTGGGTGTAAAGCGGCATAAACACAGCAGTGAAAAGCAGCTAAACCCCATTATAAAAATAAATTACTTTGAAACAACCATGAAACAAAGACAGTGAAAGAGAGAGAAATTCTTACACAATGCGTTCAGGGGCTGTGATGCAACCTGGATTGACCATATCTAGACGCACAGCTGGATGAGACATAAGGGTGGACACTCTTGGGGCTGAGAGGTTTGGTGAGGTTGGGTGAGCAAACGCAGACCCTTTAAAGTAATACTGCGTGGTACCCATCGCATGGGTCCCAAATCTCCAGGTTCAAGGGCATCTTCCTACATCAAAAACATGCATGAGAAACCCAGAAGATGGTACACCGTGTGATGGGGAAAGGTTTCTAAAACGCACCTCATTTCTCATCTCCTTGTGCCCGGGTTCGCCATTCCAGCCGCTTTACTAGCAAGCTCCCTACTTGGAGCATCAGCACCTTTAACCTCCTGTTCCATACAGGTTGTAATTTGTCCTGAGGATAAACGAGAAGACGTGGAACCAACGAGAGACTAGCTCTTGGTGTTGGGACAGGCACAGGTCACTCTATTTTCCCATCAGAAAGAAGAATTAACCACAGGCTCAGCCTGCCCCCCGGAACCAGAACAGGGCCTGAAGCCATTCTGCGATTTTGCGGCCAGCTCCCATAAAAACGAGTTGTAAAATGGAGGTTCAGGGCACTGCAATTCACAAACCTGCAGAGTTATAAATGATAACTCTCGTCCACAAATATATTGAGGGAAGGCAAAGAAGAGGATTTGAAATCAAGGCAGAATTGCAGGAAACAGATTTCAGGAGGTAGATACGATTCGCCTTTAAAGCACATGAAAAGCGGCAAAACGTTGACAATGATGCCCTTGGCCAAAAAGGGCGTATGCGTTTTTTCCTGAGTATATTCAGGAAAAAACGCATACGCCCTTTTTGGCCAACCAAGCAACCTGGAAAGGCAAATCAGCGCTACAAAGAAGTCTCGCTTCCCATCGGTCAAAAGGGCCATGCTGAAAAAAGTGTCAAAACCAGAAATGCAGGACAGGCCATGGAGAAATGGGAGCCTTGCTACACTGATGGGCGGGATGTAAATTGCCAAGAGCCACTCTGGAGAAGTGTCCGGTGAGTCCTGAAACATCTGAAAAACACAGCTTAGAGAGCATAGGGCACTTCCACTCATGGGGGTATAAATTGGGAAAATTAAAAATCAGCAAGACACAAGCACCTCAAAGTTTAGGGCTGCTCTGTTGACCAGGACCTCCACTTCATTCCACCTTAAATATCCCAGGAAAGAGAAAAATGGATAAAGAAGTTGTGGTCCATATGTACAATGGAATATCACTCAGCCATGAAATCAATGTCGTAAGGTTAGTAGCAGCATGATGAGTGGATTTAGGTACAACGATTCTAAGTGAAATAAGTCACACAGAAAAGGACACTTCTCATAAGGTATCACTGATAGAGGGAATGTAAAAACCGTTACACTTGAACTGAATTACAAAACAGAACAGAGTCACACATGCAGAAAACACACTATGGCTGCTTAACGGGAAAGGTGAGGTGGGGTGATACATAAAACAAGGGTATCAAATTAGCTCAGATACCGTTCCATAAACCCAATATGTAATAGACAAGACCTACTCCTTGCTCAGAGAACTGGACTCAACACGCCCTATTCACCGCACAAGAATATATCTGACTAATAATAATCGTAAAACCTATGTATTGATATCTCTCTGTTAGTGTGTCAAGTGGGTGTAAAGCGGCATAAACACAGCAGTGAAAAGCAGCTAAACCCCATTATAAAAATAAATTACTTTGAAACACCCATGAAACAAAGACAGTGAAAGAGAGAGAAATTCTTACACAATGCGTTCAGGGGCTGTGATGCAACCTGGATTGACCATATCTAGACGCACAGCTGGATGAGACATAAGGGTGGACACTCTTGGGGCTGAGAGGTTTGGTGAGGTTGGGTGAGCAAACGCAGACCCTTTAAAGTAATACTGCGTGGTACCCATCGCATTGGTCCCAAATCTCCAGGTTCAAGGGTATCTTCCTACATCAAAAACATGCATGAGAAACCCAGAAGATGGTACACTGTGTGATGGGGAAAGGTTTCTAAAACGCACCTCATTTCTCATCTCCTTGTGCCCGGGTTCGCCATTCCAGCCACTTTACTAGCAAGCTCCCTACTTGGAGCATCAGCACCTTTAACCTCCTGTTCCATACAGGTTGTAATTTGTCCTGAGGATAAACGAGAAGACATGGAACCAACGAGAGACTAGCTCTTGGTGTTGGGACAGGCACAGGTCACTCTATTTTCCCATCAGAAAGAAGAATTAACCACAGGCTCAGCCTGCCCCCCGGAACCAGAACAGGGCCTGAAGCCATTCTGCGATTTTGCGGCCAGCTCCCATAAAAACGAGTTGTAAAATGGAGGTTCAGGGCACTGCAATTCACAAACCTGCAGAGTTATAAATGATAACTCTCGTCCACAAATATATTGAGGGAAGGCAAAGAAGAGGATTTGAAATCAAGGCAGAATTGCAGGAAACAGATTTCAGGAGGTAGATACGAATCGCCTTTAAAGCACATGAAAAGCGGCAAAACGTTGACAATGATGCCCTTGGCCAAAAAGGGCGTATGCGTTTTTTCCTGAATATATTCAGGAAAAAACGCATACGCCCTTTTTGGCCAACCAAGCAACCTGGAAAGGCAAATCAGCGCTACAAAGAAGTCTCGCTTCCCATCGGTCAAAAGGGCCATGCTGAAAAAAGTGTCAAAACCAGAAATGCAGGACAGGCCATGGAGAAATGGGAGCCTTGCTACACTGATGGGCGGGATGTAAATTGCCAAGAGCCACTCTGGAGAAGTGTCCGGTGAGTCCTGAAACATCTGAAAAACACAGCTTAGAGAGCATAGGGCACTTCCACTCATGGGGGTATAAATTGGGAAAATTAAAAATCAGCAAGACACAAGCACCCCAAAGTTGAGGGCTGCTCTGTTGACCAGGACCTCCACTTCATTCCACCTTAAATATCCCAGGAAAGAGAAAAATGGAGAAAGAAGTTGTGGTCCTTATGTACAATGGAATATCACTCAGCCATGAAATCAATGTCGTAAGGTTAGTAGCAGCATGATGAGTGGATTTAGGTACGATGATTCTAAGTGAAATAAGTCACACAGAAAAGGACACTTCTCATAAGGTATCACTGATAGAGGGAATGTAAAAACCGTTACACTTGAACTGAATTACAAAACAGAACAGAGTCACACATGCAGAAAACACACTATGGCTGCTTAACGGGAAAGGTGAGGTGGGGTGATACATAAAACAAGGGTATCAAATTAGCTCAGATACCATTCCATAAACCCAATATGTAATAGACAAGACCTACTCCTTGCTCAGAGAACTGGACTCAACACGCCCTATTCACCGCACAAGAATATATCTGACTAATAATAATCGTAAAACCTATGTATTGATATCTCTCTGTTAGTGTGTCAAGTGGGTGTAAAGCGGCATAAACACAGCAGTGAAAAGCAGCTAAACCCCATTATAAAAATAAATTACTTTGAAACAACCATGAAACAAAGACAGTGAAAGAGAGAGAAATTCTTACACAATGCGTTCAGGGGCTGTGATGCAACCTGGATTGACCATATCTAGACGCACAGCTGGATGAGACATAAGGGTGGACACTCTTGGGGCTGAGAGGTTTGGTGAGGTTGGGTGAGCAAACGCAGACCCTTTAAAGTAATACTGCGTGGTACCCATCGCATGGGTCCCAAATCTCCAGGTTCAAGGGCATCTTCCTACATCAAAAACATGCATGAGAAACCCAGAAGATGGTACACCGTGTGATGGGGAAAGGTTTCTAAAACGCACCTCATTTCTCATCTCCTTGTGCCCGGGTTCGCCATTCCAGCCGCTTTACTAGCAAGCTCCCTACTTGGAGCATCAGCACCTTTAACCTCCTGTTCCATACAGGTTGTAATTTGTCCTGAGGATAAACGAGAAGACGTGGAACCAACGAGAGACTAGCTCTTGGTGTTGGGACAGGCACAGGTCACTCTATTTTCCCATCAGAAAGAAGAATTAACCACAGGCTCAGCCTGCCCCCCGGAACCAGAACAGGGCCTGAAGCCATTCTGCGATTTTGCGGCCAGCTCCCATAAAAACGAGTTGTAAAATGGAGGTTCAGGGCACTGCAATTCACAAACCTGCAGAGTTATAAATGATAACTCTCGTCCACAAATATATTGAGGGAAGGCAAAGAAGAGGATTTGAAATCAAGGCAGAATTGCAGGAAACAGATTTCAGGAGGTAGAAACGAATCGCCTTTAAAGCACATGAAAAGCGGCAAAACGTTGACAATGATGCCCTTGGCCAAAAAGGGCGTATGCGTTTTTTCCTGAGTATATTCAGGAAAAAACGCATACGCCCTTTTTGGCCAACCAAGCAACCTGGAAAGGCAAATCAGCGCTACAAAGAAGTCTCGCTTCCCATCGGTCAAAAGGGCCATGCTGAAAAAAGTGTCAAAACCAGAAATGCAGGACAGGCCATGGAGAAATGGGAGCCTTGCTACACTGATGGGCGGGATGTAAATTGCCAAGAGCCACTCTGGAGAAGTGTCCGGTGAGTCCTGAAACATCTGAAAAACACAGCTTAGAGAGCATAGGGCACTTCCACTCATGGGGGTATAAATTGGGAAAATTAAAAATCAGCAAGACACAAGCACCCCAAAGTTGAGGGCTGCTCTGTTGACCAGGACCTCCACTTCATTCCACCTTAAATATCCCAGGAAAGAGAAAAATGGATAAAGAAGTTGTGGTCCTTATGTACAATGGAATATCACTCAGCCATGAAATCAATGTCGTAAGGTTAGTAGCAGCATGATGAGTGGATTTAGGTACGATGATTCTAAGTGAAATAAGTCACACAGAAAAGGACACTTCTCATAAGGTATCACTGATAGAGGGAATGTAAAAACCGTTACACTTGAACTGAATTACAAAACAGAACAGAGTCACACATGCAGAAAACACACTATGGCTGCTTAACGGGAAAGGTGAGGTGGGGTGATACATAAAACAAGGGTATCAAATTAGCTCAGATACCGTTCCATAAACCCAATATGTAATAGGCAAGACCTACTCCTTGCTCAGAGAACTGGACTCAACACGCCCTATTCACCGCACAAGAATATATCTGACTAATAATAATCGTAAAACCTATGTATTGATATCTCTCTGTTAGTGTGTCAAGTGGGTGTAAAGCGGCATAAACACAGCAGTGAAAAGCAGCTAAACCCCATTATAAAAATAAATTACTTTGAAACACCCATGAAACAAAGACAGTGAAAGAGAGAGAAATTCTTACACAATGCGTTCAGGGGCTGTGATGCAACCTGGATTGACCATATCTAGACGCACAGCTGGATGAGACATAAGGGTGGACACTCTTGGGGCTGAGAGGTTTGGTGAGGTTGGGTGAGCAAACGCAGACCCTTTAAAGTAATACTGCGTGGTACCCATCGCATTGGTCCCAAATCTCCAGGTTCAAGGGTATCTTCCTACATCAAAAACATGCATGAGAAACCCAGAAGATGGTACACTGTGTGATGGGGAAAGGTTTCTAAAACGCACCTCATTTCTCATCTCCTTGTGCCCGGGTTCGCCATTCCAGCCACTTTACTAGCAAGCTCCCTACTTGGAGCATCAGCACCTTTAACCTCCTGTTCCATACAGGTTGTAATTTGTCCTGAGGATAAACGAGAAGACATGGAACCAACGAGAGACTAGCTCTTGGTGTTGGGACAGGCACAGGTCACTCTATTTTCCCATCAGAAAGAAGAATTAACCACAGGCTCAGCCTGCCCCCCGGAACCAGAACAGGGCCTGAAGCCATTCTGCGATTTTGCGGCCAGCTCCCATAAAAACGAGTTGTAAAATGGAGGTTCAGGGCACTGCAATTCACAAACCTGCAGAGTTATAAATGATAACTCTCGTCCACAAATATATTGAGGGAAGGCAAAGAAGAGGATTTGAAATCAAGGCAGAATTGCAGGAAACAGATTTCAGGAGGTAGATACGAATCGCCTTTAAAGCACATGAAAAGCGGCAAAACGTTGACAATGATGCCCTTGGCCAAAAAGGGCGTATGCGTTTTTTCCTGAATATATTCAGGAAAAAACGCATACGCCCTTTTTGGCCAACCAAGCAACCTGGAAAGGCAAATCAGCGCTACAAAGAAGTCTCGCTTCCCATCGGTCAAAAGGGCCATGCTGAAAAAAGTGTCAAAACCAGAAATGCAGGACAGGCCATGGAGAAATGGGAGCCTTGCTACACTGATGGGCGGGATGTAAATTGCCAAGAGCCACTCTGGAGAAGTGTCCGGTGAGTCCTGAAACATCTGAAAAACACAGCTTAGAGAGCATAGGGCACTTCCACTCATGGGGGTATAAATTGGGAAAATTAAAAATCAGCAAGACACAAGCACCCCAAAGTTGAGGGCTGCTCTGTTGACCAGGACCTCCACTTCATTCCACCTTAAATATCCCAGGAAAGAGAAAAATGGATAAAGAAGTTGTGGTCCTTATGTACAATGGAATATCACTCAGCCATGAAATCAATGTCGTAAGGTTAGTAGCAGCATGATGAGTGGATTTAGGTACGATGATTCTAAGTGAAATAAGTCACACAGAAAAGGACACTTCTCATAAGGTATCACTGATAGAGGGAATGTAAAAACCGTTACACTTGAACTGAATTACAAAACAGAACAGAGTCACACATGCAGAAAACACACTATGGCTGCTTAACGGGAAAGGTGAGGTGGGGTGATACATAAAACAAGGGTATCAAATTAGCTCAGATACCATTCCATAAACCCAATATGTAATAGACAAGACCTACTCCTTGCTCAGAGAACTGGACTCAACACGCCCTATTCACCGCACAAGAATATATCTGACTAATAATAATCGTAAAACCTATGTATTGATATCTCTCTGTTAGTGTGTCAAGTGGGTGTAAAGCGGCATAAACACAGCAGTGAAAAGCAGCTAAACCCCATTATAAAAATAAATTACTTTGAAACAACCATGAAACAAAGACAGTGAAAGAGAGAGAAATTCTTACACAATGCGTTCAGGGGCTGTGATGCAACCTGGATTGACCATATCTAGACGCACAGCTGGATGAGACATAAGGGTGGACACTCTTGGGGCTGAGAGGTTTGGTGAGGTTGGGTGAGCAAACGCAGACCCTTTAAAGTAATACTGCGTGGTACCCATCGCATGGGTCCCAAATCTCCAGGTTCAAGGGCATCTTCCTACATCAAAAACATGCATGAGAAACCCAGAAGATGGTACACCGTGTGATGGGGAAAGGTTTCTAAAACGCACCTCATTTCTCATCTCCTTGTGCCCGGGTTCGCCATTCCAGCCGCTTTACTAGCAAGCTCCCTACTTGGAGCATCAGCACCTTTAACCTCCTGTTCCATACAGGTTGTAATTTGTCCTGAGGATAAACGAGAAGACGTGGAACCAACGAGAGACTAGCTCTTGGTGTTGGGACAGGCACAGGTCACTCTATTTTCCCATCAGAAAGAAGAATTAACCACAGGCTCAGCCTGCCCCCCGGAACCAGAACAGGGCCTGAAGCCATTCTGCGATTTTGCGGCCAGCTCCCATAAAAACGAGTTGTAAAATGGAGGTTCAGGGCACTGCAATTCACAAACCTGCAGAGTTATAAATGATAACTCTCGTCCACAAATATATTGAGGGAAGGCAAAGAAGAGGATTTGAAATCAAGGCAGAATTGCAGGAAACAGATTTCAGGAGGTAGATACGATTCGCCTTTAAAGCACATGAAAAGCGGCAAAACGTTGACAATGATGCCCTTGGCCAAAAAGGGCGTATGCGTTTTTTCCTGAGTATATTCAGGAAAAAACGCATACGCCCTTTTTGGCCAACCAAGCAACCTGGAAAGGCAAATCAGCGCTACAAAGAAGTCTCGCTTCCCATCGGTCAAAAGGGCCATGCTGAAAAAAGTGTCAAAACCAGAAATGCAGGACAGGCCATGGAGAAATGGGAGCCTTGCTACACTGATGGGCGGGATGTAAATTGCCAAGAGCCACTCTGGAGAAGTGTCCGGTGAGTCCTGAAACATCTGAAAAACACAGCTTAGAGAGCATAGGGCACTTCCACTCATGGGGGTATAAATTGGGAAAATTAAAAATCAGCAAGACACAAGCACCTCAAAGTTTAGGGCTGCTCTGTTGACCAGGACCTCCACTTCATTCCACCTTAAATATCCCAGGAAAGAGAAAAATGGATAAAGAAGTTGTGGTCCATATGTACAATGGAATATCACTCAGCCATGAAATCAATGTCGTAAGGTTAGTAGCAGCATGATGAGTGGATTTAGGTACAACGATTCTAAGTGAAATAAGTCACACAGAAAAGGACACTTCTCATAAGGTATCACTGATAGAGGGAATGTAAAAACCGTTACACTTGAACTGAATTACAAAACAGAACAGAGTCACACATGCAGAAAACACACTATGGCTGCTTAACGGGAAAGGTGAGGTGGGGTGATACATAAAACAAGGGTATCAAATTAGCTCAGATACCGTTCCATAAACCCAATATGTAATAGACAAGACCTACTCCTTGCTCAGAGAACTGGACTCAACACGCCCTATTCACCGCACAAGAATATATCTGACTAATAATAATCGTAAAACCTATGTATTGATATCTCTCTGTTAGTGTGTCAAGTGGGTGTAAAGCGGCATAAACACAGCAGTGAAAAGCAGCTAAACCCCATTATAAAAATAAATTACTTTGAAACACCCATGAAACAAAGACAGTGAAAGAGAGAGAAATTCTTACACAATGCGTTCAGGGGCTGTGATGCAACCTGGATTGACCATATCTAGACGCACAGCTGGATGAGACATAAGGGTGGACACTCTTGGGGCTGAGAGGTTTGGTGAGGTTGGGTGAGCAAACGCAGACCCTTTAAAGTAATACTGCGTGGTACCCATCGCATTGGTCCCAAATCTCCAGGTTCAAGGGTATCTTCCTACATCAAAAACATGCATGAGAAACCCAGAAGATGGTACACTGTGTGATGGGGAAAGGTTTCTAAAACGCACCTCATTTCTCATCTCCTTGTGCCCGGGTTCGCCATTCCAGCCACTTTACTAGCAAGCTCCCTACTTGGAGCATCAGCACCTTTAACCTCCTGTTCCATACAGGTTGTAATTTGTCCTGAGGATAAACGAGAAGACATGGAACCAACGAGAGACTAGCTCTTGGTGTTGGGACAGGCACAGGTCACTCTATTTTCCCATCAGAAAGAAGAATTAACCACAGGCTCAGCCTGCCCCCCGGAACCAGAACAGGGCCTGAAGCCATTCTGCGATTTTGCGGCCAGCTCCCATAAAAACGAGTTGTAAAATGGAGGTTCAGGGCACTGCAATTCACAAACCTGCAGAGTTATAAATGATAACTCTCGTCCACAAATATATTGAGGGAAGGCAAAGAAGAGGATTTGAAATCAAGGCAGAATTGCAGGAAACAGATTTCAGGAGGTAGATACGAATCGCCTTTAAAGCACATGAAAAGCGGCAAAACGTTGACAATGATGCCCTTGGCCAAAAAGGGCGTATGCGTTTTTTCCTGAATATATTCAGGAAAAAACGCATACGCCCTTTTTGGCCAACCAAGCAACCTGGAAAGGCAAATCAGCGCTACAAAGAAGTCTCGCTTCCCATCGGTCAAAAGGGCCATGCTGAAAAAAGTGTCAAAACCAGAAATGCAGGACAGGCCATGGAGAAATGGGAGCCTTGCTACACTGATGGGCGGGATGTAAATTGCCAAGAGCCACTCTGGAGAAGTGTCCGGTGAGTCCTGAAACATCTGAAAAACACAGCTTAGAGAGCATAGGGCACTTCCACTCATGGGGGTATAAATTGGGAAAATTAAAAATCAGCAAGACACAAGCACCCCAAAGTTGAGGGCTGCTCTGTTGACCAGGACCTCCACTTCATTCCACCTTAAATATCCCAGGAAAGAGAAAAATGGATAAAGAAGTTGTGGTCCTTATGTACAATGGAATATCACTCAGCCATGAAATCAATGTCGTAAGGTTAGTAGCAGCATGATGAGTGGATTTAGGTACGATGATTCTAAGTGAAATAAGTCACACAGAAAAGGACACTTCTCATAAGGTATCACTGATAGAGGGAATGTAAAAACCGTTACACTTGAACTGAATTACAAAACAGAACAGAGTCACACATGCAGAAAACACACTATGGCTGCTTAACGGGAAAGGTGAGGTGGGGTGATACATAAAACAAGGGTATCAAATTAGCTCAGATACCATTCCATAAACCCAATATGTAATAGACAAGACCTACTCCTTGCTCAGAGAACTGGACTCAACATGCCCTATTCACCGCACAAGAATATATCTGACTAATAATAATCGTAAAACCTATGTATTGATATCTCTCTGTTAGTGTGTCAAGTGGGTGTAAAGCGGCATAAACACAGCAGTGAAAAGCAGCTAAACCCCATTATAAAAATAAATTACTTTGAAACAACCATGAAACAAAGACAGTGAAAGAGAGAGAAATTCTTACACAATGCGTTCAGGGGCTGTGATGCAACCTGGATTGACCATATCTAGACGCACAGCTGGATGAGACATAAGGGTGGACACTCTTGGGGCTGAGAGGTTTGGTGAGGTTGGGTGAGCAAACGCAGACCCTTTAAAGTAATACTGCGTGGTACCCATCGCATTGGTCCCAAATCTCCAGGTTCAAGGGTATCTTCCTACATCAAAAACATGCATGAGAAACCCAGAAGATGGTACACTGTGTGATGGGGAAAGGTTTCTAAAACGCACCTCATTTCTCATCTCCTTGTGCCCGGGTTCGCCATTCCAGCCACTTTACTAGCAAGCTCCCTACTTGGAGCATCAGCACCTTTAACCTCCTGTTCCATACAGGTTGTAATTTGTCCTGAGGATAAACGAGAAGACATGGAACCAACGAGAGACTAGCTCTTGGTGTTGGGACAGGCACAGGTCACTCTATTTTCCCATCAGAAAGAAGAATTAACCACAGGCTCAGCCTGCCCCCCGGAACCAGAACAGGGCCTGAAGCCATTCTGCGATTTTGCGGCCAGCTCCCATAAAAACGAGTTGTAAAATGGAGGTTCAGGGCACTGCAATTCACAAACCTGCAGAGTTATAAATGATAACTCTCGTCCACAAATATATTGAGGGAAGGCAAAGAAGAGGATTTGAAATCAAGGCAGAATTGCAGGAAACAGATTTCAGGAGGTAGATACGAATCGCCTTTAAAGCACATGAAAAGCGGCAAAACGTTGACAATGATGCCCTTGGCCAAAAAGGGCGTATGCGTTTTTTCCTGAATATATTCAGGAAAAAACGCATACGCCCTTTTTGGCCAACCAAGCAACCTGGAAAGGCAAATCAGCGCTACAAAGAAGTCTCGCTTCCCATCGGTCAAAAGGGCCATGCTGAAAAAAGTGTCAAAACCAGAAATGCAGGACAGGCCATGGAGAAATGGGAGCCTTGCTACACTGATGGGCGGGATGTAAATTGCCAAGAGCCACTCTGGAGAAGTGTCCGGTGAGTCCTGAAACATCTGAAAAACACAGCTTAGAGAGCATAGGGCACTTCCACTCATGGGGGTATAAATTGGGAAAATTAAAAATCAGCAAGACACAAGCACCCCAAAGTTGAGGGCTGCTCTGTTGACCAGGACCTCCACTTCATTCCACCTTAAATATCCCAGGAAAGAGAAAAATGGAGAAAGAAGTTGTGGTCCTTATGTACAATGGAATATCACTCAGCCATGAAATCAATGTCGTAAGGTTAGTAGCAGCATGATGAGTGGATTTAGGTACGATGATTCTAAGTGAAATAAGTCACACAGAAAAGGACACTTCTCATAAGGTATCACTGATAGAGGGAATGTAAAAACCGTTACACTTGAACTGAATTACAAAACAGAACAGAGTCACACATGCAGAAAACACACTATGGCTGCTTAACGGGAAAGGTGAGGTGGGGTGATACATAAAACAAGGGTATCAAATTAGCTCAGATACCATTCCATAAACCCAATATGTAATAGACAAGACCTACTCCTTGCTCAGAGAACTGGACTCAACACGCCCTATTCACCGCACAAGAATATATCTGACTAATAATAATCGTAAAACCTATGTATTGATATCTCTCTGTTAGTGTGTCAAGTGGGTGTAAAGCGGCATAAACACAGCAGTGAAAAGCAGCTAAACCCCATTATAAAAATAAATTACTTTGAAACAACCATGAAACAAAGACAGTGAAAGAGAGAGAAATTCTTACACAATGCGTTCAGGGGCTGTGATGCAACCTGGATTGACCATATCTAGACGCACAGCTGGATGAGACATAAGGGTGGACACTCTTGGGGCTGAGAGGTTTGGTGAGGTTGGGTGAGCAAACGCAGACCCTTTAAAGTAATACTGCGTGGTACCCATCGCATGGGTCCCAAATCTCCAGGTTCAAGGGCATCTTCCTACATCAAAAACATGCATGAGAAACCCAGAAGATGGTACACCGTGTGATGGGGAAAGGTTTCTAAAACGCACCTCATTTCTCATCTCCTTGTGCCCGGGTTCGCCATTCCAGCCGCTTTACTAGCAAGCTCCCTACTTGGAGCATCAGCACCTTTAACCTCCTGTTCCATACAGGTTGTAATTTGTCCTGAGGATAAACGAGAAGACGTGGAACCAACGAGAGACTAGCTCTTGGTGTTGGGACAGGCACAGGTCACTCTATTTTCCCATCAGAAAGAAGAATTAACCACAGGCTCAGCCTGCCCCCCGGAACCAGAACAGGGCCTGAAGCCATTCTGCGATTTTGCGGCCAGCTCCCATAAAAACGAGTTGTAAAATGGAGGTTCAGGGCACTGCAATTCACAAACCTGCAGAGTTATAAATGATAACTCTCGTCCACAAATATATTGAGGGAAGGCAAAGAAGAGGATTTGAAATCAAGGCAGAATTGCAGGAAACAGATTTCAGGAGGTAGAAACGAATCGCCTTTAAAGCACATGAAAAGCGGCAAAACGTTGACAATGATGCCCTTGGCCAAAAAGGGCGTATGCGTTTTTTCCTGAGTATATTCAGGAAAAAACGCATACGCCCTTTTTGGCCAACCAAGCAACCTGGAAAGGCAAATCAGCGCTACAAAGAAGTCTCGCTTCCCATCGGTCAAAAGGGCCATGCTGAAAAAAGTGTCAAAACCAGAAATGCAGGACAGGCCATGGAGAAATGGGAGCCTTGCTACACTGATGGGCGGGATGTAAATTGCCAAGAGCCACTCTGGAGAAGTGTCCGGTGAGTCCTGAAACATCTGAAAAACACAGCTTAGAGAGCATAGGGCACTTCCACTCATGGGGGTATAAATTGGGAAAATTAAAAATCAGCAAGACACAAGCACCCCAAAGTTGAGGGCTGCTCTGTTGACCAGGACCTCCACTTCATTCCACCTTAAATATCCCAGGAAAGAGAAAAATGGATAAAGAAGTTGTGGTCCTTATGTACAATGGAATATCACTCAGCCATGAAATCAATGTCGTAAGGTTAGTAGCAGCATGATGAGTGGATTTAGGTACGATGATTCTAAGTGAAATAAGTCACACAGAAAAGGACACTTCTCATAAGGTATCACTGATAGAGGGAATGTAAAAACCGTTACACTTGAACTGAATTACAAAACAGAACAGAGTCACACATGCAGAAAACACACTATGGCTGCTTAACGGGAAAGGTGAGGTGGGGTGATACATAAAACAAGGGTATCAAATTAGCTCAGATACCGTTCCATAAACCCAATATGTAATAGGCAAGACCTACTCCTTGCTCAGAGAACTGGACTCAACACGCCCTATTCACCGCACAAGAATATATCTGACTAATAATAATCGTAAAACCTATGTATTGATATCTCTCTGTTAGTGTGTCAAGTGGGTGTAAAGCGGCATAAACACAGCAGTGAAAAGCAGCTAAACCCCATTATAAAAATAAATTACTTTGAAACACCCATGAAACAAAGACAGTGAAAGAGAGAGAAATTCTTACACAATGCGTTCAGGGGCTGTGATGCAACCTGGATTGACCATATCTAGACGCACAGCTGGATGAGACATAAGGGTGGACACTCTTGGGGCTGAGAGGTTTGGTGAGGTTGGGTGAGCAAACGCAGACCCTTTAAAGTAATACTGCGTGGTACCCATCGCATTGGTCCCAAATCTCCAGGTTCAAGGGTATCTTCCTACATCAAAAACATGCATGAGAAACCCAGAAGATGGTACACTGTGTGATGGGGAAAGGTTTCTAAAACGCACCTCATTTCTCATCTCCTTGTGCCCGGGTTCGCCATTCCAGCCACTTTACTAGCAAGCTCCCTACTTGGAGCATCAGCACCTTTAACCTCCTGTTCCATACAGGTTGTAATTTGTCCTGAGGATAAACGAGAAGACATGGAACCAACGAGAGACTAGCTCTTGGTGTTGGGACAGGCACAGGTCACTCTATTTTCCCATCAGAAAGAAGAATTAACCACAGGCTCAGCCTGCCCCCCGGAACCAGAACAGGGCCTGAAGCCATTCTGCGATTTTGCGGCCAGCTCCCATAAAAACGAGTTGTAAAATGGAGGTTCAGGGCACTGCAATTCACAAACCTGCAGAGTTATAAATGATAACTCTCGTCCACAAATATATTGAGGGAAGGCAAAGAAGAGGATTTGAAATCAAGGCAGAATTGCAGGAAACAGATTTCAGGAGGTAGATACGAATCGCCTTTAAAGCACATGAAAAGCGGCAAAACGTTGACAATGATGCCCTTGGCCAAAAAGGGCGTATGCGTTTTTTCCTGAATATATTCAGGAAAAAACGCATACGCCCTTTTTGGCCAACCAAGCAACCTGGAAAGGCAAATCAGCGCTACAAAGAAGTCTCGCTTCCCATCGGTCAAAAGGGCCATGCTGAAAAAAGTGTCAAAACCAGAAATGCAGGACAGGCCATGGAGAAATGGGAGCCTTGCTACACTGATGGGCGGGATGTAAATTGCCAAGAGCCACTCTGGAGAAGTGTCCGGTGAGTCCTGAAACATCTGAAAAACACAGCTTAGAGAGCATAGGGCACTTCCACTCATGGGGGTATAAATTGGGAAAATTAAAAATCAGCAAGACACAAGCACCCCAAAGTTGAGGGCTGCTCTGTTGACCAGGACCTCCACTTCATTCCACCTTAAATATCCCAGGAAAGAGAAAAATGGAGAAAGAAGTTGTGGTCCTTATGTACAATGGAATATCACTCAGCCATGAAATCAATGTCGTAAGGTTAGTAGCAGCATGATGAGTGGATTTAGGTACGATGATTCTAAGTGAAATAAGTCACACAGAAAAGGACACTTCTCATAAGGTATCACTGATAGAGGGAATGTAAAAACCGTTACACTTGAACTGAATTACAAAACAGAACAGAGTCACACATGCAGAAAACACACTATGGCTGCTTAACGGGAAAGGTGAGGTGGGGTGATACATAAAACAAGGGTATCAAATTAGCTCAGATACCATTCCATAAACCCAATATGTAATAGACAAGACCTACTCCTTGCTCAGAGAACTGGACTCAACACGCCCTATTCACCGCACAAGAATATATCTGACTAATAATAATCGTAAAACCTATGTATTGATATCTCTCTGTTAGTGTGTCAAGTGGGTGTAAAGCGGCATAAACACAGCAGTGAAAAGCAGCTAAACCCCATTATAAAAATAAATTACTTTGAAACAACCATGAAACAAAGACAGTGAAAGAGAGAGAAATTCTTACACAATGCGTTCAGGGGCTGTGATGCAACCTGGATTGACCATATCTAGACGCACAGCTGGATGAGACATAAGGGTGGACACTCTTGGGGCTGAGAGGTTTGGTGAGGTTGGGTGAGCAAACGCAGACCCTTTAAAGTAATACTGCGTGGTACCCATCGCATGGGTCCCAAATCTCCAGGTTCAAGGGCATCTTCCTACATCAAAAACATGCATGAGAAACCCAGAAGATGGTACACCGTGTGATGGGGAAAGGTTTCTAAAACGCACCTCATTTCTCATCTCCTTGTGCCCGGGTTCGCCATTCCAGCCGCTTTACTAGCAAGCTCCCTACTTGGAGCATCAGCACCTTTAACCTCCTGTTCCATACAGGTTGTAATTTGTCCTGAGGATAAACGAGAAGACGTGGAACCAACGAGAGACTAGCTCTTGGTGTTGGGACAGGCACAGGTCACTCTATTTTCCCATCAGAAAGAAGAATTAACCACAGGCTCAGCCTGCCCCCCGGAACCAGAACAGGGCCTGAAGCCATTCTGCGATTTTGCGGCCAGCTCCCATAAAAACGAGTTGTAAAATGGAGGTTCAGGGCACTGCAATTCACAAACCTGCAGAGTTATAAATGATAACTCTCGTCCACAAATATATTGAGGGAAGGCAAAGAAGAGGATTTGAAATCAAGGCAGAATTGCAGGAAACAGATTTCAGGAGGTAGAAACGAATCGCCTTTAAAGCACATGAAAAGCGGCAAAACGTTGACAATGATGCCCTTGGCCAAAAAGGGCGTATGCGTTTTTTCCTGAGTATATTCAGGAAAAAACGCATACGCCCTTTTTGGCCAACCAAGCAACCTGGAAAGGCAAATCAGCGCTACAAAGAAGTCTCGCTTCCCATCGGTCAAAAGGGCCATGCTGAAAAAAGTGTCAAAACCAGAAATGCAGGACAGGCCATGGAGAAATGGGAGCCTTGCTACACTGATGGGCGGGATGTAAATTGCCAAGAGCCACTCTGGAGAAGTGTCCGGTGAGTCCTGAAACATCTGAAAAACACAGCTTAGAGAGCATAGGGCACTTCCACTCATGGGGGTATAAATTGGGAAAATTAAAAATCAGCAAGACACAAGCACCCCAAAGTTGAGGGCTGCTCTGTTGACCAGGACCTCCACTTCATTCCACCTTAAATATCCCAGGAAAGAGAAAAATGGATAAAGAAGTTGTGGTCCTTATGTACAATGGAATATCACTCAGCCATGAAATCAATGTCGTAAGGTTAGTAGCAGCATGATGAGTGGATTTAGGTACGATGATTCTAAGTGAAATAAGTCACACAGAAAAGGACACTTCTCATAAGGTATCACTGATAGAGGGAATGTAAAAACCGTTACACTTGAACTGAATTACAAAACAGAACAGAGTCACACATGCAGAAAACACACTATGGCTGCTTAACGGGAAAGGTGAGGTGGGGTGATACATAAAACAAGGGTATCAAATTAGCTCAGATACCGTTCCATAAACCCAATATGTAATAGGCAAGACCTACTCCTTGCTCAGAGAACTGGACTCAACACGCCCTATTCACCGCACAAGAATATATCTGACTAATAATAATCGTAAAACCTATGTATTGATATCTCTCTGTTAGTGTGTCAAGTGGGTGTAAAGCGGCATAAACACAGCAGTGAAAAGCAGCTAAACCCCATTATAAAAATAAATTACTTTGAAACACCCATGAAACAAAGACAGTGAAAGAGAGAGAAATTCTTACACAATGCGTTCAGGGGCTGTGATGCAACCTGGATTGACCATATCTAGACGCACAGCTGGATGAGACATAAGGGTGGACACTCTTGGGGCTGAGAGGTTTGGTGAGGTTGGGTGAGCAAACGCAGACCCTTTAAAGTAATACTGCGTGGTACCCATCGCATTGGTCCCAAATCTCCAGGTTCAAGGGTATCTTCCTACATCAAAAACATGCATGAGAAACCCAGAAGATGGTACACTGTGTGATGGGGAAAGGTTTCTAAAACGCACCTCATTTCTCATCTCCTTGTGCCCGGGTTCGCCATTCCAGCCACTTTACTAGCAAGCTCCCTACTTGGAGCATCAGCACCTTTAACCTCCTGTTCCATACAGGTTGTAATTTGTCCTGAGGATAAACGAGAAGACATGGAACCAACGAGAGACTAGCTCTTGGTGTTGGGACAGGCACAGGTCACTCTATTTTCCCATCAGAAAGAAGAATTAACCACAGGCTCAGCCTGCCCCCCGGAACCAGAACAGGGCCTGAAGCCATTCTGCGATTTTGCGGCCAGCTCCCATAAAAACGAGTTGTAAAATGGAGGTTCAGGGCACTGCAATTCACAAACCTGCAGAGTTATAAATGATAACTCTCGTCCACAAATATATTGAGGGAAGGCAAAGAAGAGGATTTGAAATCAAGGCAGAATTGCAGGAAACAGATTTCAGGAGGTAGATACGAATCGCCTTTAAAGCACATGAAAAGCGGCAAAACGTTGACAATGATGCCCTTGGCCAAAAAGGGCGTATGCGTTTTTTCCTGAATATATTCAGGAAAAAACGCATACGCCCTTTTTGGCCAACCAAGCAACCTGGAAAGGCAAATCAGCGCTACAAAGAAGTCTCGCTTCCCATCGGTCAAAAGGGCCATGCTGAAAAAAGTGTCAAAACCAGAAATGCAGGACAGGCCATGGAGAAATGGGAGCCTTGCTACACTGATGGGCGGGATGTAAATTGCCAAGAGCCACTCTGGAGAAGTGTCCGGTGAGTCCTGAAACATCTGAAAAACACAGCTTAGAGAGCATAGGGCACTTCCACTCATGGGGGTATAAATTGGGAAAATTAAAAATCAGCAAGACACAAGCACCCCAAAGTTGAGGGCTGCTCTGTTGACCAGGACCTCCACTTCATTCCACCTTAAATATCCCAGGAAAGAGAAAAATGGATAAAGAAGTTGTGGTCCTTATGTACAATGGAATATCACTCAGCCATGAAATCAATGTCGTAAGGTTAGTAGCAGCATGATGAGTGGATTTAGGTACGATGATTCTAAGTGAAATAAGTCACACAGAAAAGGACACTTCTCATAAGGTATCACTGATAGAGGGAATGTAAAAACCGTTACACTTGAACTGAATTACAAAACAGAACAGAGTCACACATGCAGAAAACACACTATGGCTGCTTAACGGGAAAGGTGAGGTGGGGTGATACATAAAACAAGGGTATCAAATTAGCTCAGATACCATTCCATAAACCCAATATGTAATAGACAAGACCTACTCCTTGCTCAGAGAACTGGACTCAACACGCCCTATTCACCGCACAAGAATATATCTGACTAATAATAATCGTAAAACCTATGTATTGATATCTCTCTGTTAGTGTGTCAAGTGGGTGTAAAGCGGCATAAACACAGCAGTGAAAAGCAGCTAAACCCCATTATAAAAATAAATTACTTTGAAACAACCATGAAACAAAGACAGTGAAAGAGAGAGAAATTCTTACACAATGCGTTCAGGGGCTGTGATGCAACCTGGATTGACCATATCTAGACGCACAGCTGGATGAGACATAAGGGTGGACACTCTTGGGGCTGAGAGGTTTGGTGAGGTTGGGTGAGCAAACGCAGACCCTTTAAAGTAATACTGCGTGGTACCCATCGCATGGGTCCCAAATCTCCAGGTTCAAGGGCATCTTCCTACATCAAAAACATGCATGAGAAACCCAGAAGATGGTACACCGTGTGATGGGGAAAGGTTTCTAAAACGCACCTCATTTCTCATCTCCTTGTGCCCGGGTTCGCCATTCCAGCCGCTTTACTAGCAAGCTCCCTACTTGGAGCATCAGCACCTTTAACCTCCTGTTCCATACAGGTTGTAATTTGTCCTGAGGATAAACGAGAAGACGTGGAACCAACGAGAGACTAGCTCTTGGTGTTGGGACAGGCACAGGTCACTCTATTTTCCCATCAGAAAGAAGAATTAACCACAGGCTCAGCCTGCCCCCCGGAACCAGAACAGGGCCTGAAGCCATTCTGCGATTTTGCGGCCAGCTCCCATAAAAACGAGTTGTAAAATGGAGGTTCAGGGCACTGCAATTCACAAACCTGCAGAGTTATAAATGATAACTCTCGTCCACAAATATATTGAGGGAAGGCAAAGAAGAGGATTTGAAATCAAGGCAGAATTGCAGGAAACAGATTTCAGGAGGTAGATACGATTCGCCTTTAAAGCACATGAAAAGCGGCAAAACGTTGACAATGATGCCCTTGGCCAAAAAGGGCGTATGCGTTTTTTCCTGAGTATATTCAGGAAAAAACGCATACGCCCTTTTTGGCCAACCAAGCAACCTGGAAAGGCAAATCAGCGCTACAAAGAAGTCTCGCTTCCCATCGGTCAAAAGGGCCATGCTGAAAAAAGTGTCAAAACCAGAAATGCAGGACAGGCCATGGAGAAATGGGAGCCTTGCTACACTGATGGGCGGGATGTAAATTGCCAAGAGCCACTCTGGAGAAGTGTCCGGTGAGTCCTGAAACATCTGAAAAACACAGCTTAGAGAGCATAGGGCACTTCCACTCATGGGGGTATAAATTGGGAAAATTAAAAATCAGCAAGACACAAGCACCTCAAAGTTTAGGGCTGCTCTGTTGACCAGGACCTCCACTTCATTCCACCTTAAATATCCCAGGAAAGAGAAAAATGGATAAAGAAGTTGTGGTCCATATGTACAATGGAATATCACTCAGCCATGAAATCAATGTCGTAAGGTTAGTAGCAGCATGATGAGTGGATTTAGGTACAACGATTCTAAGTGAAATAAGTCACACAGAAAAGGACACTTCTCATAAGGTATCACTGATAGAGGGAATGTAAAAACCGTTACACTTGAACTGAATTACAAAACAGAACAGAGTCACACATGCAGAAAACACACTATGGCTGCTTAACGGGAAAGGTGAGGTGGGGTGATACATAAAACAAGGGTATCAAATTAGCTCAGATACCGTTCCATAAACCCAATATGTAATAGACAAGACCTACTCCTTGCTCAGAGAACTGGACTCAACACGCCCTATTCACCGCACAAGAATATATCTGACTAATAATAATCGTAAAACCTATGTATTGATATCTCTCTGTTAGTGTGTCAAGTGGGTGTAAAGCGGCATAAACACAGCAGTGAAAAGCAGCTAAACCCCATTATAAAAATAAATTACTTTGAAACACCCATGAAACAAAGACAGTGAAAGAGAGAGAAATTCTTACACAATGCGTTCAGGGGCTGTGATGCAACCTGGATTGACCATATCTAGACGCACAGCTGGATGAGACATAAGGGTGGACACTCTTGGGGCTGAGAGGTTTGGTGAGGTTGGGTGAGCAAACGCAGACCCTTTAAAGTAATACTGCGTGGTACCCATCGCATTGGTCCCAAATCTCCAGGTTCAAGGGTATCTTCCTACATCAAAAACATGCATGAGAAACCCAGAAGATGGTACACTGTGTGATGGGGAAAGGTTTCTAAAACGCACCTCATTTCTCATCTCCTTGTGCCCGGGTTCGCCATTCCAGCCACTTTACTAGCAAGCTCCCTACTTGGAGCATCAGCACCTTTAACCTCCTGTTCCATACAGGTTGTAATTTGTCCTGAGGATAAACGAGAAGACATGGAACCAACGAGAGACTAGCTCTTGGTGTTGGGACAGGCACAGGTCACTCTATTTTCCCATCAGAAAGAAGAATTAACCACAGGCTCAGCCTGCCCCCCGGAACCAGAACAGGGCCTGAAGCCATTCTGCGATTTTGCGGCCAGCTCCCATAAAAACGAGTTGTAAAATGGAGGTTCAGGGCACTGCAATTCACAAACCTGCAGAGTTATAAATGATAACTCTCGTCCACAAATATATTGAGGGAAGGCAAAGAAGAGGATTTGAAATCAAGGCAGAATTGCAGGAAACAGATTTCAGGAGGTAGATACGAATCGCCTTTAAAGCACATGAAAAGCGGCAAAACGTTGACAATGATGCCCTTGGCCAAAAAGGGCGTATGCGTTTTTTCCTGAATATATTCAGGAAAAAACGCATACGCCCTTTTTGGCCAACCAAGCAACCTGGAAAGGCAAATCAGCGCTACAAAGAAGTCTCGCTTCCCATCGGTCAAAAGGGCCATGCTGAAAAAAGTGTCAAAACCAGAAATGCAGGACAGGCCATGGAGAAATGGGAGCCTTGCTACACTGATGGGCGGGATGTAAATTGCCAAGAGCCACTCTGGAGAAGTGTCCGGTGAGTCCTGAAACATCTGAAAAACACAGCTTAGAGAGCATAGGGCACTTCCACTCATGGGGGTATAAATTGGGAAAATTAAAAATCAGCAAGACACAAGCACCCCAAAGTTGAGGGCTGCTCTGTTGACCAGGACCTCCACTTCATTCCACCTTAAATATCCCAGGAAAGAGAAAAATGGATAAAGAAGTTGTGGTCCTTATGTACAATGGAATATCACTCAGCCATGAAATCAATGTCGTAAGGTTAGTAGCAGCATGATGAGTGGATTTAGGTACGATGATTCTAAGTGAAATAAGTCACACAGAAAAGGACACTTCTCATAAGGTATCACTGATAGAGGGAATGTAAAAACCGTTACACTTGAACTGAATTACAAAACAGAACAGAGTCACACATGCAGAAAACACACTATGGCTGCTTAACGGGAAAGGTGAGGTGGGGTGATACATAAAACAAGGGTATCAAATTAGCTCAGATACCATTCCATAAACCCAATATGTAATAGACAAGACCTACTCCTTGCTCAGAGAACTGGACTCAACATGCCCTATTCACCGCACAAGAATATATCTGACTAATAATAATCGTAAAACCTATGTATTGATATCTCTCTGTTAGTGTGTCAAGTGGGTGTAAAGCGGCATAAACACAGCAGTGAAAAGCAGCTAAACCCCATTATAAAAATAAATTACTTTGAAACAACCATGAAACAAAGACAGTGAAAGAGAGAGAAATTCTTACACAATGCGTTCAGGGGCTGTGATGCAACCTGGATTGACCATATCTAGACGCACAGCTGGATGAGACATAAGGGTGGACACTCTTGGGGCTGAGAGGTTTGGTGAGGTTGGGTGAGCAAACGCAGACCCTTTAAAGTAATACTGCGTGGTACCCATCGCATGGGTCCCAAATCTCCAGGTTCAAGGGCATCTTCCTACATCAAAAACATGCATGAGAAACCCAGAAGATGGTACACCGTGTGATGGGGAAAGGTTTCTAAAACGCACCTCATTTCTCATCTCCTTGTGCCCGGGTTCGCCATTCCAGCCGCTTTACTAGCAAGCTCCCTACTTGGAGCATCAGCACCTTTAACCTCCTGTTCCATACAGGTTGTAATTTGTCCTGAGGATAAACGAAAAGACGTGGAACCAACGAGAGACTAGCTCTTGGTGTTGGGACAGGCACAGGTCACTCTATTTTCCCATCAGAAAGAAGAATTAACCACAGGCTCAGCCTGCCCCCCGGAACCAGAACAGGGCCTGAAGCCATTCTGCGATTTTACGGCCAGCTCCCAAAAAACGAGTTGTAAAATGGAGGTTCAGGGCACTGCAATTCACAAACCTGCAGAGTTATAAATGATAACTCTCGTCCACAAATATATTGAGGGAAGGCAAAGAAGAGGATTTGAAATCAAGGCAGAATTGCAGGAAACAGATTTCAGGAGGTAGATACGAATCGCCTTTAAAGCACATGAAAAGCGGCAAAACGTTGACAATGATGCCCTTGGCCAAAAAGGGCGTATGCGTTTTTTCCTGAATATATTCAGGAAAAAACGCATACGCCCTTTTTGGCCAACCAAGCAACCTGGAAAGGCAAATCAGCGCTACAAAGAAGTCTCGCTTCCCATCGGTCAAAAGGGCCATGCTGAAAAAAGTGTCAAAACCAGAAATGCAGGACAGGCCATGGAGAAATGGGAGCCTTGCTACACTGATGGGCGGGATGTAAATTGCCAAGAGCCACTCTGGAGAAGTGTCCGGTGAGTCCTGAAACATCTGAAAAACACAGCTTAGAGAGCATAGGGCACTTCCACTCATGGGGGTATAAATTGGGAAAATTAAAAATCAGCAAGACACAAGCACCCCAAAGTTTAGGGCTGCTCTGTTGACCAGGACCTCCACTTCATTCCACCTTAAATATCCCAGGAAAGAGAAAAATGGATAAAGAAGTTGTGGTCCTTATGTACAATGGAATATCACTCAGCCAGGAAATCAATGTCGTAAGGTTAGTAGCAGCATGATGAGTGGATTTAGGTACGACGATTCTAAGTGAAATAAGTCACACAGAAAAGGACACTTCTCATAAGGTATCACTGATAGAGGGAATGTAAAAACCATTACACTTGAACTGAATTACAAAACAGAACAGAGTCACACATGCAGAAAACACACTATGGCTGCTTAACGGGAAAGGTGAGGTGGGGTGATACATAAAACAAGGGTATCAAATTAGCTCAGATACCGTTCCATAAACCCAATATGTAATAGACAAGACCTACTCCTTGCTCAGAGAACTGGACTCAACACGCCCTATTCACTGCACAAGAATATATCTGACTAATAATAATCGTAAAACCTATGTATTGATATCTCTCTGTTAGTGTGTCAAGTGGGTGTAAAGCGGCATAAACAGAGCAGTGAAAAGCAGCTAAACCCCATTATAAAAATAAATTACTTTGAAACAACCATGAAACAAAGACAGTGAAAGAGAGAGAAATTCTTACACAATGCGTTCAGGGGCTGTGATGCAACCTGGATTGACCATATCTAGACGCACAGCTGGATGAGACATAAGGGTGGACACTCTTGGGGCTGAGAGGTTTGGTGAGGTTGGGTGAGCAAACGCAGACCCTTTAAAGTAATACTGCGTGGTACCCATCGCATGAGTCCCAAATCTCCAGGTTCAAGGGCATCTTCCTACATCAAAAACATGCATGAGAAACCCAGAAGTTGGTACACCGTGTGATGGGGAAAGGTTTCTAAAACGCACCTCATTTCTCATCTCCTTGTGCCCGGGTTCGCCATTCCAGCCGCTTTACTAGCAAGCTCCCTACTTGGAGCATCAGCACCTTTAACCTCCTGTTCCGTACAGGTTGCAATTTGTCCTGAGGATAAACGGGAAGACGTGGAACCAACGAGAGACTAGCTCTTGGTGTTGGGACAGGCACAGGTCACTCTATTTTCCCATCAGAAAGAAGAATTAACCACAGGCTCAGCCTGCCCCCCGGAACCAGAACAGGGCCTGAAGCCATTCTGCGATTTTGCGGCCAGCTCCCATAAAAACGAGTTGTAAAATGGAGGTTCAGGGCACTGCAATTCACAAACCTGCAGAGTTATAAATGATAACTCTCGTCCACAAATATATTGAGGGAAGGCAAAGAAGAGGATTTGAAATCAAGGCAGAATTGCAGGAAACAGATTTCAGGAGGTAGATACGAATCGCCTTTAAAGCACATGAAAAGCGGCAAAACGTTGACAATGATGCCCTTGGCCAAAAAGGGCGTATGCGTTTTTTCCTGAATATATTCAGGAAAAAACGCATACGCCCTTTTTGGCCAACCAAGCAACCTGGAAAGGCAAATCAGCGCTACAAAGAAGTCTCGCTTCCCATCGGTCAAAAGGGCCATGCTGAAAAAAGTGTCAAAACCAGAAATGCAGGACAGGCCATGGAGAAATGGGAGCCTTGCTACACTGATGGGCGGGATGTAAATTGCCAAGAGCCACTCTGGAGAAGTGTCCGGTGAGTCCTGAAACATCTGAAAAACACAGCTCAGAGAGCATAGGGCACTTCCACTCATGGGGGTATAAATTGGGAAAATTAAAATCAGCAAGACACAAGCACCCAAAAGTTTAGGGCTGCTCTGTTGACCAGGACCTCCACTTCATTCCACCTTAAATATCCCAGGAAAGAGAAAAATGGATAAAGAAGTTGTGGTCCTTATGTACAATGGAATATCACTCAGCCATGAAATCAATGTCGTAAGATTAGTAGCAGCATGATGAGTGGATTTAGGTACGACGATTCTAAGTGAAATAAGTCACACAGAAAAGGACACTTCTCATAAGGTATCACTGATAGAGGGAATGTAAAAACCATTACACTTGAACTGAATTACAAAACAGAACAGAGTCACACATGCAGAAAACACACTATGGCTGCTTAACGGGAAAGGTGAGGTGGGGTGATACATAAAACAAGGGTATCAAATTAGCTCAGATACCGTTCCATAAACCCAATATGTAATAGACAAGACCTACTCCTTGCTCAGAGAACTGGACTCAACACGCCCTATTCACCGCACAAGAATATATCTGACTAATAATAATCGTAAAACCTATGTATTGATATCTCTCTGTTAGTGTGTCAAGTGGGTGTAAAGCGGCATAAACACAGCAGTGAAAAGCAGCTAAACCCCATTATAAAAATAAATTACTTTGAAACAACCATGAAACAAAGACAGTGAAAGAGAGAGAAATTCTTACACAATGCGTTCAGGGGCTGTGATGCAACCTGGATTGACCATATCTAGACGCACAGCTGGATGAGACATAAGGGTGGACACTCTTGGGGCTGAGAGGTTTGGTGAGGTTGGGTGAGCAAACGCAGACCCTTTAAAGTAATACTGCGTGGTACCCATCGCATGGGTCCCAAATCTCCAGGTTCAAGGGCATCTTCCTACATCAAAAACATGCATGAGAAACCCAGAAGATGGTACACCGTGTGATGGGGAAAGGTTTCTAAAACGCACCTCATTTCTCATCTCCTTGTGCCCGGGTTCGCCATTCCAGCCGCTTTACTAGCAAGCTCCCTACTTGGAGCATCAGCACCTTTAACCTCCTGTTCCATACAGGTTGTAATTTGTCCTGAGGATAAACGAGAAGACGTGGAACCAACGAGAGACTAGCTCTTGGTGTTGGGACAGGCACAGGTCACTCTATTTTCCCATCAGAAAGAAGAATTAACCACAGGCTCAGCCTGCCCCCAGGAACCAGAACAGGGCCTGAAGCCATTCTGCGATTTTGCGGCCAGCTCCCATAAAAACGAGTTGTAAAATGGAGGTTCAGGGCACTGCAATTCACAAACCTGCAGAGTTATAAATGATAACTCTCGTCCACAAATATATTGAGGGAAGGCAAAGAAGAGGATTTGAAATCAAGGCAGAATTGCAGGAAACAGATTTCAGGAGGTAGATACGATTCGCCTTTAAAGCACATGAAAAGCGGCAAAACGTTGACAATGATGCCCTTGGCCAAAAAGGGCGTATGCGTTTTTTCCTGAATATATTCAGGAAAAAACGCATACGCCCTTTTTGGCCAACCAAGCAACCTGGAAAGGCAAATCAGCGCTACAAAGAAGTCTCGCTTCCCATCGGTCAAAAGGGCCATGCTGAAAAAAGTGTCAAAACCAGAAATGCAGGACAGGCCATGGAGAAATGGGAGCCTTGCTACACTGATGGGCGGGATGCAAATTGCCAAGAGCCACTCTGGAGAAGTGTCCGGTGAGTCCTGAAACATCTGAAAAACACAGCTTAGAGAGCATAGGGCACTTCCACTCATGGGGGTATAAATTGGGAAAATTAAAAATCAGCAAGACACAAGCACCTCAAAGTTTAGGGCTGCTCTGTTGACCAGGACCTCCACTTCATTCCACCTTAAATATCCCAGGAAAGAGAAAAATGGATAAAGAAGTTGTGGTCCATATGTACAATGGAATATCACTCAGCCATGAAATCAATGTCGTAAGGTTAGTAGCAGCATGATGAGTGGATTTAGGTACAACGATTCTAAGTGAAATAAGTCACACAGAAAAGGACACTTCTCATAAGGTATCACTGATAGAGGGAATGTAAAAACCGTTACACTTGAACTGAATTACAAAACAGAACAGAGTCACACATGCAGAAAACACACTATGGCTGCTTAACGGGAAAGGTGAGGTGGGGTGATACATAAAACAAGGGTATCAAATTAGCTCACATACCGTTCCATAAACCCAATATGTAATAGACAAGACCTACTCCTTGCTCAGAGAACTGGACTCAACACGCCCTATTCACCGCACAAGAATATATCTGACTAATAATAATCGTAAAACCTATGTATTGATATCTCTCTGTTAGTGTGTCAAGTGGGTGTAAAGCGGCATAAACACAGCAGTGAAAAGCAGCTAAACCCCATTATAAAAATAAATTACTTTGAAACACCCATGAAACAAAGACAGTGAAACAGAGAGAAATTCTTACACAATGCGTTCAGGGGCTGTGATGCAACCTGGATTGACCATATCTAGACGCAGAGCTGGATGAGACATAAGGGTGGACACTCTTGGGGCTGAGAGGTTTGGTGAGGTTGGGTGAGCAAACGCAGACCCTTTAAAGTAATACTGCGTGGTACCCATCGCATGGGTCCCAAATCTCCAGGTTCAAGGGCATCTTCCTACATCAAAAACATGCATGAGAAACCCAGAAGATGGTACACCGTGTGATGGGGAAAGGTTTCTAAAACGCACCTCATTTCTCATCTCCTTGTGCCCGGGTTCGCCATTCCAGCCGCTTTACTAGCAAGCTCCCTACTTGGAGCATCAGCACCTTTAACCTCCTGTTCCGTAGAGGTTGCAATTTGTCCTGAGGATAAACGGGAAGACGTGGAACCAACGAGAGACTAGCTCTTGGTGTTGGGACAGGCACAGGTCACTCTATTTTCCCATTAGAAAGAAGAATTAACCACAGGCTCAGCCTGACCCCCGGAACCAGAACAGGGCCTGAAGCCATTCTGCGATTTTGTGGCCAGCTCCCATAAAAACGAGTTGTAAAATGGAGGTTCAGGGCACTGCAATTCACAAACCTGCAGAGTTATAAATGATAACTCTCGTCCACAAATATATTGAGGGAAGGCAAAGAAGAGGATTTGAAATCAAGGCAGAATTGCAGGAAACAGATTTCAGGAGGTAGATACGAATCGCCTTTAAAGCACATGAAAAGCGGCAAAACGTTGACAGTGATGCCCTTGGCCAAAAAGGGCGTATGCGTTTTTTCCTGAATATATTCAGGAAAAAACGCATACGCCCTTTTTGGCCAACCAAGCAACCTGGAAAGGCAAATCAGCGCTACAAAGAAGTCTCGCTTTCCATCGGTCAAAAGGGCCATGCTGAAAAAAGTGTCAAAACCAGAAATGCAGGACAGGCCATGGAGAAATGGGAGCCTTGCTACACTGATGGGCGGGATGTAAATTGCCAAGAGCCACTCTGGAGAAGTGTCCGGTGAGTCCTGAAACATCTGAAAAACACAGCTTAGAGAGCATAGGGCACTTCCACTCATGGGGGTATAAATTGGGAAAATTAAAAATCAGCAAGACACAAGCACCCCAAAATTTAGGGCTGCTCTGTTGACCAGGACCTCCACTTCATTCCACCTTAAATATCCCAGGAAAGAGAAAAATGGATAAAGAAGTTGTGGTCCTTATGTACAATGGAATATCACTCAGCCAGGAAATCAATGTCGTAAGGTTAGTAGCAGCAGGATGAGTGGATTTAGGTACGACGATTCTAAGTGAAATAAGTCACACAGAAAAGGACACTTCTCATAAGGTATCACTGATAGAGGGAATGTAAAAACCATTACACTTGAACTGAATTACAAAACAGAACAGAGTCACACATGCAGAAAACACACTATGGCTGCTTAACGGGAAAGGTGAGGTGGGGTGATACATAAAACAAGGGTATCAAATTAGCTCAGATACCGTTCCATAAACCCAATATGTAATAGACAAGACCTACTCCTTGCTCAGAGAACTGGACTCAACACGCCCTATTCACCGCACAAGAATATATCTGACTAATAATAATCGTAAAACCTATGTATTGATATCTCTCTGTTAGTGTGTCAAGTGGGTGTAAAGCGGCATAAACAGAGCAGTGAAAAGCAGCTAAACCCCATTATAAAAATAAATTACTTTGAAACAACCATGAAACAAAGACAGTGAAAGTGAGAGAAATTCTTACACAATGCGTTCAGGGGCTGTGATGCAACCTGGATTGACCATATCTAGACGCACAGCTGGATGAGACATAAGGGTGGACACTCTTGGGGCTGAGAGGTTTGGTGAGGTTGGGTGAGCAAACGCAGACCCTTTAAAGTAATACTGCGTGGTACCCATCGCATGGGTCCCAAATCTCCAGGTTCAAGGGCATCTTCCTACATCAAAAACATGCATGAGAAACCCAGAAGATGGTACACCGTGTGATGGGGAAAGTTTTCTAAAACGCACCTCATTTCTCATCTCCTTGTGCCCGGGTTCGCCATTCCAGCCGCTTTACTAGCAAGCTCCCTACTTGGAGCATCAGCACCTTTAACCTCCTGTTCCATACAGGTTGTAATTTGTCCTGAGGATAAACGAGAAGACATGGAACCAACGAGAGACTAGCTCTTGGTGTTGGGACAGGCACAGGTCACTCTATTTTCCCATCAGAAAGAAGAATTAACCACAGGCTCAGCCTGCCCCCCGGAACCAGAACAGGGCCTGAAGCCATTCTGCGATTTTGCGGCCAGCTCCCATAAAAACGAGTTGTAAAATGGAGGTTCAGGGCACTGCAATTCACAAACCTGCAGAGTTATAAATGATAACTCTCGTCCACAAATATATTGAGGGAAGGCAAAGAAGAGGATTTGAAATCAAGGCAGAATTGCAGGAAACAGATTTCAGGAGGTAGATACGAATCGCCTTTAAAGCACATGAAAAGCGGCAAAACGTTGACAATGATGCCCTTGGCCAAAAAGGGCGTATGCGTTTTTTCCTGAATATATTCAGGAAAAAACGCATACGCCCTTTTTGGCCAACCAAGCAACCTGGAAAGGCAAATCAGCGCTACAAAGAAGTCTCGCTTCCCATCGGTCAAAAGGGCCATGCTGAAAAAAGTGTCAAAACCAGAAATGCAGGACAGGCCATGGAGAAATGGGAGCCTTGCTACACTGATGGGCGGGATGTAAATTGCCAAGAGCCACTCTGGAGAAGTGTCCGGTGAGTCCTGAAACATCTGAAAAACACAGCTTAGAGAGCATAGGGCACTTCCACTAATGGGGGTATAAATTGGGAAAATTAAAAATCAGCAAGACACAAGCACCCCAAAGTTGAGGGCTGCTCTGTTGACCAGGACCTCCACTTCATTCCACCTTAAATATCCCAGGAAAGAGAAAAATGGATAAAGAAGTTGTGGTCCTTATGTACAATGGAATATCACTCAGCCATGAAATCAATGTCGTAAGGTTAGTAGCAGCATGATGAGTGGATTTAGGTACGATGATTCTAAGTGAAATAAGTCACACAGAAAAGGACACTTCTCATAAGGTATCACTGATAGAGGGAATGTAAAAACCGTTACACTTGAACTGAATTACAAAACAGAACAGAGTCACACATGCAGAAAACACACTATGGCTGCTTAACGGGAAAGGTGAGGTGGGGTGATACATAAAACAAGGGTATCAAATTAGCTCAGATACCATTCCATAAACCCAATATGTAATAGACAAGACCTACTCCTTGCTCAGAGAACTGGACTCAACACGCCCTATTCACCGCACAAGAATATATCTGACTAATAATAATCGTAAAACCTATGTATTGATATCTCTCTGTTAGTGTGTCAAGTGGGTGTAAAGCGGCATAAACACAGCAGTGAAAAGCAGCTAAACCCCATTATAAAAATAAATTACTTTGAAACAACCATGAAACAAAGACAGTGAAAGAGAGAGAAATTCTTACACAATGCGTTCAGGGGCTGTGATGCAACCTGGATTGACCATATCTAGACGCACAGCTGGATGAGACATAAGGGTGGACACTCTTGGGGCTGAGAGGTTTGGTGAGGTTGGGTGAGCAAACGCAGACCCTTTAAAGTAATACTGCGTGGTACCCATCGCATGGGTCCCAAATCTCCAGGTTCAAGGGCATCTTCCTACATCAAAAACATGCATGAGAAACCCAGAAGATGGTACACCGTGTGATGGGGAAAGGTTTCTAAAACGCACCTCATTTCTCATCTCCTTGTGCCCGGGTTCGCCATTCCAGCCGCTTTACTAGCAAGCTCCCTACTTGGAGCATCAGCACCTTTAACCTCCTGTTCCATACAGGTTGTAATTTGTCCTGAGGATAAACGAGAAGACGTGGAACCAACGAGAGACTAGCTCTTGGTGTTGGGACAGGCACAGGTCACTCTATTTTCCCATCAGAAAGAAGAATTAACCACAGGCTCAGCCTGACCCCAGGAACCAGAACAGGGCCTGAAGCCATTCTGCGATTTTGCGGCCAGCTCCCATAAAAACGAGTTGTAAAATGGAGGTTCAGGGCACTGCAATTCACAAACCTGCAGAGTTATAAATGATAACTCTCGTCCACAAATATATTGAGGGAAGGCAAAGAAGAGGATTTGAAATCAAGGCAGAATTGCAGGAAACAGATTTCAGGAGGTAGATACGATTCGCCTTTAAAGCACATGAAAAGCGGCAAAACGTTGACAATGATGCCCTTGGCCAAAAAGGGCGTATGCGTTTTTTCCTGAATATATTCAGGAAAAAACGCATACGCCCTTTTTGGCCAACCAAGCAACCTGGAAAGGCAAATCAGCGCTACAAAGAAGTCTCGCTTCCCATCGGTCAAAAGGGCCATGCTGAAAAAAGTGTCAAAACCAGAAATGCAGGACAGGCCATGGAGAAATGGGAGCCTTGCTACACTGATGGGCGGGATGCAAATTGCCAAGAGCCACTCTGGAGAAGTGTCCGGTGAGTCCTGAAACATCTGAAAAACACAGCTTAGAGAGCATAGGGCACTTCCACTCATGGGGGTATAAATTGGGAAAATTAAAAATCAGCAAGACACAAGCACCTCAAAGTTTAGGGCTGCTCTGTTGACCAGGACCTCCACTTCATTCCACCTTAAATATCCCAGGAAAGAGAAAAATGGATAAAGAAGTTGTGGTCCATATGTACAATGGAATATCACTCAGCCATGAAATCAATGTCGTAAGGTTAGTAGCAGCATGATGAGTGGATTTAGGTACAACGATTCTAAGTGAAATAAGTCACACAGAAAAGGACACTTCTCATAAGGTATCACTGATAGAGGGAATGTAAAAACCGTTACACTTGAACTGAATTACAAAACAGAACAGAGTCACACATGCAGAAAACACACTATGGCTGCTTAACGGGAAAGGTGAGGTGGGGTGATACATAAAACAAGGGTATCAAATTAGCTCACATACCGTTCCATAAACCCAATATGTAATAGACAAGACCTACTCCTTGCTCAGAGAACTGGACTCAACACGCCCTATTCACCGCACAAGAATATATCTGACTAATAATAATCGTAAAACCTATGTATTGATATCTCTCTGTTAGTGTGTCAAGTGGGTGTAAAGCGGCATAAACACAGCAGTGAAAAGCAGCTAAACCCCATTATAAAAATAAATTACTTTGAAACACCCATGAAACAAAGACAGTGAAACAGAGAGAAATTCTTACACAATGCGTTCAGGGGCTGTGATGCAACCTGGATTGACCATATCTAGACGCAGAGCTGGATGAGACATAAGGGTGGACACTCTTGGGGCTGAGAGGTTTGGTGAGGTTGGGTGAGCAAACGCAGACCCTTTAAAGTAATACTGCGTGGTACCCATCGCATGGGTCCCAAATCTCCAGGTTCAAGGGCATCTTCCTACATCAAAAACATGCATGAGAAACCCAGAAGATGGTACACCGTGTGATGGGGAAAGGTTTCTAAAACGCACCTCATTTCTCATCTCCTTGTGCCCGGGTTCGCCATTCCAGCCGCTTTACTAGCAAGCTCCCTACTTGGAGCATGAGCACCTTTAACCTCCTGTTCTGTAGAGGTTGCAATTTGTCCTGAGGATAAACGGGAAGACGTGGAACCAACGAGAGACTAGCTCTTGGTGTTGGGACAGGCACAGGTCACTCTATTTTCCCATCAGAAAGAAGAATTAACCACAGGCTCAGCCTGACCCCCGGAACCAGAACAGGGCCTGAAGCCATTCTGCGATTTTGTGGCCAGCTCCCATAAAAACGAGTTGTAAAATGGAGGTTCAGGGCACTGCAATTCACAAACCTGCAGAGTTATAAATGATAACTCTCGTCCACAAATATATTGAGGGAAGGCAAAGAAGAGGATTTGAAATCAAGGCAGAATTGCAGGAAACAGATTTCAGGAGGTAGATACGAATCGCCTTTAAAGCACATGAAAAGCGGCAAAACGTTGACAGTGATGCCCTTGGCCAAAAAGGGCGTATGCGTTTTTTCCTGAATATATTCAGGAAAAAACGCATACGCCCTTTTTGGCCAACCAAGCAACCTGGAAAGGCAAATCAGCGCTACAAAGAAGTCTCGCTTTCCATCGGTCAAAAGGGCCATGCTGAAAAAAGTGTCAAAACCAGAAATGCAGGACAGGCCATGGAGAAATGGGAGCCTTGCTACACTGATGGGCGGGATGTAAATTGCCAAGAGCCACTCTGGAGAAGTGTCCGGTGAGTCCTGAAACATCTGAAAAACACAGCTCAGAGAGCATAGGGCACTTCCACTCATGGGGGTATAAATTGGGAAAATTAAAAATCAGCAAGACACAAGCACCCCAAAATTTAGGGCTGCTCTGTTGACCAGGACCTCCACTTCATTCCACCTTAAATATCCCAGGAAAGAGAAAAATGGATAAAGAAGTTGTGGTCCTTATGTACAATGGAATATCACTCAGCCAGGAAATCAATGTCGTAAGGTTAGTAGCAGCATGATGAGTGGATTTAGGTACGACGATTCTAAGTGAAATAAGTCACACAGAAAAGGACACTTCTCATAAGGTATCACTGATAGAGGGAATGTAAAAACCATTACACTTGAACTGAATTACAAAACAGAACAGAGTCACACATGCAGAAAACACACTATGGCTGCTTAACGGGAAAGGTGAGGTGGGGTGATACATAAAACAAGGGTATCAAATTAGCTCAGATACCGTTCCATAAACCCAATATGTAATAGACAAGACCTACTCCTTGCTCAGAGAACTGGACTCAACACGCCCTATTCACCGCACAAGAATATATCTGACTAATAATAATCGTAAAACCTATGTATTGATATCTCTCTGTTAGTGTGTCAAGTGGGTGTAAAGCGGCATAAACAGAGCAGTGAAAAGCAGCTAAACCCCATTATAAAAATAAATTACTTTGAAACAACCATGAAACAAAGACAGTGAAAGTGAGAGAAATTCTTACACAATGCGTTCAGGGGCTGTGATGCAACCTGGATTGACCATATCTAGACGCACAGCTGGATGAGACATAAGGGTGGACACTCTTGGGGCTGAGAGGTTTGGTGAGGTTGGGTGAGCAAACGCAGACCCTTTAAAGTAATACTGCGTGGTACCCATCGCATGGGTCCCAAATCTCCAGGTTCAAGGGCATCTTCCTACATCAAAAACATGCATGAGAAACCCAGAAGATGGTACACCGTGTGATGGGGAAAGTTTTCTAAAACGCACCTCATTTCTCATCTCCTTGTGCCCGGGTTCGCCATTCCAGCCGCTTTACTAGCAAGCTCCCTACTTGGAGCATCAGCACCTTTAACCTCCTGTTCCATACAGGTTGTAATTTGTCCTGAGGATAAACGAGAAGACATGGAACCAACGAGAGACTAGCTCTTGGTGTTGGGACAGGCACAGGTCACTCTATTTTCCCATCAGAAAGAAGAATTAACCACAGGCTCAGCCTGCCCCCCGGAACCAGAACAGGGCCTGAAGCCATTCTGCGATTTTGCGGCCAGCTCCCATAAAAACGAGTTGTAAAATGGAGGTTCAGGGCACTGCAATTCACAAACCTGCAGAGTTATAAATGATAACTCTCGTCCACAAATATATTGAGGGAAGGCAAAGAAGAGGATTTGAAATCAAGGCAGAATTGCAGGAAACAGATTTCAGGAGGTAGATACGAATCGCCTTTAAAGCACATGAAAAGCGGCAAAACGTTGACAATGATGCCCTTGGCCAAAAAGGGCGTATGCGTTTTTTCCTGAATATATTCAGGAAAAAACGCATACGCCCTTTTTGGCCAACCAAGCAACCTGGAAAGGCAAATCAGCGCTACAAAGAAGTCTCGCTTCCCATCGGTCAAAAGGGCCATGCTGAAAAAAGTGTCAAAACCAGAAATGCAGGACAGGCCATGGAGAAATGGGAGCCTTGCTACACTGATGGGCGGGATGTAAATTGCCAAGAGCCACTCTGGAGAAGTGTCCGGTGAGTCCTGAAACATCTGAAAAACACAGCTTAGAGAGCATAGGGCACTTCCACTCATGGGGGTATAAATTGGGAAAATTAAAAATCAGCAAGACACAAGCACCCCAAAGTTGAGGGCTGCTCTGTTGACCAGGACCTCCACTTCATTCCACCTTAAATATCCCAGGAAAGAGAAAAATGGATAAAGAAGTTGTGGTCCTTATGTACAATGGAATATCACTCAGCCATGAAATCAATGTCGTAAGGTTAGTAGCAGCATGATGAGTGGATTTAGGTACGATGATTCTAAGTGAAATAAGTCACACAGAAAAGGACACTTCTCATAAGGTATCACTGATAGAGGGAATGTAAAAACCGTTACACTTGAACTGAATTACAAAACAGAACAGAGTCACACATGCAGAAAACACACTATGGCTGCTTAACGGGAAAGGTGAGGTGGGGTGATACATAAAACAAGGGTATCAAATTAGCTCAGATACCATTCCATAAACCCAATATGTAATAGACAAGACCTACTCCTTGCTCAGAGAACTGGACTCAACACGCCCTATTCACCGCACAAGAATATATCTGACTAATAATAATCTTAAAACCTATGTATTGATATCTCTCTGTTAGTGTGTCAAGTGGGTGTAAAGCGGCATAAACACAGCAGTGAAAAGCAGCTAAACCCCATTATAAAAATAAATTACTTTGAAACAACCATGAAACAAAGACAGTGAAAGAGAGAGAAATTCTTACACAATGCGTTCAGGGGCTGTGATGCAACCTGGATTGACCATATCTAGACGCACAGCTGGATGAGACATAAGGGTGGACACTCTTGGGGCTGAGAGGTTTGGTGAGGTTGGGTGAGCAAACGCAGACCCTTTAAAGTAATACTGCGTGGTACCCATCGCATGGGTCCCAAATCTCCAGGTTCAAGGGCATCTTCCTACATCAAAAACATGCATGAGAAACCCAGAAGATGGTACACCGTGTGATGGGGAAAGGTTTCTAAAACGCACCTCATTTCTCATCTCCTTGTGCCCGGGTTCGCCATTCCAGCCGCTTTACTAGCAAGCTCCCTACTTGGAGCATCAGCACCTTTAACCTCCTGTTCCATACAGGTTGTAATTTGTCCTGAGGATAAACGAGAAGACGTGGAACCAACGAGAGACTAGCTCTTGGTGTTGGGACAGGCACAGGTCACTCTATTTTCCCATCAGAAAGAAGAATTAACCACAGGCTCAGCCTGCCCCCAGGAACCAGAACAGGGCCTGAAGCCATTCTGCGATTTTGCGGCCAGCTCCCATAAAAACGAGTTGTAAAATGGAGGTTCAGGGCACTGCAATTCACAAACCTGCAGAGTTATAAATGATAACTCTCGTCCACAAATATATTGAGGGAAGGCAAAGAAGAGGATTTGAAATCAAGGCAGAATTGCAGGAAATAGATTTCAGGAGGTAGAAACGAATCGCCTTTAAAGCACATGAAAAGCGGCAAAACGTTGACAATGATGCCCTTGGCCAAAAAGGGCGTATGCGTTTTTTCCTGAGTATATTCAGGAAAAAACGCATACGCCCTTTTTGGCCAACCAAGCAACCTGGAAAGGCAAATCAGCGCTACAAAGAAGTCTCGCTTCCCATCGGTCAAAAGGGCCATGCTGAAAAAAGTGTCAAAACCAGAAATGCAGGACAGGCCATGGAGAAATGGGAGCCTTGCTACACTGATGGGCGGGATGTAAATTGCCAAGAGCCACTCTGGAGAAGTGTCCGGTGAGTCCTGAAACATCTGAAAAACACAGCTTAGAGAGCATAGGGCACTTCCACTCATGGGGGTATAAATTGGGAAAATTAAAAATCAGCAAGACACAAGCACCTCAAAGTTTAGGGCTGCTCTGTTGACCAGGACCTCCACTTCATTCCACCTTAAATATCCCAGGAAAGAGAAAAATGGATAAAGAAGTTGTGGTCCATATGTACAATGGAATATCACTCAGCCATGAAATCAATGTCGTAAGGTTAGTAGCAGCATGATGAGTGGATTTAGGTACAACGATTCTAAGTGAAATAAGTCACACAGAAAAGGACACTTCTCATAAGGTATCACTGATAGAGGGAATGTAAAAACCGTTACACTTGAACTGAATTACAAAACAGAACAGAGTCACACATGCAGAAAACACACTATGGCTGCTTAACGGGAAAGGTGAGGTGGGGTGATACATAAAACAAGGGTATCAAATTAGCTCAGATACCGTTCCATAAACCCAATATGTAATAGACAAGACCTACTCCTTGCTCAGAGAACTGGACTCAACACGCCCTATTCACCGCACAAGAATATATCTGACTAATAATAATCGTAAAACCTATGTATTGATATCTCTCTGTTAGTGTGTCAAGTGGGTGTAAAGCGGCATAAACACAGCAGTGAAAAGCAGCTAAACCCCATTATAAAAATAAATTACTTTGAAACACCCATGAAACAAAGACAGTGAAACAGAGAGAAATTCTTACACAATGCGTTCAGGGGCTGTGATGCAACCTGGATTGACCATATCTAGACGCACAGCTGGATGAGACATAAGGGTGGACACTCTTGGGGCTGAGAGGTTTGGTGAGGTTGGGTGAGCAAACGCAGACCCTTTAAAGTAATACTGCGTGGTACCCATCGCATAGGTCCCAAATCTCCAGGTTCAAGGGTATCTTCCTACATCAAAAACATGCATGAGAAACCCAGAAGATGGTACACTGTGTGATGGGGAAAGGTTTCTAAAACGCACCTCATTTCTCATCTCCTTGTGCCCGGGTTCGCCATTCCAGCCACTTTACTAGCAAGCTCCCTACTTGGAGCATCAGCACCTTTAACCTCCTGTTCCATACAGGTTGTAATTTGTCCTGAGGATAAAGGAGAAGACATGGAACCAACGAGAGACTAGCTCTTGGTGTTGGGACAGGCACAGGTCACTCTATTTTCCCATCAGAAAGAAGAATTAACCACAGGCTCAGCCTGCCCCCCGGAACCAGAACAGGGCCTGAAGCCATTCTGCGATTTTGCGGCCAGCTCCCATAAAAACGAGTTGTAAAATGGAGGTTCAGGGCACTGCAATTCACAAACCTGCAGAGTTATAAATGATAACTCTCGTCCACAAATATATTGAGGGAAGGCAAAGAAGAGGATTTGAAATCAAGGCAGAATTGCAGGAAACAGATTTCAGGAGATAGATACGAATCGCCTTTAAAGCACATGAAAAGCGGCAAAACGTTGACAATGATGCCCTTGGCCAAAAAGGGCGTATGCGTTTTTTCCTGAATATATTCAGGAAAAAACGCATACGCCCTTTTTGGCCAACCAAGCAACCTGGAAAGGCAAATCAGCGCTACAAAGAAGTCTCGCTTCCCATCGGTCAAAAGGGCCATGCTGAAAAAAGTGTCAAAACCAGAAATGCAGGACAGGCCATGGAGAAATGGGAGCCTTGCTACACTGATGGGCGGGATGTAAATTGCCAAGAGCCACTCTGGAGAAGTGTCCGGTGAGTCCTGAAACATCTGAAAAACACAGCTTAGAGAGCATAGGGCACTTCCACTCATGGGGGTATAAATTGGGAAAATTAAAAATCAGCAAGACACAAGCACCCCAAAGTTGAGGGCTGCTCTGTTGACCAGGACCTCCACTTCATTCCACCTTAAATATCCCAGGAAAGAGAAAAATGGATAAAGAAGTTGTGGTCCTTATGTACAATGGAATATCACTCAGCCATGAAATCAATGTCGTAAGGTTAGTAGCAGCATGATGAGTGGATTTAGGTACGATGATTCTAAGTGAAATAAGTCACACAGAAAAGGACACTTCTCATAAGGTATCACTGATAGAGGGAATGTAAAAACCGTTACACTTGAACTGAATTACAAAACAGAACAGAGTCACACATGCAGAAAACACACTATGGCTGCTTAACGGGAAAGGTGAGGTGGGGTGATACATAAAACAAGGGTATCAAATTAGCTCAGATACCATTCCATAAACCCAATATGTAATAGACAAGACCTACTCCTTGCTCAGAGAACTGGACTCAACACGCCCTATTCACCGCACAAGAATATATCTGACTAATAATAATCGTAAAACCTATGTATTGATATCTCTCTGTTAGTGTGTCAAGTGGGTGTAAAGCGGCATAAACACAGCAGTGAAAAGCAGCTAAACCCCATTATAAAAATAAATTACTTTGAAACACCCATGAAACAAAGACAGTGAAACAGAGAGAAATTCTTACACAATGCGTTCAGGGGCTGTGATGCAACCTGGATTGACCATATCTAGACGCAGAGCTGGATGAGACATAAGGGTGGACACTCTTGGGGCTGAGAGGTTTGGTGAGGTTGGGTGAGCAAACGCAGACCCTTTAAAGTAATACTGCGTGGTACCCATCGCATGGGTCCCAAATCTCCAGGTTCAAGGGCATCTTCCTACATCAAAAACATGCATGAGAAACCCAGAAGATGGTACACCGTGTGATGGGGAAAGGTTTCTAAAACGCACCTCATTTCTCATCTCCTTGTGCCCGGGTTCGCCATTCCAGCCGCTTTACTAGCAAGCTCCCTACTTGGAGCATGAGCACCTTTAACCTCCTGTTCCGTAGAGGTTGCAATTTGTCCTGAGGATAAACGGGAAGACGTGGAACCAACGAGAGACTAGCTCTTGGTGTTGGGACAGGCACAGGTCACTCTATTTTCCCATCAGAAAGAAGAATTAACCACAGGCTCAGCCTGACCCCCGGAACCAGAACAGGGCCTGAAGCCATTCTGCGATTTTGTGGCCAGCTCCCATAAAAACGAGTTGTAAAATGGAGGTTCAGGGCACTGCAATTCACAAACCTGCAGAGTTATAAATGATAACTCTCGTCCACAAATATATTGAGGGAAGGCAAAGAAGAGGATTTGAAATCAAGGCAGAATTGCAGGAAACAGATTTCAGGAGGTAGATACGAATCGCCTTTAAAGCACATGAAAAGCGGCAAAACGTTGACAGTGATGCCCTTGGCCAAAAAGGGCGTATGCGTTTTTTCCTGAATATATTCAGGAAAAAACGCATACGCCCTTTTTGGCCAACCAAGCAACCTGGAAAGGCAAATCAGCGCTACAAAGAAGTCTCGCTTTCCATCGGTCAAAAGGGCCATGCTGAAAAAAGTGTCAAAACCAGAAATGCAGGACAGGCCATGGAGAAATGGGAGCCTTGCTACACTGATGGGCGGGATGTAAATTGCCAAGAGCCACTCTGGAGAAGTGTCCGGTGAGTCCTGAAACATCTGAAAAACACAGCTTAGAGAGCATAGGGCACTTCCACTCATGGGGGTATAAATTGGGAAAATTAAAAATCAGCAAGACACAAGCACCCCAAAATTTAGGGCTGCTCTGTTGACCAGGACCTCCACTTCATTCCACCTTAAATATCCCAGGAAAGAGAAAAATGGATAAAGAAGTTGTGGTCCTTATGTACAATGGAATATCACTCAGCCAGGAAATCAATGTCGTAAGGTTAGTAGCAGCATGATGAGTGGATTTAGGTACGACGATTCTAAGTGAAATAAGTCACACAGAAAAGGACACTTCTCATAAGGTATCACTGATAGAGGGAATGTAAAAACCATTACACTTGAACTGAATTACAAAACAGAACAGAGTCACACATGCAGAAAACACACTATGGCTGCTTAACGGGAAAGGTGAGGTGGGGTGATACATAAAACAAGGGTATCAAATTAGCTCAGATACCGTTCCATAAACCCAATATGTAATAGACAAGACCTACTCCTTGCTCAGAGAACTGGACTCAACACGCCCTATTCACCGCACAAGAATATATCTGACTAATAATAATCGTAAAACCTATGTATTGATATCTCTCTGTTAGTGTGTCAAGTGGGTGTAAAGCGGCATAAACAGAGCAGTGAAAAGCAGCTAAACCCCATTATAAAAATAAATTACTTTGAAACAACCATGAAACAAAGACAGTGAAAGTGAGAGAAATTCTTACACAATGCGTTCAGGGGCTGTGATGCAACCTGGATTGACCATATCTAGACGCACAGCTGGATGAGACATAAGGGTGGACACTCTTGGGGCTGAGAGGTTTGGTGAGGTTGGGTGAGCAAACGCAGACCCTTTAAAGTAATACTGCGTGGTACCCATCGCATGGGTCCCAAATCTCCAGGTTCAAGGGCATCTTCCTACATCAAAAACATGCATGAGAAACCCAGAAGATGGTACACCGTGTGATGGGGAAAGTTTTCTAAAACGCACCTCATTTCTCATCTCCTTGTGCCCGGGTTCGCCATTCCAGCCGCTTTACTAGCAAGCTCCCTACTTGGAGCATCAGCACCTTTAACCTCCTGTTCCATACAGGTTGTAATTTGTCCTGAGGATAAACGAGAAGACATGGAACCAACGAGAGACTAGCTCTTGGTGTTGGGACAGGCACAGGTCACTCTATTTTCCCATCAGAAAGAAGAATTAACCACAGGCTCAGCCTGCCCCCCGGAACCAGAACAGGGCCTGAAGCCATTCTGCGATTTTGCGGCCAGCTCCCATAAAAACGAGTTGTAAAATGGAGGTTCAGGGCACTGCAATTCACAAACCTGCAGAGTTATAAATGATAACTCTCGTCCACAAATATATTGAGGGAAGGCAAAGAAGAGGATTTGAAATCAAGGCAGAATTGCAGGAAACAGATTTCAGGAGGTAGATACGAATCGCCTTTAAAGCACATGAAAAGCGGCAAAACGTTGACAATGATGCCCTTGGCCAAAAAGGGCGTATGCGTTTTTTCCTGAATATATTCAGGAAAAAACGCATACGCCCTTTTTGGCCAACCAAGCAACCTGGAAAGGCAAATCAGCTCTACAAAGAAGTCTCGCTTCCCATCGGTCAAAAGGGCCATGCTGAAAAAAGTGTCAAAACCAGAAATGCAGGACAGGCCATGGAGAAATGGGAGCCTTGCTACACTGATGGGCGGGATGTAAATTGCCAAGAGCCACTCTGGAGAAGTGTCCGGTGAGTCCTGAAACATCTGAAAAACACAGCTTAGAGAGCATAGGGCACTTCCACTCATGGGGGTATAAATTGGGAAAATTAAAAATCAGCAAGACACAAGCACCCCAAAGTTGAGGGCTGCTCTGTTGACCAGGACCTCCACTTCATTCCACCTTAAATATCCCAGGAAAGAGAAAAATGGATAAAGAAGTTGTGGTCCTTATGTACAATGGAATATCACTCAGCCATGAAATCAATGTCGTAAGGTTAGTAGCAGCATGATGAGTGGATTTAGGTACGATGATTCTAAGTGAAATAAGTCACACAGAAAAGGACACTTCTCATAAGGTATCACTGATAGAGGGAATGTAAAAACCGTTACACTTGAACTGAATTACAAAACAGAACAGAGTCACACATGCAGAAAACACACTATGGCTGCTTAACGGGAAAGGTGAGGTGGGGTGATACATAAAACAAGGGTATCAAATTAGCTCAGATACCATTCCATAAACCCAATATGTAATAGACAAGACCTACTCCTTGCTCAGAGAACTGGACTCAACACGCCCTATTCACCGCACAAGAATATATCTGACTAATAATAATCTTAAAACCTATGTATTGATATCTCTCTGTTAGTGTGTCAAGTGGGTGTAAAGCGGCATAAACACAGCAGTGAAAAGCAGCTAAACCCCATTATAAAAATAAATTACTTTGAAACAACCATGAAACAAAGACAGTGAAAGAGAGAGAAATTCTTACACAATGCGTTCAGGGGCTGTGATGCAACCTGGATTGACCATATCTAGACGCACAGCTGGATGAGACATAAGGGTGGACACTCTTGGGGCTGAGAGGTTTGGTGAGGTTGGGTGAGCAAACGCAGACCCTTTAAAGTAATACTGCGTGGTACCCATCGCATGGGTCCCAAATCTCCAGGTTCAAGGGCATCTTCCTACATCAAAAACATGCATGAGAAACCCAGAAGATGGTACACCGTGTGATGGGGAAAGGTTTCTAAAACGCACCTCATTTCTCATCTCCTTGTGCCCGGGTTCGCCATTCCAGCCGCTTTACTAGCAAGCTCCCTACTTGGAGCATCAGCACCTTTAACCTCCTGTTCCATACAGGTTGTAATTTGTCCTGAGGATAAACGAGAAGACGTGGAACCAACGAGAGACTAGCTCTTGGTGTTGGGACAGGCACAGGTCACTCTATTTTCCCATCAGAAAGAAGAATTAACCACAGGCTCAGCCTGCCCCCAGGAACCAGAACAGGGCCTGAAGCCATTCTGCGATTTTGCGGCCAGCTCCCATAAAAACGAGTTGTAAAATGGAGGTTCAGGGCACTGCAATTCACAAACCTGCAGAGTTATAAATGATAACTCTCGTCCACAAATATATTGAGGGAAGGCAAAGAAGAGGATTTGAAATCAAGGCAGAATTGCAGGAAACAGATTTCAGGAGGTAGAAACGAATCGCCTTTAAAGCACATGAAAAGCGGCAAAACGTTGACAATGATGCCCTTGGCCAAAAAGGGCGTATGCGTTTTTTCCTGAGTATATTCAGGAAAAAACGCATACGCCCTTTTTGGCCAACCAAGCAACCTGGAAAGGCAAATCAGCGCTACAAAGAAGTCTCGCTTCCCATCGGTCAAAAGGGCCATGCTGAAAAAAGTGTCAAAACCAGAAATGCAGGACAGGCCATGGAGAAATGGGAGCCTTGCTACACTGATGGGCGGGATGTAAATTGCCAAGAGCCACTCTGGAGAAGTGTCCGGTGAGTCCTGAAACATCTGAAAAACACAGCTTAGAGAGCATAGGGCACTTCCACTCATGGGGGTATAAATTGGGAAAATTAAAAATCAGCAAGACACAAGCACCTCAAAGTTTAGGGCTGCTCTGTTGACCAGGACCTCCACTTCATTCCACCTTAAATATCCCAGGAAAGAGAAAAATGGATAAAGAAGTTGTGGTCCATATGTACAATGGAATATCACTCAGCCATGAAATCAATGTCGTAAGGTTAGTAGCAGCATGATGAGTGGATTTAGGTACAACGATTCTAAGTGAAATAAGTCACACAGAAAAGGACACTTCTCATAAGGTATCACTGATAGAGGGAATGTAAAAACCGTTACACTTGAACTGAATTACAAAACAGAACAGAGTCACACATGCAGAAAACACACTATGGCTGCTTAACGGGAAAGGTGAGGTGGGGTGATACATAAAACAAGGGTATCAAATTAGCTCAGATACCGTTCCATAAACCCAATATGTAATAGACAAGACCTACTCCTTGCTCAGAGAACTGGACTCAACACGCCCTATTCACCGCACAAGAATATATCTGACTAATAATAATCGTAAAACCTATGTATTGATATCTCTCTGTTAGTGTGTCAAGTGGGTGTAAAGCGGCATAAACACAGCAGTGAAAAGCAGCTAAACCCCATTATAAAAATAAATTACTTTGAAACACCCATGAAACAAAGACAGTGAAAGAGAGAGAAATTCTTACACAATGCGTTCAGGGGCTGTGATGCAACCTGGATTGACCATATCTAGACGCACAGCTGGATGAGACATAAGGGTGGACACTCTTGGGGCTGAGAGGTTTGGTGAGGTTGGGTGAGCAAACGCAGACCCTTTAAAGTAATACTGCGTGGTACCCATCGCATTGGTCCCAAATCTCCAGGTTCAAGGGTATCTTCCTACATCAAAAACATGCATGAGAAACCCAGAAGATGGTACACTGTGTGATGGGGAAAGGTTTCTAAAACGCACCTCATTTCTCATCTCCTTGTGCCCGGGTTCGCCATTCCAGCCACTTTACTAGCAAGCTCCCTACTTGGAGCATCAGCACCTTTAACCTCCTGTTCCATACAGGTTGTAATTTGTCCTGAGGATAAACGAGAAGACATGGAACCAACGAGAGACTAGCTCTTGGTGTTGGGACAGGCACAGGTCACTCTATTTTCCCATCAGAAAGAAGAATTAACCACAGGCTCAGCCTGCCCCCCGGAACCAGAACAGGGCCTGAAGCCATTCTGCGATTTTGCGGCCAGCTCCCATAAAAACGAGTTGTAAAATGGAGGTTCAGGGCACTGCAATTCACAAACCTGCAGAGTTATAAATGATAACTCTCGTCCACAAATATATTGAGGGAAGGCAAAGAAGAGGATTTGAAATCAAGGCAGAATTGCAGGAAACAGATTTCAGGAGGTAGATACGAATCGCCTTTAAAGCACATGAAAAGCGGCAAAACGTTGACAATGATGCCCTTGGCCAAAAAGGGCGTATGCGTTTTTTCCTGAATATATTCAGGAAAAAACGCATACGCCCTTTTTGGCCAACCAAGCAACCTGGAAAGGCAAATCAGCGCTACAAAGAAGTCTCGCTTTCCATCGGTCAAAAGGGCCATGCTGAAAAAAGTGTCAAAACCAGAAATGCAGGACAGGCCATGGAGAAATGGGAGCCTTGCTACACTGATGGGCGGGATGTAAATTGCCAAGAGCCACTCTGGAGAAGTGTCCGGTGAGTCCTGAAACATCTGAAAAACACAGCTTAGAGAGCATAGGGCACTTCCACTCATGGGGGTATAAATTGGGAAAATTAAAAATCAGCAAGACACAAGCACCCCAAAGTTGAGGGCTGCTCTGTTGACCAGGACCTCCACTTCATTCCACCTTAAATATCCCAGGAAAGAGAAAAATGGATAAAGAAGTTGTGGTCCTTATGTACAATGGAATATCACTCAGCCATGAAATCAATGTCGTAAGGTTAGTAGCAGCATGATGAGTGGATTTAGGTACGATGATTCTAAGTGAAATAAGTCACACAGAAAAGGACACTTCTCATAAGGTATCACTGATAGAGGGAATGTAAAAACCGTTACACTTGAACTGAATTACAAAACAGAACAGAGTCACACATGCAGAAAACACACTATGGCTGCTTAACGGGAAAGGTGAGGTGGGGTGATACATAAAACAAGGGTATCAAATTAGCTCAGATACCATTCCATAAACCCAATATGTAATAGACAAGACCTACTCCTTGCTCAGAGAACTGGACTCAACACGCCCTATTCACCGCACAAGAATATATCTGACTAATAATAATCGTAAAACCTATGTATTGATATCTCTCTGTTAGTGTGTCAAGTGGGTGTAAAGCGGCATAAACACAGCAGTGAAAAGCAGCTAAACCCCATTATAAAAATAAATTACTTTGAAACAACCATGAAACAAAGACAGTGAAAGAGAGAGAAATTCTTACACAATGCGTTCAGGGGCTGTGATGCAACCTGGATTGACCATATCTAGACGCACAGCTGGATGAGACATAAGGGTGGACACTCTTGGGGCTGAGAGGTTTGGTGAGGTTGGGTGAGCAAACGCAGACCCTTTAAAGTAATACTGCGTGGTACCCATCGCATTGGTCCCAAATCTCCAGGTTCAAGGGTATCTTCCTACATCAAAAACATGCATGAGAAACCCAGAAGATGGTACACTGTGTGATGGGGAAAGGTTTCTAAAACGCACCTCATTTCTCATCTCCTTGTGCCCGGGTTCGCCATTCCAGCCACTTTACTAGCAAGCTCCCTACTTGGAGCATCAGCACCTTTAACCTCCTGTTCCATACAGGTTGTAATTTGTCCTGAGGATAAACGAGAAGACATGGAACCAACGAGAGACTAGCTCTTGGTGTTGGGACAGGCACAGGTCACTCTATTTTCCCATCAGAAAGAAGAATTAACCACAGGCTCAGCCTGCCCCCCGGAACCAGAACAGGGCCTGAAGCCATTCTGCGATTTTGCGGCCAGCTCCCATAAAAACGAGTTGTAAAATGGAGGTTCAGGGCACTGCAATTCACAAACCTGCAGAGTTATAAATGATAACTCTCGTCCACAAATATATTGAGGGAAGGCAAAGAAGAGGATTTGAAATCAAGGCAGAATTGCAGGAAACAGATTTCAGGAGGTAGATACGAATCGCCTTTAAAGCACATGAAAAGCGGCAAAACGTTGACAATGATGCCCTTGGCCAAAAAGGGCGTATGCGTTTTTTCCTGAATATATTCAGGAAAAAACGCATACGCCCTTTTTGGCCAACCAAGCAACCTGGAAAGGCAAATCAGCGCTACAAAGAAGTCTCGCTTCCCATCGGTCAAAAGGGCCATGCTGAAAAAAGTGTCAAAACCAGAAATGCAGGACAGGCCATGGAGAAATGGGAGCCTTGCTACACTGATGGGCGGGATGTAAATTGCCAAGAGCCACTCTGGAGAAGTGTCCGGTGAGTCCTGAAACATCTGAAAAACACAGCTTAGAGAGCATAGGGCACTTCCACTCATGGGGGTATAAATTGGGAAAATTAAAAATCAGCAAGACACAAGCACCCCAAAGTTGAGGGCTGCTCTGTTGACCAGGACCTCCACTTCATTCCACCTTAAATATCCCAGGAAAGAGAAAAATGGATAAAGAAGTTGTGGTCCTTATGTACAATGGAATATCACTCAGCCATGAAATCAATGTCGTAAGGTTAGTAGCAGCATGATGAGTGGATTTAGGTACGATGATTCTAAGTGAAATAAGTCACACAGAAAAGGACACTTCTCATAAGGTATCACTGATAGAGGGAATGTAAAAACCGTTACACTTGAACTGAATTACAAAACAGAACAGAGTCACACATGCAGAAAACACACTATGGCTGCTTAACGGGAAAGGTGAGGTGGGGTGATACATAAAACAAGGGTATCAAATTAGCTCAGATACCATTCCATAAACCCAATATGTAATAGACAAGACCTACTCCTTGCTCAGAGAACTGGACTCAACACTCCCTATTCACCGCACAAGAATATATCTGACTAATAATAATCGTAAAACCTATGTATTGATATCTCTCTGTTAGTGTGTCAAGTGGGTGTAAAGCGGCATAAACACAGCAGTGAAAAGCAGCTAAACCCCATTATAAAAATAAATTACTTTGAAACAACCATGAAACAAAGACAGTGAAAGAGAGAGAAATTCTTACACAATGCGTTCAGGGGCTGTGATGCAACCTGGATTGACCATATCTAGACGCACAGCTGGATGAGACATAAGGGTGGACACTCTTGGGGCTGAGAGGTTTGGTGAGGTTGGGTGAGCAAACGCAGACCCTTTAAAGTAATACTGCGTGGTACCCATCGCATGGGTCCCAAATCTCCAGGTTCAAGGGCATCTTCCTACATCAAAAACATGCATGAGAAACCCAGAAGATGGTACACCGTGTGATGGGGAAAGGTTTCTAAAACGCACCTCATTTCTCATCTCCTTGTGCCCGGGTTCGCCATTCCAGCCGCTTTACTAGCAAGCTCCCTACTTGGATCATCAGCACCTTTAACCTCCTGTTCCATACAGGTTGTAATTTGTCCTGAGGATAAACGAGAAGACGTGGAACCAACGAGAGACTAGCTCTTGGTGTTGGGACAGGCACAGGTCACTCTATTTTCCCATCAGAAAGAAGAATTAACCACAGGCTCAGCCTGCCCCCAGGAACCAGAACAGGGCCTGAAGCCATTCTGCGATTTTGCGGCCAGCTCCCATAAAAACGAGTTGTAAAATGGAGGTTCAGGGCACTGCAATTCACAAACCTGCAGAGTTATAAATGATAACTCTCGTCCACAAATATATTGAGGGAAGGCAAAGAAGAGGATTTGAAATCAAGGCAGAATTGCAGGAAACAGATTTCAGGAGGTAGATACGAATCGCCTTTAAAGCACATGAAAAGCGGCAAAACGTTGACAATGATGCCCTTGGCCAAAAAGGGCGTATGCGTTTTTTCCTGAATATATTCAGGAAAAAACGCATACGCCCTTTTTGGCCAACCAAGCAACCTGGAAAGGCAAATCAGCGCTACAAAGAAGTCTCGCTTCCCATCGGTCAAAAGGGCCATGCTGAAAAAAGTGTCAAAACCAGAAATGAAGGACAGGCCATGGAGAAATGGGAGCCTTGCTACACTGATGGGCGGGATGCAAATTGCCAAGAGCCACTCTGGAGAAGTGTCCGGTGAGTCCTGAAACATCTGAAAAACACAGCTTAGAGAGCATAGGGCACGTCCACTCATGGGGGTATAAATTGGGAAAATTAAAAATCAGCAAGACACAAGCACCTCAAAGTTTAGGGCTGCTCTGTTGACCAGGACCTCCACTTCATTCCACCTTAAATATCCCAGGAAAGAGAAAAATGGATAAAGAAGTTGTGGTCCATATGTACAATGGAATATCACTCAGCCATGAAATCAATGTCGTAAGGTTAGTAGCAGCATGATGAGTGGATTTAGGTACAACGATTCTAAGTGAAATAAGTCACACAGAAAAGGACACTTCTCATAAGGTATCACTGATAGAGGGAATGTAAAAACCGTTACACTTGAACTGAATTACAAAACAGAACAGAGTCACACATGCAGAAAACACACTATGGCTGCTTAACGGGAAAGGTGAGGTGGGGTGATACATAAAACAAGGGTATCAAATTAGCTCAGATACCATTCCATAAACCCAATATGTAATAGACAAGACCTACTCCTTGCTCAGAGAACTGGACTCAACACGCCCTATTCACCGCACAAGAATATATCTGACTAATAATAATCGTAAAACCTATGTATTGATATCTCTCTGTTAGTGTGTCAAGTGGGTGTAAAGCGGCATAAACACAGCAGTGAAAAGCAGCTAAACCCCATTATAAAAATAAATTACTTTGAAACAACCATGAAACAAAGACAGTGAAAGAGAGAGAAATTCTTACACAATGCGTTCAGGGGCTGTGATGCAACCTGGATTGACCATATCTAGACGCACAGCTGGATGAGACATAAGGGTGGACACTCTTGGGGCTGAGAGGTTTGGTGAGGTTGGGTGAGCAAACGCAGACCCTTTAAAGTAATACTGCGTGGTACCCATCGCATTGGTCCCAAATCTCCAGGTTCAAGGGTATCTTCCTACATCAAAAACATGCATGAGAAACCCAGAAGATGGTACACTGTGTGATGGGGAAAGGTTTCTAAAACGCACCTCATTTCTCATCTCCTTGTGCCCGGGTTCGCCATTCCAGCCACTTTACTAGCAAGCTCCCTACTTGGAGCATCAGCACCTTTAACCTCCTGTTCCATACAGGTTGTAATTTGTCCTGAGGATAAACGAGAAGACATGGAACCAACGAGAGACTAGCTCTTGGTGTTGGGACAGGCACAGGTCACTCTATTTTCCCATCAGAAAGAAGAATTAACCACAGGCTCAGCCTGCCCCCCGGAACCAGAACAGGGCCTGAAGCCATTCTGCGATTTTGCGGCCAGCTCCCATAAAAACGAGTTGTAAAATGGAGGTTCAGGGCACTGCAATTCACAAACCTGCAGAGTTATAAATGATAACTCTCGTCCACAAATATATTGAGGGAAGGCAAAGAAGAGGATTTGAAATCAAGGCAGAATTGCAGGAAACAGATTTCAGGAGGTAGATACGAATCGCCTTTAAAGCACATGAAAAGCGGCAAAACGTTGACAATGATGCCCTTGGCCAAAAAGGGCGTATGCGTTTTTTCCTGAATATATTCAGGAAAAAACGCATACGCCCTTTTTGGCCAACCAAGCAACCTGGAAAGGCAAATCAGCGCTACAAAGAAGTCTCGCTTCCCATCGGTCAAAAGGGCCATGCTGAAAAAAGTGTCAAAACCAGAAATGCAGGACAGGCCATGGAGAAATGGGAGCCTTGCTACACTGATGGGCGGGATGTAAATTGCCAAGAGCCACTCTGGAGAAGTGTCCGGTGAGTCCTGAAACATCTGAAAAACACAGCTTAGAGAGCATAGGGCACTTCCACTCATGGGGGTATAAATTGGGAAAATTAAAAATCAGCAAGACACAAGCACCCCAAAGTTGAGGGCTGCTCTGTTGACCAGGACCTCCACTTCATTCCACCTTAAATATCCCAGGAAAGAGAAAAATGGATAAAGAAGTTGTGGTCCTTATGTACAATGGAATATCACTCAGCCATGAAATCAATGTCGTAAGGTTAGTAGCAGCATGATGAGTGGATTTAGGTACGATGATTCTAAGTGAAATAAGTCACACAGAAAAGGACACTTCTCATAAGGTATCACTGATAGAGGGAATGTAAAAACCGTTACACTTGAACTGAATTACAAAACAGAACAGAGTCACACATGCAGAAAACACACTATGGCTGCTTAACGGGAAAGGTGAGGTGGGGTGATACATAAAACAAGGGTATCAAATTAGCTCAGATACCATTCCATAAACCCAATATGTAATAGACAAGACCTACTCCTTGCTCAGAGAACTGGACTCAACACTCCCTATTCACCGCACAAGAATATATCTGACTAATAATAATCGTAAAACCTATGTATTGATATCTCTCTGTTAGTGTGTCAAGTGGGTGTAAAGCGGCATAAACACAGCAGTGAAAAGCAGCTAAACCCCATTATAAAAATAAATTACTTTGAAACAACCATGAAACAAAGACAGTGAAAGAGAGAGAAATTCTTACACAATGCGTTCAGGGGCTGTGATGCAACCTGGATTGACCATATCTAGACGCACAGCTGGATGAGACATAAGGGTGGACACTCTTGGGGCTGAGAGGTTTGGTGAGGTTGGGTGAGCAAACGCAGACCCTTTAAAGTAATACTGCGTGGTACCCATCGCATGGGTCCCAAATCTCCAGGTTCAAGGGCATCTTCCTACATCAAAAACATGCATGAGAAACCCAGAAGATGGTACACCGTGTGATGGGGAAAGGTTTCTAAAACGCACCTCATTTCTCATCTCCTTGTGCCCGGGTTCGCCATTCCAGCCGCTTTACTAGCAAGCTCCCTACTTGGATCATCAGCACCTTTAACCTCCTGTTCCATACAGGTTGTAATTTGTCCTGAGGATAAACGAGAAGACGTGGAACCAACGAGAGACTAGCTCTTGGTGTTGGGACAGGCACAGGTCACTCTATTTTCCCATCAGAAAGAAGAATTAACCACAGGCTCAGCCTGCCCCCAGGAACCAGAACAGGGCCTGAAGCCATTCTGCGATTTTGCGGCCAGCTCCCATAAAAACGAGTTGTAAAATGGAGGTTCAGGGCACTGCAATTCACAAACCTGCAGAGTTATAAATGATAACTCTCGTCCACAAATATATTGAGGGAAGGCAAAGAAGAGGATTTGAAATCAAGGCAGAATTGCAGGAAACAGATTTCAGGAGGTAGATACGAATCGCCTTTAAAGCACATGAAAAGCGGCAAAACGTTGACAATGATGCCCTTGGCCAAAAAGGGCGTATGCGTTTTTTCCTGAATATATTCAGGAAAAAACGCATACGCCCTTTTTGGCCAACCAAGCAACCTGGAAAGGCAAATCAGCGCTACAAAGAAGTCTCGCTTCCCATCGGTCAAAAGGGCCATGCTGAAAAAAGTGTCAAAACCAGAAATGAAGGACAGGCCATGGAGAAATGGGAGCCTTGCTACACTGATGGGCGGGATGCAAATTGCCAAGAGCCACTCTGGAGAAGTGTCCGGTGAGTCCTGAAACATCTGAAAAACACAGCTTAGAGAGCATAGGGCACGTCCACTCATGGGGGTATAAATTGGGAAAATTAAAAATCAGCAAGACACAAGCACCTCAAAGTTTAGGGCTGCTCTGTTGACCAGGACCTCCACTTCATTCCACCTTAAATATCCCAGGAAAGAGAAAAATGGATAAAGAAGTTGTGGTCCATATGTACAATGGAATATCACTCAGCCATGAAATCAATGTCGTAAGGTTAGTAGCAGCATGATGAGTGGATTTAGGTACAACGATTCTAAGTGAAATAAGTCACACAGAAAAGGACACTTCTCATAAGGTATCACTGATAGAGGGAATGTAAAAACCGTTACACTTGAACTGAATTACAAAACAGAACAGAGTCACACATGCAGAAAACACACTATGGCTGCTTAACGGGAAAGGTGAGGTGGGGTGATACATAAAACAAGGGTATCAAATTAGCTCAGATACCGTTCCATAAACCCAATATGTAATAGACAAGACCTACTCCTTGCTCAGAGAACTGGACTCAACACGCCCTATTCACCGCACAAGAATATATCTGACTAATAATAATCGTAAAACCTATGTATTGATATCTCTCTGTTAGTGTGTCAAGTGGGTGTAAAGCGGCATAAACACAGCAGTGAAAAGCAGCTAAACCCCATTATAAAAATAAATTACTTTGAAACACCCATGAAACAAAGACAGTGAAACAGAGAGAAATTCTTACACAATGCGTTCAGGGGCTGTGATGCAACCTGGATTGACCATATCTAGACGCACAGCTGGATGAGACATAAGGGTGGACACTCTTGGGGCTGAGAGGTTTGGTGAGGTTGGGTGAGCAAACGCAGACCCTTTAAAGTAATACTGCGTGGTACCCATCGCATTGGTCCCAAATCTCCAGGTTCAAGGGTATCTTCCTACATCAAAAACATGCATGAGAAACCCAGAAGATGGTACACTGTGTGATGGGGAAAGGTTTCTAAAACGCACCTCATTTCTCATCTCCTTGTGCCCGGGTTCGCCATTCCAGCCACTTTACTAGCAAGCTCCCTACTTGGAGCATCAGCACCTTTAACCTCCTGTTCCATACAGGTTGTAATTTGTCCTGAGGATAAACGAGAAGACATGGAACCAACGAGAGACTAGCTCTTGGTGTTGGGACAGGCACAGGTCACTCTATTTTCCCATCAGAAAGAAGAATTAACCACAGGCTCAGCCTGCCCCCCGGAACCAGAACAGGGCCTGAAGCCATTCTGCGATTTTGCGGCCAGCTCCCATAAAAACGAGTTGTAAAATGGAGGTTCAGGGCACTGCAATTCACAAACCTGCAGAGTTATAAATGATAACTCTCGTCCACAAATATATTGAGGGAAGGCAAAGAAGAGGATTTGAAATCAAGGCAGAATTGCAGGAAACAGATTTCAGGAGGTAGATACGAATCGCCTTTAAAGCACATGAAAAGCGGCAAAACGTTGACAATGATGCCCTTGGCCAAAAAGGGCGTATGCGTTTTTTCCTGAATATATTCAGGAAAAAACGCATACGCCCTTTTTGGCCAACCAAGCAACCTGGAAAGGCAAATCAGCGCTACAAAGAAGTCTCGCTTCCCATCGGTCAAAAGGGCCATGCTGAAAAAAGTGTCAAAACCAGAAATGCAGGACAGGCCATGGAGAAATGGGAGCCTTGCTACACTGATGGGCGGGATGTAAATTGCCAAGAGCCACTCTGGAGAAGTGTCCGGTGAGTCCTGAAACATCTGAAAAACACAGCTTAGAGAGCATAGGGCACTTCCACTCATGGGGGTATAAATTGGGAAAATTAAAAATCAGCAAGACACAAGCACCCCAAAGTTGAGGGCTGCTCTGTTGACCAGGACCTCCACTTCATTCCACCTTAAATATCCCAGGAAAGAGAAAAATGGATAAAGAAGTTGTGGTCCTTATGTACAATGGAATATCACTCAGCCATGAAATCAATGTCGTAAGGTTAGTAGCAGCATGATGAGTGGATTTAGGTACGATGATTCTAAGTGAAATAAGTCACACAGAAAAGGACACTTCTCATAAGGTATCACTGATAGAGGGAATGTAAAAACCGTTACACTTGAACTGAATTACAAAACAGAACAGAGTCACACATGCAGAAAACACACTATGGCTGCTTAACGGGAAAGGTGAGGTGGGGTGATACATAAAACAAGGGTATCAAATTAGCTCAGATACCATTCTATAAACCCAATATGTAATAGACAAGACCTACTCCTTGCTCAGAGAACTGGACTCAACACGCCCTATTCACCGCACAAGAATATATCTGACTAATAATAATCGTAAAACCTATGTATTGATATCTCTCTGTTAGTGTGTCAAGTGGGTGTAAAGCGGCATAAACACAGCAGTGAAAAGCAGCTAAACCCCATTATAAAAATAAATTACTTTGAAACAACCATGAAACAAAGACAGTGAAAGAGAGAGAAATTCTTACACAATGCGTTCAGGGGCTGTGATGCAACCTGGATTGACCATATCTAGACGCACAGCTGGATGAGACATAAGGGTGGACACTCTTGGGGCTGAGAGGTTTGGTGAGGTTGGGTGAGCAAACGCAGACCCTTTAAAGTAATACTGCGTGGTACCCATCGCATGGGTCCCAAATCTCCAGGTTCAAGGGCATCTTCCTACATCAAAAACATGCATGAGAAACCCAGAAGATGGTACACCGTGTGATGGGGAAAGGTTTCTAAAACGCACCTCATTTCTCATCTCCTTGTGCCCGGGTTCGCCATTCCAGCCGCTTTACTAGCAAGCTCCCTACTTGGAGCATCAGCACCTTTAACCTCCTGTTCCATACAGGTTGTAATTTGTCCTGAGGATAAACGAGAAGACGTGGAACCAACGAGAGACTAGCTCTTGGTGTTGGGACAGGCACAGGTCACTCTATTTTCCCATCAGAAAGAAGAATTAACCACAGGCTCAGCCTGCCCCCAGGAACCAGAACAGGGCCTGAAGCCATTCTGCGATTTTGCGGCCAGCTCCCATAAAAACGAGTTGTAAAATGGAGGTTCAGGGCACTGCAATTCACAAACCTGCAGAGTTATAAATGATAACTCTCGTCCACAAATATATTGAGGGAAGGCAAAGAAGAGGATTTGAAATCAAGGCAGAATTGCAGGAAACAGATTTCAGGAGGTAGATACGATTCGCCTTTAAAGCACATGAAAAGCGGCAAAACGTTGACAATGATGCCCTTGGCCAAAAAGGGCGTATGCGTTTTTTCCTGAGTATATTCAGGAAAAAACGCATACGCCCTTTTTGGCCAACCAAGCAACCTGGAAAGGCAAATCAGCGCTACAAAGAAGTCTCGCTTCCCATCGGTCAAAAGGGCCATGCTGAAAAAAGTGTCAAAACCAGAAATGCAGGACAGGCCATGGAGAAATGGGAGCCTTGCTACACTGATGGGCGGGATGTAAATTGCCAAGAGCCACTCTGGAGAAGTGTCCGGTGAGTCCTGAAACATCTGAAAAACACAGCTTAGAGAGCATAGGGCACTTCCACTCATGGGGGTATAAATTGGGAAAATTAAAAATCAGCAAGACACAAGCACCTCAAAGTTTAGGGCTGCTCTGTTGACCAGGACCTCCACTTCATTCCACCTTAAGTATCCCAGGAAAGAGAAAAATGGATAAAGAAGTTGTGGTCCATATGTACAATGGAATATCACTCAGCCATGAAATCAATGTCGTAAGGTTAGTAGCAGCATGATGAGTGGATTTAGGTACAACGATTCTAAGTGAAATAAGTCACACAGAAAAGGACACTTCTCATAAGGTATCACTGATAGAGGGAATGTAAAAACCGTTACACTTGAACTGAATTACAAAACAGAACAGAGTCACACATGCAGAAAACACACTATGGCTGCTTAACGGGAAAGGTGAGGTGGGGTGATACATAAAACAAGGGTATCAAATTAGCTCAGATACCGTTCCATAAACCCAATATGTAATAGACAAGACCTACTCCTTGCTCAGAGAACTGGACTCAACACGCCCTATTCACCGCACAAGAATATATCTGACTAATAATAATCGTAAAACCTATGTATTGATATCTCTCTGTTAGTGTGTCAAGTGGGTGTAAAGCGGCATAAACACAGCAGTGAAAAGCAGCTAAACCCCATTATAAAAATAAATTACTTTGAAACACCCATGAAACAAAGACAGTGAAAGAGAGAGAAATTCTTACACAATGCGTTCAGGGGCTGTGATGCAACCTGGATTGACCATATCTAGACGCACAGCTGGATGAGACATAAGGGTGGACACTCTTGGGGCTGAGAGGTTTGGTGAGGTTGGGTGAGCAAACGCAGACCCTTTAAAGTAATACTGCGTGGTACCCATCGCATTGGTCCCAAATCTCCAGGTTCAAGGGTATCTTCCTACATCAAAAACATGCATGAGAAACCCAGAAGATGGTACACTGTGTGATGGGGAAAGGTTTCTAAAACGCACCTCATTTCTCATCTCCTTGTGCCCGGGTTCGCCATTCCAGCCGCTTTACTAGCAAGCTCCCTACTTGGAGCATGAGCACCTTTAACCTCCTGTTCCGTAGAGGTTGCAATTTGTCCTGAGGATAAACGGGAAGACGTGGAACCAACGAGAGACTAGCTCTTGGTGTTGGGACAGGCACAGGTCACTCTATTTTCCCATCAGAAAGAAGAATTAACCACAGGCTCAGCCTGACCCCCGGAACCAGAACAGGGCCTGAAGCCATTCTGCGATTTTGTGGCCAGCTCCCATAAAAACGAGTTGTAAAATGGAGGTTCAGGGCACTGCAATTCACAAACCTGCAGAGTTATAAATGATAACTCTCGTCCACAAATATATTGAGGGAAGGCAAAGAAGAGGATTTGAAATCAAGGCAGAATTGCAGGAAACAGATTTCAGGAGGTAGATACGAATCGCCTTTAAAGCACATGAAAAGCGGCAAAACGTTGACAGTGATGCCCTTGGCCAAAAAGGGCGTATGCGTTTTTTCCTGAATATATTCAGGAAAAAACGCATACGCCCTTTTTGGCCAACCAAGCAACCTGGAAAGGCAAATCAGCGCTACAAAGAAGTCTCGCTTTCCATCGGTCAAAAGGGCCATGCTGAAAAAAGTGTCAAAACCAGAAATGCAGGACAGGCCATGGAGAAATGGGAGCCTTGCTACACTGATGGGCGGGATGTAAATTGCCAAGAGCCACTCTGGAGAAGTGTCCGGTGAGTCCTGAAACATCTGAAAAACACAGCTTAGAGAGCATAGGGCACTTCCACTCATGGGGGTATAAATTGGGAAAATTAAAAATCAGCAAGACACAAGCACCCCAAAATTTAGGGCTGCTCTGTTGACCAGGACCTCCACTTCATTCCACCTGAAATATCCCAGGAAAGAGAAAAATGGATAAAGAAGTTGTGGTCCTTATGTACAATGGAATATCACTCAGCCAGGAAATCAATGTCGTAAGGTTAGTAGCAGCATGATGAGTGGATTTAGGTACGACGATTCTAAGTGAAATAAGTCACACAGAAAAGGACACTTCTCATAAGGTATCACTGATAGAGGGAATGTAAAAACCATTACACTTGAACTGAATTACAAAACAGAACAGAGTCACACATGCAGAAAACACACTATGGCTGCTTAACGGGAAAGGTGAGGTGGGGTGATACATAAAACAAGGGTATCAAATTAGCTCAGATACCGTTCCATAAACCCAATATGTAATAGACAAGACCTACTCCTTGCTCAGAGAACTGGACTCAACACGCCCTATTCACCGCACAAGAATATATCTGACTAATAATAATCGTAAAACCTATGTATTGATATCTCTCTGTTAGTGTGTCAAGTGGGTGTAAAGCGGCATAAACAGAGCAGTGAAAAGCAGCTAAACCCCATTATAAAAATAAATTACTTTGAAACAACCATGAAACAAAGACAGTGAAAGTGAGAGAAATTCTTACACAATGCGTTCAGGGGCTGTGATGCAACCTGGATTGACCATATCTAGACGCACAGCTGGATGAGACATAAGGGTGGACACTCTTGGGGCTGAGAGGTTTGGTGAGGTTGGGTGAGCAAACGCAGACCCTTTAAAGTAATACTGCGTGGTACCCATCGCATGGGTCCCAAATCTCCAGGTTCAAGGGCATCTTCCTACATCAAAAACATGCATGAGAAACCCAGAAGATGGTACACCGTGTGATGGGGAAAGTTTTCTAAAACGCACCTCATTTCTCATCTCCTTGTGCCCGGGTTCGCCATTCCAGCCGCTTTACTAGCAAGCTCCCTACTTGGAGCATCAGCACCTTTAACCTCCTGTTCCATACAGGTTGTAATTTGTCCTGAGGATAAACGAGAAGACGTGGAACCAACGAGAGACTAGCTCTTGGTGTTGGGACAGGCACAGGTCACTCTATTTTCCCATCAGAAAGAAGAATTAACCACAGGCTCAGCCTGCCCCCCGGAACCAGAACAGGGCCTGAAGCCATTCTGCGATTTTGCGGCCAGCTCCCATAAAAACGAGTTGTAAAATGGAGGTTCAGGGCACTGCAATTCACAAACCTGCAGAGTTATAAATGATAACTCTCGTCCACAAATATATTGAGGGAAGGCAAAGAAGAGGATTTGAAATCAAGGCAGAATTGCAGGAAACAGATTTCAGGAGGTAGATACGAATCGCCTTTAAAGCACATGAAAAGCGGCAAAACGTTGACAATGATGCCCTTGGCCAAAAAGGGCGTATGCGTTTTTTCCTGAATATATTCAGGAAAAAACGCATACGCCCTTTTTGGCCAACCAAGCAACCTGGAAAGGCAAATCAGCGCTACAAAGAAGTCTCGCTTCCCATCGGTCAAAAGGGCCATGCTGAAAAAAGTGTCAAAACCAGAAATGCAGGACAGGCCATGGAGAAATGGGAGCCTTGCTACACTGATGGGCGGGATGTAAATTGCCAAGAGCCACTCTGGAGAAGTGTCCGGTGAGTCCTGAAACATCTGAAAAACACAGCTTAGAGAGCATAGGGCACTTCCACTCATGGGGGTATAAATTGGGAAAATTAAAAATCAGCAAGACACAAGCACCCCAAAGTTGAGGGCTGCTCTGTTGACCAGGACCTCCACTTCATTCCACCTTAAATATCCCAGGAAAGAGAAAAATGGATAAAGAAGTTGTGGTCCTTATGTACAATGGAATATCACTCAGCCATGAAATCAATGTCGTAAGGTTAGTAGCAGCATGATGAGTGGATTTAGGTACGATGATTCTAAGTGAAATAAGTCACACAGAAAAGGACACTTCTCATAAGGTATCACTGATAGAGGGAATGTAAAAACCGTTACACTTGAACTGAATTACAAAACAGAACAGAGTCACACATGCAGAAAACACACTATGGCTGCTTAACGGGAAAGGTGAGGTGGGGTGATACATAAAACAAGGGTATCAAATTAGCTCAGATACCATTCCATAAACCCAATATGTAATAGACAAGACCTACTCCTTGCTCAGAGAACTGGACTCAACACGCCCTATTCACCGCACAAGAATATATCTGACTAATAATAATCGTAAAACCTATGTATTGATATCTCTCTGTTAGTGTGTCAAGTGGGTGTAAAGCGGCATAAACACAGCAGTGAAAAGCAGCTAAACCCCATTATAAAAATAAATTACTTTGAAACACCCATGAAACAAAGACAGTGAAACAGAGAGAAATTCTTACACAATGCGTTCAGGGGCTGTGATGCAACCTGGATTGACCATATCTAGACGCAGAGCTGGATGAGACATAAGGGTGGACACTCTTGGGGCTGAGAGGTTTGGTGAGGTTGGGTGAGCAAACGCAGACCCTTTAAAGTAATACTGCGTGGTACCCATCGCATGGGTCCCAAATCTCCAGGTTCAAGGGCATCTTCCTACATCAAAAACATGCATGAGAAACCCAGAAGATGGTACACTCTGTGATGGGGAAAGGTTTCTAAAACGCACCTCATTTCTCATTTCCTTGTGCCCGGGTTCGCCATTCCAGCCGCTTTACTAGCAAGCTCCCTACTTGGAGCATCAGCACCTTTAACCTCCTGTTCCATACAGGTTGTAATTTGTCCTGAGGATAAACGAGAAGACGTGGAACCAACGAGAGACTAGCTCTTGGTGTTGGGACAGGCACAGGTCACTCTATTTTCCCATCAGAAAGAAGAATTAACCACAGGCTCAGCCTGCCCCCCGGAACCAGAACAGGGCCTGAAGCCATTCTGCGATTTTACGGCCAGCTCCCAAAAAACGAGTTGTAAAATGGAGGTTCAGGGCACTGCAATTCACAAACCTGCAGAGTTATAAATGATAACCCTCGTCCACAAATATATTGAGGGAAGGCAAAGAAGAGGATTTGAAATCAAGGCAGAATTGCAGGAAACAGATTTCAGGAGGTAGATACGAATCGCCTTTAAAGCACATGAAAAGCGGCAAAACGTTGACAATGATGCCCTTGGCCAAAAAGGGCGTATGCGTTTTTTCCTGAATATATTCAGGAAAAAAGGCATACGCCCTTTTTGGCCAACCAAGCAACCTGGAAAGGCAAATCAGCGCTACAAAGAAGTCTCGCTTCCCATCGGTCAAAAGGGCCATGCTGAAAAAAGTGTCAAAACCAGAAATGCAGGACAGGCCATGGAGAAATGGGAGCCTTGCTACACTGATGGGCGGGATGTAAATTGCCAAGAGCCACTCTGGAGAAGTGTCCGGTGAGTCCTGAAACATCTGAAAAACACAGCTTAGAGAGCATAGGGCACTTCCACTCATGGGGGTATAAATTGGGAAAATTAAAAATCAGCAAGACACAAGCACCCCAAAGTTTAGGGCTGCTCTGTTGACCAGGACCTCCACTTCATTCCACCTTAAATATCCCAGGAAAGAGAAAAATGGATAAAGAAGTTGTGGTCCTTATGTACAATGGAATATCACTCAGCCAGGAAATCAATGTCGTAAGGTTAGTAGCAGCATGATGAGTGGATTTAGGTACGACGATTCTAAGTGAAATAAGTCACACAGAAAAGGACACTTCTCATAAGGTATCACTGATAGAGGGAATGTAAAAACCATTACACTTGAACTGAATTACAAAACAGAACAGAGTCACACATGCAGAAAACACACTATGGCTGCTTAACGGGAAAGGTGAGGTGGGGTGATACATAAAACAAGGGTATCAAATTAGCTCAGATACCGTTCCATAAACCCAATATGTAATAGACAAGACCTACTCCTTGCTCAGAGAACTGGACTCAACACGCCCTATTCACTGCACAAGAATATATCTGACTAATAATAATCGTAAAACCTATGTATTGATATCTCTCTGTTAGTGTGTCAAGTGGGTGTAAAGCGGCATAAACAGAGCAGTGAAAAGCAGCTAAACCCCATTATAAAAATAAATTACTTTGAAACAACCATGAAACAAAGACAGTGAAAGAGAGAGTAATTCTTACACAATGCGTTCAGGGGCTGTGATGCAACCTGGATTGACCATATCTAGACGCACAGCTGGATGAGACATAAGGGTGGACACTCTTGGGGCTGAGAGGTTTGGTGAGGTTGGGTGAGCAAACGCAGACCCTTTAAAGTAATACTGCGTGGTACCCATCGCATGGGTCCCAAATCTCCAGGTTCAAGGGCATCTTCCTACATCAAAAACATGCATGAGAAACCCAGAAGATGGTACACCGTGTGATGGGGAAAGTTTTCTAAAACGCACCTCATTTCTCATCTCCTTGTGCCCGGGTTCGCCATTCCAGCCGCTTTACTAGCAAGCTCCCTACTTGGAGCATCAGCACCTTTAACCTCCTGTTCCATACAGGTTGTAATTTGTCCTGAGGATAAACGAGAAGACGTGGAACCAACGAGAGACTAGCTCTTGGTGTTGGGACAGGCACAGGTCACTCTATTTTCCCATCAGAAAGAAGAATTAACCACAGGCTCAGCCTGCCCCCCGGAACCAGAACAGGGCCTGAAGCCATTCTGCGATTTTGCGGCCAGCTCCCATAAAAACGAGTTGTAAAATGGAGGTTCAGGGCACTGCAATTCACAAACCTGCAGAGTTATAAATGATAACTCTCGTCCACAAATATATTGAGGGAAGGCAAAGAAGAGGATTTGAAATCAAGGCAGAATTGCAGGAAACAGATTTCAGGAGGTAGATACGAATCGCCTTTAAAGCACATGAAAAGCGGCAAAACGTTGACAATGATGCCCTTGGCCAAAAAGGGCGTATGCGTTTTTTCCTGAATATATTCAGGAAAAAACGCATACGCCCTTTTTGGCCAACCAAGCAACCTGGAAAGGCAAATCAGCGCTACAAAGAAGTCTCGCTTCCCATCGGTCAAAAGGGCCATGCTGAAAAAAGTGTCAAAACCAGAAATGCAGGACAGGCCATGGAGAAATGGGAGCCTTGCTACACTGATGGGCGGGATGTAAATTGCCAAGAGCCACTCTGGAGAAGTGTCCGGTGAGTCCTGAAACATCTGAAAAACACAGCTTAGAGAGCATAGGGCACTTCCACTCATGGGGGTATAAATTGGGAAAATTAAAAATCAGCAAGACACAAGCACCCCAAAGTTGAGGGCTGCTCTGTTGACCAGGACCTCCACTTCATTCCACCTTAAATATCCCAGGAAAGAGAAAAATGGATAAAGAAGTTGTGGTCCTTATGTACAATGGAATATCACTCAGCCATGAAATCAATGTCGTAAGGTTAGTAGCAGCATGATGAGTGGATTTAGGTACGATGATTCTAAGTGAAATAAGTCACACAGAAAAGGACACTTCTCATAAGGTATCACTGATAGAGGGAATGTAAAAACCGTTACACTTGAACTGAATTACAAAACAGAACAGAGTCACACATGCAGAAAACACACTATGGCTGCTTAACGGGAAAGGTGAGGTGGGGTGATACATAAAACAAGGGTATCAAATTAGCTCAGATACCATTCCATAAACCCAATATGTAATAGACAAGACCTACTCCTTGCTCAGAGAACTGGACTCAACACGCCCTATTCACCGCACAAGAATATATCTGACTAATAATAATCGTAAAACCTATGTATTGATATCTCTCTGTTAGTGTGTCAAGTGGGTGTAAAGCGGCATAAACACAGCAGTGAAAAGCAGCTAAACCCCATTATAAAAATAAATTACTTTGAAACACCCATGAAACAAAGACAGTGAAACAGAGAGAAATTCTTACACAATGCGTTCAGGGGCTGTGATGCAACCTGGATTGACCATATCTAGACGCAGAGCTGGATGAGACATAAGGGTGGACACTCTTGGGGCTGAGAGGTTTGGTGAGGTTGGGTGAGCAAACGCAGACCCTTTAAAGTAATACTGCGTGGTACCCATCGCATGGGTCCCAAATCTCCAGGTTCAAGGGCATCTTCCTACATCAAAAACATGCATGAGAAACCCAGAAGATGGTACACTCTGTGATGGGGAAAGGTTTCTAAAACGCACCTCATTTCTCATTTCCTTGTGCCCGGGTTCGCCATTCCAGCCGCTTTACTAGCAAGCTCCCTACTTGGAGCATCAGCACCTTTAACCTCCTGTTCCATACAGGTTGTAATTTGTCCTGAGGATAAACGAGAAGACGTGGAACCAACGAGAGACTAGCTCTTGGTGTTGGGACAGGCACAGGTCACTCTATTTTCCCATCAGAAAGAAGAATTAACCACAGGCTCAGCCTGCCCCCCGGAACCAGAACAGGGCCTGAAGCCATTCTGCGATTTTACGGCCAGCTCCCAAAAAACGAGTTGTAAAATGGAGGTTCAGGGCACTGCAATTCACAAACCTGCAGAGTTATAAATGATAACCCTCGTCCACAAATATATTGAGGGAAGGCAAAGAAGAGGATTTGAAATCAAGGCAGAATTGCAGGAAACAGATTTCAGGAGGTAGATACGAATCGCCTTTAAAGCACATGAAAAGCGGCAAAACGTTGACAATGATGCCCTTGGCCAAAAAGGGCGTATGCGTTTTTTCCTGAATATATTCAGGAAAAAAGGCATACGCCCTTTTTGGCCAACCAAGCAACCTGGAAAGGCAAATCAGCGCTACAAAGAAGTCTCGCTTCCCATCGGTCAAAAGGGCCATGCTGAAAAAAGTGTCAAAACCAGAAATGCAGGACAGGCCATGGAGAAATGGGAGCCTTGCTACACTGATGGGCGGGATGTAAATTGCCAAGAGCCACTCTGGAGAAGTGTCCGGTGAGTCCTGAAACATCTGAAAAACACAGCTTAGAGAGCATAGGGCACTTCCACTCATGGGGGTATAAATTGGGAAAATTAAAAATCAGCAAGACACAAGCACCCCAAAGTTTAGGGCTGCTCTGTTGACCAGGACCTCCACTTCATTCCACCTTAAATATCCCAGGAAAGAGAAAAATGGATAAAGAAGTTGTGGTCCTTATGTACAATGGAATATCACTCAGCCAGGAAATCAATGTCGTAAGGTTAGTAGCAGCATGATGAGTGGATTTAGGTACGACGATTCTAAGTGAAATAAGTCACACAGAAAAGGACACTTCTCATAAGGTATCACTGATAGAGGGAATGTAAAAACCATTACACTTGAACTGAATTACAAAACAGAACAGAGTCACACATGCAGAAAACACACTATGGCTGCTTAACGGGAAAGGTGAGGTGGGGTGATACATAAAACAAGGGTATCAAATTAGCTCAGATACCGTTCCATAAACCCAATATGTAATAGACAAGACCTACTCCTTGCTCAGAGAACTGGACTCAACACGCCCTATTCACTGCACAAGAATATATCTGACTAATAATAATCGTAAAACCTATGTATTGATATCTCTCTGTTAGTGTGTCAAGTGGGTGTAAAGCGGCATAAACAGAGCAGTGAAAAGCAGCTAAACCCCATTATAAAAATAAATTACTTTGAAACAACCATGAAACAAAGACAGTGAAAGAGAGAGTAATTCTTACACAATGCGTTCAGGGGCTGTGATGCAACCTGGATTGACCATATCTAGACGCACAGCTGGATGAGACATAAGGGTGGACACTCTTGGGGCTGAGAGGTTTGGTGAGGTTGGGTGAGCAAACGCAGACCCTTTAAAGTAATACTGCGTGGTACCCATCGCATGAGTCCCAAATCTCCAGGTTCAAGGGCATCTTCCTACATCAAAAACATGCATGAGAAACCCAGAAGTTGGTACACCGTGTGATGGGGAAAGGTTTCTAAAACGCACCTCATTTCTCATCTCCTTGTGCCCGGGTTCGCCATTCCAGCCGCTTTACTAGCAAGCTCCCTACTTGGAGCATCAGCACCTTTAACCTCCTGTTCCGTACAGGTTGCAATTTGTCCTGAGGATAAACGGGAAGACGTGGAACCAACGAGAGACTAGCTCTTGGTGTTGGGACAGGCACAGGTCACTCTATTTTCCCATCAGAAAGAAGAATTAACCACAGGCTCAGCCTGCCCCCCGGAACCAGAACAGGGCCTGAAGCCATTCTGCGATTTTGCGGCCAGCTCCCATAAAAACGAGTTGTAAAATGGAGGTTCAGGGCACTGCAATTCACAAACCTGCAGAGTTATAAATGATAACTCTCGTCCACAAATATATTGAGGGAAGGCAAAGAAGAGGATTTGAAATCAAGGCAGAATTGCAGGAAACAGATTTCAGGAGGTAGATACGAATCGCCTTTAAAGCACATGAAAAGCGGCAAAACGTTGACAATGATGCCCTTGGCCAAAAAGGGCGTATGCGTTTTTTCCTGAATATATTCAGGAAAAAACGCATACGCCCTTTTTGGCCAACCAAGCAACCTGGAAAGGCAAATCAGCGCTACAAAGAAGTCTCGCTTCCCATCGGTCAAAAGGGCCATGCTGAAAAAAGTGTCAAAACCAGAAATGCAGGACAGGCCATGGAGAAATGGGAGCCTTGCTACACTGATGGGCGGGATGTAAATTGCCAAGAGCCACTCTGGAGAAGTGTCCGGTGAGTCCTGAAACATCTGAAAAACACAGCTTAGAGAGCATAGGGCACTTCCACTCATGGGGGTATAAATTGGGAAAATTAAAAATCAGCAAGACACAAGCACCCCAAAGTTTAGGGCTGCTCTGTTGACCAGGACCTCCACTTCATTCCACCTTAAATATCCCAGGAAAGAGAAAAATGGATAAAGAAGTTGTGGTCCTTATGTACAATGGAATATCACTCAGCCAGGAAATCAATGTCGTAAGGTTAGTAGCAGCATGATGAGTGGATTTAGGTACGACGATTCTAAGTGAAATAAGTCACACAGAAAAGGACACTTCTCATAAGGTATCACTGATAGAGGGAATGTAAAAACCGTTACACTTGAACTGAATTACAAAACAGAACAGAGTCACACATGCAGAAAACACACTATGGCTGCTTAAAGGGAAAGGTGAGGTGGGGTGATACATAAAACAAGGGTATCAAATTAGCTCAGATACCGTTCCATAAACCCAATATGTAATAGACAAGACCTACTCCTTGCTCAGAGAACTGGACTCAACACGCCCTATTCACCGCACAAGAATATATCTGACTAATAATAATCGTAAAACCTATGTATTGATATCTCTCTGTTAGTGTGTCAAGTGGGTGTAAAGCGGCATAAAGACAGCAGTGAAAAGCAGCTAAACCCCATTATAAAAATAAATTACTTTGAAACACCCATGAAACAAAGACAGTGAAAGAGAGAGAAATTCTTACACAATGCGTTCAGGGGTTGTGATGCAACCTGGATTGACCATATCTAGACGCACAGCTGGATGAGACATAAGGGTGGACACTCTTGGGGCTGAGAGGTTTGGTGAGGTTGGGTGAGCAAACGCAGACCCTTTAAAGTAATACTGCGTGGTACCCATCGCATGGGTCCCAAATCTCCAGGGTCAAGGGCATCTTCCTACATCAAAAACATGCATGAGAAACCCAGAAGATGGTACACTGTGTGATGGGGAAAGGTTTCTAAAACGCACCTCATTTCTCATCTCCTTGTGCCCGGGTTCGCCATTCCAGCCACTTTACTAGCAAGCTCCCTACTTGGAGCATCAGCACCTTTAACCTCCTGTTCCATACAGGTTGTAATTTGTCCTGAGGATAAACGAGAAGACGTGGAACCAACGAGAGACTAGCTCTTGGTGTTGGGACAGGCACAGGTCACTCTATTTTCCCATCAGAAAGAAGAATTAACCACAGGCTCAGCCAGCACCCCGGAACCAGAACAGGGCCTGAAGCCATTCTGCGATTTTGCGGCCAGCTCCCATAAAAACGAGTTGTAAAATGGAGGTTCAGGGCACTGCAATTCACAAACCTGCAGAGTTATAAATGATAACTCTCGTCCACAAATATATTGAGGGAAGGCAAAGAAGAGGATTTGAAATCAAGGCAGAATTGCAGGAAACAGATTTCAGGAGGTAGATACGAATCGCCTTTAAAGCACATGAAAAGCGGCAAAACGTTGACAATGATGCCCTTGGCCAAAAAGGGCGTATGCGTTTTTTCCTGAATATATTCAGGAAAAAACGCATACGCCCTTTTTGGCCAACCAAGCAACCTGGAAAGGCAAATCAGCGCTACAAAGAAGTCTCGCTTCCCATCGGTCAAAAGGGCCATGCTGAAAAAAGTGTCAAAACCAGAAATGCAGGACAGGCCATGGAGAAATGGGAGCCTTGCTACACTGATGGGCGGGATGTAAATTGCCAAGAGCCACTCTGGAGAAGTGTCCGGTGAGTCCTGAAACATCTGAAAAACACAGCTTAGAGAGCATAGGGCACTTCCACTCATGGGGGTATAAATTGGGAAAATTAAAAATCAGCAAGACACAAGCACCCCAAAGTTTAGGGCTGCTCTGTTGACCAGGACCTCCACTTCATTGCACCTTAAATATCCCAGGAAAGAGAAAAATGGATAAAGAAGTTGTGGTCCTTATGTACAATGGAATATCACTCAGCCAGGAAATCAATGTCGTAAGGTTAGTAGCAGCATGATGAGTGGATTTAGGTACGACGATTCTAAGTGAAATAAGTCACACAGAAAAGGACACTTCTCATAAGGTATCACTGATAGAGGGAATGTAAAAACCATTACACTTGAACTGAATTACAAAACAGAACAGAGTCACACATGCAGAAAACACACTATGGCTGCTTAACGGGAAAGGTGAGGTGGGGTGATACATAAAACAAGGGTATCAAATTAGCTCAGATACCGTTCCATAAACCCAATATGTAATAGACAAGACCTACTCCTTGCTCAGAGAACTGGACTCAACACGCCCTATTCACCGCACAAGAATATATCTGACTAATAATAATCGTAAAACCTATGTATTGATATCTCTCTGTTAGTGTGTCAAGTGGGTGTAAAGCGGCATAAACAGAGCAGTGAAAAGCAGCTAAACCCCATTATAAAAATAAATTACTTTGAAACAACCATGAAACAAAGACAGTGAAAGTGAGAGAAATTCTTACACAATGCGTTCAGGGGCTGTGATGCAACCTGGATTGACCATATCTAGACGCACAGCTGGATGAGACATAAGGGTGGACACTCTTGGGGCTGAGAGGTTTGGTGAGGTTGGGTGAGCAAACGCAGACCCTTTAAAGTAATACTGCGTGGTACCCATCGCATGGGTCCCAAATCTCCAGGTTCAAGGGCATCTTCCTACATCAAAAACATGCATGAGAAACCCAGAAGATGGTACACCGTGTGATGGGGAAAGTTTTCTAAAACGCACCTCATTTCTCATCTCCTTGTGCCCGGGTTCGCCATTCCAGCCGCTTTACTAGCAAGCTCCCTACTTGGAGCATCAGCACCTTTAACCTCCTGTTCCATACAGGTTGTAATTTGTCCTGAGGATAAACGAGAAGACGTGGAACCAACGAGAGACTAGCTCTTGGTGTTGGGACAGGCACAGGTCACTCTATTTTCCCATCAGAAAGAAGAATTAACCACAGGCTCAGCCTGCCCCCCGGAACCAGAACAGGGCCTGAAGCCATTCTGCGATTTTGCGGCCAGCTCCCATAAAAACGAGTTGTAAAATGGAGGTTCAGGGCACTGCAATTCACAAACCTGCAGAGTTATAAATGATAACTCTCGTCCACAAATATATTGAGGGAAGGCAAAGAAGAGGATTTGAAATCAAGGCAGAATTGCAGGAAACAGATTTCAGGAGGTAGATACGAATCGCCTTTAAAGCACATGAAAAGCGGCAAAACGTTGACAATGATGCCCTTGGCCAAAAAGGGCGTATGCGTTTTTTCCTGAATATATTCAGGAAAAAACGCATACGCCCTTTTTGGCCAACCAAGCAACCTGGAAAGGCAAATCAGCGCTACAAAGAAGTCTCGCTTCCCATCGGTCAAAAGGGCCATGCTGAAAAAAGTGTCAAAACCAGAAATGCAGGACAGGCCATGGAGAAATGGGAGCCTTGCTACACTGATGGGCGGGATGTAAATTGCCAAGAGCCACTCTGGAGAAGTGTCCGGTGAGTCCTGAAACATCTGAAAAACACAGCTTAGAGAGCATAGGGCACTTCCACTCATGGGGGTATAAATTGGGAAAATTAAAAATCAGCAAGACACAAGCACCCCAAAGTTGAGGGCTGCTCTGTTGACCAGGACCTCCACTTCATTCCACCTTAAATATCCCAGGAAAGAGAAAAATGGATAAAGAAGTTGTGGTCCTTATGTACAATGGAATATCACTCAGCCATGAAATCAATGTCGTAAGGTTAGTAGCAGCATGATGAGTGGATTTAGGTACGATGATTCTAAGTGAAATAAGTCACACAGAAAAGGACACTTCTCATAAGGTATCACTGATAGAGGGAATGTAAAAACCGTTACACTTGAACTGAATTACAAAACAGAACAGAGTCACACATGCAGAAAACACACTATGGCTGCTTAACGGGAAAGGTGAGGTGGGGTGATACATAAAACAAGGGTATCAAATTAGCTCAGATACCATTCCATAAACCCAATATGTAATAGACAAGACCTACTCCTTGCTCAGAGAACTGGACTCAACACGCCCTATTCACCGCACAAGAATATATCTGACTAATAATAATCGTAAAACCTATGTATTGATATCTCTCTGTTAGTGTGTCAAGTGGGTGTAAAGCGGCATAAACACAGCAGTGAAAAGCAGCTAAACCCCATTATAAAAATAAATTACTTTGAAACACCCATGAAACAAAGACAGTGAAACAGAGAGAAATTCTTACACAATGCGTTCAGGGGCTGTGATGCAACCTGGATTGACCATATCTAGACGCAGAGCTGGATGAGACATAAGGGTGGACACTCTTGGGGCTGAGAGGTTTGGTGAGGTTGGGTGAGCAAACGCAGACCCTTTAAAGTAATACTGCGTGGTACCCATCGCATGGGTCCCAAATCTCCAGGTTCAAGGGCATCTTCCTACATCAAAAACATGCATGAGAAACCCAGAAGATGGTACACTCTGTGATGGGGAAAGGTTTCTAAAACGCACCTCATTTCTCATTTCCTTGTGCCCGGGTTCGCCATTCCAGCCGCTTTACTAGCAAGCTCCCTACTTGGAGCATCAGCACCTTTAACCTCCTGTTCCATACAGGTTGTAATTTGTCCTGAGGATAAACGAGAAGACGTGGAACCAACGAGAGACTAGCTCTTGGTGTTGGGACAGGCACAGGTCACTCTATTTTCCCATCAGAAAGAAGAATTAACCACAGGCTCAGCCTGCCCCCCGGAACCAGAACAGGGCCTGAAGCCATTCTGCGATTTTACGGCCAGCTCCCAAAAAACGAGTTGTAAAATGGAGGTTCAGGGCACTGCAATTCACAAACCTGCAGAGTTATAAATGATAACCCTCGTCCACAAATATATTGAGGGAAGGCAAAGAAGAGGATTTGAAATCAAGGCAGAATTGCAGGAAACAGATTTCAGGAGGTAGATACGAATCGCCTTTAAAGCACATGAAAAGCGGCAAAACGTTGACAATGATGCCCTTGGCCAAAAAGGGCGTATGCGTTTTTTCCTGAATATATTCAGGAAAAAAGGCATACGCCCTTTTTGGCCAACCAAGCAACCTGGAAAGGCAAATCAGCGCTACAAAGAAGTCTCGCTTCCCATCGGTCAAAAGGGCCATGCTGAAAAAAGTGTCAAAACCAGAAATGCAGGACAGGCCATGGAGAAATGGGAGCCTTGCTACACTGATGGGCGGGATGTAAATTGCCAAGAGCCACTCTGGAGAAGTGTCCGGTGAGTCCTGAAACATCTGAAAAACACAGCTTAGAGAGCATAGGGCACTTCCACTCATGGGGGTATAAATTGGGAAAATTAAAAATCAGCAAGACACAAGCACCCCAAAGTTTAGGGCTGCTCTGTTGACCAGGACCTCCACTTCATTCCACCTTAAATATCCCAGGAAAGAGAAAAATGGATAAAGAAGTTGTGGTCCTTATGTACAATGGAATATCACTCAGCCAGGAAATCAATGTCGTAAGGTTAGTAGCAGCATGATGAGTGGATTTAGGTACGACGATTCTAAGTGAAATAAGTCACACAGAAAAGGACACTTCTCATAAGGTATCACTGATAGAGGGAATGTAAAAACCATTACACTTGAACTGAATTACAAAACAGAACAGAGTCACACATGCAGAAAACACACTATGGCTGCTTAACGGGAAAGGTGAGGTGGGGTGATACATAAAACAAGGGTATCAAATTAGCTCAGATACCGTTCCATAAACCCAATATGTAATAGACAAGACCTACTCCTTGCTCAGAGAACTGGACTCAACACGCCCTATTCACTGCACAAGAATATATCTGACTAATAATAATCGTAAAACCTATGTATTGATATCTCTCTGTTAGTGTGTCAAGTGGGTGTAAAGCGGCATAAACAGAGCAGTGAAAAGCAGCTAAACCCCATTATAAAAATAAATTACTTTGAAACAACCATGAAACAAAGACAGTGAAAGAGAGAGTAATTCTTACACAATGCGTTCAGGGGCTGTGATGCAACCTGGATTGACCATATCTAGACGCACAGCTGGATGAGACATAAGGGTGGACACTCTTGGGGCTGAGAGGTTTGGTGAGGTTGGGTGAGCAAACGCAGACCCTTTAAAGTAATACTGCGTGGTACCCATCGCATGAGTCCCAAATCTCCAGGTTCAAGGGCATCTTCCTACATCAAAAACATGCATGAGAAACCCAGAAGTTCGTACACCGTGTGATGGGGAAAGGTTTCTAAAACGCACCTCATTTCTCATCTCCTTGTGCCCGGGTTCGCCATTCCAGCCGCTTTACTAGCAAGCTCCCTACTTGGAGCATCAGCACCTTTAACCTCCTGTTCCGTACAGGTTGCAATTTGTCCTGAGGATAAACGGGAAGACGTGGAACCAACGAGAGACTAGCTCTTGGTGTTGGGACAGGCACAGGTCACTCTATTTTCCCATCAGAAAGAAGAATTAACCACAGGCTCAGCCTGCCCCCCGGAACCAGAACAGGGCCTGAAGCCATTCTGCGATTTTGCGGCCAGCTCCCATAAAAACGAGTTGTAAAATGGAGGTTCAGGGCACTGCAATTCACAAACCTGCAGAGTTATAAATGATAACTCTCGTCCACAAATATATTGAGGGAAGGCAAAGAAGAGGATTTGAAATCAAGGCAGAATTGCAGGAAACAGATTTCAGGAGGTAGATACGAATCGCCTTTAAAGCACATGAAAAGCGGCAAAACGTTGACAATGATGCCCTTGGCCAAAAAGGGCGTATGCGTTTTTTCCTGAATATATTCAGGAAAAAACGCATACGCCCTTTTTGGCCAACCAAGCAACCTGGAAAGGCAAATCAGCGCTACAAAGAAGTCTCGCTTCCCATCGGTCAAAAGGGCCATGCTGAAAAAAGTGTCAAAACCAGAAATGCAGGACAGGCCATGGAGAAATGGGAGCCTTGCTACACTGATGGGCGGGATGTAAATTGCCAAGAGCCACTCTGGAGAAGTGTCCGGTGAGTCCTGAAACATCTGAAAAACACAGCTCAGAGAGCATAGGGCACTTCCACTCATGGGGGTATAAATTGGGAAAATTAAAATCAGCAAGACACAAGCACCCAAAAGTTTAGGGCTGCTCTGTTGACCAGGACCTCCACTTCATTCCACCTTAAATATCCCAGGAAAGAGAAAAATGGATAAAGAAGTTGTGGTCCTTATGTACAATGGAATATCACTCAGCCATGAAATCAATGTCGTAAGATTAGTAGCAGCATGATGAGTGGATTTAGGTACGACGATTCTAAGTGAAATAAGTCACACAGAAAAGGACACTTCTCATAAGGTATCACTGATAGAGGGAATGTAAAAACCATTACACTTGAACTGAATTACAAAACAGAACAGAGTCACACATGCAGAAAACACACTATGGCTGCTTAACGGGAAAGGTGAGGTGGGGTGATACATAAAACAAGGGTATCAAATTAGCTCACATACCGTTCCATAAACCCAATATGTAATAGACAAGACCTACTCCTTGCTCAGAGAACTGGACTCAACACGCCCTATTCAACGCACAAGAATATATCTGACTAATAATAATCGTAAAACCTATGTATTGATATCTCTCTGTTAGTGTGTCAAGTGGGTGTAAAGCGGCATAAACACAGCAGTGAAAAGCAGCTAAACCCCATTATAAAAATAAATTACTTTGAAACAACCATGAAACAAAGACAGTGAAAGAGAGAGAAACTCTTACACAATGCGTTCAGGGGCTGTGATGCAACCTGGATTGACCATATCTAGACGCACAGCTGGATGAGACATAAGGGTGGACACTCTTGGGGCTGAGAGGTTTGGTGAGGTTGGGTGAGCAAACGCAGACCCTTTAAAGTAATACTGCGTGGTACCCATCGCATTGGTCCCAAATCTCCAGGTTCAAGGGTATCTTCCTACATCAAAAACATGCATGAGAAACCCAGAAGATGGTACACTGTGTGATGGGGAAAGGTTTCTAAAACGCACCTCATTTCTCATCTCCTTGTGCCCGGGTTCGCCATTCCAGCCACTTTACTAGCAAGCTCCCTACTTGGAGCATCAGCACCTTTAACCTCCTGTTCCATACAGGTTGTAATTTGTCCTGAGGATAAACGAGAAGACATGGAACCAACGAGAGACTAGCTCTTGGTGTTGGGACAGGCACAGGTCACTCTATTTTCCCATCAGAAAGAAGAATTAACCACAGGCTCAGCCTGCCCCCCGGAACCAGAACAGGGCCTGAAGCCATTCTGCGATTTTGCGGCCAGCTCCCATAAAAACGAGTTGTAAAATGGAGGTTCAGGGCACTGCAATTCACAAACCTGCAGAGTTATAAATGATAACTCTCGTCCACAAATATATTGAGGGAAGGCAAAGAAGAGGATTTGAAATCAAGGCAGAATTGCAGGAAACAGATTTCAGGAGGTAGATACGAATCGCCTTTAAAGCACATGAAAAGCGGCAAAACGTTGACAATGATGCCCTTGGCCAAAAAGGGCGTATGCGTTTTTTCCTGAATATATTCAGGAAAAAACGCATACGCCCTTTTTGGCCAACCAAGCAACCTGGAAAGGCAAATCAGCGCTACAAAGAAGTCTCGCTTCCCATCGGTCAAAAGGGCCATGCTGAAAAAAGTGTCAAAACCAGAAATGCAGGACAGGCCATGGAGAAATGGGAGCCTTGCTACACTGATGGGCGGGATGTAAATTGCCAAGAGCCACTCTGGAGAAGTGTCCGGTGAGTCCTGAAACATCTGAAAAACACAGCTCAGAGAGCATAGGGCACTTCCACTCATGGGGGTATAAATTGGGAAAATTAAAAATCAGCAAGACACAAGCACCCCAAAGTTTAGGGCTGCTCTGTTGACCAGGACCTCCACTTCATTCCACCTTAAATATCCCAGGAAAGAGAAAAATGGATAAAGAAGTTGTGGTCCATATGTACAATGGAATATCACTCAGCCATGAAATCAATGTCGTAAGGTTAGTAGCAGCATGATGAGTGGATTTAGGTACAACGATTCTAAGTGAAATAAGTCACACAGAAAAGGACACTTCTCATAAGGTATCACTGATAGAGGGAATGTAAAAACCGTTACACTTGAACTGAATTACAAAACAGAACAGAGTCACACATGCAGAAAACACACTATGGCTGCTTAACGGGAAAGGTGAGGTGGGGTGATACATAAAACAAGGGTATCAAATTAGCTCACATACCGTTCCATAAACCCAATATGTAATAGACAAGACCTACTCCTTGCTCAGAGAACTGGACTCAACACGCCCTATTCACCGCACAAGAATATATCTGACTAATAATAATCGTAAAACCTATGTATTTATATCTCTCTGTTAGTGTGTCAAGTGGGTGTAAAGCGGCATAAACACAGCAGTGAAAAGCAGCTAAACCCCATTATAAAAATAAATTACTTTGAAACACCCATGAAACAAAGACAGTGAAACAGAGAGAAATTCTTACACAATGCGTTCAGGGGCTGTGATGCAACCTGGATTGACCATATCTAGACGCAGAGCTGGATGAGACATAAGGGTGGACACTCTTGGGGCTGAGAGGTTTGGTGAGGTTGGGTGAGCAAACGCAGACCCTTTAAAGTAATACTGCGTGGTACCCATCGCATGGGTCCCAAATCTCCAGGTTCAAGGGCATCTTCCTACATCAAAAACATGCATGAGAAACCCAGAAGATGGTACACCGTGTGATGGGGAAAGGTTTCTAAAACGCACCTCATTTCTCATCTCCTTGTGCCCGGGTTCGCCATTCCAGCCGCTTTACTAGCAAGCTCCCTACTTGGAGCATGAGCACCTTTAACCTCCTGTTCCGTAGAGGTTGCAATTTGTCCTGAGGATAAACGGGAAGACGTGGAACCAACGAGAGACTAGCTCTTGGTGTTGGGACAGGCACAGGTCACTCTATTTTCCCATCAGAAAGAAGAATTAACCACAGGCTCAGCCTGACCCCCGGAACCAGAACAGGGCCTGAAGCCATTCTGCGATTTTGTGGCCAGCTCCCATAAAAACGAGTTGTAAAATGGAGGTTCAGGGCACTGCAATTCACAAACCTGCAGAGTTATAAATGATAACTCTCGTCCACAAATATATTGAGGGAAGGCAAAGAAGAGGATTTGAAATCAAGGCAGAATTGCAGGAAACAGATTTCAGGAGGTAGATACGAATCGCCTTTAAAGCACATGAAAAGCGGCAAAACGTTGACAGTGATGCCCTTGGCCAAAAAGGGCGTATGCGTTTTTTCCTGAATATATTCAGGAAAAAACGCATACGCCCTTTTTGGCCAACCAAGCAACCTGGAAAGGCAAATCAGCGCTACAAAGAAGTCTCGCTTTCCATCGGTCAAAAGGGCCATGCTGAAAAAAGTGTCAAAACCAGAAATGCAGGACAGGCCATGGAGAAATGGGAGCCTTGCTACACTGATGGGCGGGATGTAAATTGCCAAGAGCCACTCTGGAGAAGTGTCCGGTGAGTCCTGAAACATCTGAAAAACACAGCTTAGAGAGCATAGGGCACTTCCACTCATGGGGGTATAAATTGGGAAAATTAAAAATCAGCAAGACACAAGCACCCCAAAATTTAGGGCTGCTCTGTTGACCAGGACCTCCACTTCATTCCACCTTAAATATCCCAGGAAAGAGAAAAATGGATAAAGAAGTTGTGGTCCTTATGTACAATGGAATATCACTCAGCCAGGAAATCAATGTCGTAAGGTTAGTAGCAGCATGATGAGTGGATTTAGGTACGACGATTCTAAGTGAAATAAGTCACACAGAAAAGGACACTTCTCATAAGGTATCACTGATAGAGGGAATGTAAAAACCATTACACTTGAACTGAATTACAAAACAGAACAGAGTCACACATGCAGAAAACACACTATGGCTGCTTAACGGGAAAGGTGAGGTGGGGTGATACATAAAACAAGGGTATCAAATTAGCTCAGATACCGTTCCATAAACCCAATATGTAATAGACAAGACCTACTCCTTGCTCAGAGAACTGGACTCAACACGCCCTATTCACCGCACAAGAATATATCTGACTAATAATAATCGTAAAACCTATGTATTGATATCTCTCTGTTAGTGTGTCAAGTGGGTGTAAAGCGGCATAAACAGAGCAGTGAAAAGCAGCTAAACCCCATTATAAAAATAAATTACTTTGAAACAACCATGAAACAAAGACAGTGAAAGTGAGAGAAATTCTTACACAATGCGTTCAGGGGCTGTGATGCAACCTGGATTGACCATATCTAGACGCACAGCTGGATGAGACATAAGGGTGGACACTCTTGGGGCTGAGAGGTTTGGTGAGGTTGGGTGAGCAAACGCAGACCCTTTAAAGTAATACTGCGTGGTACCCATCGCATGGGTCCCAAATCTCCAGGTTCAAGGGCATCTTCCTACATCAAAAACATGCATGAGAAACCCAGAAGATGGTACACCGTGTGATGGGGAAAGTTTTCTAAAACGCACCTCATTTCTCATCTCCTTGTGCCCGGGTTCGCCATTCCAGCCGCTTTACTAGCAAGCTCCCTACTTGGAGCATCAGCACCTTTAACCTCCTGTTCCATACAGGTTGTAATTTGTCCTGAGGATAAACGAGAAGACGTGGAACCAACGAGAGACTAGCTCTTGGTGTTGGGACAGGCACAGGTCACTCTATTTTCCCATCAGAAAGAAGAATTAACCACAGGCTCAGCCTGCCCCCCGGAACCAGAACAGGGCCTGAAGCCATTCTGCGATTTTGCGGCCAGCTCCCATAAAAACGAGTTGTAAAATGGAGGTTCAGGGCACTGCAATTCACAAACCTGCAGAGTTATAAATGATAACTCTCGTCCACAAATATATTGAGGGAAGGCAAAGAAGAGGATTTGAAATCAAGGCAGAATTGCAGGAAACAGATTTCAGGAGGTAGATACGAATCGCCTTTAAAGCACATGAAAAGCGGCAAAACGTTGACAATGATGCCCTTGGCCAAAAAGGGCGTATGCGTTTTTTCCTGAATATATTCAGGAAAAAACGCATACGCCCTTTTTGGCCAACCAAGCAACCTGGAAAGGCAAATCAGCGCTACAAAGAAGTCTCGCTTCCCATCGGTCAAAAGGGCCATGCTGAAAAAAGTGTCAAAACCAGAAATGCAGGACAGGCCATGGAGAAATGGGAGCCTTGCTACACTGATGGGCGGGATGTAAATTGCCAAGAGCCACTCTGGAGAAGTGTCCGGTGAGTCCTGAAACATCTGAAAAACACAGCTTAGAGAGCATAGGGCACTTCCACTCATGGGGGTATAAATTGGGAAAATTAAAAATCAGCAAGACACAAGCACCCCAAAGTTGAGGGCTGCTCTGTTGACCAGGACCTCCACTTCATTCCACCTTAAATATCCCAGGAAAGAGAAAAATGGATAAAGAAGTTGTGGTCCTTATGTACAATGGAATATCACTCAGCCATGAAATCAATGTCGTAAGGTTAGTAGCAGCATGATGAGTGGATTTAGGTACGATGATTCTAAGTGAAATAAGTCACACAGAAAAGGACACTTCTCATAAGGTATCACTGATAGAGGGAATGTAAAAACCGTTACACTTGAACTGAATTACAAAACAGAACAGAGTCACACATGCAGAAAACACACTATGGCTGCTTAACGGGAAAGGTGAGGTGGGGTGATACATAAAACAAGGGTATCAAATTAGCTCAGATACCATTCCATAAACCCAATATGTAATAGACAAGACCTACTCCTTGCTCAGAGAACTGGACTCAACACGCCCTATTCACCGCACAAGAATATATCTGACTAATAATAATCGTAAAACCTATGTATTGATATCTCTCTGTTAGTGTGTCAAGTGGGTGTAAAGCGGCATAAACACAGCAGTGAAAAGCAGCTAAACCCCATTATAAAAATAAATTACTTTGAAACAACCATGAAACAAAGACAGTGAAAGAGAGAGAAATTCTTACACAATGCGTTCAGGGGCTGTGATGCAACCTGGATTGACCATATCTAGACGCACAGCTGGATGAGACATAAGGGTGGACACTCTTGGGGCTGAGAGGTTTGGTGAGGTTGGGTGAGCAAACGCAGACCCTTTAAAGTAATACTGCGTGGTACCCATCGCATGGGTCCCAAATCTCCAGGTTCAAGGGCATCTTCCTACATCAAAAACATGCATGAGAAACCCAGAAGATGGTACACCGTGTGATGGGGAAAGGTTTCTAAAACGCACCTCATTTCTCATCTCCTTGTGCCCGGGTTCGCCATTCCAGCCGCTTTACTAGCAAGCTCCCTACTTGGAGCATCAGCACCTTTAACCTCCTGTTCCATACAGGTTGTAATTTGTCCTGAGGATAAACGAGAAGACGTGGAACCAACGAGAGACTAGCTCTTGGTGTTGGGACAGGCACAGGTCACTCTATTTTCCCATCAGAAAGAAGAATTAACCACAGGCTCAGCCTGCCCCCAGGAACCAGAACAGGGCCTGAAGCCATTCTGCGATTTTGCGGCCAGCTCCCATAAAAACGAGTTGTAAAATGGAGGTTCAGGGCACTGCAATTCACAAACCTGCAGAGTTATAAATGATAACTCTCGTCCACAAATATATTGAGGGAAGGCAAAGAAGAGGATTTGAAATCAAGGCAGAATTGCAGGAAACAGATTTCAGGAGGTAGATACGATTCGCCTTTAAAGCACATGAAAAGCGGCAAAACGTTGACAATGATGCCCTTGGCCAAAAAGGGCGTATGCGTTTTTTCCTGAATATATTCAGGAAAAAACGCATACGCCCTTTTTGGCCAACCAAGCAACCTGGAAAGGCAAATCAGCGCTACAAAGAAGTCTCGCTTCCCATCGGTCAAAAGGGCCATGCTGAAAAAAGTGTCAAAACCAGAAATGCAGGACAGGCCATGGAGAAATGGGAGCCTTGCTACACTGATGGGCGGGATGCAAATTGCCAAGAGCCACTCTGGAGAAGTGTCCGGTGAGTCCTGAAACATCTGAAAAACACAGCTTAGAGAGCATAGGGCACTTCCACTCATGGGGGTATAAATTGGGAAAATTAAAAATCAGCAAGACACAAGCACCTCAAAGTTTAGGGCTGCTCTGTTGACCAGGACCTCCACTTCATTCCACCTTAAATATCCCAGGAAAGAGAAAAATGGATAAAGAAGTTGTGGTCCATATGTACAATGGAATATCACTCAGCCATGAAATCAATGTCGTAAGGTTAGTAGCAGCATGATGAGTGGATTTAGGTACAACGATTCTAAGTGAAATAAGTCACACAGAAAAGGACACTTCTCATAAGGTATCACTGATAGAGGGAATGTAAAAACCGTTACACTTGAACTGAATTACAAAACAGAACAGAGTCACACATGCAGAAAACACACTATGGCTGCTTAACGGGAAAGGTGAGGTGGGGTGATACATAAAACAAGGGTATCAAATTAGCTCAGATACCGTTCCATAAACCCAATATGTAATAGACAAGACCTACTCCTTGCTCAGAGAACTGGACTCAACACGCCCTATTCACCGCACAAGAATATATCTGACTAATAATAATCGTAAAACCTATGTATTGATATCTCTCTGTTAGTGTGTCAAGTGGGTGTAAAGCGGCATAAACACAGCAGTGAAAAGCAGCTAAACCCCATTATAAAAATAAATTACTTTGAAACACCCATGAAACAAAGACAGTGAAACAGAGAGAAATTCTTACACAATGCGTTCAGGGGCTGTGATGCAACCTGGATTGACCATATCTAGACGCAGAGCTGGATGAGACATAAGGGTGGACACTCTTGGGGCTGAGAGGTTTGGTGAGGTTGGGTGAGCAAACGCAGACCCTTTAAAGTAATACTGCGTGGTACCCATCGCATGGGTCCCAAATCTCCAGGTTCAAGGGCATCTTCCTACATCAAAAACATGCATGAGAAACCCAGAAGATGGTACACTCTGTGATGGGGAAAGGTTTCTAAAACGCACCTCATTTCTCATCTCCTTGTGCCCGGGTTCGCCATTCCAGCCGCTTTACTAGCAAGCTCCCTACTTGGAGCATCAGCACCTTTAACCTCCTGTTCCATACAGGTTGTAATTTGTCCTGAGGATAAACGAGAAGACGTGGAACCAACGAGAGACTAGCTCTTGGTGTTGGGACAGGCACAGGTCACTCTATTTTCCCATCAGAAAGAAGAATTAACCACAGGCTCAGCCTGCCCCCCGGAACCAGAACAGGGCCTGAAGCCATTCTGCGATTTTACGGCCAGCTCCCAAAAAACGAGTTGTAAAATGGAGGTTCAGGGCACTGCAATTCACAAACCTGCAGAGTTATAAATGATAACCCTCGTCCACAAATATATTGAGGGAAGGCAAAGAAGAGGATTTGAAATCAAGGCAGAATTGCAGGAAACAGATTTCAGGAGGTAGATACGAATCGCCTTTAAAGCACATGAAAAGCGGCAAAACGTTGACAATGATGCCCTTGGCCAAAAAGGGCGTATGCGTTTTTTCCTGAATATATTCAGGAAAAAAGGCATACGCCCTTTTTGGCCAACCAAGCAACCTGGAAAGGCAAATCAGCGCTACAAAGAAGTCTCGCTTCCCATCGGTCAAAAGGGCCATGCTGAAAAAAGTGTCAAAACCAGAAATGCAGGACAGGCCATGGAGAAATGGGAGCCTTGCTACACTGATGGGCGGGATGTAAATTGCCAAGAGCCACTCTGGAGAAGTGTCCGGTGAGTCCTGAAACATCTGAAAAACACAGCTTAGAGAGCATAGGGCACTTCCACTCATGGGGGTATAAATTGGGAAAATTAAAAATCAGCAAGACACAAGCACCCCAAAGTTTAGGGCTGCTCTGTTGACCAGGACCTCCACTTCATTCCACCTTAAATATCCCAGGAAAGAGAAAAATGGATAAAGAAGTTGTGGTCCTTATGTACAATGGAATATCACTCAGCCAGGAAATCAATGTCGTAAGGTTAGTAGCAGCATGATGAGTGGATTTAGGTACGATGATTCTAAGTGAAATAAGTCACACAGAAAAGGACACTTCTCATAAGGTATCACTGATAGAGGGAATGTAAAAACCGTTACACTTGAACTGAATTACAAAACAGAACAGAGTCACACATGCAGAAAACACACTATGGCTGCTTAACGGGAAAGGTGAGGTGGGGTGATACATAAAACAAGGGTATCAAATTAGCTCACATACCATTCCATAAACCCAATATGTAATAGACAAGACCTACTCCTTGCTCAGAGAACTGGACTCAACACGCCCTATTCACCGCACAAGAATATATCTGACTAATAATAATCGTAAAACCTATGTATTGATATCTCTCTGTTAGTGTGTCAAGTGGGTGTAAAGCGGCATAAACACAGCAGTGAAAAGCAGCTAAACCCCATTATAAAAATAAATTACTTTGAAACAACCATGAAACAAAGACAGTGAAAGAGAGAGAAATTCTTACACAATGCGTTCAGGGGCTGTGATGCAACCTGGATTGACCATATCTAGACGCACAGCTGGATGAGACATAAGGGTGGACACTCTTGGGGCTGAGAGGTTTGGTGAGGTTGGGTGAGCAAACGCAGACCCTTTAAAGTAATACTGCGTGGTACCCATCGCATGGGTCCCAAATCTCCAGGTTCAAGGGCATCTTCCTACATCAAAAACATGCATGAGAAACCCAGAAGATGGTACACCGTGTGATGGGGAAAGGTTTCTAAAACGCACCTCATTTCTCATCTCCTTGTGCCCGGGTTCGCCATTCCAGCCGCTTTACTAGCAAGCTCCCTACTTGGAGCATCAGCACCTTTAACCTCCTGTTCCATACAGGTTGTAATTTGTCCTGAGGATAAACGAGAAGACGTGGAACCAACGAGAGACTAGCTCTTGGTGTTGGGACAGGCACAGGTCACTCTATTTTCCCATCAGAAAGAAGAATTAACCACAGGCTCAGCCTGCCCCCAGGAACCAGAACAGGGCCTGAAGCCATTCTGCGATTTTGCGGCCAGCTCCCATAAAAACGAGTTGTAAAATGGAGGTTCAGGGCACTGCAATTCACAAACCTGCAGAGTTATAAATGATAACTCTCGTCCACAAATATATTGAGGGAAGGCAAAGAAGAGGATTTGAAATCAAGGCAGAATTGCAGGAAACAGATTTCAGGAGGTAGATACGATTCGCCTTTAAAGCACATGAAAAGCGGCAAAACGTTGACAATGATGCCCTTGGCCAAAAAGGGCGTATGCGTTTTTTCCTGAATATATTCAGGAAAAAACGCATACGCCCTTTTTGGCCAACCAAGCAACCTGGAAAGGCAAATCAGCGCTACAAAGAAGTCTCGCTTCCCATCGGTCAAAAGGGCCATGCTGAAAAAAGTGTCAAAACCAGAAATGCAGGACAGGCCATGGAGAAATGGGAGCCTTGCTACACTGATGGGCGGGATGCAAATTGCCAAGAGCCACTCTGGAGAAGTGTCCGGTGAGTCCTGAAACATCTGAAAAACACAGCTTAGAGAGCATAGGGCACTTCCACTCATGGGGGTATAAATTGGGAAAATTAAAAATCAGCAAGACACAAGCACCTCAAAGTTTAGGGCTGCTCTGTTGACCAGGACCTCCACTTCATTCCACCTTAAATATCCCAGGAAAGAGAAAAATGGATAAAGAAGTTGTGGTCCATATGTACAATGGAATATCACTCAGCCAAGAAATCAATGTCGTAAGGTTAGTAGCAGCATGATGAGTGGATTTAGGTACAACGATTCTAAGTGAAATAAGTCACACAGAAAAGGACACTTCTCATAAGGTATCACTGATAGAGGGAATGTAAAAACCGTTACACTTGAACTGAATTACAAAACAGAACAGAGTCACACATGCAGAAAACACACTATGGCTGCTTAACGGGAAAGGTGAGGTGGGGTGATACATAAAACAAGGGTATCAAATTAGCTCACATACCGTTCCATAAACCCAATATGTAATAGACAAGACCTACTCCTTGCTCAGAGAACTGGACTCAACACGCCCTATTCACCGCACAAGAATATATCTGACTAATAATAATCGTAAAACCTATGTATTGATATCTCTCTGTTAGTGTGTCAAGTGGGTGTAAAGCGGCATAAACACAGCAGTGAAAAGCAGCTAAACCCCATTATAAAAATAAATTACTTTGAAACACCCATGAAACAAAGACAGTGAAACAGAGAGAAATTCTTACACAATGCGTTCAGGGGCTGTGATGCAACCTGGATTGACCATATCTAGACGCAGAGCTGGATGAGACATAAGGGTGGACACTCTTGGGGCTGAGAGGTTTGGTGAGGTTGGGTGAGCAAACGCAGACCCTTTAAAGTAATACTGCGTGGTACCCATCGCATGGGTCCCAAATCTCCAGGTTCAAGGGCATCTTCCTACATCAAAAACATGCATGAGAAACCCAGAAGATGGTACACTCTGTGATGGGGAAAGGTTTCTAAAACGCACCTCATTTCTCATCTCCTTGTGCCCGGGTTCGCCATTCCAGCCGCTTTACTAGCAAGCTCCCTACTTGGAGCATCAGCACCTTTAACCTCCTGTTCCATACAGGTTGTAATTTGTCCTGAGGATAAACGAGAAGACGTGGAACCAACGAGAGACTAGCTCTTGGTGTTGGGACAGGCACAGGTCACTCTATTTTCCCATCAGAAAGAAGAATTAACCACAGGCTCAGCCTGCCCCCAGGAACCAGAACAGGGCCTGAAGCCATTCTGCGATTTTACGGCCAGCTCCCAAAAAACGAGTTGTAAAATGGAGGTTCAGGGCACTGCAATTCACAAACCTGCAGAGTTATAAATGATAACCCTCGTCCACAAATATATTGAGGGAAGGCAAAGAAGAGGATTTGAAATCAAGGCAGAATTGCAGGAAACAGATTTCAGGAGGTAGATACGAATCGCCTTTAAAGCACATGAAAAGCGGCAAAACGTTGACAATGATGCCCTTGGCCAAAAAGGGCGTATGCGTTTTTTCCTGAATATATTCAGGAAAAAAGGCATACGCCCTTTTTGGCCAACCAAGCAACCTGGAAAGGCAAATCAGCGCTACAAAGAAGTCTCGCTTCCCATCGGTCAAAAGGGCCATGCTGAAAAAAGTGTCAAAACCAGAAATGCAGGACAGGCCATGGAGAAATGGGAGCCTTGCTACACTGATGGGCGGGATGTAAATTGCCAAGAGCCACTCTGGAGAAGTGTCCGGTGAGTCCTGAAACATCTGAAAAACACAGCTTAGAGAGCATAGGGCACTTCCACTCATGGGGGTATAAATTGGGAAAATTAAAAATCAGCAAGACACAAGCACCCCAAAGTTTAGGGCTGCTCTGTTGACCAGGACCTCCACTTCATTCCACCTTAAATATCCCAGGAAAGAGAAAAATGGATAAAGAAGTTGTGGTCCTTATGTACAATGGAATATCACTCAGCCAGGAAATCAATGTCGTAAGGTTAGTAGCAGCATGATGAGTGGATTTAGGTACGACGATTCTAAGTGAAATAAGTCACACAGAAAAGGACACTTCTCATAAGGTATCACTGATAGAGGGAATGTAAAAACCATTACACTTGAACTGAATTACAAAACAGAACAGAGTCAAACATGCAGAAAACACACTATGGCTGCTTAACGGGAAAGGTGAGGTGGGGTGATACATAAAACAAGGGTATCAAATTAGCTCAGATACCGTTCCATAAACCCAATATGTAATAGACAAGACCTACTCCTTGCTCAGAGAACTGGACTCAACACGCCCTATTCACTGCACAAGAATATATCTGACTAATAATAATCGTAAAACCTATGTATTGATATCTCTCTGTTAGTGTGTCAAGTGGGTGTAAAGCGGCATAAACAGAGCAGTGAAAAGCAGCTAAACCCCATTATAAAAATAAATTACTTTGAAACAACCATGAAACAAAGACAGTGAAAGAGAGAGTAATTCTTACACAATGCGTTCAGGGGCTGTGATGCAACCTGGATTGACCATATCTAGACGCACAGCTGGATGAGACATAAGGGTGGACACTCTTGGGGCTGAGAGGTTTGGTGAGGTTGGGTGAGCAAACGCAGACCCTTTAAAGTAATACTGCGTGGTACCCATCGCATGAGTCCCAAATCTCCAGGTTCAAGGGCATCTTCCTACATCAAAAACATGCATGAGAAACCCAGAAGTTGGTACACCGTGTGATGGGGAAAGGTTTCTAAAACGCACCTCATTTCTCATCTCCTTGTGCCCGGGTTCGCCATTCCAGCCGCTTTACTAGCAAGCTCCCTACTTGGAGCATCAGCACCTTTAACCTCCTGTTCCGTACAGGTTGCAATTTGTCCTGAGGATAAACGGGAAGACGTGGAACCAACGAGAGACTAGCTCTTGGTGTTGGGACAGGCACAGGTCACTCTATTTTCCCATCAGAAAGAAGAATTAACCACAGGCTCAGCCTGCCCCCCGGAACCAGAACAGGGCCTGAAGCCATTCTGCGATTTTGCGGCCAGCTCCCATAAAAACGAGTTGTAAAATGGAGGTTCAGGGCACTGCAATTCACAAACCTGCAGAGTTATAAATGATAACTCTCGTCCACAAATATATTGAGGGAAGGCAAAGAAGAGGATTTGAAATCAAGGCAGAATTGCAGGAAACAGATTTCAGGAGGTAGATACGAATCGCCTTTAAAGCACATGAAAAGCGGCAAAACGTTGACAATGATGCCCTTGGCCAAAAAGGGCGTATGCGTTTTTTCCTGAATATATTCAGGAAAAAACGCATACGCCCTTTTTGGCCAACCAAGCAACCTGGAAAGGCAAATCAGCGCTACAAAGAAGTCTCGCTTCCCATCGGTCAAAAGGGCCATGCTGAAAAAAGTGTCAAAACCAGAAATGCAGGACAGGCCATGGAGAAATGGGAGCCTTGCTACACTGATGGGCGGGATGTAAATTGCCAAGAGCCACTCTGGAGAAGTGTCCGGTGAGTCCTGAAACATCTGAAAAACACAGCTCAGAGAGCATAGGGCACTTCCACTCATGGGGGTATAAATTGGGAAAATTAAAATCAGCAAGACACAAGCACCCAAAAGTTTAGGGCTGCTCTGTTGACCAGGACCTCCACTTCATTCCACCTTAAATATCCCAGGAAAGAGAAAAATGGATAAAGAAGTTGTGGTCCTTATGTACAATGGAATATCACTCAGCCATGAAATCAATGTCGTAAGATTAGTAGCAGCATGATGAGTGGATTTAGGTACGACGATTCTAAGTGAAATAAGTCACACAGAAAAGGACACTTCTCATAACGTATCACTGATAGAGGGAATGTAAAAACCATTACACTTGAACTGAATTACAAAACAGAACAGAGTCACACATGCAGAAAACACACTATGGCTGCTTAACGGGAAAGGTGAGGTGGGGTGATACATAAAACAAGGGTATCAAATTAGCTCACATACCGTTCCATAAACCCAATATGTAATAGACAAGACCTACTCCTTGCTCAGAGAACTGGACTCAACACGCCCTATTCAACGCACAAGAATATATCTGACTAATAATAATCGTAAAACCTATGTATTGATATCTCTCTGTTAGTGTGTCAAGTGGGTGTAAAGCGGCATAAACACAGCAGTGAAAAGCAGCTAAACCCCATTATAAAAATAAATTACTTTGAAACAACCATGAAACAAAGACAGTGAAAGAGAGAGAAACTCTTACACAATGCGTTCAGGGGCTGTGATGCAACCTGGATTGACCATATCTAGACGCACAGCTGGATGAGACATAAGGGTGGACACTCTTGGGGCTGAGAGGTTTGGTGAGGTTGGGTGAGCAAACGCAGACCCTTTAAAGTAATACTGCGTGGTACCCATCGCATTGGTCCCAAATCTCCAGGTTCAAGGGTATCTTCCTACATCAAAAACATGCATGAGAAACCCAGAAGATGGTACACTGTGTGATGGGGAAAGGTTTCTAAAACGCACCTCATTTCTCATCTCCTTGTGCCCGGGTTCGCCATTCCAGCCACTTTACTAGCAAGCTCCCTACTTGGAGCATCAGCACCTTTAACCTCCTGTTCCATACAGGTTGTAATTTGTCCTGAGGATAAACGAGAAGACATGGAACCAACGAGAGACTAGCTCTTGGTGTTGGGACAGGCACAGGTCACTCTATTTTCCCATCAGAAAGAAGAATTAACCACAGGCTCAGCCTGCCCCCCGGAACCAGAACAGGGCCTGAAGCCATTCTGCGATTTTGCGGCCAGCTCCCATAAAAACGAGTTGTAAAATGGAGGTTCAGGGCACTGCAATTCACAAACCTGCAGAGTTATAAATGATAACTCTCGTCCACAAATATATTGAGGGAAGGCAAAGAAGAGGATTTGAAATCAAGGCAGAATTGCAGGAAACAGATTTCAGGAGGTAGATACGAATCGCCTTTAAAGCACATGAAAAGCGGCAAAACGTTGACAATGATGCCCTTGGCCAAAAAGGGCGTATGCGTTTTTTCCTGAATATATTCAGGAAAAAACGCATACGCCCTTTTTGGCCAACCAAGCAACCTGGAAAGGCAAATCAGCGCTACAAAGAAGTCTCGCTTCCCATCGGTCAAAAGGGCCATGCTGAAAAAAGTGTCAAAACCAGAAATGCAGGACAGGCCATGGAGAAATGGGAGCCTTGCTACACTGATGGGCGGGATGTAAATTGCCAAGAGCCACTCTGGAGAAGTGTCCGGTGAGTCCTGAAACATCTGAAAAACACAGCTCAGAGAGCATAGGGCACTTCCACTCATGGGGGTATAAATTGGGAAAATTAAAAATCAGCAAGACACAAGCACCCCAAAGTTGAGGGCTGCTCTGTTGACCAGGACCTCCACTTCATTCCACCTTAAATATCCCAGGAAAGAGAAAAATGGATAAAGAAGTTGTGGTCCTTATGTACAATGGAATATCACTCAGCCATGAAATCAATGTCGTAAGGTTAGTAGCAGCATGATGAGTGGATTTAGGTACGATGATTCTAAGTGAAATAAGTCACACAGAAAAGGACACTTCTCATACGGTATCACTGATAGAGGGAATGTAAAAACCGTTACACTTGAACTGAATTACAAAACAGAACAGAGTCACACATGCAGAAAACACACTATGGCTGCTTAACGGGAAAGGTGAGGTGGGGTGATACATAAAACAAGGGTATCAAATTAGCTCAGATACCATTCCATAAACCCAATATGTAATAGACAAGACCTACTCCTTGCTCAGAGAACTGGACTCAACACGCCCTATTCACCGCACAAGAATATATCTGACTAATAATAATCGTAAAACCTATGTATTGATATCTCTCTGTTAGTGTGTCAAGTGGGTGTAAAGCGGCATAAACACAGCAGTGAAAAGCAGCTAAACCCCATTATAAAAATAAATTACTTTGAAACAACCATGAAACAAAGACAGTGAAAGAGAGAGAAATTCTTACACAATGCGTTCAGGGGCTGTGATGCAACCTGGATTGACCATATCTAGACGCACAGCTGGATGAGACATAAGGGTGGACACTCTTGGGGCTGAGAGGTTTGGTGAGGTTGGGTGAGCAAACGCAGACCCTTTAAAGTAATACTGCGTGGTACCCATCGCATGGGTCCCAAATCTCCAGGTTCAAGGGCATCTTCCTACATCAAAAACATGCATGAGAAACCCAGAAGATGGTACACCGTGTGATGGGGAAAGGTTTCTAAAACGCACCTCATTTCTCATCTCCTTGTGCCCGGGTTCGCCATTCCAGCCGCTTTACTAGCAAGCTCCCTACTTGGAGCATCAGCACCTTTTCTTTTTTTTTTTTTTTTTTTTTTTTTTTTTATTAATTTATTTATTTATGGCTGTGTTGGGTCTTCGTTTCTGTGCGAGGGCTTTCTCTAGTTGCGGCAAGCGGGGGCCACTCTTCATCGCGGTGCGCGGGCCTCTCACTGTCGCGGCCTCTATTGTTGCGGAGCACAGGCTCCAGACGCGCAGGCTCAGCAATTGTGGCTCACGGGCCTAGTCGCTCCGCGGCATGTGGGATCTTCCCAGACCAGGCCTCGAACCCGTGTCCCCTGCATTGGCAGGCAGATTCTCAACCGCTGCGCCACCAGGGAAGCCCGCATCAGCACCTTTAACCTCCTGTTCCATACAGGTTGTAATTTGTCCTGAGGATAAACGAGAAGACGTGGAACCAACGAGAGACTAGCTCTTGGTGTTGGGACAGGCACAGGTCACTCTATTTTCCCATCAGAAAGAAGAATTAACCACAGGCTCAGCCTGCCCCCAGGAACCAGAACAGGGCCTGAAGCCATTCTGCGATTTTGCGGCCAGCTCCCATAAAAACGAGTTGTAAAATGGAGGTTCAGGGCACTGCAATTCACAAACCTGCAGAGTTATAAATGATAACTCTCGTCCACAAATATATTGAGGGAAGGCAAAGAAGAGGATTTGAAATCAAGGCAGAATTGCAGGAAACAGATTTCAGGAGGTAGATACGAATCGCCTTTAAAGCACATGAAAAGCGGCAAAACGTTGACAATGATGCCCTTGGCCAAAAAGGGCGTATGCGTTTTTTCCTGAATATATTCAGGAAAAAACGCATACGCCCTTTTTGGCCAACCAAGCAACCTGGAAAGGCAAATCAGCGCTACAAAGAAGTCTCGCTTCCCATCGGTCAAAAGGGCCATGCTGAAAAAAGTGTCAAAACCAGAAATGCAGGACAGGCCATGGAGAAATGGGAGCCTTGCTACACTGATGGGCGGGATGCAAATTGCCAAGAGCCACTCTGGAGAAGTGTCCGGTGAGTCCTGAAACATCTGAAAAACACAGCTTAGAGAGCATAGGGCACTTCCACTCATGGGGGTATAAATTGGGAAAATTAAAAATCAGCAAGACACAAGCACCTCAAAGTTTAGGGCTGCTCTGTTGACCAGGACCTCCACTTCATTCCACCTTAAATATCCCAGGAAAGAGAAAAATGGATAAAGAAGTTGTGGTCCATATGTACAATGGAATATCACTCAGCCATGAAATCAATGTCG